>NC_090929.1:893681706-894303165 GCF_040938575.1 Ambystoma mexicanum
AACTTCCTCTGTTGCCCCATCAGAATACTGTGTCTTACCTGGGGAATTCCCACTAAGACAACCCCGGACTCCCCTACTCAGGTGATCCTCCCTCGCTTGTCCACCCCCAGGGTTGGGATCCAAACGCGATGGCCCTCCCCTGGTCACCTGAATGGAGGACTCTCTGGGTTTGGATGGGAGAACACCCCTCGGTTTCTCACACATACTAGACACAAAATAACACAACATTGGAACAATATTTCATACATTCTTAAAATGAATATGGTGTGCACCATGTGAATCTCTCCTTTCTATTGATATCAAATCCATCTACCCCAAAGCAAGATAGAGGCCTGAAAGAAATAAGATGGTGGAACCTTTCCCAGCTGTCAAGAGCTCCCTGTGTCCACACTATCCCCACCCCCTTCCCTTTTTAATAGAATCAGGGCCTTTTGATATGCAGTGCACTGGTGTGAGGTCAAGTCTTTTGTGAATGGGTGTGCCCTTTTAGTCCTGTTTCCAGGCCAGCTTCTTGTAGAGTGTCTGTCTGTCTCGGGAGTGGTTACCTTCCTCACAAAGAAACAACGAGAGGCTCTCCCCCTGGCTACCCTCCTGACAGCAGTTGCAAGATCCAGCATGTCTGAGGAAAATGCTCATAATCCCTTGACAGCTGAGCTGGACTCACAGGCCTGACATGTGTGTGATATTAATTTGCTATGGCTGTAATAATTATGAGAAGGACCATTAACCATACTATAACTGAGGTATGGCTTCTGTTTAAAGATTTCTCTGCCGCATGAGGGTATACTCATCATTATTGAGTTTTGGTACAGAGGTGCATGACTTCAATGCAGGTCCTGCGCTGTAGAGACTTGGTTATCACTGCAGCTGTCAAATGGGTACCTGTGACCTCTGAACCTGCTCTGTGCCACTTGTAGATCAGGATATTGATGCAGCAGGGCACAGGTGCACACTATGCTTTTTACCATGGATATTTGTGAAAGGGGAAGCTGATCAGCAAGTTTCCCTTTCAGAGATGGAATTACCCACATAATTTTATTATTTAACAAAAAAATCAAAACAGTCAGGGCTTGTGCACCCTTGCCAGATAACAATTCCTCACATGTCCCCCAGCCAAAAAGGTTGAAAAGCACACCCTTGTAAGGATCAGGCTCACCCCCAAGGTAAGAAAATAAGCAGTTGCCAGCTGTACTAGCATGTCGAGATCCAGGCTTAGGCAGCATGTCCATATTAACTCCCTTGGAGACATTGCCTAATGCCCAAAGTCTAGATTCCTCTCAACAATGGCCCAGTTTCTCATTAACCCCATCAGTCTCCTGTGGAGCTAAGGGATAGGCTGATCAGTGACTTCTAGGCTCACCTGCAGTGAGTCTACTCCAATTCCAGTTTTGCAGGTGCCGGTCTGGCTTTTATTTCCCTGCGCATAGTCTGGGAGTTCTAGAACTGGCACGCTGCTTATGCCAGCTGTCCAGTGCTGGAAAGTGGTTTGGCAGGAAGAGGCCTGCTGATTCTTCGGTGGTGTCTGCACAGCCAAAGATATGGCATGGTGTACTCTGTCATCTATGATATCTTAGGGGATGTTTCCTAAGAAAATCTTTCCTTTCATAAAACCACCCAAACGCAGGTAGAATGTAAAGGGGTCCAGTGTGCCTCTCTTGTTCTTTTAGTGCCTCGGCAAGAGTAGACATTTTTAAATCCACACAGGGATTGTAAAAATGATCTGGCAAGCTTTCAGATGTCCCAGTCATATCTAAGTGACCAACAGGTGTGTCAGGAGACAAATCTGTGAGGTAACTCCTGACTGTGCCCTTTCCCAGAATTCTTGTTCCTTGTCTTTGAACTGTCAGATCTTGTCCCTTGCACCAGTTCCTGGTTTTGGAATAGGCATGGGCTTCCCCTTTATAAGTGGTCCAGGACTTCCACTCTGCACCTACTCATCTATCTCAACAGACTCTACAGAGTGGGACAGTGCTTCTGTTCCTGGCAAACGTCAAACTGACATGGGACCCCAGCTGAAAACAACTCTCCAGTTCTGGCAGGCCTTTCAGCTCTGAAACTTCCCTGTCCTCCATCTCATGTATCGCCTCAATGCCCATAGGCAAACCTTAGATCACTGAATCCAGTGCTAACTACATAATCACCCCAGTGGCCGCTGAACCCGCTCTTGCAAGAGCAGGAGCCCCAGGAGACTTCAGGCCTGGACTTGGTGCTACTGGTGAGGCTGGCCTCTTGCACTCTCTAGCTGAGGAAACCTCAGGGCCTCGGCCCTCAAGCATTTCCCCCTGTGCTGCTCTCAGTGCTATTATGCTCTAGTGACTTGCTCGACTATGTCTGGGTTAGGGAGGTCATTACCTAACAAACAGCCTAATAGAATGGAGTTTGTGACTGCAACATAGTGCAGGTAGGCGTGAACCCTCCAACTAAGCTTTACCATTGCCAAGGGACAGTATGTCAGACCATCAAACCCTCTTACCAGCTTGTTTGGTCCTTGGATATACTGCACTTCCTTCACCCATTGTTGCCTGATAGCTGTGATACTCAGAACAGGATCACGCAAAGCATAAGATTTTTCCCCATTTATGGACCCCCAGTCCGGAAATATCTAGGTATTAGCAGGAACTGCCCCTCCCCCAAAGGACCTGTTACCGTTCCCACTAAGAGTGAGTGTTAAGCATTGCGTCTTGCTGGCGCTGCGTACTTGATTTACCAGATGATTGTGCTGTAGAAGCCAGATTGTCTTGGGTTGAAAGGCCTGGATTAAATGTAACACGAGGAACCAACCCAAAACCCACCAGGGTGCTACTGGGAAGTCCTGAATAAGCTCCCCATGCCACGGAATGGCTCTTCCCAGATTTCCATGGCGCAGGAACAGTGTAAGCACTGACATGGAAGGCCAAATTGAATTTAGATGTCCAAGTAGAGTCTCTGGAGCGAATAAAAATGAGCTTTACAGGTGATGTCTGTAGGCTGGCGGTGAACAAGCTGGATCTCATGGGCTGGCAAGAAAATACTGGTACTTGAGGCTGGCAAATAACAGGCAGGGAAAGGCAGAAGGAAAACAAAAAGAAGGCGGCTAGGAAAAACAGACAGGGGATGATGGGGACTTATAAAGGATCCAAGGAAGGCACAAGGAACTGATAAGGCAAGGAACTTAACAGGGAAAAACAAGGAAATAACAGAAAAAGCCAGCAAGATAGGGCAGAGGCAAAGCAAGGGACCAGGAGACAGGGATCACAGAGGATACCTGGAGCGCTGCACGGTTTGGGCTCCTAAAAAGTGCAGGCACGACAACGAGGCTTGGACAGCAATCCGCAAATGCAGGAGTGCTCCAAAAACCGTGCATGCGCAAAGTGCGGAACACGGCAATCCACGCATGCGTGGTAGCAAAGGAATGGCTGCACCCACTGAATGCCGTGTCCATGCAGAACGTAGCCCCGAGAAGCACCAGCGAGGGTAGAGACGCCACAACAGAGCAGCAGGATGGAGATGCGGGAATGCATGGGATGAGAGCCCCCTCAAGGTAAGTGGAGTCCGGTGGGAGGAATTTCGAAGGGCGGGCGGTGTGACAATGAGGGTACTTTTGCCCACTCCCTTGCCTAGTTGGACCTCTTCTGTTAAGATGTCCACATGGACTATCGCGTCTTCATCTAGGCGGCCAACTGTTACCATGGCTTGCAAGCCAGATCTCCCTTTCAATGTGCCATCTCCCCACACAGAAAACAACCTCTGGATGTTGAGGGTGTGGGCACCTGGATGTTAGAGAGGCCCTCACTCTCACTTCTGTTTGGGTCTCTCCCTCATGTTTTGGGGCCTTTCTTTGAAGCAGGATCAGAATCCTTGTCCTTTCCCTCTATGTGTTTGTTAACATTCTCCTTGTCATCTGACTTAGATGAATTAGCCTAACCCTGTTTCTGGACTAAAGAACTCACATACCTGTCAGCAGCTTTTGCAAAATCTCTAGGGTCTGTTATATTCTTTTCCACTAAACGCTGGCGTAACTCCATCTTACACTATTCAAAAATACCCTCACATGTAATCAAAACTGAAAATGCCCTCAAATGTGTCAACTTTGTTACCTGTAACCCATTTGTTGAGATATTTTAGCGATTGATGTGCAAACGCCTCAAAGGTTGGTTCTCCTTTCTTTGTGAGCTCCCTAAAGCTCTAGCGGTATTGTTCTGATGTTTTTCAGAACCTGCAGCCTTCATTTTGGAATAAATAGGCCTCTCCTTAGGAGTCAACTGAATAATCACATCAGTTCTTACTGTCAGTAGACAGCTTGTAAGGGCTGCACCCCACAACTCCTCTTCCACCTCCTGGAGATGGAAAGCTAGCTCCAGATTTCTGAAACAGTGAGAAATATCTCTCCCCTCCTCATAAGTTTGGTCTAGGTCTTTTGGGTGGTGGCCCCTAGACTTTCCTTGGGAGCCACCGCCGGAGACACTTCTTTCTCCGCTGGAAGCTCGGTATGCATCCGCCTGGGCCTCAAGCTCCATCTTGAGCAACATCACATAATCCCTCTGCTTTTTTCAGTTAGATTTCAGTGGCTTTCTGCTCTTGCTCTCCTATGGTGGCGACTTCCCTCTGTTTCATTTTCTGTCAGGGCTACCCTCTTTTCTTCTAGTAGGTAAAGCCTGTCAGAGTCATCCCCAGTGAGACTCACCTGGGACCTTACAAAGGTTTGAGACCTGACTGAAATACGGGATCTAAGGCATGCTTATGACTTGCGGGAGGCTTTTGAATGCTGGGACACCATAGTGCCTGCCCTCTGGGGAAAATACTGGAAAGCGCTATCGCTTCCCAGAGCTATCCCAGACATTTCTACACCCCCCACCCCCCAGATGCATGGGCAAGTGAACTGGGGGCTCCACCTCACAGTTGGCCCCCTGGAAAGCCTCCACTCCCCTAGCTTCCTCAAAAGCTTGGAGGCTTCTTAACAGTTCAGCTACCTTAACCTTACTGCCACGGATTGTGCAATGCATTTGCTTTCAAGGTCTGTATAACACTCATGTTGAATTCCATGATTGTAAAAATATATTCTCAGTGAAAAATAATATTAACTGCACACTTTTATTTTAGCCTGCTGAGCTGTAGGCACAAATCCTAGCTGGGATTGCTGTGAGTCCTTCATGTGCTTGGGGGTTTACGGGAATCGCCGGAGGTCTGGACACACCCCCAACACCAAGCTGTTAGTCGAAACAGGAATTCACAGGAACTGCAGGAGCAGGCTGTAAACAAAGAGACAGAGAAAAGTCAAAGACAAGCAAGTACACTGGGCAACACGGATTGATCAGAAATAAAGGTGTACTGGAATATGATAAGGGGTCTCCAGGGATTAAGGAAAGCCCTTGGAACAGGTACCAGCAGATTACTCTTAACAACAGTCATACAGCAACGTCATGACTTGGGCGTGCTGAGGAAACTGTTGTACTCAGTGCAAGGGTAAAACTGAAAGACCATATACTGAGGCAGGTATGACTTCAACGGACTACGTGAAGGCAACAGAAGTCTTCCCTTATCTGATCTGAACGGAGACCAACCCAGGGTCACACTGTAAAACAGATTCAAGTGGAGACACCACAGTGGACCAAGATGTATACAAGTAGAAAGCAGTGTTGAAAGAAATAGCCAGGTACAGGACAGGATAGTATATCCGATGTTGGAACAGGCAGGAAGCAAGGCAAAGAGCCCAGAGGAACAGGGCAGAAGGCAGAGGAGTGTGGCAAGGCTGCCAGGCAGGGAAGCCCAGAGGAGAATGGCAGAAGGCAGTGGAGTGCGGCAAAGCCGTCAGGCGGGAGCCCAGAGGAGCAGGGCGCAAGGCAGCGGAGTGCGGCAGAGCCGTCAGGTGGGAGCCCAGAGGAGCAGGGCGGAAGGCAGCGGAGTGCGGCAGAACCATCAGGTGGGAGCCCAGAGGAGCAGGGCGGAAGGCAGCGGAGTGCGGCAGAGCTGTCAGGTGGGAGCCCAGAGGAAAAGGGATGAAGGCAACGGAGTGCGGCAGAGCCATCAGGTGGGAGCCCAGAGGAGCAGAGCGGAAGGCAGCAGAGTGCGGCAGAGCTGCCAGGTGGGAGCCCAGGGGAGCAGGGTGGAAGGTAGCAGAGTCCAGCAGAGCCGTCAGGCAGGAGCCCAGAGGAGCAGGGCAGAAGGCGGCAGCAGAATGGAGAGGGAGCTGCAAGCATCAACAGCAACAAGAATCAAAGGCCAAAAGAGGATTTCCAGGAAAGGTCAAAAACTGGTAACAGGAGCACCAGCACAAACTCCCAGAGAAAGCAGTTGACTGACAACTGCTTCTGTTCAAAGTGAGCTTATAAAGGCCCTCCCAGCCAGCAGGCCAGCAGGGTGGTGCTGATTGCACACTCTGGCAGCTGTGCTCAATTAAGTCCAGCCCTGGCTTCATTAGCCTGCAGCAGTAGCAGCAGTGGATTCTAATCAAGTGATCTCCAGCTCTCTGCAGCCTAGCCTGCAGTAGCTTAGAACAGGTGAATGCAATCAGGCCCTCTGCAGCTCTTAGTAGCTTGCTATAAACAAATGTTTTTAGTATGCCTCCTCCAGCCCTCTGCCTTTTGGACAGCATACATGTCCCAGAATGCATCTACTGATTTAACCCAAAATCTGGAATGGAACACGCAATTAGATTAGTCCAAAACTGCAGCGGTAAAACCAGGAAATAAAGGCAGAGGCACATGTAGCAGTGCTGGGTGGCAGGCGAGCAGGATCGTGACAGTTATATGAAATTAGATATACTTTAATAAAAAACACCATCTGCAAAAATAGCTAAATAGAAAAATACTATGCAAAGCCCACCCCTGAGCAAAGACCAGAGAATTAACAAAGATAGCACAACAGAGTACTTTGAGTAATGATTCAGGGGTACAAGGCAAGTAATACCCACAATGTTCTTTAAAAGAATATTTTTCAAGGATGCAAAAGGGGAATTAATCACCGAACCAGTCTCTAGGGTATAAAACATGAACAAGTGGGCAGTTAACAGTCAATAGTACCGTCTTGTGGTTCTTGAGGGTTCGGCAGCACCAATCACAGCTTCGAGCAGTGGTGCCAGCTGATCGAGCTCAGTTCGACCTCTGTTGGATCATGCAGCCCCAAGCAACAAGTGGGTGTCAAGCAGGTTTGGATGTGGTAGCTCGTTGCAGTTCCAGGGCGGAGTCCTGCAATGCAGGTCGGGTCGGGTTGTAACCACTGGAAATGGTCAATGAGTGATGCTACAGTGGTTCGAGTCAGCAGGTGACGATGGTTCAAAGCGGTGGTCATGTTGCTCCGGTCAGCAATTTGGCAGCAGTTCGAAGGCGAGTCATGATGATTCAGTGTGTAACCCCTGGTTTGAATAGTTAAGTGAGACTCCATCAGTTCAAGTCGGATCACAGTGATGAGCAGTTGATTTGAGGCTAGCAAGTGATGGGCTCAGCAATGGTACGATGCAGCATCGAGATTTATGGTTTATGGTGCAGGCACTGTAGTTTGAATAATCGGCGTAGTGGCTCTATGGTGGCTGACGTGGCTCAAAGGCAGTTCAACTGGTTCAATGCAGCAGAACACAGAGCCATGGCTGAGTTGGTCATCCAGATGCTGTGAGACCCACTTCAGGGCTCTAGGACAAGATGAATCCTTTCAGGGTCTGCTCTCCCAGCCTCTAAGGATTCTGGCACAGAGTGGCAGTTCCTGATCCACAGTCACCTTAATGTGCCCTGGGAGTGGATAGGGGCGGAGCTTTCCTCTGCCTTGCACTGCTTCTTCTTCGCTTCAGTGGTTGAGGTCTTTGGAAAGTGCAACTCTTCCAAAAGAAGTCTAAATGATTCCTTCTCAGGTGTTTGTTCTAGAGTGAATCAAAGAAGAGTGGGAGACCCCATCTTTCCAAGACAAACACCCAAAGGTAAATGAACTAAAGTTAGCCTGTTTTAGGGGTCTAATCCCTGTTCTTGAAACAAGTGAACTTTGCCTTCTGACATCACACCCAAAATGTTTTGTGCAAAAGGAAGTGGAGAGGACAGGAAGGAGAGATCGAGGCAGAGAGAAACAAGATGGCAGATATTTCGTCCAGCTGTCAAGAGCTTCCTCTGTCTACACTAACCCAGCCCCTTCCCTTCTCAATAGAATCAAAGGCCATATGATATACAGCACCCTGGTGTGAGACCTAGCCTTTTGTGAATGTGTGTGCTCTTTGATTCCAGGTCAGCTTCCTGTGGAGTGGCTGCTTCTCTGGAGGTTACCTGCTGTCACAAAGGAACGAAGAGAGGTAATCTCCAAGGTACCCTCATCAAAGCAGCGGCATGGTCCAGCCTGTCTGGGGAGAATATACATGAGCCATTGGCAACTGAGCTCAGCTTACAGGGCTGACACATGTGTGATATCCATTTGCTATTGCTGTACTAATTATGGGAACTACCAGTCATCATACCATAACTCAGGTATAGCTTATATTAAAGATGTATCTGCCACCAGAAGGGTACACTGATCATTATTGGGTTTTGGTTCAGGGGTGCATGTTGTAAATGCAGCACTTGCACTGCAGAGACGTGGCTGTCACAGTAGCTGTTAAATGGGCACATGTTACTTCTGGAAGATGGAAGCAGCTGCATCAGTTTATTATTTAATACAAATCAAAAAAGGCAGTGCTTCTACACCCTTGCCGGATGGCAATTCTCACACCTATACAACAACTTATTGTAAGGGTACAGAAGTAAGACTCTGACACAGAGGGGGCATTGTGATTTGTAGAAACCTGTATTCAAGTGAGAATATGAAAAGAAAACCATATCTTGCCCTAACTGTAAGAGGGATTTCCCAACCAAAATAACTAGTGTCAGTGTTGGAATGTCCAAACGCAAAAGTCCCAATGTCCAATGGCAGAATCCTATCTCTGTCCCTGACACTAATTTAAAATGAAATGGAAAGGATGCTATTTCTAGCCAAAGGGGAGTTACTTCCTTCTCCTGGACAAAAGACAGTTCTGGAATCTTCAGGTCCTCAAGTGCTGGGGCATATCCCCTTTCCCCGGCCAAATTCAAGCTTCTTGTGAAGTTCATCAACTGCTAGGGGATGTGTTCCTACCCCAACCTTCTTCAGGCTTGAAATACAGTTCAAAAATTGTTGGGGAAACTCTGTTCCCTAATTGGCCCTTCTTAGGCTTCTTCTCTGGGTCCCGACCCTGAGTGGCAGCCCTAGTTCCTTTTCACCAGGCAGAGATGCAATGAAGAGAAGTTTGGATGTGTCTCCAAACTGTGGTGGGTCCCCAAATCTGGTGGGAATAGCTGGTTTATTCCTAATAGACACTGCGACGAAGAAGAGTAGCTTGGATGTACTTCTAAGCTGAGGTGGGTCTCTGACCCTGGTGGGCAGAGCTGGTTTATTCCTAATAGACATTGAGATGAAGAAGAGTAGCTTGGATGCACCTCCAAGCTGTGGTGGATACCGGATCCTGGTTGGCAGACTTGGTTTCCTCTTACCATGTATTGCGACGAAGAGGAAAAGCTTGGATGCACTTCCAAGCTGTGGCGTCACATACAGAATTGGTTTACTCACCTTCCAAGTACTGCTTTCATGTATATCACTCTCACGGTTGTCTTTGTGGTTCCTGGATTTCACACTCAGACTGGATTATATATGGGTGCGTGCCCCAGACTCGCACTGCAGGTTTTCGCCACTACCACGCTAAAATTGTTTCACTGTTCCCCTGCACTTGTGTGATCTCAATGTCAATGTCAATGTCTGGCCTAGTAAGATAGTTGTCTCTGTCTTCCCTTTTGTTCCCCCTCCCTTGCCTCGTCGCACTGTGAATCGTTTGTGTATAGGCGCGTTATAAATACCCTATCATATCATATCAAGTATTATTTATCTCTGTTTAGCTCCCTGGATGTCTTTTGACTTTCATCAGGGTCCCAGAGACTCATTTGTGTGGCTTCTTTTGCTTAATTGCCCACTCGAGTTGTCTCTGCCACTCTACAGGGCTCCCGGCACTTCCCCGTCCGTCAGCGTACCTTTTTTCTGGTCCGTGATGGTTTTGAGGCATCCTAGTGGCCTGCCGTCTGCAGTGGGGCTTTTCCTGCTTCCTTCTCACGTCTCTGGATGCCGGCAGCTCCACCGCGCCTGCTGCTTCCTTCTAAGTGGTAGACAGTTCTTTCACACATGCTACCCTTCAGGGATGCCTGAAGCACATTCCTTGTTGTTCGTCGTGCTGTCTCTGCACAACTGACCAGCTGACAGTCACCCCCTTGTTTCTCGGCTCCTTGATCTGCCTCTCTCCTTCCCTGAGCATACTGGATCTCGTGGTTCCTCCAAGGCGGGCATACCACTTTGTCAAGTCCTTCTTCTCTTTTAACTTGGTTATTTCCAATATGCTGTTAACCACTAGAATGGGCAAGGTGGTTCTGGGAGGTACTCTGTACTTGTCCGGGCCACCTCCTAGTCACAGTACTGATTGGGTTATGATATTGAGACCCCATAGAGATCTTCCTCATCTCAGTATTCTCTACTTCTAGTTTACTACAGAAGTATATGGGATAGGAGGATATGGGTGAAGGGGGAGGAGGTGAAGGAGAGGTGGCAGTGTTATAGGCATACCGAGTTGTCCGAATATGGTTGTCACAGGTCCCACAGGGGGTTTTCCCCTCCAATGAGATCCACCAGCTCAGTACCACCCCGAGAGTGACTATCGGGAAGCTGCCTCGCCTCCCTGGCCTCATGGGAAGGGGCTCCCCATATGGAAGCAGTGATGACATCCTGGGATTTGTCAAATTATATAGATGTTGAATACATTGTAATAAATGTGGCAACAAATAATTCATACACTTCATTAAGGAGGGTTTAATTCCTACCAAATAATACAATAAGTATTAAGTGGAATCGGACACGCCCTGGTCTTTCCATGATTACTCATACCAACTTCATGAGACAATAGTACAGATGTGCACTCATTGCCTAGTTAGACTCACACCGTCTTATTAATATTCTTTTTGAAGCAAGGTCAACTTGCACCCAAATAGAATATGTGCAGAGGTGGCAAAAGGCAAGCATGAGGGTAAAACACTGCTTCTGTGTGCCAGTCTTCAAACTCCATTCAGTCAGCAAGTATATATGTAATTCAAAATGGAATCTCTCTAACCATACCAAGCGGGGGCAGAGAAAATAAGGCAAAGACTTACAATTACATTTCAAACTTCTTTCTTTTAAACCCTCATTTTATCTTACAGGAATCCTTCGAGACTAATAACTATTGTCACACATCTAAATGCTCTAGATAAATAGTTCAAATAGGCCTGCGTCTTTTTCAAACATTTCTTCTGAAGTCTTCATTAGAAATAGCTTTTCATTAACTTTCAAGGTATTAACAGTCTTCTTCAAGCATTTGAAAGAACACTTGGTCGACAGATATGTACATGAAATTCCCAACAGGATAGCAAATATCATCAAAACTTCATGTATTTTGGAGGCTTCCAGAGAGCCAATTGAACTGGTAGGTCATGACCGGAGGGATCACCGAGTGTAAATATTCTCTTTGTGTAGTATGGCCATAGATTGTCTGAGGTAGAAAATAATATCAGTAAGATTGTCATCATAATTTGAGATAAATGTAGAGAATTGGAATCCATCAAAAGCACAAACAGTTCCTTTTGAGGCAAGGGTATTCTCTGAGGTTGTTCTGTTTTGCAGTACTATAGTGCACATAGTTGCCTGCTTCTGGGTAATTAGTGGAAGGGCCATTGTGGTATCGTTTGCTACTTTTTCCTGCAAAAGGGACAATTTCAGAGCACCTACTACAGGCATTATCTATCACATTCCCGCAATGGAAGATTCCCACCCAGACTGTGTTTTGTCACTTGGAGGTGACAACAACTTGGAGGACTGATGGCAGGCAAAAAATATCCCTTACAACTGCTTCCGCTCCAATCCATGGGTAACTATCGATAGGAACCACATATAAAATAAGTACCATTATAGGTGGCATTAACAGAATTAACAAATGAGAATCCTCATCAAAAGAAAAAGTAAAATTATTACCAACTATAGTAGCGCTGGTAGAAAGAAAGAATTTCCATCGGCTAATTCCCATGAACAGGGAACCCTGATTAGTGTAGCAGAGATGACATGTAGCAGAAGAAGACAAGTGTACTGCAGTGGGTTTCTTCTGAAGCTGATCTTGTGTTAGAAAGATGTAGGGCCTCAAAACACCATGTGCGAGTAATCACCAGAACCATTGGATCTGGGAACTAATAACAAATCGCAGAAAAACCTGAAGCCAGGTCATATGTAAAATGGGCACAGCCCCAGCAATCAGAAACATTCTGAATGCAGGCAGACACGTTCTTGCTTATAATCTAAGGGTGGGCACTGGGGCAGTGTGTGATCCAGGGCATGTTGTATTTAAGGCTCCTGTGGTTAAGACAAAATAAACATTTTAGACTTATTTTGGATAAAGTCACTGACAGATTACTTAAACTGAAAAAGGTTCTCAATAGCGGATGTCAGGTACAGTGAAGAGTTCAGCCAGTTCTCACAAAGATAGTATACTGAATACAGGGAAGAGAAGTAGGAAAAACAACAATGCAAACATTAAACAGTAGCTACCATGAAGTTGGGTCAATGGATAAACTGGGAGGCCATGTATGGACAGGCTCAGATGTCCATACATGTGCATAAAGACAAGGATGCCAATCACGTATAAAATAGCCCATTATCATAGTTATCATAGTTATAGAGTTTCAACCAGGAGATCAGCAAGGGAGCAGAGGAGAGAACGGAGAAGAAAAGAGGGAGGTCTTGAGGTGCTTCCAGAACCGGAGATGGTTCTCAAGTTTCAGAGAGGCAGGGAGGCTGTTCCAGAGGGAGGCCCCAGCATAAGAAAGAGCTCTACCACCAACTTGTTGCTTGGAGAAGCGACTGACCCTGAGGGAGTTGGAGGTGGGTGAACGAAGAGCTCGAGAAGGAAGATATTTAGGAAGAGAGAGTTGAAGCTATTGAGGCCCCAGGCCCCAGAAGGCCTTATGGACAATACAGAGGATCTGAACTTAATCCTCGCCCCCACAGCTAGCCAGTGCAGAGATTTCAGTCCTGGAGAGATACGATCCCTGGGCTTGAGGCCAAGGACAAGTCTTGGAGTCCTGTTTTGGATGAGTTGCAGGGGGCGAAGAGTAGAGGCAGGCAGATTTAGAAAGAGGCTGTTGCAGTAGTCCAGCCTAGAGAGAACCAGAGCTCTAGAGACTGTGAGCTTCTGGGGGAAGGAGAGGAAAGGAATAATACCTCTGAGGAGCAAATGGCAAAAGACAGTAATCATACAATCGTGGTCCTACTAGGCCTTGCGGCATTCGGACGTGCAAGTGCAGTGAATGAAGTGCAAGGGAAGGGGAGGGCGGGGGTTAGGGAGCAGAGTATGGGTAAGTGCTTGTGAGGGAGCAGGGTATGGGCAAGTGCTGTTGAGAGCCTGGGAGGGAAGTGCCGAAGGGTGTCAGGGGATGGCTGCTGGCTAAGTGCAAGGGTGGAGGAATCCCAAGGAAGTGATGCACAGTCGCCAGGTAAGGGCCCACAAGGGCAGTCCTGGGGGGGGAGTGCTGGTGTCGACTGTGCAGAAGCCTGGTAACCTGCAAGATTAAAGAAGGTCCAAGTCGCCAGTCTCAGCCACGGTGGAGTGATAAGAAGGGAAAGATGGAAAGAGGAAGAGAAAAGCAGGGTTTTGAGAAGTTTCTGGAACTTTAGGAGGTCCGGCTCAAGTATGAGAGGGGCAGGGAGGCTGTTCCAAAGAGAGGTACCAGCGACGAGAGAGACCTTCTCCCCACTCTCTGCTTGGAGAAGCGTTTGACAAGCAGAGAGTTGGAGTTAGAGGAGCGGAGGGCTCTAGAAGGGGAGTATTTGGGGAAAGAAAGTTGGAGATTGCATGGTCCCAGGCCCCAAAAAGCCTTGTGGGTGACGCAGTGGGTCTTGAATTTGATCTTCGCAGCCGCCGGGAGCCAGTGGAGAGATTTTAGGGCTGGAGAGATACAGTCCCTGGGCTTGAGGCCAAGGATAAGTCTCACAGCCCTATTCTGATTTAGCTGAGGGGAGCATAGGGAGGAAAGGGGGAGATTGATGTGGAGGCTGTTGCAGTAGTCCAGCCTAGAGAGGACCAGATTTCTGGAGACATTGAGCTTCTGGGGAAAGGTGAGGAAAGGGAGAATGCCTCCAAGGAGGTGAATCTGGAAGTGGGCCTTCTTAGCAAGGTCCCTGATATGAGGGGTGAAGGAAAGAGAGGAGCCGAAGATGATGGCAAGGTTTTTGGCCTCACGAGATGGTGAAGGTAGAGGGCCCAATAAGGCAGACAGAGAGTAGGAGCGAAACAGGGTGCAGGGTGCAGGTGTCCCAATAAGAAGGATCTTACTGGCATTAAGACAGAGGTTGTGAGCCACACACCATGCCTGGATAGCAATCAGTGATGAGAGAGGAGGAAGAGGAGATAGAAAAGGGAAGTTTGAAGGAAAGCTGTGTGTCATCAGCATAACACTGGAAATGAGGAGCGAAAGAGGAGATTAGGTGAGCAAGAGGGGCGAGATAGATATTGAAGAGCCATGGCGATAGTATAGAGCCCTGGTGAATGCCACAGTCGGAGAGTGAGGTGGTGGAGGAGAAAGGGCCCAGCTGCAGCTGGGAGGGGCAGTTAGAGGGCAAGAGGTCAGCCAGTCCAGTGCCCGGTCTGTGACGCTGAGGGTATCACAGAGCATTTTTATGAGGAAAAAATGGTTGACAGTGTCGAATTCTTTAATTTTACCAATAAAATATTGTGTACAACCCTGTCCTCTTGTCCGTCTCCAACCTACCACATGAGCGCAATCTCAACTTCAGAGGAATTTGTTTTTGGTTACATGTTCCTAAGAGGACAAATTCCAGGTCGGCAGTGTGGCTGTGGAGGCTTTGTGGCTGCTGAGGGTTTATATTTGGAGATCCATCTCTCCCGGCAAGCTCAAATTCATGAGCTTGCTCAACAGCAAATCAAAGCATTTCCTTAAATATTCCAGTAAATTATTCAACATTAATTGCTTGCGGGGTATCCGGGAAGTGGTCTGGTAATGAGTTCTGATCAGAATCTCTCTCATGGAACTTGTTGCCTTTGGAGCGATTCTGCTCATTTTGACTGCTTGCAGGGAGTCCAGAGTGGCCTGTCTAATCTCTGCTTATGGACCACTACTTTCTCTGCTGTTAAGTTTACAGCTTCGATCTCTGTATACTGTGACTACTCATCGGAAGCCACCAATAGATGTTGGCCATCTGAAAGTTCACTGAACTCAGATTTCCAGTTGGCTTGTGGCAGTAGTCAGCAGAGATGATGAAAGCAGGGTGGTTGTTGTTAGATCTATTTTCTATAAGCTCTTTGGCCAGGTTCGTTAGGTGTATCTTCCTAATTTAGGTACTAATACTTTTTTCATCAAGTTCACCAGGATCTCAGAATGGTAGTCGTGACAGAGCAGCCTAGGCCTAACTCTCAGGAGGTAGAGGGGGTGCTTCCCAGGCACAGTACACACTTTTCGTTAACACCAAGTAAGACAATATCCACGCACTATATTAAAACAAATATTTAATCTTTATGTAAGAAAAAGAAAAGAGAAAAATCGAAACACCCATAGGCAAGTAACTTTTTATAACAGAAGATAACCCTAAGTGATGTACGTAACGCAGTTTTCAGTAAGAGTTCTTTAGAGTTAATAGAGTCCCAGGTAGACAGAAAAAGTCAGTTGCATGAAAGTAAAGACTTTTCTAATTAGACTGTCAAGGTTAAGAGGAGACAAAGGGAACCCGTTTTATGAATATGCTATCCCTCACAAACACACTCATCATAGAAAGTGGACTGGATATCGGCTATCAGTGAGTATTATAGGAGGTATTCAGCCAAGGCTGAAGCACTGGATTTTATCGGAATTTTGGCCAATACCAAAATTGGATATACCCCTAGTTCCTTCCGGTCACCCTGCAGAGGCACGGCTTAGCCATCGAATTCTTAGGAGCATCAAAGTATCATTCAAATGGAGGGGAGGTCAGCATTGTGTTGTGATGGGGTCTGAAGAGCTGAGGATTGCACCTATGGTGTTACATGCAGTGTGGGTGGGGCCGGAGACTAGTAAAGTTAGATGTAGAGTTTCCAGATTGTTCAGTAGGGATTGTGTCATAGTGTTATGTGGAATGTCGAAGCAGATGTTGCAGTCCCCTAGTACTGGGAGGAGGGGGTTGACCATGATGGCTGCTAAGGAGTTACTAAGGGATTCTGCAAAGCATCAATTGTATCCCAGAGCTTTATATATGAGCAGGAAGCTATGAGTGTGCATGTGGGTGAGCAGAAATGTTACCAGGAGCGATTCACAGCCTGAATTGCAGGCTTGTTCCTCTGAGTGTGAGATGGAGAGGTGTATTTGTAGAGGATGGCAACACTGCCTGCCTGCTGGTCCTTAAAATTGTAGTCTGAATAGAAGGCTTCATTTGAAATGGGCTGCAAGTCTTGGGAGAAGGTTTCGATGATGAATAGGGTATAAGGGTCTTCAGATGAGATAAGGTTGTAAATGTTGTGATGTTTTTTAGAGACGGATTTGGCACTGATCAGAATCACTTTAGGCCACAGATTAGATGTTTGTTTGAGGTAAGGGAGCATACATTTTGAGTGTGTTTCCGGGACGGGTGCAGGAGGTGGGGAGATTCCTAATGGAAGGTGTTGGAATGATGTAGATGTGGGAGAGGGTGAAGGCTGAAGCAATGCTGCCTGCAATGAAAGGGTAGAGGTCTGCTAGAGGTGGTTAGGTGGATGACTTGAGCTTGTAGTGTGGTAGGATGGTAAAGAGGGATTTGGTGCCGTGCCGGGTCTGGGGTGTGTTTGAAGGTGCGGTGTTGCTCGGGAGAGGCTGAGTATTTCCGGTGGAGGGAGAGGAGAAGGTGGATTTATGCGTTTTTGGTGGGTGTCTGTAGGGGGCTCGAAGGGGACCTCTGGGTAAAGGTGGGTGCAGTGGTTACCAGGGATGGGGGATCTATAGGTAAAGGTGGGTATAGTGGTTACCAGGGATTAGGGTATATGTGGGGGGGTGGTGTGGGGTCCATCATGTGATGCTGATGTAGGAAAGTGGATGTGGATTCTGTGGTGTATGGGGGGTGGAAAGGGTTTGAACTGGTTTTCCAGCCTTGTTTCCAATCGGGAGGGGGGGTCTGGTGACAGTCTTCTAGGGGTGCTAGTGAAGTCTGGTGATGGTCCTCTAGCATGTGTGTCTGGGGGGATATTTAGCGGGTTGAGGATGATTTTATGGGTTTAGGTGGGTTGGGTTAGGTGGTAAGGGTGTCGGTATGGGGGTTGTCTTAGGTCTGGGTGTGAAGTAGGGTGAGGTTTGTTCGATAGATATAGCACGGGAAACACTGTGTCTGTTCTTACGCTTTTAAGGGGGATCTTAGGGCATGTGGGTAAGGGTTGGAAGGACGGCTGAGCAAGGGGTGGAGGCAAGTTTTGCAGAGGTTGGGTGGGTTGTGGTGGCATGTAAGCGTGAGGTCTGAAGAAGTTATTGCCCAGAAGAGCCCGGCGAAAGAATAAGCCAGGTAGTAGAAGGTGGAAGTGCTGAAGAGTGGCACTAATAGAAAACAACGCATGTTGAATTGTGGCATTTGGAGATGAACTGTGAAAGCTTGTTAAAGAAAAGTTACAATTCTTTCTGAAGCTAAAATTGTGGTAAGCCATCCTGACCAATCCATTTTTGGTTACTACAAATGTGAGACAGTTCTTATTAGAGGAGGAGTGAAAGCATATGACTTTCTTGAGATGCTTCATTGAAGCAACAAATCTTTGTGAATTTGAGTACAAGAACGTAAGTACTGTATTGGAACTTTGTGTTAAACTGGATCTCCTTGTTTCCTTTAAACTGTAGAGAAAACTCTTATTTGGATCTGGGGAAGGGAAGTTCACCCAGGTCATGACAAGAGAGATTGATCATATTGCAAAGCAGGTAATAAACTGTTGTTGAATTGAATTGCCATATATTTCCTTTTTGCTTTGCTTGGTGTATAAGTGTTAGGGTTAGATAACCCTTTGTTAGTATGTTTCCTTTAGTTTATTTTAGGCAGGGAAATCCTCATCAGGGTGGGGATAGTGAGGCGTGTATCCAACCTGTTTATTTAATAAAATGGCGAAAGTTGAAAACGCTTTACAAAGTTGTCCGCCTCATATTTCTGACCGCTCATAACGCATGATGCGATAACTGGGTGCGTTCCTCAGTGAGCGAGAAAGTTGCTGTTTTTGGGGTCACTTGACCTGTGCACAGCACCAATCGGGTGTCGGGAGAATGGGCAGGAGTTGGTAGGAAGGAGAGCCGAGGATGGAGGAGATGGGGCCTGCCTCACGGAGCACTGTGAATGGAGCAAGGGGAGTAGGGGCAATCCAGTAAATGATAGCAGAAATGCCCACGGGCACAGACCAAAGAGAGCCCAATGTTACTTAAGGCTTCTGCTCAGGAGATGCTTCCTCAAACACGCATAATGCAATCATCATCAGCCCGGCATCATCAGATATAACATGGTATCCCCCTTTCCCATTTAAGGATACCCTTTCCATTCCCCATGCCTTAATGGCATACTGTGATCACCCCCTTCAACAATCCTTAAAGCATGCTATTAGTGTCTCTCAATATTCTGTAACTAACAGAATAATAATGACTGAGACTAGGAAGAGGGAACGAGTAATGCTGAATAATCAACAGAATCAGGAAACGTAGTCTAGTATTTAGAAGAAGCTGATTGGCTCCAAGCGACTCCCTTCCTGGAAGCAGGAGTTTAAAGATGGAACAGCTAAAGGTAACAGAGAGATGAAACCAGCTAGGTACTTCCGGTGAGGCCAGCCAGAGAAACCCACAGGCGAGTGTGGAGATGACGAGAGAAGAAACACTGCAGGAGCTGGTTCGTCACACTGGGATCGCAGCACGAAGAGAGGAGGACCCCTTCTGGTGACCGCATGAACCGAGAAGCAGTGCCTATGCCACCCGAACACAGAGAAGGGCCAAGGAGTGATGCGGGAGCCGCAAAAGACATGGAAGCTGCCAAATTAAGCCGGTAAACCCATGAAGTTGAGGCGGGACGCTGGGGCGCTTCTGTGTATTTTCTGTGTATTTTCATGTCATCTTCAAGACTATTAAGTACACAAGTTATCATTGGTCTTCAAACTATAAGGACCTTTGTTATATGGCCCTCTATAATTGGTTGGCACGCTTGTGCCATGTCTGGAATATTTGGTTCACTTAGCAGCACGTAAGCTCAGACCCAGGTGCCAGAAGGTAGACTTGACTTTACCTCCCCACCCAATTAGCCCAACATCTCTCATCACCCAGGCCTTCTGCCATGAAGATCTTCTTTGAACTTGGCCTTGCAAAGTATTCTTGTCTCTAGTAATATATGGGAGTGTGAGAACTCACTATTGTTGTTCTAGGACTCTGCTCTCAATTCTATTTTAATCCTTGGCTCACGTGACAGGAGACCACGATTTGGTCCATTTTGCAGCATTTAAATGTCTCAAATTAATACAACTTGGCACACTTGCTGTTCTTTCTTTGTGCCTTAAGAAGGGATGATTCAGTTTTGCATGTTCACTGCCTTCAAGAATAGATAACCAACCTTGGGTGCTTCAGCTTTTATACCAGGCCAGACAGCCTCGCCATGCTCTTTCACAATCTCAGCTTATTCTTGCTGCGACACAGTTCTCATGTTTTCTCTGCATCGGTCCTGGCTTGCTACATTCGTGACACTGATGTCCAGCTTCTATACAATGGCGACTTAGCCTGCAGTCTATTCACTACATATAGCCAGCTTCTAAGATTACTTAATCTACTTGCATTACAGCATCTGTACAGTCTTTGAATGGTTTGCATTTTCTGCAGTGCTTCGCACACGTGCAATCTTCTTTTCGCATATGAAAGTGTACTCGATTCTTAACTTCGTAATCAGTTTCTGTAAGATCCATGCATTCTCGTCAGTCAATTTTCTTAGGGCGTCACGCTTGTTTTTTGGAACGTCACCAGCTTCTCTTTTTGCTCCTCTTCATAATCCTTCAGGGAGTTCCTCCCTCAGATTATCATCTCTTCGGGGATACATTCGATAGGGCTGTCTCAATGAGTACCTTCTTTTGAATATTCGCCGTGGTATGGTCACAACTGCTGATGTTAAGAATGGCACGATCTTAGGCTTCCAACATATAGGAAGTAGGGGGCGGATTTCCTGCAGAGGCATGTAACTGCTCCTCTACATTCCCGCATCTGTTCGCGTCCTGGACCACGTCCTCAGTTGTCTCCACATCTTGATAGTTTCTCTTGAAGAAGTGCTTCTTTGGAGTCCAGATCTTCATCAACCCCTCAGGGTGCCGTCTAATTCGACATGCTCATCTACACTCCAGGTCATGTAGTTGCATTGTCCATTCGGATTGCAATAAATCCATTGTCTGACGTACTTCTTATGATTCTTTGGATACATGAATTTTGTTCCTTCAGGTGCTACAATGTTGTCCTCTATGTATTTTCTGACATCTTCATCAGTCAATTCCCTGGGTCCAAACCCAGATTCGACAACGATCATGATCTTCATTCCTATGGCCTTCTTCACTGTCTTATTTCCTTGGGTGATCACTATCCTGATTACACAGAATCTAAACATCACCAATATTGCTCAATAAACTTGAATATGTTTGCCATGCACTGCGGAATCCAGGAGAATATGGAAGCAAACCAACTGTCATCCTCAATGTCCCCAGTCTCGTCTTACATCTTGTTATGCAGGTTTGTTAACAACGTTATGGCCTCTGTCAAGGTCCCATTCTCGTCATCGTGAGAAGGTATGAATGTGCAACATGATGACCTGATCTTGGCGCAAACTACTCCTGAAGAGGAAAAATGGGACTGTCCCTTCCCCCAACCCACATATAAAGTGTGGAAAACGACGTCACGGCCAAAGAACCTCAGATCACAAGAATTTGCACCTCTGCCTACCGCCCCGGACACCCATGCACATCATGACCAGGCTCCACCTTTGAAACCAGGCTGCATCCCGCCCAAGGCACGCAGTGGGAACCAAGATGGAGCTGGGACCGATCGCATGGACCAGCTTGACTAAATACTTCGCAACCTTCGCTGCCATTGTTAGAGATGACATGACTACATAGCCATGACAGACAGCAACACATGTGCTGCCGCACACCTGGATCAGACACACACCAATCCACATGAAGAACACGTTCAGTGCTATGACATAGCAGACCGAGTACACTCACATACTTGCATCGTTGTTATTTTTCACATAGGCCTGCAACCACACCGCAGAAATGCAAGATGATGGAAGAGCTTGTGTATATGCTTGCAGAAGCGTCATGCTACTAACCCTGGAGACAAGACCCTATAGATGGACCGATGTACAAGGAACCACACTGTACCTCAGACCCCCTTGCCTTATGGGCTTTATGCCACAACCAAGCCGAAGTAGGCGTCAGACCAGAGCCGACAGGCCAGAAGCTGCTCACACGGAGCTACAAGGTGCTGAGCATGCAGAACAGCCCTTGGCTGGAGCCACCGCAGCCAAGGTCGCAATGTTGCAATCCACATTCCGCGCTCTCCAAGTCAAGGTGACACCTGCAACCACTGTGACTACCCGAAGCAAAACACAAATCAATCCCTGTAATTCTGCCTCAGCCACGGTCTCACAACACATGACCCGGCCGACCTGATACAATGCCAATTTCCAAAGACTGAAGAAGCACTGGGGTCCCACGTCTGAGACCCCTCTTGCAACAAAATCGTAACATCTCAGACATAGGCGGTGATGGGAAAGGAGCGCTCTAATGGCAGTAGCAGGACTTGTCCATTGTCTTTCACTGACACATAGTCACACATTGTTGCCAGCACCAGGTACATCGCGGGCTGGGAACGACGATGGTCCCAAGCTTGGGGGCTCGCTAATGGGCCAATCAGGGCACGGGGGGCTAACCACTGACGACAACACCTCACAACCAATTACTAACTCCCTCCATGTAACATTTCCGAAGTAACCATTTTTAGGGACGAACCAACGTACCACCTGACATCTACTCCACCAATAACCCCTTTGACTATACGGTCCTATACTGAACCTACCACTCGTGGAGCCAACCCGGAGTGGCTGTAGGTTCGGGGATGAACTTTCACACGTGAACCAAACTGTTACGTCACTCAGGTACAAA
This sequence comes from Ambystoma mexicanum, assembly GCF_040938575.1. Taxonomy (NCBI): domain Eukaryota; kingdom Metazoa; phylum Chordata; class Amphibia; order Caudata; family Ambystomatidae; genus Ambystoma; species Ambystoma mexicanum. The sequence goes on from NC_090929.1 coordinate 893,703,896, forward strand.
ATGGGCCTGCAAGCCCGACTAGGATGAGAAGTTGCCTGGAACCTACGCTCCATGTATTTGTCCCTGCCTGTTTTGTAATAAACAGCAGTAACTAATTGCCCGTTTGTGGCCCTTCTACTTCTTTGGGACGCGGAAGGAGTTAGGGCCTACTGAGAGCTGAAGGTCTGCGGACCACAGGTATGGCTCTGCCGACCACCAGAAATTACCCTAACACGTTGGAGGCCACAGCAAGATTGTCTGTGATAAGGTGGCCTGGCAATGTGGCCCCCTCTGCCATTGCCCCCTTGAAGGACTGCAGGACCATTGCTAAACTTCGAGACAACAGGACTGCGCAATCTGGAGATTGGCCGTCAGGAGCCAACTTCAAAAGTTTCCCGCCCGCGGTTGGCGAATGTCCAGAAGCAGTCCGGACGAGGGGAGGTGGCGAGCTGATTGTGAGGGCTGCCCGCATCCGAACGGCACTGGCAGACGTGAGCCTAATGTGAGTATGGACCACACAACCAGCAATATTATGTTGTGAGGGTGGCGGGAGGAATTGTAAACGGGGTGGCGGGTGATTTTACATTGTCGTAAAATGTAGCCTATCAGTGGTGATTGGCATGTGAATTGTAGTAGGGAAAAGAGCGGAGGTAGTCCCTTCTAGTGTTGATGAGCATATTGGGTGGGGCGACGGGTGCCCACATGTTGGACGGAGTGTTGCGCTGATTGGTCTGGATAGCGAACACATGTATGGGGGTGTGGTATTCCTATTAGTCAGTGTTGTATGATATGATATGATATTTTATTTGTATCGCGCTCGTACACAAGTGTTTCAGAGCGCGACAAGGCAAGGGAGGGGAACAGGGGAGAACAACGATCTTACTAGGCCCAGTGACATTGGGAACGTGCAAGTGCATGGGAAAGGGAAAGGGTAAAAGTGCATGGAAGGGGGAGAGTGGAAAGTGCGGAGAAGAAAGATAAACAGATAAATAATAATAAATACAAATAAAATAGATAGTGGAACCATAAACAAGGCTAGTGCAGCCAGCAAGTGGCAAGTGCTGTGTTTACAGCAGTAGAGCGGGTAAGTCTAATAAGTGCATAGAAGAAGAATATGGGGGACTATATGGGTACAGCTACAGTCCCTAGTGCAAGGGGTGGCCAGGAGGCAGTGCAGAAGGGTGGCTAGGTGAGCAGGTACCTGGGCCAAGGGGACAGATGGTGGTCAGGTGCACAGTGCCGAGAGAGAGCTGATCAGCAAGGGAGAGGGGGAGCAAAGGCAGATGCAAAGAGGAAGGTCTTGAGGTGCCTCCGGAACCGGAGATGGTTCTCCTCATGTTTTAGAGTGGCAGGGAGGCTGTTCCAGAGGGAGGCCCTGGCCGAAGACAGAGATCTACCCCAGCTCATTTCTTTGAGAAACGACTGACCCTGAGGGAGTTAGAGGTAGAGGATTGAAGAGCTCGGGAGGGGAGGTATTTGCAGAGGGATAGCTGAAGGTATTTCGCACCCAGACCCCAGAAAGCTTTGTGGACAATGCAGAGGGTTTTAAATTTAATCCTTGCATCCACTGGGAGCCAATGGAGAGATTTCAGTAGTTGTAGTTCGATGTGTAGATGAGGATTCCTATTAACTGAGTGTTTTAGCTCGGTGAATAGATGACAGATTCCCGCAGGAGGTAGCTAGATTCTCTCTCAGATTGCGGAAGATAGTTGGCTGGTTAAGTTCCCCTATTGAGGGAGTGTATCACATGCAAGGCGACGCAGCGGGTGCAGACTAACTATATTGTGAAAGGTGATTAATGGATACTCCACTCCAGGCGTAGTGGGAAGACAGCTGTGGGGATTGTGGGGTTTTTCTTATGTGAAAAGTGGCGCGCATTACATGTCTACTGTGCGTACATAGCAAGTTGTGGTAGCTGGTGACATCACCCATAGAGCATTGCATAGAATATCGCAGTTTTTTTTCTTATGCACAGAGAACGCTGGCATGTCCACGAGGGGGGGGGGGTGTGCTGAGTAGTGGTACCACCCATGTGGGTGTGACGGTACGAATTTACGCAGCGCAGGCTGTGAGGCAATAGAGGAGAGGAGGGGCTTGGACAGTAACACAGGCATGCCGAACAGCGGCTACCCCGAGAGGGCAGGGTGGCCCAAGAGCATGCCGTGCTGAGTGCAGTGTCGCAGTGGACCTCGCACCCCACAGGTCGGAGGGGACCCTAGAAACGCAGAGGGGCGTATTGGGAGACGGCAGCCCAGTGTGCGACAACAGATAAATAGGTGTTGAAGTAATTAAGAGTGTTTTAACGCACGTTTTTCTTCCCACTGAGAGCGGAGAGTCGGAAGTCCCCAACTAGGGGCCAGGTAATGGTGGTATATATTTAAAATTGTCATTGTACTATGGGATAGTAACACACCATGGGTACCACACGTTAACAACACCACTCCAATACATCTGTACAACACTGCCGCTCTACAGAGACAAGCTAGCAAAGTACAGTATAGAATGGACTAACGGTACAGATGAAAGAATAAGGATAGCTTGGACGCCTAATGGTAGCTTCTGCTCAGCTCTACATTCACTGATAGCATACTTACACAACACAAACAAGGGGAAGATGTTGGCAAACCATTTAGACATTTTCCAGCTTTGGAGGATGTTTCAGGGGTACTGCCCAGGGATGATGAGCATGAGTAAAGGAAGAAGAGGAGAGCGAGGGGGAGGGTGTGGGTGTGCTCTACCCCAGGCTCCTCCCAGGGCTGTCGCAGACAGCGCTGAGGGGAGTGAGGAAGAGACTGAAGGGTTATACCCAATCAGAGAATTAAAAGAAGCAGCCAAGTCCCGGAAGTTGACAGCAGCAGAAGGGTATTCAAATCCTAGCACTACTGAAAAAAAACGTCACTCAAGGAGGACACAGTAGGTATGGAAGGGACACTGGTGAATGATGATGGCATAAAGAAACACAGCGGGAATTAGCGGGAATAGGGCCAGACGAAGGGGGCGACCACAGGAAAAGAGCAGGGGGTGCTCAAGGCAATAGAAAAGGTGGAAGCAGCACTGGTGCAGAGAGAGGAAGAGGCAAGTAACAGAGAGGATGGGGACCCCACACAGGAAGAAGAAGCAGGACTGGAAGTGAAGATAGCTGAGCTAAAAAGAACACAAAGCATACTCACCAAGCAGCTCGAATTAAAGGAATTAGAGAGGAAGGTACAGCTGGGGAGGGAAAGAGGAGAAAGGATGGAACGTGAGCAGCAAGGGGAAGAAGAAAGGGAGCAGGAGGAGGCACGCATACAAGGTATCGCAGAAAGGGCAGAACGTATGGAACAGCGGGAAAATAGGAGAAGGGAAAAAGAAAGGGAAGAGATTGACAGGGAAATGACACTCTGGAAGAAAAAGATCCTATCAGAAAGCACACGTAAGTACGAAGAGGGCCGGATAATAGACAGCATACTAGCGAGGGGTAGTGGAGGAGAGAGTACAAGGGAGAAGGCCCTGGGAGAGGTGAGTGACGCCATAATGAAGGAACTATGCAGGGTCAGGGCGGATGTGGAAAATCAAGAGGAACGGCTGGGTGAATGAGCGCAAAAGGAAAACGACAGGGCTACGAGGAGTAAGTTGAGTACACACAGTAGCGAAGTGGTGACAGCACCCCAGGTAATGGCAGACACTGTGGATGTGGATAAGCGCATGGACATAGGCTTGGAAATGGTAACAGTCCGATACTCCCGCCCACGCACAAAGCTCACATTTTCAGGGGGGTTCTGCAGTGACGAGGATGAGGAAGAATTGTGCTGTGGACACAGTGATGAAAACGGAGAAGGGCTTAGCAAACTCTACATAACACGTACAGGGACAGGGTCATCATGGGAATGCAGAACACAAGAGGGGACAACAGATAGGCAGGAAGGTACAAGCTCACAGGGGGGAGGTACTCTACAGACAGTAACATCGTCATCCACACACACACCATATGTCAACAGGCTCAGAGACCTCCCCTGGCGCAGAAGGGAAGGACCGGCGATAGCACACAACAAGGGCCATTCACACCAACGCAGGGAGCGGAGGGGAACATGGGGTGCGCATCATGCACACAACCTTATAGACCTCTTTGACGACTTGTCCGATATGGAGGACGACACGCAGGACGTACGAACAACACACCATAGGCGCACACCAGAGGAGATGGCCGAATACACGCAGATGCCCTTACTGGAAAGGGGTGGGACAAGGCCACAATCTGTACCCTGGAAACATGCATACAAGGAGAATATTAAGTGCAGGTTACCCTCCTTAAGAGGAGGGGCGGGAAAATTGATATACAAAATGGAAAAATTGACAGCAGGGCACAGGTTGGCGGTTGGTGACATCAAGGGGCTCTTGATCTCAATTTTGGGTGATGCTGCAGACAATATTTGGAAGAGGGCGGGTTCCCTCAGGTGACAATCAGCGATACATCACATGACGGGTTGCCATTTGCAAATTGTAGACAGGCAGTATGGCAGGCTTTAAGGGTACAGTACCCCGACACATCAGACATAGGGGCGATGACGTCACGCAAAATGCGTGAGAACGAGGATCCTGTTAATTAAATTCAAGAGATTCAGGAGAAGTAGCGTTTGGAAAAGTGGGAGCCATCGGACAAAACACTAGCTATATTTTATCACATACTAATACAGGGACTCCCAGAACCTGTGTAGAGGCAACTGAAAAAGCTGGTGGGGATGGAAGCGAAGGCGTGGCCAGAGATACAACTAACTATAGTACACCATTGTAGATTATGGCAAGAGAAGATGAAACAAAAGGAAGAAGATAGGAAAGCAGATGAGGCAAAATTGGTTCAGAAAAAACTATCAAAATAGGCCCTAGAGGGAGCGCTCATAACAAGCCCCGCCCCACAGGTGCAAACACTCGCGCAGCAACAACCAACCATACAGCAACCACAAGTAATGCCAATACCCCAACAATTACTGCCCTTGCCCCAATACACAGCGCCACAACAATATGCACAACCCATGGGGGGAGGTTACACGACAATGGGCAACAGCTACTGGAACAACTATAGAGGAGAGAGGGTTTTAACAGGGGAAGAGGATTTGGACCACCGGCACACCACCAAGGGGGAGGGTTCTGAGAATATTCACAATAGGAACAGCATGGATACTTGGATAGCACAGGGGGATTTCCATGGCAGGCTCGGGAGCCGCCCACATGTTGGACATGCGGGTTGGTATAACATGTAGCACACACTTGTAGGGCAAGACTAACACAACCAGGATGGGGTGATCAAGGACAACAGGGCTACCAAGGGGGGCCAAACAACTACTACCAACAAGAGGCTCCGCAGACGGGTCAAGTGCAGATGGGACAGCTACATAATGCGCCACAACCACAGCAACAGCAGCAGCCTCACGTGATGCCCCACACACAACAAACATTGCACCAACCTGCTCAACAACAGGCACAACAGCAAATGGTAACGGCACACTAACAACACGTGCACACAGTGCAGCAACTAACACAATTGCAAGACTAATCCACAACAACCCATGGACACCATGGTACCGATGACACAAATGGGGGGAGTAACTATCATGCAACATAACCCCTACATAGCTAGGGGACAATCATTATACCCCCAATAGGACAGCCCACAGACTTCCTTGTTGTGTCCCATCCTGTCGGTAACACCTAACCCTGCGGAGGAACCACGCATAAAGGTGGCAACAGGTGACAAGAGATTTTCCTTCCTAGTTGACAGAGGGGCTACTAGATCCTGCATCAGGGAGGGGAAGTTCAAATTGTCAGGCGATGCCATGCACACTCAAGGATTTGCTGAGGCTCGAGGGCTGGTTCTATTTACTGATAACATCTCCTTATCTGTCGGAGATCACATCCTATCTCTGCCCTCGTTATACTCAAAACAAGCACCAGTGAATATACTCGGGCATGATATCATGAGCTGGTTGAACATGACCATCTCCTTCACTGACAAAGGTATAATATGCTCCACACCAGGCATACACATGCTCACGTCGAGGCACCTACTCCAGGCTTATTGTGGTAAGACAGTTGCGAGGGCAGAACCAGAGACACTGAGATCTTCCAATACGGGACAGACATGGCAATAGCATGGCTAATAGGCATTGTGGGTAAAGTGTGGAGGAGACCAGTCACCTACCTTTTCAGGCCAGAGATGCCCATGAGTGAGGGAGAAGGGGCGATAATATCAGTGGACATCGAAGGAATAGTAGCTAGGAAGGACTGGATCGCTGTTCATGCTGTGGATGAGGTGGGTAAGACATGGAGAGCAGGGTTAGCGCTGGCGGAAAGGTGTGGATTAATTCAGGTGTCAGATGAGAAACTGTTCTCAAACAAAGAAGGAGATGGCGAGATGGTGTTCCAGATGAGTTTTTACGTCTGGTTAAAAGTGACATACAAGGAGGTAGCACACAAAATGGCAATGGCACTAGAGGCACCCCTCCCAGCATCACCTGATTTTTGCTAGGAAGACTTGGCTACTGTACCTGCCTCACTATGGACGAAATAGGTTGCATAAAGAGCATTGGCGGGTGAAGATAAAACTGAAAAAGGGAGCAATACTGCTCAGAGTCAGACAATACCCAGTGTCAAAAGAAGCTGATGAAGGAATTTATGAGACAATAAGCACCCTAATAGAAAGCGGTATATTGGTACCTTCAGAATCACTGAGCAACACTGCAGTGTACCCTGTGCGCAAGGCCAAGGGAGGGTCGTGGCGTTTCATACATGAATTGAGACCTCTTAACCACATTGTAGAGGCAGAATACCTGGTGGCAGCTAATTCTGCCACGGTATTGTGCTGGATACCAGCAGAGGCATCACGATTCACTGTAATCGACCTTAAGAATGCCTTCTTTTCAATACCACTGCACCCAATCTCACAAAATCTGACAAGTTCACATACCGCAACACAAACTGGAAACACACAATATTACCCCAGGGATACTGCGAGTCACTGTCTATATGTAAAAGGGTCATACAGATGGACCAGGGGAATGTTGAGCTCGAGAGCACAGTATTGCAATATGTAGATGATCATCTGCAGCACCACCAAAGATGAGTGCAGGAGGGACTCTGTGAAAATGCTCACAATGCTCGCTGAGAAAGGATAGAAGGTTGACAAGGCAAAATTGCAGTACTGCTAGGAACAGGTACTATACATAGGCCAGATCATATCCCAAAAGGGGCGAAACATCGCACCATAAAGAGCTCAGACAATAATGAATACACCACAGCCACAAATGGTGCGAGAGTTACAGCAATTTCTAGACCTGTGCAATTATTGTAGAGCATGGGTATTTGTCTACAGCACATACACAGGATCCCTACTGGCAGCCCTCAGGGAAGCACAAACACGGGGAAGAAAGTTGGGGTGGATGAAAGAGATGACTGATACATTCAATGAATTAAAGGAGGCCATATCAACAGCACCAGTCCTGAGTACTCCCAACTACAAAAGGGAATTCTACATTTATTTTGCATTGGGATGGTGCAGTGATGAAAGCAGTGCTCACTCAAAAAACAAGCATGGGATACAAACCACTTGCATTTTACAGCAGGCACCTAAACCCACTTGGTTGCTGCAGCATTCGCAGTAGAAAAGTCATCATCCATAACGATGGGATGCTCTACAACACTATATGTGGAACACACCCTCTTTGCAATTCTGCACAAACCAACCAATTGTGCACAAACTGCACTCACTACCCAGAGGACAACGGATATGAGATCATACTATCAAGACCAGAATTGAAAATAGTGAGGTGTAACAATGTTAACCCTGCACAATTCAAAGCAGAAGAAGGTTACTGAGGGTGAACATGCTCATAATTGCACATATGCTATTGAATATTACTCATCCACTCGTAAGGTAGAGGAAAACGCTCTAGAAGGAGGTGATGTATTGTACATTGATGGGTCCTCAACCATTAATCAAAGTGATTGCATAAGAAGAACAGGTGCAGCCGTAGTGCGATTGAGAGAGGACTGGACAAGCGAGCCAGTGAAATGCACCAAATTACCGACACAATATTCAGCACAAGCAGCCAGTGGTCCAACAGCAGAACTGGTCGCCCTCATATTGGCCCTAGAAGAAAGTAACGGCAAAAAAGTAACAATATATTCTGACAGTGCCTACGTCACGTCTACAGTACACTCAGGATTAATAAGGGGGCTCTGAAGGAGATTTAGAAGAACGGATGGCACCCCGGTGCAACATGCTCTCCTCTTGGTTGAACTAATAGAGCTAGCACTGGTGAAGTGTCAGGCACACACAAATGGTGAATATCCAATATCTAGAGGTAATGAAGCAGCAGACTCCCATGCAAAGCATGCTGCATATTTTGGCGAGATGTGGGACCTCCAAGAAAAACAAAAAGAGAGGGGGAGGGCAAGAAAGATGATAATGAAAGAAGGCTACACACACCTCCCTGAAACACAGATCATGGAATTACAGCCGGCAGCCTCAATGACAGAAAATGAATTGTGGGTAAAAAGAGGATGCACAATGTCCCCAACAGATGCACTATGGAGACAAAATAACACAGGAAAAGTAGTTATGCTCCTGGCCCTATTAAAAAGAGCCCTGGCACAACTGCACCACCCCACCCATACAGGAAAGGAAGTCATTGCAGCATGAATAAAAGAGTCATTGTTCTGTCCCGAATTAAACGCGCACGTTGCAAACTTCATCAGCAATTGCCTTACTTGCCAACAGTTTACGGCCGGCCACACGTTACAAGTGATCAAAGGCACAATACCACGGCCTGAAGGACCCTTCCTACACCTGCACATCGACTACACCGATATTTGCAATGTATGCCAAGGCTACCGATACATGATTGTGGCGTTCTCAAGGTGGATTGAGGCTGGCCCGTGCTACCATGCCGACACACTTGACAGCAACATTTCTGGTGAGGGAGGTGTTCCTGAGGTGGGGTGTGTGCAAAGTATTGAAGTCAGACAATGGTCCACATTTCGCGAATGAACTATCCCAGCACATCACTGCGTTACTTGGGATAAAACATAGTTGTCATGATCCCTAACCCTCATAGACAAGTCACTGGAGCCAGGTCACGATCTCCCACTAGGGCCTCAAAGGCCTTTCCATCTCATCAAAGACTCTCCTGGAGTCAGTCCTGGTGCCTTTGGCGCCAGGCTCATACTCAATGTGAAGATAACATGGGGGCCTTGACCTCTTAATGGGCTTTTGTTCAACATGGAGGCTCCCACATAGCTCAGTTCCAAGAACTGTGCTATGCAGTCTAGTGTTTTGGGTGTGGTCAGGCCTTGGGATACATGGGGCTGAACAGAATCTGTACACGTCTCTAACAACATGTGGTATAAACACATGTTCAAAATTGGTAAAGATACGACAACGGACAGCTGCTATGTTTGCTCGTTGATCCCGTATGCCATGAGCGCCTCCCGAACATTTGTTGCCACTGAAGTACCAGCATCCACAGCAGAGTGCCTCCTATATTTCCAGACACGAGGACGGTTCCAAGGTAAAACGGCAACACTTAGATGAAATCAAGGTCAACATACCCGTACAAATACAACTTCATCAAAACACTACCTATGTTTGACAACTATTGGCAACTCATAGAAGGTCTGCAGTACATGACCGACGGGCCAGACAGGGGAAACAAAAGAAGTGACACTGGACTACCTGCCATGCAAATGGAGTGCAAGAGAGATCGGAGGAGAACCCGGGTGCTGGGAGAGACCGCTGATACTGATCTTTGGCACGGTATACACAAAGAATGGATGGGTGGATGGAGTAGTGGGAAGCAAGATACGGACGTTGGTGAAAGCTCCTGTAGTGACGGTACAAGAGGAAAATGACAAATGCTACAAGGAATGGGCAAAGAGTGCAGGGTTGCTCACATGATTAGACATGGAGGAGCTATTAACAATAATTCCAGTGGCATCCCCCACGCTTTGTTACCAGCATAATGGAGAAGCTGCTGTAGGAATAAGTGAAGGATGCAAGAGAATAGGAAAGATTCCCGAGGGGGGCGCGGGAACATCAGTACTAATGGATCACGATTGGGCCTGTGGAGCAAAAGCATACCACAGCCTACCACAATCATGGGGCGGAGTATGTACTCTGCTACACGTCAATGTACCCTCCTTGGTGGTGCCACAGAAACACATCAAAATGGAAGACTTCCCCAAAATGGATGAAGGAAACAGGAGAAGGAGAAGGTCCTTGCGACACATTGGCTGCATATTCCAGGGTGTCACTCCCACTGGCAAGACACTGACAAGGGTAAAAAGATAAGGAGAACCTCTCATGGGAAATTACCTCTGGGGCAAATCAGAAACAGCACTCAGCAACATCCCAGCACTTCACAGACTGTTCAGCATAGCGGCCATGTTCTTCTCGTCGATAATACATCAGGGGTACAAGCATATGCAAATGCAAAATGGCTGCAGATAACAAGGTCAGAGCTGATGATGACAATAAACTCAACAGTGAACGGATTCAATGCCATTAAAGGAGAATTGAGTACAATACGAATGGTGACCCTACAGAACAGGTACGTGCTGGACCTCCTCACTGTGATGGAAAGAGGAGTTTGTGCAAAAATTGGAAGTTCCTGCTGCACATTCATTCCCGCGAATGACGTAGATAATGGCACACTATCAGAAGCAGTATCACAATTGGCAAAGATGCACGCGAAGATGGAAGATGAAGCCAAGGGAACAAGAAAGGATGGAAGCTGGTTCGCCTACCTCTGGTCATGGATGCCATCATGGCTAGCGGATGGCCTCAAGGTGTTAGCAGGATGTATAATACTGGGACTGGCATCTCTGATGGGAATAAAGTTATGGATGGCAAGACCTAAACGGACAGCAGAAGAAATGATTGGTATGCATATCCTCATGCCGGCAGACGACGAACTGCACACAGACATCATCCTCAAGGAACGCGAACAACTAAACGACTACGCCAGCAGATAGTGCAAGCAGACTTTTACCCACCATCAATAAAGGTTGAAAATCCAAAGTCATATGTTGGAAAATGGGTGTATTGTAAGCCCGGTGGTGGATGTGTGTACATGTATTGGTCCTTTGAAGATCATGTCAACCGCTATGGACATCTGGTGGGAATAATGAAAGTATTGAGCTTAAGGGAAGACAAAAGAGTGGACAATTTTGTGGTCAACAAGTCGACCAGAGGGGGGAACTGAAGAGGAAAAATGGGACGGTCCCTTCCCCCAATCCACGTACAAACTGTGGAAAACGTCACGGCCAAAGAACCTCCCATCACACAAATTTGCACCTCTGCCCACCACCCCAGGCACCCATGCACATCATGACCAGGCTCCACCTTCGAAACCAGGCCGCATCCCACCCAAGGCACACGGTGGGAACCAAGACGGAGCTGGGACCGATCACATGGACCAGCTTGACTAAATGCTTTGCAACCTATGGTGCCATCGTTAGAGATGACATGACGATATAGCCATGACAGACAGAAAAACAAATGCTGCCGTGCACCTGGATCAGACACACACCAATACACACGAAGAACACGTTCAGTGCTATGACCTAGCAGACCGAGTACACTCACAGAAATGCATCATTGTTATTTTTCACATAGGCCTGCAACCGCACCACAGAAACGCAAGACGCTGGAAGAGCTTGTGTATATGCTTGTAGAGGCTTCATGCTACTTACCCTGGTGACAAGACCCTATAGATCAGAGGTCTTCAAGATTTTTCTTTTTTTTTTTTAGATTGGAGGAAATGGGAAGGGGCAGCTCACATGGTCAGACTGGACCACAAAACGGTCTGAGGCACCAATGAAAGAAATGTCCAGCAGTTGCAAATGGATATTCAGTCCTTTAGTCACACAGTTTGAATAGTACCAAGGGGTTGTTTTTTGTTCAAATGTAAACAAATTGTGATATTTAAAGAATATTTATTCAGCAACAATGGTCAAAACTACTAGCTGCATAGTGAAGTAACTCCTCAAACTGGCCCACAATGGCCAAAAAAGTGGCCCATTTTGACTGGCCTACACTAGTATTTTGCATTTTTGGTACGTCATCGCCCTATTGCCCTATAGGCCAATCCAAGCCTGCTGGCTCATCCATAATGGGTGAGGGGGCGTCCACCCACTGGCCACCTCACCCATTATGGAGGAGCCGAGGAGGAGGAGGAGCCGAGGAGCCAGCCCAGTGAAACACTGAGCACTCCCTCAGCTGCTTTTTCCAGCTGAGGCAGTGCTCCTGGGCTGGCTGAACTGTCAAAGGGAAACACTGTTTGCCTTTGACAGTTCATTTCTCCAGCCGCACATGATCACTGAGCCATGCAATGCTGGGAGTGTTTTGCTTCGCCAGCCTTGCATAGCTCATTGGAAATGCTGGCTGGGGCACTGAATGTATGTATGTACGAGGGGGTGCTCCTGCGCCTCCTCACACATACGGGCAGAGCAACTTGGAGCGGGCATTTTAGCAACCATGCCCAGGCCCCTGCAGAAGGTACGTTTATGGCGATTTATTTTTTATTTAAATGTGTATGGATGTGTATATGCTTGTGTTATGGGACTGTGTTGGGAGCAGAATGGGTGGCAGCACTGGAATAGTGGTGGGAGTAGGGTGGGGAGTGCCCAGGGTGTGTACTGGGAGTAGGGTGCGGTGACAGCACGCAAAGGTTGATAGCAATTTCTACATACTGTCCATCTGGCACTTTTGGGGGGGCCCGGCCTGCCCAAACCTTGCTCAGGGGGGGCCCAGGCCAAAAAAGTTTGAAGACCACTGCTATAGATGGACCAATGTACAATGAACCACACTGCACCCCAGACCCCCTTGACTTGTGGACTTTATGCCACAACATACCACCAAGCCGAAGTAGGCCTCAGACCAGAGCCGACAGGCCAGAAGCTGCTCACACGGAGCTACAAGGTGCTGAGCATGCAGAACAGCCCCTGGTTGGAGCCACTGCAGCCAAGGTCGCAATGTTGCAATCCACATTCCGTGCTCTCCAAGCCAAGGTGACACCTGCCACCGCTGCGACTACCCGAAGCAAAACACAAATAAAATCCCTGTAATTCTGCCTAAGCCAAGGTCTCTCAACATGTGACCCGGCTGTCCTGATACAATGCCAATTTCCGAAGACTGAAGAAGCACTGGGGTCCCACGTATGGGACCCCTTTCGAAACAAAATCGTAACAACTCAGACACAGGTGGCGATGGGAATCGAGCGCTCTAATGGCAGTAACAGGACCTGTCCATTGTCTTTCACTGACACATAGTCACACATTGTTGCCAGCACCAGGTACATTGTGGGCTGGGAACGATGATGGTCCCAGGCTTCGGGGCTCGCTGATGGGCCAATCAGAGAACGGGGGCTAACCACTGACGACAAAGCCTCCGAACCAATTACTAACTCCCTCCATGTAACATTTCCGAAGTAACCCTTTTTAGGGACGAACAAAGCGTACCACCTGACCTCTACTCCACCACTAACCCCTTTCACTATACGGTCCTATACTGAACCTACCACTCGGCGAGCCAACCCAGAGTGGCGGTAGGTTCCGGGGCAAGTTTTCACCGGTGACGCAAACTGTTACGTCACTCAGGTACAAAATGGGCCTGCGAGCCCGACTAGGATGAGAAGTTGCCTGGAACCTTTGCTCCATGTGTTTGTCCCTGCCTGTTTTCTTGTAATAAACAGCAGTAACTAATTGCTTGTGTGTGGCCCTTCTATTTCTTTTGGATGCAGAAGAAGTTAGGGCCTTCCGAGAGCTGGAGGTCCGTGGACCCCAGGTACGGCTCTGCCGACCACCAGAAATTACCCTAACACTCCTTCCATCATTGTGATCATATCAAGGACATATCTGTTCTGCAGGATCATTGGTCATAAGGCCTTCAGCTCTTCCTTGATAGCATTTAATCCCTTTATGAAGGTGTTGATTATCTGTAGAGGCCCCCATCTCGTAATCTGCAACCACTTGGCATTGACCATCGCCTGTATCCGAGGCATGAATATAGTTGTAAATATTGAGGCAGTCTTGCTGAAAAACATGTGTTCATAAGGAATGGAGTCATATGCTTCTACCAACTTGGCTGAGAAGTAATTCTCTCTTCAGGTCCGATTGAGAAATTCAAGCGGTCTTCTTTTTCTCAAATGGGCATCTGCTTTTGGAAATTCTCCAATGTTCAGGTCACTCTGTGGAATCACTAATGCTGGAACATGGATGAGCACCAAGGAGCATACTGCACCCCAATCCTTGGGCAACTTTGTGTAGGCCCACAAGCCCAATATCACTCCATGAGGACAGCTGTCCCTTCTCTTATCCTAAAAATGTCAACTGTAGTTTTGCAGTCTTTGTTATCTTCCACACGATTCTTTCCGTGTCTTCAGAAGCACAAGGTCGCATTTGCCAGTCGGATCACAACCATTGGACCTGATTAATCTTCTACCCATGCCAGTAATTTGGCATGTTTAGCCCATAACTTCAAACATCCATTGTTCACTCTCTGTACCTCTTGCATATATTCTGACTTCAATAGATGAGCTGCACACAACATCAGTCCTCCTTCCCATCCCTTCTTGGATTTCACCCGTCCATAGACTAAGACTTGAGGTTGCACCCAACCTCCAGGCGACCCAGCTATTTTTGTTATATCAGGGCAATGAATTCTCTTCATGTCTTCAATGACTACCTCTTCCTGTCCTGCTGCAGGATACACAAGCATCTTGATCTCCCATCCAGGTTCCCTTTCCATGTGTGTATTCTTGATATAATCTTCCTGGAATGGAAACAGCCATTTCCATCTCCATCTTAAAGTAGCCCAACTACCCTGAAATTGTCCTCTGGTCATACATGCTGCAAGATGAATGAGGCACCTGGCGTCATGTTCTGGGACTTCTCTGGAGATGAAAGTTTGCACTGTATTCATGGCATAGGGAATTAGAGCGCAGATGTACCAACTATCCTTAGATGTTAATTCCGCTACTTTTCTCATGTGGTGGTACCACGTGATTACCCAAGTGTGCTGCATCATCTAGATAGGCATGTATCCCCTCATTCCCCTCCTCTGCATCCTTCCTGTGTCTTTTAGAAGCATTGTACCATTCATGAGGTATATCAAAAGAAGTTCCCATAGTAGGAAGAACCATAGGGATCTCTATCTGGAAGTATTAAAATAGTAGTGACTGTGAAAAATGAGGAACAGAAAGACAAAGAGAGTAATCGTACAGGCATATATTATGCACAAAAACATAGACATCCATTTCTCGTGCCATCCTGGTACTTGTTGCACTTGTTCATTCTCTAGAACCATGCCAGCTTCTACATTTCTCATCTTTAATACAAACATCAAATTTCTTTATTTCTTTATCCTTTCAACTGTAAAATCTGCTCAATTATTATGATAAGAAGCCTTCTTATCACTGGGCCATTTTTAGGATCCTCAGAAATATAAAATCACAAGGTACGACCTATTTTTACACAGAAAGTCCAAATATCAACATCTCTTCTGACAAGAGCAGGATAAGCTTGAAGTACAAACACAAAGACAGCAAGCATAAGCCGATGAACACATGTTTAACTGCTTAGAACAGGTATTCACCACAAAATGAATCTGGGTACTGATCTCGTTTCCAATTTCTGATCAAGAACTGACGTTTAGGCATAACTCTGATGCTTCAATGTATTTCTGAAAGTTTGTTTTCAAAGTTCCTGAAATTCTCAGCAAGTCTTTGCACTCCTTCTAAAATATCTATAAGGAGTGTCCACTGAATTTCAGTTCAAATGCAATAAATATGTATTATCCGCTGGTTGCTTTACCGTCCTTCTTCATCATATATCGAGTTTGCACATGCTGAAATTCTTCTTCTTGCCTTGCTTTTGGATCAGCAATGGTGGGAGGGCGCGTCTCACCTTTGTAGGCTTTTATGTCACCCAGGTGAGGCGAAGCTCGTCTTCCTTGGATCTTAACAGCTGAAGGGGTTATGTTCTCAATGCAAAACGGACCATTGAGTTGTGGCTCAAGCCACATTTTAGTAAAGTTTTTAATGAGAACTAGGTCTCCAACATATAACTTAGGTGCCGATAAAAGTTCAGTTGGGTTGGTTGTTGAATTGTCTTCATCTGTGTTCTAAGACCAACACCCCTTGTGCTTGACTTGATCTGAAATGAGAGAAATGCTAGGGGTCATACCTGTCAAATAGTCGTGCATTTCATCACCTAATGTTTTAGCTCCACTCTGGGCATCACTTGTACTTATAGATGGAGGAGTGAGGGGCATTCTCATTCGGCGCCCTGTCACTAGTTCATGCGGGGTAAGGTGGTGGTCTGATCCTGGTTGATTCTGAAGGGCATATAAAGCTAGGGGTAGGCCATATAGTCACCCTTTATTCAAGGTCAATCTAATTTTGGCAATCCTTCCTTTAAGGAGGACGTTGATTCTCTCACATATCATGTTCGCTTGCAGTTGATAAGCAGAAGAAAAGTTTGCTTTAAATTCAATAGACGTCCTATCTATTCGAATAGCGCATTAACAAAATGGGGCCCATTGTCAGATCCCAGCACTTCACACACACCCCCCACCTTGGGAAAACTTTGTGTGCACTAAAACCTTTACTGTAACAGTGGCATCAGGGTGTGTACATGGACCTTCCTCGATCCACCTAGAGAAGGGACACATCACCACTAATAGATATCTATATCCATTACTTCCATCTGGGCCGTGCAGGTGAGTGGCTGAGCCCCCCAGCCTCCTTAGGCCTTGAATCCACTGGCTGTTACCCCTTTAGAGCCCCCAGCCCATCCATACCCCCCAGCGCAGGCCGCGTCTTTCCCCGCGTCTTTCCTGCTTCCCTTGCGCCCGCCCTCGCTCCCTCCCACCATCCCTGATAGGCTGCCTTGATTTCCGTGTGTTGCTCCCACCACGACCTGCACGCCACATCCATCCGGGCCGTGCAGGTGAGTGGGTGAGCCCCCCAGCCTCCTTAGGCCTTACATCCACTGCTTGTTACCACTTTAGAGCCCCCAGCCCCTCCATATCCCACAGTGCAGGCCGCGTCTTTCCCTGTGTCTTTCCTGCCTCCCCTTGTGCCCGCCCTCGCTCCCTCCCACCAGCCCTGATAGGCTGCCTTGATTTCCATGTGTTGCTCCCACCTCGACCTGCACGCCACGTCCATCCGGGCCGTGCAGGTGAGTGGGTGAGCCCCCCAGCCTCCTTAGGCCTTGAATCCACTGTCTGTTACCCCTTTAGAGACCCCAGCCAATCCATACCCCCCAGCGCAGGCCGCGTCTTTCCCTGTGTCTTTCCTGCCTCCCCTTGCGCCTGCCCTCGCTCCCTCCCACCATCCCTGATAGGCTGCCTTGATTTCCGTGTGTTGCTGCCACCTCGACCTGCACGCCACTTCCATCTGGGCCGTGCAGGTGAGTGGCTGAGCCCCCCAGCCTCCTTAGGCCTTGAATCCACTGCCTGTTACCCCTTTAGAGCCCCCAGCCCATCCATACCCCCCAGCGCAGGCCGCGTCTTTCCCCGCGTCTTTCCTGCCTCCCTTGCGCCCGCCCTCGCTCCCTCCCACCATCCCTGATAGGCTGACTTGATTTCCGTGTGTTGCTCCCACCTCGACCTGCACGCCACTTCCATCCGGGCCGTGCAGGTGAGTGGGTGAGCCCCCCAGCCTCCTTAGGCCTTGAATCCACTACCTGTTACCACTTTAGAGCCCCCAGCCCCTCCATATCCCATAGTGCAGGCCGCGTCTTTCCCCGCGTCTTTCCTGCCTCCCCTTGTGCCCGCCCTCGCTCCCTCCCACCAGCCCTGATAGGCTGCCTTGATTTCCATGTGTTGCTCCCACCTCGACCTGCACGCCACTTCCATCCGGGCCGTGCAGGTGAGTGGGTGAGCCCCCCAGCCTCCTTAGGCTTTGGATCCACTGCCTGTTACCCCTTTAGAGCCCCCAGCCCATCCATACCCCCAGCGCAGGCCGCGTCTTTCCCCGCGTCTTTCCTGCCTCCCTTGCGCCCGCCCTCGCTCCCTCCCACCATCCCTGATAGGCTGCCTTGATTTCCGTGTGTTGCTCCCACCTCGACATGCACGCCACTTCCATCCGGGCCGTGCAGGTGAGTGGGTGAGCCCCCCAGCCTCCTTAGGCCTTAAATCCACTGCTTGTTACCACTTTAGAGCCCCCAGCCCCTCCATATCCCACAGTGCAGGCCGCGTCTTTCCCCGCATCTTTCCTGCCTCCCCTTGTGCCCGCCCTCGCTCCCTCCCACCAGCCCTGATAGGCTGCCTTGATTTCCATGTGTTGCTCCCACCTCGACCTGCACGCCACTTCCATCCGGGCCGTGCAGGTGAGTGGGTGAGCCCCCCAGCCTCCTTAGGCCTTGAATCCACTGTCTGTTACCCCTTTAGAGACCCCAGCCCCACCATACCCCCCAGCGCAGGCCGCGTCTTTCCCCGTGTCTTTCCTGCCTCCCCTTGCGTCTGCCCTCGCTCCCTCCCACCATCCCTGATAGGCTGCCTTGATTTCCGTGTGTTGCTGCCACCTCGACCTGCACGCCACTTCCATCCGGGCCGTGCAGGTGAGTGGGTGAGCCCCCCAGCCTCCTTAGGCCTTAAATCCACTGCTTGTTACCACTTTAGAGCCCCCAGCCCCTCCATATCCCACAGTGCAGGCCGCGTCTTTCCCCGCGTCTTTCCTGCCTCCCCTTGTGCCCGCCCTCGCTCCCTCCCACCAGCCCTGATAGGCTGCCTTGATTTCCATGTGTTGCTCCCACCTCGACCTGCACGCCACTTCCATCCGGGCCGTGCAGGTGAGTGGGTGAGCCCCCCAGCCTCCTTAGGCCTTGAATCCACTGTCTGTTACCCCTTTAGAGACCCCAGCCCCACCATACCCCCCAGCGCAGGCCGCGTCTTTCCCTGTGTCTTTCCTGCCTCCCCTTGCGCCTGCCCTCGCTCCCTCCCACCATCCCTGATAGGCTGCCTTGATTTCCGTGTGTTGCTGCCACCTCGACCTGCACGCCACTTCCATCTGGGCCGTGCAGGTGAGTGGGTGAGCCCCCCAGCCTCCTTGGGCCTTGAATCCACTGCCTGTTACCACTTTAGAGCCCCCAGCCCCTCCATATCCCATAGTGCAGGCCGCGTCTTTCCCCGCGTCTTTCCTGCCTCCCCTTGTGCCCACCCTCGCTCCCTCCCACCAGCCCTGATAGGCTGCCTTGATTTCCATGTGTTGCTCCCACCTCGACCTGCACGCCACTTCCATCCGGGCCGTGCAGGTGAGTGGGTGAGCCCTCCAGCCTCCTTAGGCCTTGAATCCACTGTCTGTTACCCCTTTAGAGACCCCAGCCCCTCCATACCCCCCAGCGCAGGCCGCGTCTTTCCCCGTGTCTTTCCTGCCTCCCCTTGCGCCCGCCCTCGCTCCCTCCCACCATCCCTGATAGGCTGCCTTGATTTCCGTGTGTTGCTCCCACCTCGACCTGCACGCCACTTCCATCCGGGCCGTGCAGGTGAGTGGGTGAGCCCCCCAGCCTCCTTAGGCCTTAAATCCACTGCTTGTTACCACTTTAGAGCCCCCAGCCCCTCCATATCCCACAGTGCAGGCCGCGTCTTTCCCCGCGTCTTTCCTGCCTCCCCTTGTGCCCGCCCTCGCTCCCTCCCACCAGCCCTGATAGGCTGCCTTGATTTCCATGTGTTGCTCCCACCTCGACCTGCACGCCACTTCCATCCGGGCCGTGCAGGTGAGTGGGTGTGCCCCCCAGCCTCCTTAGGCCTTGAATCCACTGTCTGTTACCCCTTTAGAGACCCCAGCCCCTCCATACCCCCCAGCGCATGCCGCGTCTTTCCCCGTGTCTTTCCTGCCTCCCCTTGCGCCCGCCCTCGCTCCCTCCCACCATCCCTGATAGGCTGCCTTGATTTCCGTGTGTTGCTGCCACCTCGACCTGCACGCCACTTCCATCTGGGCCGTGCAGGTGAGTGGGCGAGCCCCCCAGCCTCCTTAGGCCTTGAATCCACTGCCTGTTACCCCTTTAGAGCCCGCAGCCCATCCATACCCCCCAGCGCAGGCCGCGTCTTTCCCCGCGTCTTTCCTGCCTCCCTTGCGCCCGCCCTCGCTCCCTCCCACCATCCCTGATAGGCTGCCTTGATTTCCGTGTGTTGCTCCCACCTCGACCTGCACGCCACTTCCATCCGGGCCATGCAGGTGAGTGGGTGAGCCCCCCAGCCTCCTTAGGCCTTGAATCCACTGCCTGTTACCACTTTAGAGCCCCCAGCCCCTCCATATCCCATAGTGCAGGCCGCGTCTTTCCCCGCGTCTTTCCTGCCTCCCCTTGTGCCCGCCCTCGCTCCCTCCCACCAGCCCTGATAGGCTGCCTTGATTTCCATGTGTTGCTCCCACCTCGACCTGCACGCCACTTCCATCCGGGCCGTGCAGGTGAGTGGGTGAGCCCTCCAGCCTCCTTAGGCCTTGAATCCACTGTCTGTTACCCCTTTAGAGACCCCAGCCCCTCCATACCCCCCAGCGCAGGCCGCGTCTTTCCCCGTGTCTTTCCTGCCTCCCCTTGCGCCCGCCCTCGCTCCCTCCCACCATCCCTGATAGGCTGCCTTGATTTCCGTGTGTTGCTCCCACCTCGACCTGCACGCCACTTCCATCCGGGCCGTGCAGGTGAGTGGGTGAGCCCCCCAGCCTCCTTAGGCCTTGAATCCACTGCCTGTTACCACTTTAGAGCCCCCAGCCCCTCCATATCCCACAGTGCAGGCCGTGTCTTTCCCCGCGCCTTTCCTGCCTCCCCTTGTGCCCGCCCTTGCTCCCTCCCACCATCCCTGAAAGGCTGCCTTGATCCCGACCAGCTTTCCGATTGTTATTTTCCCACCCCCACCGTGATTGGCCACTTGACAGACAAATCCGAAATCCCCAGGGCAGCCCTCTGCCTGGCAGCCCCCTGCGGCTAGGGGCCCGAAGGCCAAGGGCGGCTCCTACATTGGCGGCTCCAAGATGTGTCTGCAGGTGTCCGCAGGGGACGCCAAGGAAGCCAGACACCAACAAAACCGTGAGTGTGGCATGGGTGGGGAATAGAGCAATCACTCTACTCCAGAAAACCTCCGTCACTCTATCTTACCTACCAATAACATAGAGTGCCATAATACAAGCATGTCCACACTTAGATGGAAGTATGAATGTTAGCATATCCACACTTAGATAGAATTGTGAATGTCAGCATGTCCACTCCTAGATAGAATTGTGAATGTTATCATGTCCACTCTAAAATAGAATTGGTAATGTTAGCATGTCCACTCTTAGATAGAATTGTGAATGTCAGCATGTCCGCTCTTAGATGGAATTGTGAATGTTATCATGTCCACTCTAAGATAGAATTGGTAATGTTAGCATGTCCACTCTTAGATATAATTGTGAATGTCAGCATGTCCGCTCTTAGATGGAATTGTGAATGTTATCATGTCCACAATTAGATAGAATTGTGAATGTCAGCATGTCCACTCTTAGATAGAATTGTGAATGTCAGCATGTCCGCTCTTAGATGGAATTGTGAATGTTATCATGTCCACTCTAAGATAGAATTGTGAATGTTAGCATGTCCACTCTTAGATGGAATTGTGAATGTTAGCATGTCCACTCTTAGATAGAATTATGAATATTGGCCTGCGTCGGATCTAGATGGAATTGTGAATGTTAGCATGTCCACACTCAGATGGAATTGTGAATGTCAGCATGTCCACTCTTAGATGGAACTGTGAATGTTAGCATGTCCACACTTAGATGGAATTATGAATGTTAGCATGTCCACTCTTAGATGGAATTGTGAATATTGGCCTGTGTCGCATCTAGATGGAACTGTGATTGTTAGCATGTCCACACTTAGATGGAATTGTGAATGTTAGCATGTCCACACTTAGATGGAATTGTGAATGTTAGCATGTCCACTCTTAGATGGAATTGTGAATATTGGCCTGCGTCGCATCTAGATGGAACTGTGATTGTTAGCACGTGAAAGTTGCATTTAGAAAGTGTGCCCTATAGCCTCTCCGTGAATTTAGAAATGTGCCCAACAGCCTCGCTGGTAAATCGAATTTAGAAGTGTGCCCAAGACCCTCTGTGAAAGTTGCATTTAGAAGTGTGCCCAATAGACACTCTGGAAAGTTGCATTTAGAAGTGTGCCCAATAAACTCGCTGTGATTTCAGAAGTGTGCCCAATAGCCTATCTGGTAAATTGAATTTAGAAGTCTTCTCAATAGCCTCTCTGGAAAACTGATTTTAATAGTGCGGCCAGTAGCCTGTCTGTGGAAAATTTGAATTTAGAAATGTGCCCAATAGCCTCGCTATGAAAGTGGCATTTAGAAGTGTGCCCAATGCCCCCTGTGAAAGTTGATTATAGAAGCGCATCCAATAGACGCTCTGTAAAAAAATGCATTTAGAAGTGTGCCCAATAGCCTCTGGAGAAAATTGAATTTAGAGCTGCTCCCAATAGCCTTTTGAAAATTGATTATACAAGTGCGCCCAGTAGCCTCTCTGTGGAAAATTGAATTTAAAGGTGTGCCCAATATCCTCTATGAAAGCTGCTTTAGAAGTGTGCCCAATAGCCACGCTGTGAAAGTTGCATTTAGAAGTGTTCCCAATAGCATCAGTGAAAGTTGATTATAGAAGTGTATCCAATAGACACTCTGGAAAGCTGCATTTAGAAGTGTGCCCAATAGCCTCTCTAGAAAATTGAATTTAGAAGTGTGCCCAATAGCCTCTCTGGAAAATTGAATTTAGAAGTATGCCCAGTAGACGCTCTGTGAAAATTGCATTTAGAAGTGTACCCAATAGCCCTCTGCCCAATAGCCTCTCTGGTAAATTGAATTTAGAAGTGTGCCCAATAAACCTCTCTGTGGAAAATTGTATTTAGAAGTTCGCCCAGTAGCCTTGCTATGAAAAATTGAATTTAGAAGTTCGCCCAGTACCCTCTCTGGGAAAGTTGCATTTAGAAGTGTGCTCATTGAAAGAGCATATAACCCATCATATCACACCACCACGCTTACTCTCTCCTTACATCACCACTCAACTAGAACACAGAGATACTATGACACCATTCGGTATAACTGTTCTCATACCAACATCCGCCGCTTACTCCACATCATTCTATGTAAACACTGCTGGTATCACACCCCCAGCCAGGCGTTTTCCTCAGGCCTAACGCAGCCACATCCGTTCCGGATAAATCCTGCCAGAACGAACACATTCTCCTGATCTCTAAACCACCACATCTACCGCTAAGAAGCAGCTATTACACGAGTACCGCACGAGCTGCACACATACCCGGTGCTCACACGCACCTTTTTGACTCTCCGTTCTCTCTCTACTGATCTGAACTTCGGTTCCCAAGGGCGTTCAACCTACCAGCACCTTCAGACCATACCAATGGTATATAAGGCGCTATATAAGTGCAAAATAACATAACATAACATAACATACTTGCAATGCTGAAATGGACCATTAGGTCGAGGTATCACCCCTCTAATTGTTACCCCCAGGGGTAGTGTGAGTCCCCATCATTCTTTAACAGAGTCCTACAGATGGATTTAGGCAATATTGATCTTAAGAGTGCAGTGATACAATACGTTGATGACAGTTTAATTTGTATCACCACGGAAGATGAGTGCAGACAAGATTCTATTCAGTTGATGACTATTCTAGCAGACAAGGGATATAAGGTAGACAAAGGGAAGTAACAATACTGCCAAGAAGAGTTGTTATACATAGGGCAGCTGATTTCACTTGTACTTGTAGATTTCTCTATTGCAAATGCAGCAGCAGCCAAAGATTGTTCGCAAGGAAAGTGTCCTCTCATAATTGGGTCTAAAATCCCACTGTAATACGCTAAAGGCTTGTATCCCAATGTAGTTCTCTGCATAAGCACTGCTGTCATGACTGTCTCCTTTGTGTGCAAAAACAAATAAAATTCCTCAGCATAATTGGGAATTCCTAAAACATGGGCTGTACAAATTGCTTGTTTCAGCTCCTCAAACCCTTCTTCCATTTCCTCAGTACATTCTATTTTTACTTTATCCACTTGAGCTTTCTTTAAAGCTTGCAAATGCGGTCCTGTGTATTTACTGTAATCAAACACCCAGGCTCTAACATAGCGGCATATCCTCAAAAGCGGTTGCATTTGCTTCACTGTATTTGGCTTTGAGGTTTTCATAATCGCCTCAGCTCTTTCAGGTGCCATCTTCTTTCCTTCATGTGAAATCAGCTGCCCTATGTATAACACCTCTTCTTGGCAGTATTGTTACTTCTCTTTGTCTACCTTATATCCCTTGTCTGCTAGAATCTTGTCTGCACTCATCTTCCGTGGTGATACAAATTAAACTGTCATCAACGTATTATATCACTGCACTCTTAAGATCAATATTGCCTAAATCCATCTGTAGGACTCCGTCAAAGAATGAAGGGAACTCACACTACCCCTGGGGTAGCCTAGTATGTTTCAGCTTAGATTGGCAGAACGTGAAGGAAGTCAAGTCTTGTGAGTCTTTGTGCAACAGGATTGAGAAAAGCGCATTTTTCAAATGGGTCACCGTAAAATATCGTGCTTCCACCGATATACTGCACAGTATCGTCGCCGGATTAGGAACTAGAGGAAACTCTGCATCTACAATCTGGTTAATCACTCTCATATCTTGTTTAAATCTCCACAACCTCTTTCAGATTTTTTGATAGGATACACTGCGGTATTACACAATGATTCAGATGGCACCAGAATCCCTTGTTTCATCAATGCTGAAATGGTCTGAAATATACCTTCATCAACCTCTCGAGACATGGGGTACTGTTTTGCTTGAGGTAAAATCGCTCCTGGCTTCAGCTTTATTTTAACCTCCCCTATTCCCTTTAATAAACCTACGTAATGTTGTGCAGTCTTTTCATCTACAAATTTTCCATTGAGAGCCTTTTCATCAAAAAATGTTAATTGAAACATTTTTCCATCGAAAAGATCTTTCAATGAACATTTTTCGCTGAAAAGGTCCTTGGTGGAAAAAAGATGTATGTATGTTTGGGTGGGGAATAGGAATACAATTCAAAAACAGAGGTTTGGGGTGACCCCCCCAATAAAAAAATAAAAATAAATTACTTCACTCTCTGACACTCGCTAATACTACACAGATGGAGCTGTCCAGTGCTGAAATACATTGCAACCGCATGGAAGTGATTTCAGCACTGGACAGCTACCTCTTAATTGTGTAGTGTAGCGATTCATTTAGAAATGGACACTTTTATTTTATTGGGAGGTTGTGGGGGGGCCACTGAACAATGTGATGTTCCATTGAAAAATGTTTCCATCTATTCATTTCGATTAAGCAGTTTCGATGAATGTTCACTTTTAATTATATTAATAGCGATTCGATGGTAAAGTTTTCAATGGAAACGTTTTGTTGGAAAATATTTTCAATGGAAAGAAATCGATGGAAAGACATGTAACCCTACATAATAAGGGCCTGTGGTCCAACTGACGCTTGACACCTTCTCCAAGTCTTTCTGAAAAAATGCTGGACGCTGCCGCATTATCACCATTCGCTGTGGGACTTCCCTCTTTTCTATCATTATCATAAAGAACACCACTTCATCATCTGTTTGATCTTCCCTGAACATGTCGTCATCAGTTATGTCAGTCAATCTGTACCCTTCCTCGAGAGCTACTACTGTTCTCCATGGTCTACCCTCATCATCTACTCCTTTGAGCATTGCCATTACCCTTCGTACTATTGCTGCTTCTTATTCTATAGGGATAGTCTGTCCCCCCTCTTTGTCCATAGGTATCCGTGGTCTAAACAAAAACTCATCAGGTATCCTCACAATTCTTCCCGCCAAGCCAGGTAGCCATGTCAGTAAAATACTCACTTCATACAGAAAAATCTCTGGATCTACTGGAAGCCTCGCAGAGCCACTTGTCCTGTGAACACCAGTATAAATTCACCCACATTTAAATAGTGTATTCCTGGAGTGGAACACACTATTACTTGATTAGTGAATTAAATTGTAATGTTTAGTTTTGTCATCAAATCTCTTTCCAAAATGTTAACCAGTGTCTGTCGTGACTATAACAAAGGAACAGACATGTCACATTCTCCTATAGAGACAGGTAATTCATTGATAAAAAGGAACTGGACTGGAACTGGAGCGCATGAGCTCTCTCCTTTTACCCCAAAAATTGACACTCTTTCTTCATCTGACATGTCTTGTCCCAAGCTAGTGTGACTATTATGTTCCTCACCTTTGTCTAGGTTCAGTCTGCTTAAGGACAATGATCTATGTCCGTGACTGAACAGATTTTCGTCTTCGCTTTGTGATTACAATGCTAGGGATTGATCCCTCTTCCTTCGAATTCCATACTTGCTAGCTTCCTTTAATTCGTGATAGGCCTTATCGATCTTTTCTCCGATGCTCACTGCATCAAAGCTTTCTTCTTACAGTGCTACTCTCGATGCCGCTGGCGTTGCTTCCCTTATCCGACGGAACTCATCTATTCTATCCTATCGTATTTCTGGATTGGCCCTACTGGTTCCTTTGTGAATGAGACTGGTATAAATACCCTGCTGTCTCCCTTTTTGTTCAATTTCTTCATCAAGTTCTCTTTGCTTTCTTGCATGCCTTCTAATTCTTTCTTCTGCTTGCCTTCATTCTTCTTTCCTTACTCCTTCCCTTCTTTCATCTCCTTCCCTTCGTCTCTGTAATCTTTTGTCCCTTAGTCTCTGCGCTTCCTCTTGTCTCTTCCTTTCCCTTCTATCACTATCTTCTATAGCTCTCTGTATATTGTCATACTTTTTTCGTTCTTCTGCCTGTTCTTCTTTTTACTTTTGTTCCACCTGATATATCTGTCCTCGTCGCTCTCTTCTCTTCCTTTTATCATCATCTACTTTCAATCTCTTCTCTCGTTTCTCGTCTTTTCTTTCTTGTTCATCCTTATCTTCTCTTTGCCTAACTTCCTCAATGCTTTTCACATCTATTTTAAGTAATATCTGTCCCCCATCTATTTGTTCTGCCAAGCGCTATCTCGTCAGCTTTATCCTTCTGTCCTTTCCATCTCTTAATCTCCCTGACTATTTCTATTGACAGATTTGACCGCTCACTACTTTCTTCTTCATCTTGTATGATCTTATAGATCTCTTCTTTTCTCTTATTCTCCTCTGGACTATCATTGTTACTACAAGCGGGGGTTTGTATATTGGATTACTATACCCCGTCGTCACTTTCAACTCCTTTAAAGGATATAACCCTATCTCTTCTGTATTAGCACCTTTTACTTTGGGTGAGGTAAAGGGAGCTGAGGGGTCAACACCTTCCTCCTTACGCTGACTCAGCATCCACTCTTCAGGTGGTGGATCTTCTCTTTCTTCATGGTACATTTTCCAGAGCTCTAGAATCGCAAATCTTTTCTCTAATTTCTTCCCTGTGTATGCAGCGTGCAAGTATGTAGTCATGTCTTGCAATACCGCTTTTGACAATGATCCCCCTTGTGGCCACGGCATGAACATTTTATCTGCCGTGCCTTTCACCCATTCCACACTATACTGTTTAAGGATGAAATGTGCTTTGGTAATGTTTTGCATAATTGCATCAAATGAGTATCTCCCATAATGACAAGTCTCAATTGACTGTCAATACCTACAGACTTGTTTTAAATAACCTTTATACTTTTACTTAAATCACCATTTTCAACGTTTTTAAAACAAATAATATGACCATGCACCATCAATCGCTTGCTCAAACCTCTAATTTCTTAATTGCCTATTTCTACCTTTTGATTGGCGCCAATCACTTTGCTTTGCTCGATCACTGTTGCTCCTCAACTTTTTCAATTTCTTCACAATCTCTGTCGCTCTTCGATATTTTTACTCAACAACCATTCAGACTAGTCGACCTTACACATTTATACACACTGTGATTACCTTTTTTTCTCGCCTTTATTCAATACCCTATACAGGGTTTGAGACGTCACAGTATGTAATTCTAATTATGCATTTTTTGTTTCTGCTCTACCCCCATTGGGATTTGAAACATCTCCTTCTCAAACTCCTTTGAGTCTGGACTCCTAGGCGCTATCTTTTCTTCCCTCAATTATTAAAAAAATGATCACAATCCCATCCCCTATATTTTGCCATTCCCCCTACTCTACTCAAGATTCGTTAATTGACTCGAGGCCTTCGGTATCGACTCCTCCTCCAATCCGACCACTTCCCCTTCTGTCAGCAGAGTGCCTGTGGAAACCGAGCAGGGATTTCATCAAAGGGGGACTTGCCCACTGTCTGGGTTCTTCTTGGAAGTTTATTTCTATTGGCCGCTCTCCACAGGAAACCCTGTGATCTTCCGGCTAATAGTGGAGGATGCCTGATCATCTGAAAATCTGGAGACAAACTAGTTTGGATCTTTTCCAACCATCCGCACCTCTACCACATGAGCTTATGGCCCTTTGAGTTGTCTGCATACAAAAGATGGGGATGCAGAATAACTATCATACCAATAATCAAACCAACTCAGGAAGATGGATAATGTGCTGTTTTATTAACAATTATCTAAAACAGGGAGTTACAACAGACATCAACAGACATTTGCTCGAGCTCTCAGTGCATTTCTCATAAAAACATCTTTATAAGCAAAAAATATGTCAGAGGTGACATCAGACTATGTGGCAAATAATAGAAAACCTATTGCAAACAGTGATAGGTTTAAGGGGAACATCTAAGTGTGCATTGCATAGCGACTAGGATTGTGATTTGCTGCCCACTGTCAGGTGGCCAATATATGCCTAGATTTAAAACATGTCATCTTCAACACTATTAAGTACACAAGTTATCATTGGGCTTCAAACTGTAAGGCCCTTCGTTATACAGCCCTCTATAATTTGTCTGCACGCTTGTGCCATGTCTGAAATATTTGGTTCACTTAGTAGCACGTAAGCTCAGACGCAGGTGCCAGGAGGTGGACTTGACTTTACCTCCCCACCCAATTAGCCCATCTCTCATCACCCATGCCTTCTGCCATGAAAATTGTCTTTTTTAACTTGGCCTTGCAAAGAATTCTTGTCTCTGGGAATGTATTGGAGTGTGAGCACTCACTATCGTTGTTCTAGGACTCCACGCTCACCTTTATTTGCATCCTTGGCTCACGTGACAGGAGACCAAGATTTGGTCGATTTTACTACATTTAAATGTCTTAAATTAATAACATTGGGCATGCTTGGTGTTCTTTCTTTGCACCTTAACAAGGGATGATTCAGCTTTGCATGTTCACTGCATTCAAGAATAGATAACTGATCTTGGCTGCTTCAGCTTTGATACCAGGCCAGAGAGCCTTGCCATGCTCTTTCATAATCTCAGTTTATTCTTGCTGTGACACAGTTTTTGTCTTTTCTCTCCATGGGTCCTGGCTTACTAAATTTGTGACACTAATGTCCAGCTTCTATGCAATGGCGACTTCGTCTGCAGTCTATTCGCTATATATAGCCAGCTTCTACGATTACTTAATCTACTTGCGTTACAGCATCTGTGCAATAATTGAACGGTTTGCATGATGTGCAGTGCTTTGCACAAGTGCAATCTTCTTTTTGCATATGAAAGTTTACTTGATTCTTAACTTCGTCATTAGTTTCTGTAAGATCCATGCATTCTCTTCAGCCAATATTCTCAGGATGTCACCAGCTTCTCCTTTTGCCCCTTTTCATATTCCTTCAGGGAGTTCCTCCCTCAAATTATCGTCTCTTCTGGGATACATTCGATAGGGCTGTCTCAATGGGTACCTTCTAGGGGTGTACCGAACTTCGGCTTTGAGTAAACATTCGGCCGAATTCCGGCTGAAACAAGCTATTCGTCATTCGGCCGAACGTTTATTCAATCTGTACTCGAAGCCGAAGTTGTTACACCAATACAAATAACACAGCATGTAGAGTTTTCAAAAAGGCCATCTCAAATTGTGAGATGGATTGTGCAGTGCAGGATGGGATGAGTCAGAGATACTTTCCTTGGGTGTGTCTCTGGGGGTTGCAGATTGCAGCTCGCGCTGTCATGCCATCTCGGGCAGCAAGCCCATTAGCTGCCATTGATTCCCTGACCTCTTGGGCTGCTCTCCTCTCCCCTGTCTCCTGGCAACAGACCTGCCACCTGGAACTCCAGATGCCTTTGCCCAACTGCTGACCTGCCCCTACTGCGACCGTGGCTACAAGCGTCTGGCATCACTGAAGGAGCACATCAAGTACCGCCACGAGAATAACGAGGAGAACTTCGCCTGCCCCTTCTGCAGCTCCTCGTTTGCCTACCGCACCCAGCTCGAGTGGCATATGATGACACACAAGCCGGGGAGACTCGCACACACTGGGGTACCCCAGAAAAATGGTGGTGTCCCCGGGCTGTGGGGCCTTTACATTCCATGGCCACAGGGCAGCACATGCAGCAAAACGCAGGCTCCCAAGAACACATATTGCACTCCAATAAGCAAACGGGACCCTTCCCTGGGATAAAAGGACTCCTACAGGTAAGGAGGATGCATATCGCTGTTGCCAAGATAACCTTTGAAAAAGCTGCTCTTGTTGTTCGAGAGCAGAGCAGATGCAGAGCGCGTTTCCACAGGGCTCCGTTCTTTCATCTAACCAGCATTTCTTTCTTCTAATACTTGCTGTTTCAATTAGCAGTGGTATTTTTTGAGGAAGGGATATACATTGCTGTGTCGAGGTTGAATTTATTTCCTGCCTTAAATGTATTTACACTATGCAAGCAAACATTTTGAAAGAAGGTAAATGCACTTGTTGCACAGATCTGCTTGCTATTTTTTCCTAGTGCTCCGAAATGAACAGGTACAAAGTTTGTATTGCCTTCAGGACTTTGTCCAATTAAAAGAAAACATTTCCCATCATCTGGCCCCACCCCAGAGCTGATCACTGTCAGCACCCCCTCCTGAGCGGCCTTCCTCAGACGCATAGAGGATAAAAGGCCTTTTGTTTTGAACTAAGTAGACCGGAACCCTGCTGTCCCCATAACTTTACCACCATTAACCTGCCACTACATGCCACTCTCTGCCGCCTAACTGCCCCTATTAACAGTAACTATTGCTGCTCCACCCCCGTTCTTGCTGGCTTTTGTGCTAATGTGCCTGTCTCATTGAGGTGTTGCCTCAGGGGAGGGGGTGCCACATTGTCGCCCATCGCCTGGATTGAAATGGCTATCCCACTGCACTTGCAACACCAGCCTTTTTCCACCCTGGAGTCATCTCGTTGTCATCTTGAATAGGATACTCAGGTCGGCCATTCCGTTAGTTGATGTTTTTTTCACGAATCTGCATGGGGCCAAGTGTGTGTTTTGTAAAGTAATTGGCAATTATTTTCTGAATGATGGTCTCAAGCATGTTACAATCAAACAACTCCCATTCTGATTGATGCCTTGGCAGGGGCATTTACACATCACTAGAATTTCACTGCAGTTGCTGCAGGCTTTCTGAAGCATGTAAATATATTGTGTGTGCAGCACTGTGCACCCTACTTTGTCATGTGCTTTTCATATATCACTGTTTGCTTCTTCCCGACACGGGTTGATTTTGCACATGTCTTTTTAGCAAACTGTGATACCATGCTATTAGTTTGCACCTGATGCTAGGTTTCCATTAAAAAAAAATGTAGAGTGTGCGTTATATGCAGAAGTGTACTGAAGTCTTGTATGCAAGAATGGCGTCTAATTTTAAGTGTACTGAATGTGGGTGGACATTATGGGCTGCAGCAAAACACAGTCAAGCGATAATGATAGTGCCACAAAGGACTCACATCTTTTTACAGCTGGACCGTACATGCTAGGAAGGGTGCATTTAGCTCATGTGCGTGCTATGCTCTGTTTGAACTCCTCAGAACTGTGTACCAACCACCCTCCCTCCAAGGAGGGACTGGGCCTTTCCACCATGCTTTGGATCTAAAAATATCTTCCTGCTCAGGACTGACTTCAATTGCGCAAAAAGGGAAAAAGATTGTGTAATTTAGTTCTTGTCAATAGGGTTCCCGCCGAGTAATTCCCCCCAATTTATTTTTTAAAATGTTTCATTGATAAAAGAAAACATAATTTGAATTAGGTAAGATAACATTTAAATACCAACTTGACAGAAATACTTGCAAAAAATAAACTCAATGTTAGCAGAATGTATAATGTCTGTTTTTTTTAGCAAACTGTGGCACTGCTCTATTAGTTTTTGCCTGATGCGTATTACATGCCCGTTTTAGCACACACTGGACATATGCACAGTAATCGCATACCGTGCCAGGTAGCAGCCTTTTACTTACTCCGCCACATTACTGCTGCATAGCTCATTGATGTGTGGCACTCTGAATTATTGTTTTATATATATATATATATATATATATATATATATATATATATATATATATATATATATATATATATATATATATATATATATGTATATATATGTATATATATATATATATATATATATATATATATATATATATATATATATATAGTACACTATAGTATAGTACCTTCCATCAGTTTTATTTAGCAGGACCAATTAATGCAATTTTCCTATAATTATATTCCTAAAGAAAAATGTCTACAATATATTGACAAATTTGTACTACACTACTATTCGGTTCACTAGTCGGTTCTGGCAGAATACTTAGTACAACTATTCGGTATTCGGCCGGATAGTAAATGTACTATTCGGTATACCCCTAGTACCTTCTTTCGATTATTCGCTGTGGTATGGTCACAACTGCTGTGTTAAGCATGGCACAATCTCAGGCTTCCAACATATAGGAGGTAGGGGGACGGGATTTCCTGCAGAGGCATGTAACTGCTCCTCTACCAGGTACCACACTCAGACTACAGCTAGAGGAGGTAGTGATACGCAAAAACAGGGTGATCGTATGCGGGACAGACAATGACAACATGGAATGGTGTACAATGCTATGCATCGACCCAACACTGACAGCAATAGTTGTAATGGATGACATCTGTTTTCGGATGAGGAGGAAGAGGGAGAGGTGGTATTCCAGCTGTAGACAGATACCCTGCCCAGTCAAAGTAGTAGAAAGGTGTGTGCCAATACTTCCACAGCTGGTGAAAAGGGGGAGCAAACACACAGATGAAGATCTTAAAAGGGTCCCAGAGAAAGTACGGACCAAAGGACCCCATGATATAGTGGTACTGAAAGGAGTGGGGATGGTGAAGAAAAAATTAAAGGAAGGGGCTGCCCTGAACAACACAATACCAATTATGCAGAGAAGAGGATGAGGGAATATACTCGACACTACAAGTACTATGGCAGCAGAGTATCATACAGACATCCTAATCACCATGCAACAAGGCTATTTACCTGATAAAGAAATCAAAGGGTGGGTCGTGGGTATTTATATAGGATTTACTCCCTCTACATCTGATGTGGTTGAGGCAGAATTTTCCTTGGTACCCATCCCTGCTACAATACTGTGCAACATCCCAACAAAGGCAAAGTACTTCAAAGTCATTTACTTGAAGAATGCCTTCTTCTCCATTCCATAGTACCTAGCCTCGGGATACCTGACAGTGTTCAAGTATCTGGGAACCTGATTTGAACACAATAGACCGCCCCACGGGTACTGCAAGTCACCTAGCATTTTCAATAGAGTGATCCAAATGGACCTGAGGAATTTACAAATGCCAAGCACAGTGATGCAGCATGTTGACAATTTGTTGATATGCAGTGAGACTGAGGAAGAGTGTAGGACTGATTTGGTATACCTCTTAGCACTACTAGCAGAGAAGGGGTACAAGGTGGACATGGAAAAACTACAATACTGCCAGGAGGAGGTTGTAAACCTGGGACAAATAATATCCATTGAAGAGTGAAGAATAACACAAGAACGGATAGAGGCAATTCACTGAACAGCACATTCATGCAGAGTGAAGGAAATGCAGAGGTTTCTGGGGTTATGCATGGGTTTTTGACTACTCTACATACACAAAACCCTTACTGCAGGCCCTTAAGGAAGCACAAAATGAGACAAGGAGTTCAAATGGACACCAGAAATGAATGAAAGCTTCACAGAATTAAAAGAAGCATTGATTCATGCACCAGTGTTGGCCACCCCTAACTATAAAGAGAGGTTTTACTTGTTCTCCTACTCCAATGACTCAGTGATGACGGTGGTCATCACCCACAATAAGCCACAGGAACACAAGCCATTGGCT
This sequence comes from Ambystoma mexicanum, assembly GCF_040938575.1. Classification (NCBI taxonomy): domain Eukaryota; kingdom Metazoa; phylum Chordata; class Amphibia; order Caudata; family Ambystomatidae; genus Ambystoma; species Ambystoma mexicanum. The sequence goes on from NC_090929.1 coordinate 893,738,103, forward strand.
TACTACAGCAGTATTCTAGACCCAGTGATGCAGGGCCACTTCCCCTGCGAACAAACATTTGCAGCTGAAGCATTTGCAATATAGAAGGCAGTGACAATCACCATGGTGTGCCCTGTAGTACTGTACGTGGAGCACTCATTTTTTGCCATCTTGGAAAAATCAAAAATCATATTAACAACACAGAGGGCATCAGGGTATGAGGCTATACTGACAAACCCAGCCATTGAGGTGGTGAAGTGTTGTGTGGTAAACCCAGCAACATTCATAGCAGAACCTGCACATATGGCCAGAATGGAGGGGAACATAAAGGTCAAAGAAGAAGAAATAAAAAGGGCAGACATGGTTTATATTGACGGGTCGTCAAGTACACACCCCAATACTGGAAGGAGACATACTGGAGCAGTGATAGTGTGCTAGAAGAATGGGGAATATGTAATAGCGTCCCAGCAGGGATTACCATCACATTATTCAGCACAGGCAGCAGAGTTGGTAGCAATAATTAGTGAGTTAAACATGATGGGCATGCAGCTAAGATATTTTTGGATTCCGCCAATGTAACATCCACAATATATTCTGGATTGGCACAGTGGGAGACAAAGGGGGTTCAGGAGAAGTGGTGACTCCCCGGTACAACATTCAGAGCTGTTCGGGCAATTGATTGAAACACTGAAACCTCCATTGGAGGTGGCCATAATAAAATATGACGCCCATACAGGTGAGAAGGACTAAATATCTGTGGGTAATGAAATGGCTGACAGAGCTGCAAAAGAAGCAGCCTACTTACCTGAGGGACGTATGAGACTGTACCCAGCAGCGAAAAGGAAAATGCAAATAATGGCGGCAGAGAGAAGGAATGGTCAAGAGGAAGAAATGGAGAAAGTTTCAATACAATAACAAATATTCATATTATAGAGCTGCAAAGAGAGGCCCCAAAAGAGGAAAAAGATTTATGTATGCAAAGATGATGTTCCCTTTCACCCACTGACTTGATCTGGGGGCAGAATAGCACAGGGAAGCCTGTGATGCCTAAAAGGTTGCTAGGTGTGGCACTAGTATAGCTGCACTTTCCTGCCCATGTAGGCAAAGAGAATATAGCAGCAGAGATAAATTAAGGGTGGTATGTACCAAATTTACATGAGCGAGTGGCAGAGTCTATGGGAAATTGTGTGGTATGTCAACAGTTTTTGTCTGGTCATACTTTGAGGAGCGTAAAGGGAACAGTACCATGACTGAAAGGGCCCTACTGGCACTTGCATATTGACAATATTGATATGCAAGATAGATGTGCTTCTTACAGGTACATGCTTGTTGTCGTCAGTTCATTTTCACATTGGTGTGAGGCGGGGCCCTGTGCTAAAAATGATGCAAATTCAGCTGCAAAGTTCCTAGTAAGGGAGGTGTTTTAAGGTGGGGGGTTTGTGATGAGATAAGGTCAGACAATGGCAAACATTTTGCCAAAAACCTTTTTCTGTCCCTCCTGCACGTTCAATTTCGGATACTAATACCACAGCAGAGGTTCTAGGAGAAGAGATGAAAAAGTACTTGACTGAAATGACCGATGTCCTCTAATACATTTTCCGCCAGGTCCAACGTTCAACATGTCGGCCGGCCAACATTGAAGAACAGACATGGAAAAGGAATTTCCACAAGCACAGCTACTGTAGTCAGGTGATAAAACCTTTGTCAGAAACATTTTACGGAAATGGCAAGAACCCAGGTTTACTGGTGCCTATGAGGTGGTATACATAATGCCCACAGCAGTGAAAGTTAAAGAAGGAGGGTGTGGACCCATATCACTGATGTCTGCAAGGTCAACAGCAGGGCAGAGGAAGGAGAAGAGAGAAATTCCACTTGATGGGGAGTATTACTCAATTATCATTGACTTTATTTTCAGCTATCAGAATATATAGAAAGCCCACAAATGAAGAAGATAATGGGCAGGCGAACAATGGGGGAGGAGGGCTGGGAAGAAAACTAAGCTTGATATGAAAATAATAGGGGTAGGATTGTTTTGTTTCTTTGTCTTCTGTCTTCTTTCGTTTCTCTGGTTTTTACTGCACAAGGGTGATGGAAGTGCATTAGCTGATAGTGTAAGGGAGACATGCACATATAGAAGCATATCTAGTGTTGAAATGTTCTATGATTCCATTAGGGAGGGGGGAGACACAGCATCTGAAAATGTGTTGTACAACGAAATGAAAAGGGTGAAGTGAAACAGCAGCTGCTATGTGTGCTTGCTAATCACGCACATTGCAGCAACAACAAAATATTTCTTGCCAGGCGAAATAGCAGCCGATGAGGGGGATGCCTGATGCATTTGTCTCTATGCAAAACTAGAGGGCTGTTTCAGGGGCACACAGTAGAATTGCAATGGATAGACGATAGTAAGGAGGTGTATGCAGATAATTATATACAGCTTGAAACCATGGCATGGGAAGAAGCCACAAAGCATGTCATACTGGAATATAACAATGAAGTGCTGCACAGAGGGTAACAGTTGGCTACTACCCGCAGGAGAATGTATTGCAAGAGCTTGACAGGACATGATATCTCGTGGTGCCACAACAGACTCCTGATGCGAATAGGGGGTTCAGTGTTTCGCAACAGGAAATGGGAAAGGGGGATGGTACAGTGCCATGCAGAACGGCTGGTGTGTTATGAAGAAGGAGTGGTAAAGAAAATAAATAGTGAGTGCTGGGAAATATGGAATGTCAACATACATGCTATGACATCGATAGATGAAAAACACCATCCAGTGTACATAAAACCGCTCATACAGCATTCCTTGTGTTTCAGAGAAACTGGGACAATCGCGCTGGGGGTGAACACTGGCTGTAAGAGGACAATGAGCATTTCAGCATTACAGAAAGGGATGGTGGCAGTGATGGACTATTGGTGGGCCTGTGAGTCCAGAGCGTACGCCTAGCTGCCTCCAGACTGGAGAAGGATATGCACACTTGTGACCCTCCACAGCCCTGCATTGGTCGTTCCCCGGGAGGACCTGTGACCTTTCACCAAATGTTCTACATAAGGGAAAAGAAAAAGGAAAAGGTGGTGAAGGAGGTAACAGATGAGCCAAAGCGAATGGCAAGGAAGAAAAGGAATAGCAATTATATATCTGCTGAATCAACACAGAGCTTGGACGCAATCACACAGCATTTAAAACTTTTCAGCAAAACATCTGTTTTCTTTTCATCCCTCCCGTTTCCTAGGGTACAAGCAGCCACCAACACTAAATGCTTGCAGATAACCAGGTGCAGAGTGCTCCAGTTGGCAAATGCAACCGAAAACGTACTGATCACAGTGCGAGAAGAGCTCTGTGCCCTGCGCCTGGTGGCCTTGCAAAACAGATTTGTTCTTGACTTAATGTCTGCAATGGAGGCCAGGGTCTGCAACAAGATAAGAAGCAGCTGCAGCACAGCAATACTCACCAACAATGCCACCAATGGGACACTTATGGAAGCTGTCAAAGAGATACATACTCTATATAAAAACATTGTCAAAGAACTGCATAATATCATGCTGGACAATTGGCTCGATTCACTATTTCCTTGGGTGCCAAAGTGGCTAGCGGCTATGTTAAAAATAACTGTCACAGCAATTGTTGTGATGCTTGTTGCCTTCTGTGTCAGTCAGTGGATTATCAAGTGGTGTGATTGTCGGAAGAGGAAAGCATAGTATATAATGTCTGCTAATAAAATTGATGAGGATGGTATCGAACTAGAAGGGCAGCCTCCCAGGGTGAATGAGGGAAAGGATGGAGTGCACATGGTTTTTGCAGCATCCCCACCAAATGTAGAAGACTATGATGCGTATTGGGTGCCATGCACCCTAGATGATGGCATTGTTTAATATTTGGGGGCACACTGGAAGGGTAATAAGAAGAAGGAGGACACATGAACAGGGTAACACGCCTATGGATATCCAAGGAACGATGTAGGGAGATGATGGGGAAAAGGGTATTGATCGAAGGGGGGAATGTAATGAAGGTGCTGATTCAGCACCAGACATGGGGCGCACCTACCAATTGAGGGAATACACAGGATGGGCTGGGTCACCTTCAAGGGGGAAGCAAGGAGACTCTGGCAGCTATAGCCAGCCTTCGGATCAGGCCTGTGATGGAAAAAGGGGTGGGGACACTTTGTTTATGACACAACATCGACACAAGAAATTTGTATGCATAAGTATTAGAAAGGTGAAACCACAGGTAAGCGCACTCTATGGGGTGTCACAGGTTGGGCCTCATCCTGAAGGCCCGCTTCGAACACATGACCCATGCACTATGGTTAAGGGAATGGGGAAGCTGAACTCAGGCTGCTCGTCTCCAGCAGACCGTAGTCGCTCAGACAGCACTGGGTGATGTAATCAAAGCTGGCGAGCCAGTCCCATGGCTGCTCGTGGGAGCTGAGGAAGTCAACCTGTTCCAGGGAAGCAATCATATGACACTGAGGCTGCCTTAAATTGCTTTTGGCCAGAGTGTATGGGAATGCGGAGAAGTAATGGAGGCCCGTTTCATGAAGAACCAATCAGAACTTAAGTTCTGGTGTCCCTGGAAGTTAACCAACCCCAAGAGTATCCACTACAGTGTTAGCGAAGGTTACTATCTTGCAGATGCTATGTGAATGTCTCCCTTGCCACTAGTTCCAGGTGTCTTGTGTTCCTTATGCTTTGGTGCTGGCCAATGGCAGATGAATAAAGGACCAGAGGTCAGCACAAATATGTTATTACTAATTGCAAAGGAAAGCATTGTAGCGCCCCATGGGGAGGAGATGAGCTGGGAGAGGACAGATCTGTTTGCTCCAATCATGTTCAACTAACGTATGTCTAGTTATAGGGGTATGACGTATTTTAACCAGTAAGCTTTGTGGGATCCACAAAGATGTGAAGTTTGAAGTGCAACTGTTTCTAACTCCACGAACATTGTATTAGCTGTATAAAAATTATGTTTGCTGTGTGCCAGTTCGTCAGCTCTCATCAACCAGTTCTGTTGCACTGTTCTGTTTGATTTGTGCTCACCCAGAGGTAATAAACAGGATTACTTCTTGCTCGGTGTGCTCTCCTTTTTGGACTACTTGTGGTTACTATTCATTACAAGCCTTGCAGGGCCCCTGATAGATTTTTGGCGGCTGCAAGATCCTCAGTTGTCTCGGACAACTGAGGGTATTCCAGACGCCCTCATTCACACGCATCACTGAGGGGGCCCTCCAATCACTGAGGGGAAGGAGAGAGGCGAGGGGAGGGAGAGAGGTGAGAGGAGGTGACGAGAGGGAGAGGGAAGGGAGGGAAGGGAGACAAAAGGAGGGGAGGAAGAGGAAAGGCAGGGGATGGAGACCAACGGGAGGGGAGGAAGATGGAAGGAAGAGAGAAGCGAGAAGAGGGAAATAGAAGCGAGAAGGGGAGAGAGAAGCAAGAATTGAGAGCGAGAAGCGAGAAGGGGAGTGAAGTAAGAGCGTGAAGGGGAGAGAGCAAGAAGGGAAGAAAGCAAGAAAGGGGAGAGAGCAAGTAGGGGGGAGAGTATGGGAAAGAATTGAGTGAAATGGTAACTGTCTGCAAGAAGCCAATGGTGGAAGAGCAGGGAGGACACCAGGTTGAATTTCCTTGTAGGGCCGACTCGCCTTATCCCACTTCCGCAATATTTTGGAAAATCGCCCAAAAAACAACAACAAAAAAAGGGGGGAGGGTCAGCAAAAAAATAACTGCTCAAATAAAGAAACGATGGGAACTTTCCCAAATCCTATCAGTAAGTGAAATTAGGGTGTGTCAGTGCTAAGAGTCAAGAGACAAAAAATATAAAGGGACAGCATCTTTTGGAGTAGCCGTCTGGCCCTGCCAGGAGTACACGTATGGCCAAACAATTGGTTAAGAGGGCCTATATCACAACCCTCCTGATTTTTTCATTAAAAATAGTGATATTTCTTATTGTCTCGAACCTAAAAGAACTATATCCCCAATGCAATCCTATGGGAAAAATGCATTTGCCCGATTTCCGTGGTGAAATCTCCCGCTCAGGGGTGTGATGTCACATTTCATGGGAGACCGGGTCACATGCTGAGAGTGGGAGCTGGAAATAAAGGTATCACCGGAACTGGCGGTTTCACGCCAGTCTGGATTTATGCACCACATGAACGTGTCCTGTTTCTTCTGTGCTCCGTGCCCGTAAGGAGCACCTCCAAGCATATGGCCACACACAGTGCTGACACCAAAGATCCGAAAGCCTCAAATGCGGAGACCGCGTAAGAATCCACAATGTTCTAAATACCTCCATGGATGGGGCGAACACGCGCAAGCACGCAGAAGCTCCGCAACATTCCATCCATGCCGAACGTTCTCCCCCAACATTCCAATGTTATCTCGCAAACGCAGCGAGCCCCATGTACAAGCTCCTCCAATGTTCTAATGACTGTTTCTACACACTTTTGATCTTGCAAACGCACATGAGCCCCATGTACAAGCTCCTTCAACTTTCTAATGACTGTTTCTGCACATCTACTCGCCACTGCATCTCCTGAGGGCATGCAAGCAGCTCCTCCAGGCTCTTTTGACATTCTGAGACTCTTCAGATTCTGTAATTTGCACACTTTCCACACACAAAAGTGTATTCTTGCTCAGAAACCTCCCAGTTCAACAGCAGAACTGACTCCAGACTCTTTTGACCTTCTGAGACTCTTGAGATTCCGCAGAAACCTCCCAGTTCAACAGCAGAACTGACATAATCAAGGCGAATTTCAAACCTTGATAGACAACTGCACACAAACCTCCTACATACGATCAAGAGCAGCACTAATATCATCACAAGGAGCACACCACACCACCACCGACAAGTCGGTGGACCAGTACGTGCCTGCACATGCGCCTTACTTTGAGCAAACGCACACAGCTCACCTAGATCACACCACTAAGAGGAGCATCACCCCCAACCATGATCGCCCAGACCCTGCGCTAACCACCCTCGTGGTGCCATGTGACCTGTTTGCAAAGATTGTAGCCATTTGTTGGGGCATTTGGCTCCAACAATTTGAGATGCATCTCGATGCCAGCGACATCATCATGGACCGAAAGAAACGCACTTTCCTCCTGCTCAACGTTGGTGAGGCAACGCTACGACTTTTCAACACGCTTCCTAACATCGGCGACACAAACGACTACGACACAGCAAAAGCAGCGCTGACAAACAAATTTAAGCCTGACCTCAACCCAGACTATGAGAGGTTTCACTTTTGCATGGCCAGGAGACAGTCGACAATTTCCACACACGCCTGCGAGAGATGGCAGTAGGCTGTGAATTTCTGAATGAAGAATTTGCAATCCGGCTCCAAATCATAACATAATATCGTCAGAGAAGCTGAGGAGAGCAATTTTGTCTGAAAAGTACATAGCACTGTCTTGCATCCTCGAAATGGGACGTCTTTGCGAATGCACAGACGACCATGTGGTAGTAATTGAGGCTACGTTACAACGTCTACCGCTAGACAGCCCCTAGAGAAACGAAGAGATCACTGCTATCAAGAGACAGCAGAACACCAGAGATCTAGGAGGAAAGGGCTCTAACACCTCCCGATCCTACCAGCCTCCAGTGCAGGGCAGCTCCTGTAAATGGTTCAGAGGCCCATGGCACCGAGGGGAACCTTGCCCTGCATGGGGTTTGACATGCTGGAAGTGCAACCGCCTCAACCATTACGCAGCCATCTGCCTACCCCCACCAGGCAGAAGAGACCGAGAACAAACATCACAACAACCACAGGAACACTGAAGGAAGTTCGCCCCGTAGGAAACCACCCGCCAGCCAAGCAGAAAAATGAGAGCGAGAGCCATGGACCACTCACAAAAATCACCAGACAGCTGTGAGAGTGAAGAAAGTGATGAAAGCATCTCTCTCGACAGACACGACAAAGAGAGATGAAGGAAAACAGGAAAGAAGGTACACTGTGTGCATCTCAGCTCCGCAGTGGAACCACAGAAGTCCAAACAATGGAAGAGACCCTCATGCACCGTTATCTCTGATGGAAAACTGATAAAAGTGGCCATTGACACGGGAGCAACCATCAACGCAATGTCAACAACTCCCTTCAACAAACTCAGCCCGAGGCCGACGCTCCAAGACAGGAAGGTACGGCTCTTTGCATATGGCTGCAGGAAACAGCTGCCAGTGCAACAATCATTCCATTCTGACTTCTACCATAACAATACTGTTTGCAGATGAAGAATCTACGTTGTTGATGCTGGCTGCGAGACTCTCCTAAGCTGCAGAACAGCTGAAAAACTGCAGCTGATCCACTTTGCGTTCAGCATCCTGTTGGATGTTCGCAGAGATGGATGACCTACTCAAAAAACACCACCAAGTGTTCCCGGGCATCGGCTGCCTGAAAGGCAGGTCTATCAAACTGCACATTGACCCTTCCATTGGGCCCAAAGCTGTACAGCATTGCCGAGTGCCTTTTCACATGAGGGAGGCGATCGAAAAAGCACTTGCAAAGCTAGAAAAGGCAGGCATCATAGAAAAAATGTCAGGGCTGACCCTGTGGGCATCTCCCATGGTAATGGCACAAAAGCCCAGGCAACCGAATGCAGTGAGAATCTGCATTGAAATGAGGCTCCCGAATGCCGCCATCAGGAGAGAGTGGCACATCACGCCAACCATAGACAAACTCATCGTCGACCTAGCAAGTGCCACAATATTCAGTAACCTAGGCCTCAGGTCAGGATACCACTAACTCAGGCTAGCAAAGGAGTCGAGATACATCACCACATTCTCCTCCCACCTTGGCCTGAGGCGCTACAAACTCTTGAACTTTGGAATCTCATCGGCCGCCAAAGTGTTTCAACATGAGATCCAGAAAGTCCTGAGCGGCCTAGAGGGGACGTCAAACATCAGTGACAACATCATTGTGTACGGAACCAGCAGCAGAGAACATCACGTACGCCTGGTGGAAGTGTTACAGAGACTCGAAGACGCAGGACTCATGCTAAACAAAGAAAAATTTGAGTTTGGCAAGGAAGAACTCTGTTTCTTTGGCTACATCTTTAACTCCAAAGGCGTGTCACCCGATCCAGCAAAGGTGAATGACATTGAAAACACTGAAGCCCCACAATCTGCCACCGAAGTTTGAGGTTTTATTGCAACGTTGCAAGGTTTATCCCGGACCTTGCTACCCTAGCGAGCCCCCTCCGCAAACTCACAAAGAAAGACCAGAAGTGGGAATGGTCACCTCTACACCAGCAAGCGTTCCAGAAAATCAAGGACTTGCTTTCCACCTCCACCACGATGGCTTTCTTTGACATCGAAAGAGACACAGAACTCCTTGTCGACGTAAGCCCAGTGGGTTTAGGGGCCGTTTTAACTCAAACGGACAAGGAAGGCAACGTACACCCCATTGCTTTTGCCAGCCACACACTGACCAAAAAAACGAACAGAACTATGCACATATTGAGAAGGAGGCACATGCAATACTCTGGGGATGCCGACACTTCAAAGTGTACTTACTGGGCAAGCAACCAAAGGTGTTCTCAGACCACAAACCTCTCATTCCCACCTTCAGGGGCTCTGCACCACACCCCCCAGCACGAATCGAGAAATGGATGATACAACTTCAGCCATACAACATCGAGGTAGAGTATTGGGCCGTGGCAGACAACCCCGCTAACTATCTATCCCACCACAAGCGGCCTGCTATTGCACAAGAGAAGAAACATGCCGCAGAGACGGGCGAATATGTATGTCACATCGTCGCGTGCACCTGACCACGGGCCCTCACAATTCAAGAAGTATGAGAGAAGACCAAGGCAGATACCATCCTGGCCCGAACCACACAAGCCATCCAGACGGTAAACTGGAAGAACTTCCTGACCATGACAAGCTAGTGCACAAAGTCAGCCCAGGAAAAGCCACAAGCCATATTTGGGATCCGCCACAAACTCACTGTGGCCCCTCAGGGAGTAATACTAAAAGGACACTGTATCATACTAGCAACAGCGCTGGAAGAGCAAGCACTCAAACTGGCCCACAGTGGGCACCAAGTAGTTGTAAAGACTACCTCATACCTTAAATCCAGAATGTGGATGCCCTGCATGCAACAGCGGGTCATGGAACTCGTCGAATCCTGTGCAGCCTGCCAATCCACTAGAAGAACCGAAACCCCCAAGCCAATCATCAGCGCCCCAAGAAGCAACAAAAGCTGGGAGTCCGTCAGCATAGACTACTGTACCATCGCAGGAGAAGGATACCTACTGGTCCTAGTGGACGAATTCAGTCGCTACCCAGAGGTCGAACATGTAGCGTCCACTAACGTACAGCTGATGATTCTGGCACTCGAAAAAATATTTGCAACACACGGAATCCCGTCCAAAATCAAGAGTGACAACGGCCCTCTGTTCACCAGCCAAGAACTGCGGCAATTCTTTCAAGACCTCAACATTCGGCAAACAAAAAGATCACCCCCATACTGGCCAAAAGCCAACTGAGATACCGAACGATTCATGGGGTTGCTGAATAAAGTGATCCGCATCTCAAAAGAACGCCACCACTCATGGCTAACTGCTGTGTACCGGTTCCTGGGGAGTCACTGCCAGATCCCACACTCATCGACCGGCATCAGCCCTGTAGCCCTTATGTTTGAGGTACCAATCCAAGCGGAACTCCCAGTACATCCAAGCTGGATAGCTCCAGATCCGGACATCCCCCTCATAGAATTAAAACAGGTCAAACGGAATCAACATGAGAGCTACACTCGACGAGCCAGCCACCGAGAGCTGCAGCCAGGAGACAGTGCTGGTCAAGAACCAGGACCCATCCAGGAAAATGTCACTCAACTTCGAGTCCCGACCATGGACAGTAAGCTCCACAAACCACAGCATGATCACCACCACCAGAGGGAGCGAAACAATGACAAGAAACATTTAACACTTCTGAAAGTTCCCATCGTAGATGTGGGAGGAAGGCCTGGAGAGCTCCAGGAGAGAACCGCCAGCACCAGATCGACCAGAGGCCAAAAGGCCAGCTGAGGGACACGCCACGCCCCAAGAAACCCAAGAAGCAGCTCCATCCATGGGCGACGCCCGACCAGAGACTCCTCGACGGAGAGGACCCATCCCGATAACATCTTAGGGAGAAGCCGCGGCCGTCATCCCGCCTCCAGGGGTATGTCATACAAGGTGTCTATCACTGGTTGAGCGTGACTAGGCCACGCTCCCAAAGAGACTATTGAAACTATTGAAATGTTATGAAAAATTATTAGCTGTTGTTGAAAAAGCATACTAAGTTTGGGAGGAATGTGATGTTACGTGTCACGGGGAAACCGGGTCACGTGCTGGGGGCAGGACCCAGAAATAAAGGTATCACCGGAACTGGCGATTTCGCGCCAGTCTGGGTTTATGCACCACACTAACGACCCGTTTCTTCTGTGCTCTGTGACCGCCGTAGGCCCGAGTGGGCCCATATCATTGTCTGGGTCCCCCACACCATCAGGGATCTAGGGACACAACAAGGGGCACCATGTCTGAGAAGGTGAGAGCAGCATTCATTCCAACATTCCGACAAGCCTGGGAGGGAGACTTCTACAGACAACAATTTACGCATCGAAATACATTGGGGAAATTATCATTTTAGGCGGGAGAACGTGAAAAATAGCAGTATTTTTGACCACAGCTCTCAACTCACACGCTTTTGGCGGGTGTCACCCGCCTTGTAAAGGGCTGAATCACTGCCAACCCTCCTGCACGCCCATTCATTCCAATGGGCGTCTCACCCGCCAAAAACAAAATCGGGTGATTTCACCCGCCTTTGCAACACAAATGGTTGAGAGCTATGTTTTTGACACAAAAACTGGGAGTCTCCCAGCCTAAATCGGGAGGGTTGGCATTTATGGAGCAGGTTTAAAGGATACTTAAATGTCATGCTGGTTGTGGCGTACAAAAAGATACTTACCAAAATTCTGGATTACTCTCACTGTTTTCCATGCTGAATTTTTAAATGTCTGGTCCCATCTGGGCTACAAAATGGGCCAGTTTCTCTGCTGTGTCCTTTTTTGCTGCAACAACTGCAAGGAAATATAGTCTGACAGGAGAAAACGTATGATTTTAAAGAGTACTTTTCAAAGCATTATCATAGCTCTCCACCTTTCCAGTCCAATCAGAGGGTGAAAAGGCACACAATTTAGTTTTGGGTGGGTGTGAGTCCATTGAGGTTACTTGGCAGATAAGGAGCTTGGGGGTGATAGTGATACCCGCCAAAAGCGTGCCAGTAGTTGAGAAGTATGTGATGTCCATATGCATCCACGTCTACTCAAGTCAAGGGAGAGGCTGTGGTACAGATTTTGCGAGCCAAAGACATGAGCTATGCGTTTGGACGCAAGAAGACGCTCTAGTTCGATGTAAACATTAACTTGTCCAACCTTTCCGTGTCTCTGTGCGAGATAGGCCTGTTTAGCTCTTCTTTTCATTGGACGGTCGGCTTGCTTTCCTTGCAGGGCCTGCCTGCTTTGAGCATGCGCGGACTTTGCCATCACACCCTGTGCGCTGCTGCTCGCTGCCTGCAGTGATTGTTGGACAGCGTTGCTGGATTTTTTTTGTTTTACCTTTGGAGACCTTGTTTGCGGACCCAAGGAAAGAAGGAGGTAAAAACGACGATTGTCGGATTTAGCATTGGACTGGCCGGTTTGGTGGCAACTTCGGTGAAAGTTTGACGTCCCGGATCCTTCGCGGAGCGTCGGTCGGGGGGAGAATGCGGCCAACTAGGAATTGGGGGTGAGTACCCGGAGTCCTTCCCAGGAGGGCCCCGCCAGTGTTGTCATTAAACCTATATCCTACGCGTACACGTAGCGTTTTATTATTAAGAAATTCTAAATTGCAATCTTATGGAAAATCCCGACTTGCAAAACAAGAGGAGGATTGAAGTCATTTTCAATCTCAATAATTAAAAAGATCGGCGTACGGGTGATGCTTATCCTATCACTCCCCCACGCTCTTTCTGTGCTAGTATTCGCCAGAAGAGGCCATCGTTTTATGCCACTTGGTAACTAACCGAAAGTTGCGCTTAGCGTAGAAAAAATGTCGGGTTGTGTGTAGTATTTTAGCGTGGGCCGTCTATTCTGAGATTTTGGGTGTAATAACTTTCTTTGATAAGTTACCGCTGTCGGGGGTCTTGGTTGTAGTTGGAAAACAATAGGGCGTTGCAATACTGTTGGAGTGGTCGAGTTGTTGGTGGAATGCGTTCATTTTACTAGCGCTGGCTGACAGAATTGTATTTTATTCCCTTTTATATTCTTTCAAAAGTAACACACGCGCCCTCTTTCCCTAAAACAAATTCCACGGATTGTCTCTCTGGAATCCGCACACTGGCTATCTCTTAAAATCGTGAAGTATCGCCCTCCACCCACCCCCACAGGTATACCTACTTTGACGCCTCCCTGTTGGGAGGGGGAGAACACTTCATCCCGTGCTTAAATAAAGTAACCTCCTTCCCAAAGCACCCTAACACAGCATTGTGAAGCCCCCCAACTATTTATTTTTTTTGTTTTACAACTCTTTAAAGTTCTATTAAAAAAAACTGCGGGGAATTAGCTCCGGCCCTCTTCTTCTGTGGTTTTTCGAGTCATGTCAATTGTTTGCGTTTGTCTTGTATTTTCTTTCACTTGGAGATCTCAAATGCCTGTTTACATTTCCACAGCAACATTTTCAGCCCAGGGGACCTGCAAGGCAAAGACATGCAAATCGACCTTCCTTCCTTTCCAGATAATGGCTGACAATTAAGAGCCTGTTTATCCCCAGAAAGAGGGCAGCCTACTCGCCTCTTCCTGACACAAAGGCGCTGCATTTAAGTCCAGAAAAGTTATTTTATTTTTAATTAAATGGCACCTGGGAGGCAGTGAAATTCAACTGCTCTGCAGACACTCGCTAACACCTGAAAGAATGCAACTGGCCCCAAAACGACTCAAACCTTTTTCTCTGAGTCTGGCTCAGACAATGGGCCTCTTCAACACTGTGCTCATGCGAGCACATCTGGCGAATGAATACATGTTCCTTTTGTATGGCGGAGAGCATGCGAATGCCGCCCTGCTTTCCTCGACGAACAATGTCGTTGCTTCACGATCGTTTTTTTTTTCATTTAGTTTTAGCAGTGATTCGGGCGGATTTGTGTCCACTTGATCAGTTCCTTACGTAGATTCCTCTCTCTATGCAACACTTTTGGGATCCGGAATGTTGTATCATTTTCTTTCAAAGATTTCGACAAGTTGCTGTAGTTCTTGATATCTTGCCAGCTTAAGTTTGGTGCACTAACATACATGTTATTCAACCGGGTTTTTGCGTAGCTCGTTTTGTCATTTTGAGGGAGTTTTGTGGCGAAATCCTCGGAGAGTTTTCTAGTGTGTTGAATGTTTTTTTTGAAAAAAATGTTTTTGTGAAGTGGCTATGTCGATGTTAGGCGGCTTTAGTGTCGGGGTTCAGGGTTCGAATAGTCCCGTGGGTTCAAGGCGAGCAGGGTCTGTCTGGAAAGTTGCCTTGACGATGAAATCCAGATGCCTGCTGTGCATCCGACCACGTGACGCATTGATAAAGCGAGGCGGCTAGAAAGGCGAATTGTGGGGTGTTTTCATAGGTATTAAAAAAAAAGTGCCTAGGCATTGGAGGCACGGACATCCCAGAGTGGGCGCTTTTAAAATGAGGTAATTGGCTGCCCAGAAGAGGGGATATGTATGATTTTTTTTCTTTTCTCCCCATTTGATCAGGGGGGGGGGCGAACGAAATTTGGAATAGGCGGCAATGTGAAAATGACTTTGACTGTCCAAGTCCAAGACTCGGAAGGGGGCCTAGTCTCGACTGTGGGTAGGTTTGTTGGCAGGCGCATCAATGCAGGGCACTTTATCACGTTTTGGTTAACCTCTAAACGGAGGGGGCGTGGTTGGCTGTCAGTAGGAGACAGTCTGCGGGGTCAAACTGCGTGAAGGCACAATTGAAATCAATGTGCGTGCTGGAGTGAGGACATTGCAGCTAGAGTACTTTTAAAATGTAGATAGATGTCACACGCCACGGGTTCCCCTGGTGTAGGTGTATTTGTTAACTTTCCTTGCATCAGCATCCTCTGTTAACGTAACAAATGCATAACGATGTTCCTGCCCGCGACTAACACGTACATGTCCCATTCTGCATAGCTGATCGGTTCTCCCGCAACATATTCTCATTTAAATGTGTCTGTTCTGTAGATTCTTGTTTTATCTAAATAAACTGATGTGTACTAATGTTTGAAAAATATAATTTAATGGGTTGTACCGTTCTCAATATACTTGTATATTATGCTCGTTTTAGTTTTCTCATGGATAGGGACCTTATCTGGCAATGCTTACTTTTGTTTTTACTGTAAGATGTTCATGTGTCTCTATTATTTTGTGTGCTGTGTTTTTGTTTGTGAGCTTTTTGTTGTGTTTTTTTTAGTTTTTTCCTCCACCATGCAGGACTGAAGGAATGGTTGCAAGTGTTTAATATGTACGCATAGCGTTGTCCCACTATAATCGCGGCACTGAATTTACAGTTGGCGCTTAAGACTGATCAAGGGGGGCGTTCTCTACCGGACCTGCATTCATGGAATCCAGCTCTGGGACCTGCTGGTTGTTGTACGTAGACATGCATGGCTAGTGCTCACCCCACTGAGGTATATGGCACCATAGAATTATCTCGATTTTCAAAAGGGATACTGTTTGTTATAATTTCTCGTCAGTCCATGATGATTAAACTGACATCATTCTTGCTTGGAGTCTTGTGTACCGCAGGGGCTGCTGGGTGAAACATAGTTAAAAACAATGTGTAATGCCACATGCATTCTGGCTGTGCAGGGATGTGTTAGTTTTTGGGTAGTTGGAATCCCACTCAATGAAATTTGAAACTCCAATTCCTTCCATTGCTAGCTACTCCTTGACCATGGGTCTCTGTTGTACAGGCAGCTCTTTATTTCTATAGGTTCTTCTATAATTGCAGCTCGGTTCAGGGCTTTCCAAGAACTGGACTTCTGGGTCTACAGCTCCAACCATAGGGAGTCGCAGCCATACTCGGTTTTAATGCTAACCAAGCTCCTGGGAATGGCATCAATGTTTACATCGCTGTATAGTAGTACACTGTATTTACATTTATTCCATGTGGCTATTTTGAAAGGATGGCGTTCGTTTGATTCTTAAGGGCTGGACATTAGTTCGTTGCCCCGGATCCCTTTGTTTACAAGGAGCCCCTTTAACACACTTTGGTTGAAGTTGGACACGTGTTCCTGGCTGGCCCGTACTTCAGAACCTATTTCTTTAGGTACCACCTGGCGTTGGCTCTCGTAGAGCTTGTCCATGACTTCTTGAAGGGGACCCCCGAACCCCTACACACCATGACGCAGTGCACTGCTTTTAGGGCTCCTCTGCAATGAGCACATTTTCAGGTCAGTCAGTGACGTTGTAGAAGCGAGCTCGCAGTGGTGGGGAAGAGCTTTGTTTATTTTTTTTAAGTTGAGTCAAACTATGGAATGGGATATTTTTACCGTTATTTCGTTACGTGCTGTTTGTGCCCCGAAGTTCACTTAAGGTATGTTCTGTATGTATATTTAATAATAAGTTTACAATTACTTTAATGTATCGCTGAAATCGCCATTCTCTTGCTGACGGGTGTTGCTATGTCCCACTCGCTGCTTCTCGGTTAATCGACCTCACGATAGTGTAAAGCTGGCTCGGACCCATGAGATGCTGCACTATGCTTAGGTGTCGTGTTTCTTTGCAACCCAAAGGTTGGTTCTGCTACTACGGGTAGAGTAGGACTTTGGTGGGGCTATGGGTTGGTACTGGCCACGAACAGCATAGTGTGAATTCAGTACAAATACTTTGATGTCTTTATTCAGTTCTAAGGTTCATAATGGTAACACGTATACATTATGGTCCTGTAGTGCTTTGGCACCTGATACACGTTTTGTAGTGGGGGAATGTAGTTCTTTTTTGTAGCTGATAGTAAAATGTTGTTTATGCCCTTAATAAGAAAACCTAATCGCCATTTCCTGTACGGGTATTTTTCAGGATAGTCAAAAAAATGTAAACTCTTAAACCAGTATCTTTTTGTAATTCATCCTTGTTAAACCTGGTATGAAGATTGAAGGCAATATTCAATGAATAAAAGCAGCTTCTGGGTGTTCAGCATTGCCCAGTAAGCAGGAGCTATGTCGCGGGTACAAGGAGATAGCATGTGGTGTGTTGTAACTTCCACATAAGATTGGTTTACCCATTACGTATTACCCATTTAGGCTTTAAATGTGTTCTGTGCCACAATGCTCCTATGTACACATTGCCAAACCCTCAGTGTCAACGTCACATAATGTATGTTTACGTGGCACCAGCTGACCCCAGGAGTCAAAAGTTGCTGTAAAGTTGACCGCGTTCTTCTAGGTTACAAGCAGACGCTAAGTAGCCCCCATCCGCTTGGAACTATGTTGTAGGTCATGCAAGTTAAGATGCATGTTTAAGTTCCCATTCAGATTGGGCATTAACTAGTTTTGGATCTCCTCCTGCGACACTACTCTGTTTGAGCCAAACATACCTGTGGAGCCGTGTGGGTGGAATCGTGGGCGGCATCCTCTACTTTGTTCCAATTTTCTGTTGAGAGAATTGTTAAACTCGATTTTATTATATATATAATATAATTTTTTTTAAAACATATTGGCCGTACTGTCATTTCTAGGGAGTAAAAGTGGCTGGTGCACTACTTCTCTGTGGCTTGATCCATAAGTCTAACCTATTTGCATATCACCATAAACCCTGAGCAGCATTTTGAGACCATTACACATGTTGCTTTGTTGCTTAGTATGTACTTTTGTACTATGTTTAAAAGGCACTGATCTTCATTTTGGTTGAAGGCCATGATTCCTATAACACTCCTAATGTTCCTCTCTATTGTCAACTTGTGGCTGTTTGAGATGGCATAGCTCTCTGGTATCGTATAGCCTGCAGTTTGACCAGTGGGAGGCATGCTGCATCACTTACCTGCAGCTAGTTTTACTGTCACTTGCAGCCATTTCTTCCATGGCACTCCTCCTCCCCTTCTCCCTTCCTGCGCCAGGTCCGTTGCTCTATGCCCGCTCAGGCCCAGCTCCTCCCCAGACTGTCCCTTCTCTCTCCCGCATCTCTCATTACAGCTTCTCTTCATGCAAACTCCTATCCATTCAGGCACGTCTTCCATGCTGCAGGTCTATGCAGCCAATTCTCGTCCATCTTCCCAGGTGGATTTAGCTGCCATTCCTAATACCACAATTCTTAAGTGCAATGCACCATTTTTGTCGTTCTCGAATTGGGTCCTAATGGCTTTATGGACCCTGCCCAATGGTTGGGCTCGTACACCTCATTAAACTCCCTCAATGTACTCGGCATTTAACTTTGCCTTCGGGGTCCATTACTCCTTGTATGGCCCTTGGACAGATTCTATAATGCTTGGCTAAAATGTTAACCCTCGTGAATCACAGGGAAATAGTTAATGGTATGACCTCATCACTGTGGGATATGGGTTTATCAACCACTCCTATATGTGCCATAAAATGGGGAGATGTAAAAATGATTACTTTAATGAAGACACATGTTTGACTGAAGCGATAGTAAAGGCTCATAATAAACTGGCAATTAATTCATGAACATCTTTGAAAAACTCCTAATGAAAGACTCTAGAATGAAGAAACATTGTTAACATTCGCAGGACATGGATTTAATTATAGACCTTCTCTCGGCCAATCGCAATGCAGTCTGTAATCTCTGGCATAAGTCATTCCAGATGTTCCGACATTAAACTGAAATCATTCACATTACTTTTTTTATTTGCACAGCTCCATATGTTAACTTGTATGCTTCGGGAGACCTTATCGTTTGGGTTATGTCCATTCCCTCCCCAACTTGTGAGCCTTGGATCGCCTCAGACAAATAACTTGACACAATCGTGACCCATCGCTTGATGTAGAATCCATAATTAAAATGTCTTTGTATTGTTGTTTTCAATGTTTGTTTGCTTTCAAGTCATTTAATTTTTTTGGAAGAATCATTTTTTTGAAAACCCATTTTAATCATTTATTACAGCTTTCCTTCATTTATATTTAATTATGGCTTTCTTGGTGTTAGGTTTTCTGCTTTCATATAGCGAAGCATGATTTAGAGTTTGCAAAAGGCTGAAACAGTGCAAAGTTCAGCACACATGAAATTTCCGTAGCCCAGCATAACATGACTTCACACACCCCTGACCAGCTCTAAACATCCTGTGTTGGTTGATGCTAGGTGTGAAAGCCCCTTTAATGACAGTGGACTTCAATACGAGTTGGGTGGTATAGCGGCGGTAAATCTGCTGGAATACCAGCCAAACGAGTTGCTGATACCGGTACTTGGTCTGCCGGAATTTCCGGATCACAAGTGGTGATGTCCGTGTAATTCCCGATTTAATTTGAGTGCATTGGACTCAATAGCGAATATTTGTGGCAGTTCACCCGAATTATTATTATTTTTTTTCGGCAGTGAGTTGGAGAATTTACCTCTAGGATTTTCCTGGAGGCAAATCCTCCACTCTAGGCCAAAAATTGTAATTTGACACAGTGGTAAAGTGGTTACCGCCAAACTCGTAATAAGGCACATTGACTGATCAGTCACCCTAGCATTATAAATCCTTGCTGACACGCATGTGTGCGTGGGTTTTGTTTGGCTGCATCCACGCCTGTTTAGTCGCAGCTTGCAGGTAAAATAGATGTCTGAAAGGTGAGTTTAACATTAACTTATTTTGAAAACATAAAGGGCAAATGTATTGGGAGATGGTGTGGTCTGTACGGTAATTATTTCATTCAAACCGCACCTGAGGGGTCTTTTTATTTTTTTGTCTTACTTTTGGCTTATTTGGAGGGCACTTATTCCAATATTTAATGTTATAAAGGGGAGTGTCGGCACTTTGAAGGCAGTCCTGGATCGTAGTTGCCATGCTGTCTCTCTGTTTTGCAGACATTTTGGTGTTATTTTGCTTGACGATGATCAACTACTTTTGGACTTAACCTTGTTGGGGTTGGCAGTAAGTTGGAATGTACAAGTCCACTTAAGTCAGGATGCCTATTTCTTATAGCGTGATGTTTGTTGCACTTGGTGAAGGTGGCCCGTGCCTTCGATTGACCCGATGGTTAATGTGAAGGACCGAGGCTACCTTGGAGAGCAGAAAGACGGTGGGTTAGCCAGTTCAGAAGAGGCTGCACAGGGTATCTTGGGTGGCTGAGAACTGGGGCGGAGGGTTGGGAAGTCCACATAGGATGCCTACCTCACTTTGGATGCTCTTCTTGCTGCCTGGGACTGTAGAAACCGTGTACAAGGGCCCTGCTGGGATGCGACCCTCCATGAGGCGAGTGAAGGAGTGAAAATTGTTGCATTTTCCATTGCTTTGTTTTTTTGAAGGTACACTTCACTAGTTTCAGCAGTCCTCTAGGCACATTTGCATACATAGTCTATATGTACACTTGCCCATTTTATATAAATATTAACATTTTTTTTATATTTATGAAAAATCTGTTGCAGCTTCATATTGTTGGTTCAGCTTCCTGGCCTGAGCCTGGGGCGGTTAACTTCAGTTGCTCTGTTTTTTGGCTTTGTGAGCATCCAGAGCAAGCTGTGGTTGGTGGCCTGCAGCTGCAGCAGCGGCTTGCTTACAGTGCTTATGCCACCAAAAATGGAACATTGGTTGAGCGCCCAGATGCCTCCGGGTTGGGTGTGCTATATAAATTGGAAACATAAATTAATAGAGTGATTGATTGCCCTTCCTTCCCCTGATCTGACTTCTTGCCCATGGCCGGACACTGCTTCCACGGATTGGAGGCCACACACAGAGCAGTCCTAGCACATAGTGTAGGGAGGAATGAAAGCTAATGACGCTGCATCCACCCCTGCACTTTTGCTGCCTGAACCCTGCATGCCCAATAACTTGAGACACTAACTTGTACAGAGACAATTGATGACACTACTACTTGATTTTGGGTTAAATCTTGCCAAACCTTACTTTATTGATAAAGATGTCAAATTGTGCCCTGGAAATGCCAGACTTGGATCACCTGACTACACCGGTGATGAAATCAATGGCCAATCCTGCCTTTATAAGGTGGGTGGTACCCTGAGCGGCACCTGGCTAGTTCAGCCAATTCTCCCAACTCCATCTCTGCGTTACCTTCTATGAACATGTTTCTCATTTTCTTGTCTAAATATCACTGCATCTTTGGTGATATTTCAGGTACCTATGCTTCTCTGGATAGTTAAATATACACATTTCAAATAAGCTCAACCATAGCAGCTGTATTAATTCAATTTGTTGTACTCTAAAAGATTTGTGTTGAGTTTGTAGGTTCCATACTCTGACTTCAGGGATTGGCTTTGTTCTGAACTCTTTAGTTCCTGCTTTTAGCATACAAGTGCCTAGTTAGACTGCGCCCCCTGCTACCCAGAGCTATTTCTCTCCAGACCAAGGAAGACTTTAGTAAGCAATTGCAGTGGTTTGTATATCTGCCCTCCTTCCCTCCCCCCCACTCTTAGTATCAGTCTGTACCACTCGGAGACCTTGATAGAGTGCCAGAGCAGTCAGGCTTATCTTAAGATGTGAGCTGTAGGTAAGTACACTGAACCTAGCCAGTAATGCATAACACTTAAAAATAAATGTATATTAAACTATAGATTTATATTTATACAAGTCACTGTTAAATACTTAGCACAATAAACCAACACATACGTATACTTTACAATACTTTCGAAAGGCCACTTAGTTGCTGAACGCGCACAATTGTTACAGGGGTTAGACAGTTATCGTTTGACAGTTCTATTGTATTATCGGTAATAATACGCACTCAAAGTAATACGGTAATTGCATTTAGTGAGCATACACATATAGGATAATGATTTTTGGGAAGGAATACAATTGGTTAGTGTTATTCTAGTAGAGCTTCGGGTTCTAGAGGCGGTTTCCCTGCACAGCAAATCTTTTAAAGTCCAAAACGCAACCCAATCTAAAAGGCAGTTCAGAGAGGCTGAAAGTCTTGAAAAGCAGCAGAAGTCAAACTTTCTAGTCTCTAGGAAGGAAGATTTAGGGCTTGACCGACAAGGGAGACCCTGTGAAAGCACTCGCTAAAGGGACACAAGCAGTGGTTTGAGTCGGAGGAAAGTGGGGGTTGCCCTGGACACCTTTACGTGCACTCCCAACGCTCGCAAGCGACTTTCTTGAATAAGGTAAGCAACACCTTTCTCCCCACAGTACCATAGGTTTGAAGAAAATGTTTGTGGTGGATGCTCTGCGATGTTGCAGTTCTGCACCTGACCTCTGGATTCCTTGTATGATGACGAAAGGCAGGACAATTAATGAGATCTCTCGCCTGTCTCGAGGGAGTACCTCTGGCACAGCTTTTATCACCTTCTTTGGTCACTTTTCTGCAGCACCAACAAAGGACGTGATTTGCACGGTCAATCTTCTTCGGCTCCTGTGGTCCGACACTCTGAGGGGGGTCTGGACTACTTGGATTGGGTCTCCGGTGTGCCCTTGAGGGCTCAGCAAAGACTTGGATGAATTCGACCTTTCCACAATGATGCACTCAAAATGGGCATCTGGTCTCCTGGTATTGGGGTTCCGCAGCTCTGGAAACTCACAGGACCTCGGGAGATGGCTCAAATCAAAGTTTGTCTTGGGACTGGTTGTTCCCACCATCCTAAGGGAAGGAGTCGTCCTCTTCAGAGTTCCTCTGCTGCACAGAAAACTGAGTCAGGACAGGCAGCAGTCGCTTCAGTGTTGCAAATGGTTTGCAGGCGCCTCTGGTCATCGTCATATTCGGTTACTTCAGCTTCCAGTGGTCAACTTCCCTTTCACTGTGCTTTCCATTTCTTCTTCTTGCTGATGGATAAAATCTATCAGCAGTGATTATTGGATATCGAGGCTTGATCCTCATTACTCCATTTTCTCGGGTGGAGCATGTAGTCATGGGTTAGGATTCTTAATGCTCTGTGTGGACTTGTCACAGTAGGATTGGTTTCACAGGGTCTTCGTCGTGATGGGCTGCGGTTAGCGTTCTAAAGGGTGTGCACTGGTGGCATTGAATCTTCTTATCAGAGCCTTTGGGTTCTGGTCAGTCCTTGGCACAAGGTCTTACTTTGCTAGATAGTCGTCCAATATCTCGATGTCCAGTTCTCTGTGAAGATCAGCTATCCTTGTGAAGAGTGGAGCTCCAGACTCTATCCGCAGGGACTTGTTCTGGACTATCTGTAGACTCTTTCAGTGTCGCTCATGGCACGTTATCCAGCTGACAAAGAACAACCACGCTAGTAATGGTGCAAAAAGAATGGAGGCCCCAAGTTGGTACTTGGGTGCCCCTATTGTGCATTACTGAGGAGTATGGACATAGCCTGCGGGGGAAAAATTACACAATAGTTGGTAGAACACGTCCACTGCCACCCGCCATTACTAGGAGATTGTCTATGTAACTAAAAAGTCATAGGAGCAGAGAGAAGACAGATATTAGGTATCCCTTTGGTGCTCCACATAAGGTGGTGTGTGCCAATCTCTCAACGTTTTAGCAGAGATACTAAGTATCTCTCTAGCCTTAAGAACTGTAGTTACACTAGGTTAAAAGAAAAAGAATCTCAAGGTGGTCCCCAGCAACACTGCCCATAAGGAGCTGCGTGCTGCAATAGTAAAATACAGATGCATTTAAGTGTTAATAGGATAGGTACAATACAAAGAATAGAGTTTCAAAAGACACAGCCCATAAGAAAGAAAGAATGAGTGGAAAAAGGCTCCATTCCTTTGGGATTTCAGGAAAAGGTCCAGAAGCCCAGCAAAAAGTGCTGGGGGTCTCACTAGGAGAGGCGATGAAGTATACACATTATACATCTCCCCCAACACCAACTGAAATCAAACCAATAGAACCGACATCAACTCTGAGTTCCCATAAAGATGCTTTCACACCTTTTAGACGAAAATGTAAGTGTAATGGAAAAATGTCAGTTTGCAATTTGTGTGGAAATATACAACTTGCAGGAAATTTATTAGGTCCTCTTTCTATAGAGGTTGCTCCTGCAGATTATAAATGTCAGCGGGGGTGGTGGTGTGCACCCAGGGGTCGCTTTTCTCCAACTCAAAATAGTTATTTGAATCCCAGCAGCTTTTGTCACATGCATACTCTTTCTCCAAGGAGAGCCTTGCTTATCCACCACACATACGAAGCAAGATTTCTTGGGTACAAAGAACATTGCTGAGGTATTCCTGGGTTATGTTTAGCTCTAGCTTGTAGCTTAGAAGAGCGTGGTTAATTTGACAGCAAGCAATAGCTTCTTTTGACTTTGCCAGCCAGCTTTTGCCATGCAAACCTATGTGACGTTCTTTCTGGCAATGTATAAAAACATCAGGGCTCATTTGGTAGTTGGTGTGCTGCAAATTATGTACTGACTTCTTGTTCTCCAGCGGTTGCCTCTCCTTGTTGGGTGATACTTCGAAAGAAATACCCTGCAATCCAATGTGAGACCATTATGTCCTACAAATGTGTCGTGTTCTGAACTACCCACCAAATATATGGATTGGGAAAAATTCTTCATGCAATAATATGCTCTTCAGGAAGCACCAAGAGGAAAATATTTTTTCTGTACCTGGTGCTTAATTCTGCTTTGCGAGTCTTCCAATTTGGGCTATAATTGTAAGAACCGGAAAAGTGGATTGTAATTTACTCAGTATCGCAGATTTTGATTTGATGGTGAAGCCAGGATTAATTTGGTATCTGCTTAATTCTTGATTGTTGCAACTTAATCGTAGTTGTTGATGCCTGTGTGGCAAGTTGTTCTTATGTCTGTGGATGCTAATTAAGGCTCCTCGTTTATGGTATTTATTTTTCACCGTGTCCGTCCTTTGTTTTATCCACATTTAGTATTCTACACATTTATTTGAATTAAAATCTGCGTCAATGCTTGGATTCCTTTATGTGGACATGCGGAAAGAGTCCCTGCTCAGTCGAGATCTAGGCAACTGGAGTTTGTCCGAAATGTAAGATGGACAACATAGATTTTGTATGCCTAGCTCGGAGCTGCTGTTCAGGGAGTACATTCTGGTTAGAGGTAATGGTAAACCCTGAGCAGGTTGGTGAAGTTGTTACTGACCCGTAAGAAAATGACGTACTAATAAAATATCACTGCCTTTTTATATATCTTGAGGTGCACAATTGAATGTGGTTTTCATTGTATTTTATGTTGAACATTTAATATAAGATAGTTTTAAAAAAAGGCATGATCTGTATTTACTGTAAAACAAAATCTGCCCTCTTAACACACATCTGAAGCCATTTAAATGCATTAAAAGGGGAATTGATTCGTTATAGGTCTCTTACTATCTTTGCACTGACATTCACCTGGTAGGCATGATTGATATCTTGGAAAAACAAGCCAGAGTTGTGTTTTTATTAAACGAATGAAGACTGATAGAAAAGATATTTGTATACAAATCAGTACACATTGAAAATAGAAGTTTTTCATTATTATAGTTACGTGTTTGGCTTAGAAGGTAATATATGTAGTCCGATATATATATCAGGGGTAACATTTTCAAGTTGCAAGCTATTGACCAGGCATACGTCTCTCCACCTTAATTATCTACATATTCGCATTACACAATGTCTTACTCGCCAAGAGTTAATTATTACTAGACCATGGCAAATGCACATTTTGAGGCCTGATCAATGTGGGTGTATACATTATACACAATACGGATATTTTTGACTGATCAATGAAAGGTATGTAGCACAGGTTCTTCTTTGTGAGACTACCAATTTTGTGCATTTAACATTTTTCTAAACTGCAGAGAATTTCCAATGCAGTTGGGAAGCTTTGTATTCCAAAGCATGGTGCTAGCAGCAGACAATGTCCTTCTACCTGAAGATGATGTCCTAGCTTTTAAGCACATTTGCATGATATAAGTGTGTTTGGTGAGATGCTTTTAGCTACAGCGTCTCCATGTTGGTATAATGTGATGCGTACACCTTTTTTAAGGGAGTCCTGGAGTACAAGATTAGTAGTTAGTGATGACTCTTGATGGTGGGTTGCTTGGTTTTAGATTGGATAGCCGAGTTTCATGTTGAATAATTTTTGTAAGTGTGCAATTAATTTGATTCAAAGGGTAATTCATCAATTTGTCTGTCTGTTTACGGCTGTAGTCCATGGTCAAAGTAAAAGGTAGTCTTTCTGGAGAGCTCTTGAATTAAACATAGCTGGCTTTGTAGCCTTGCTAGTTGATTGTTTAAAGAGGGGAGCGATCCAACATTAGTTAATGATTGGAGAGGATGGGGATCATGGGAGTTGTAGTGAAAAAAATCTGCAGACCCAGGGGTTGCCAACCCCTGGTTTAGAGGTTTGTTGACGGCCTTATTTGTACCACTTGTATTGTGGTTGAGGATGCAATCCCATATGGCCTGGGTTAGAGAGCAAAGTGTATCTTGAAATGTGAAGTGTATTAGGAGTTCAGTCTTAAGTCTGGTTTAATACTAAATTTTAAGTTGTTGCTGCCCCAGACACCCTCTCGTATTTATTATCGTCTGACCCTATTATTGATCATACTTGACCACTATGAAACGCGTCGGTAAAAACACAAAGGTGGTGGTGGAAAGCTTTGAGCAAGAGTAAACCTTTCAAGCTGCAAGGCATATTGTCACTTGCCCCTTCAATTTTCATGCACTTAGTACACTATTTCTTATTCGCCAAAAGACTTGGCAATGACTTCTGGCGAGTCCCAGTTTTGATGCCTACGTTCAGTCAATCAAAGGTTTTATCATTGCTTAGCCCATCTCTACCATCGTAGAGGGGCGAGGTGGGGGAGGGGTGGATCACCCATGTGCAAATCTGTGTGGCCAATGCCCCCAAAGGAGACGTTTTGACTTAAATTGCTTGGTCATGTCCCCTATATGCTGTAGCACAAGCCACTCCAGTTCCCAAGCTTTACCTCCTTGATGATGGCCCAACAAGGCTGAATGAATTCTGGGGTTGCTTGTTGTGCCATTTTGGAAAAAGGATGTGCTTTAGTAGTTAGGACTGGTCTCCCCATTTTGGAGTGACACTGCCTCTGATTTATGTTTTTCTTCCCTGTGTAATGGCAGTGACCGGTTAAAAACCTAAAAGATGGTGGAATTCTCAGGGATAATAATCAGTTGAAAGGTTTTTTTTTTTCTTTTGTTTTTTTGGTTGTTACAGTTGAGTGTTTAGTGTAACAACGCAGGATTATGGTCTACAAATGCTTGTCTGGCTCCTTTTTGGTGTGGACAGGCCACTACTTTTTAAAATATGTCTACTACTGCTTGCAGATATTGAAGTTGATCATCGGTTAAACCATGGACCGTATTGCGGAGTCATGATGTTTTTATTTTTTTAATTGTTTTTCCCATGAAAGCCGACTCAACGTTTGGAAATCCCTTCCTTACAGAAGCTCATTTATAAGATGCAGCATGAAATTAAATATTTTTAGAAAAGGAGCTGAAATGTAGATCCTCTAATCTGCATCATTTAGTAAGCACCTCTGGGGAAAATAGAAGCTAATGCATAGCTGGCAGCAAATCTTACTTTTAAATTTGTTCTAATGCTCGTTAATATGGATCCCAAACACACAGCATTGCTCTCACATTGGTATGTTTGTATGGCACCAGTTGGACTAGAGTCAACGGAAGATCTCTGTTGGCTACAAGTAGGAGCTAGATTTCTCCCAGCAAGGTCCGCTGAGCTTCTATTAAGTAGTTTCCTGGTCCTACTGAACGACCCTTTGTTTGCGTAACAAAGGACGGTTTCGGTTTTCGCTGTCACGAACAGTATGTTAATGCATATATAAAATTCCAGTAATGTAAAATACTTTGATTTGAGCGCTTTCAGGCTTTTCACTGGTGTACGTGGCCACAATGGGTCCAGCCACCAGCACCTTTCCTACTTGAGACCGGGCTGTTCACGTCAACTCGGTCAGTGCGAGATCTGGAAAAAAATGTTGGGAATCGGGCCAGATTTGGAGTCTTACGGTTTCAGCTGTATTTGTAAAGAAAGCTAATATGTTTTGAACACCTTTTGCCCTCCTATTTTAATGGCTACACCTCTTCTTGGGTTTTGTTTGTAGCCATGTAATCCATGCATGTGATCATTATGTGCCAATCTTTCTAAAATAAAAAAATGAGCTATCGTGGACCAAACTGTCCACAGAAAGAAGCCTTGGATGTGCGGTTTACCTGAATTCCGCTCATACATATTGAGCAACCTCCTTTCGCTGGTGTGCATCTCAAGTCAGCTGTCCAAAGGTGACTGAGTTATTTGAGTTAGGCGCTCATGCAAGGGTCCAAATTAGATTTCGGGAGCTAAAACTAGCTCCTGGGTATCCGGCACCCACCTATTAGCCAGGTGCTACCACTTAAAAATAAAAAAAAATTAAAAAACGGGAGCTAGTATATAGCGTGCAACAAAACTAACTTTTTTATGGGAAAGGCAAACTTTTTTTTGTCCGATATGTACAATCCATGATGCTCTATATGTTTTATACCCATTCCCAAATACAAAAGAATGTCACATGGGTATGTTTGTATGGCACCAGTTGGCCTCTGGAGCCAAAAGCAGCTCCTGGTAGATGTTGGTTTAATGCTAACCAGGCTCTCCAGGGATAGAGGTAGGAGCTGAATAGCACCCAGCAACTTCGAACCCTGAAAAATTGCATCTTTTACTTTATAACCGCAAGAGGCAGTTCTGGTTTCGTTTTTGGTGGTTTACATAGCTAGGAAGCAATGTAACGCTGTCCATGCCATAGCGGTTAACATCTGGGATGAGGGGAGGAGGTTAGAATAATTAGGACTTGGGGTAGTATCTGGAGCAAGGACCCTAGTTGACTCCCAAGTATTGACTAAAGATTAAGGCTGATGTCCTTGACTAAGGCTGATTTCCTTTGTAAATAGTAGGCTTGTTGGTGTGACCCAAGTTGCCACCAGGTGGTTGTTCCGGTAGGTGGGGCCATAACAAGAAAGTCTGCCCTTTCCTTCCCCCATGCACCAGTTTCATCTCAAGCCGAGCGATGGCCTTTCTCCTCGAAGTGTGACCCACCTAAGCTACATGTGAGTGGTGGTTGCCTTTTTGGAATTGTAGGCAATCAAGTATTTTGGTTGGGTTGCCAGTGCGGCTCCCAAAAGTGCTTGAATGTATTTGCATATGAGCCGTGCTGCATTGTATTGAATGCCTTTAAGTGGGCAATGTGTGCTGCCGATGAGGAGGGCAATTTCCCCATTATTTATTTAATTTTATTGTTCGAAATATCCCAAACATTCGAGAGCAGCTGAGTGTTGTGCAGAGTGTGGGTAGCCGGCATTTGGGCTGGCATCTTAACAGCACAGTACTGTGAAGTATGTGCGCCCATTGGAATTAGTCCTTGGTCAGGTGTTGTGGAAAGAGTCATGTTTTGAGAGCTTTGTGAAATTGGAGAATTGTGGGGGCATTCCGAGCCGACACCGGGATAGAGTTTGTGAGGGTGGTTGCATGATGAGGATTGTTTGTGGGTCCTCTCAGTTGTGCTTCAAGCCGGTTGGTAGATTTGCTGGGAGTGACACTAGACCAGTTGAGCCCAGCTGCCAGGCACACTGGTGTTCCACTCGCGACCGCTTCGTAGACTATACATGCAGTACTGAACAGCACCCTGGTTTGGAGTGGAAGCCAATGTAGCTTGCGCAGGATGTGGGCAACTTGGCCAAACCTCTCTGCGCTCCTGCAACTGTAGCATGTTGGACCGTTTCCATGGGAGCCAAGTGAGCAGCTGGGAACCCTGCCAGGATAGCGCCCCCCACTGCCCCCTCAAACCCCCTAATCGATGTGCGAGACCACATGGGCCTGCATCAGGGTCTGGAAGTTCTGCTGCGGGATGAAGGGTAGAGACCAGAGCCAGGCCACCTGGGCTCTCCCGGTTATGTCTCTCTGGAAGGATCGGCCTCCGTCAATGGTGAAGCCCAAGGACTTTGCTAAGTCTGAGAGCCGTGGATCAAATCCTTCCAGGTGCACACCACTGAACCACTGCTGTCTTCCAGTGGATGGACCTATGAGGATGAACTCGGTCCTGCATGGGTTAAGCCCGAATTAGGCAGTCGACGCCCAAGAGTGGACGATGGCCAGACAATTGCAGAGATGATGTCCTGCATGCCACCCACTCCCATATACAACTGAGTATCGTCTGTGCATTGGTGGATGGCCATCTCGGGATCCTTGAGGAGTGTGTCCGGAGGCTCCATGTAAAGGTTAAAAAGGATTGGTGTTAGGATGTAGCCGTGGGGGGACATCGCTGTGAGAGAGCCTGGACCGCAGTACCAAAGGCATGTGTTTGAAAGTTTGTATCCTCCAGTGAAGCATTAGCTGGTACTGGGCTGTTTGTGCTTTTTTTTTACTGGTATGTTTCTTGAAGGAGAGGGCATGCTCTCAATGGTGAACAAGAGTGATTTGGCGGTCTGGGCCCGATGAGGTGTGACACCATTAAGGTGCATGTGGTGCATGTTTAGCCTGCCTTGATTAATAATTGGGCTTTGATGGGTGACTGAGTAGGAAGAATTGCTTCTTTGTGGGTTTGAGGGTGTGAGCTTGAGGTATGTGCCGGTCATGCTGGCTTGGACGAAGGTGAGGCATGAGATGCCTTGGGAACCACTAACTTCAGGTGTAATTGGGTGGTGTCTCTGTACTGAAGTCAGGGTCATAAATAAGTGATCCCAGTAGCTCCAGTCATAGATTAAAGCTCACCAGGGAAATATTGAGCATTGTGGGACTCTACAGGTGACCGGATGTTGTCTGACTTGATGTTGCACCTCTAGACAGCTTGGTGTGTCTGTCCACGAGGTAAGATGCGAGCCAGTTGAGAATTGTGCCTGAGAAACACATTGTCTTTGCGAGTGGGTTGAACAGTGTGAGGTGGTCAACCATGTCGAATGTAGCAGAATGTTTGAGGAGGACCAAGAGGCATGAGTCGTTGTCTTGGTTAACAGTGAGTGTACCCGAGCTGACCTGAATGTTGGTTGATTTCTATTGTGGACCAAGCTGTTTGTTAATCTGAGCATGCAGTTGGTTGGCACCTCATTATCAACGTGTCTTCCAGTGAATGGTTGGCAAATGATCTGTCTGTAGGTTGTGATGCTCTGAGTCCAAGGAACTTTTTCGGTGGAGATGGTGGATTAGTCCAGTTTTTAGGGTCGTGGAACAATGCCTTGCATTTATCGGGCATTAACTGTTTTGAGGAGGGGGTTAGGTGGGCCCATTGACCTGTTTAGGATGGCAATAGGGAGGGAGTCCCCTTTTGTATACAGTTGGTTTAAGTGACATGAGCCTGTCTGCAATATCCTTGGTGGAGGAGACAAAAGATTGAGGTTTGTTTTGTGGGATTGAGAGTGAGGGACAAACTATTTATTTTCTTTTTTGTGGTAACAATCTGTTATAAGTGAACTATTTAGTGTTTGTCTATAGATTGTATCGGTTCAGCAGTTAGTTTGAGCAATTTGACTTAATGAAGAATGCTTTACTCCTGTTGTCAGTGGCAAGTAGTTAAGTAATATGAGATTTAGACTTTGATGACAGGAAGAGGGCAGTGTGTATCACACGAGGCCTTGAAGGTGAAATCTTTATTTATCTGCATAGTACGCCATAATCTATCTTGTGACACGATGCGCTCCTTTTTTAGTTATTCAATGTGTTGGGTGGTGGTTACGGTTTGGTTGAGACCTCGTAAGAGTGTCAACGTTGGGGTGGTTGGGGTTGGTTATAGTTTTTCTAGTACTTCTAAAGGGAAATACCTGTCCCTTTTTTGACGGGAGGAAGGGGACGGCACAGTGTCTGTCCACTCACGTGCAATAGGGTTAAAACACGGTATATGAGGGCATACTGAGAAGACGAGGTTGGGTATGTTTCATCTGATGTGGCTTGGTATATATTGTTTTATGTCTACAGAGTTTTAGGTGGAGGAGAGCATCCCTAGTGCATTTAGTGGCATGGGTCGACAGCAGATTGAAATATCTAGGGAAGATGTTTGAGGTTTTTCAGATTGATGCTGAGCAATGAATGCCATTGAGATCACCACGCGTGTGAGGAAGGCAGTAGATGAGCTGGAAGGTGCAGAGTGTGTTCATGAGATGGTGCGAGAAACCGCAAGGAGTTCATGGCTGTTTGGGTGAGTGTGGTACAGGTCTAGTCTGATTTGTGGATAATGGACACCTGTCCCCCTGTGGTCCGCATGTAGGATGCGGTACCGGTGGGTGAGTGAAGATATAAAATGGCATGAAGTTTGTGTGTGGTGATGAGGTCCGTGAAGTCTGCAGCATGAATGAGTATAGGGTTGCGAGAGAAGTGGGTTTGTGGAGCTGGTGGTGCAAAGAGGGGGGGATGAGATTATGTAGTGGACATTACACAACTCTTTTACTATGAAGCATCCAGGAATCTGTGCCCATCGCGTCTGCTAAATGTGCCGAAGATGATGATGCAAAGATTCAGAAACTGCCCATTTTGGAGATTGATGATTGATGGATGGTGTTGCTTGGTTAAGTTGCGTGGGATTTTTCGTTGTGGTGTATAAAGCTTCATGCCTGGCAATCCCACTTGCAAGAAGCGTAGCAATAGATGGTATGATGTCATTGTTCCATTTGTCGACCTGGGAAAGATAAAGGGCAGAGTGGGTCCTCCATGGATTTAAGCCTGCGTCTCTGCAGCATCTAACCACTCGATCAAACTCTTTTTAAAATCTGCAAGGGACTGTCCAATTCTGCTGCAGTCTCTACCTCCCCTGTCCTCTCCCAGGCACTCTGCACGACCTGGACTTTCCTTTCATCTCTAAAATTCAGGACATCCTGTCCTCTCTCTCTCTCTCTCCCTCTCCCTCTACTCCCTGCTCTTTCTCTGGCCTTTCTTCTGCCACCTCCCTGCCCTCTTCTCTGCTTTCCACTGTTCTCCTCCAGATGAGGTTTTGAGACAAGTCCGATCTATGAAAGTCTTGTCAAAATAGGTTCACCCCTGTTCCTCCAAAACCATCGAGGACCACATCGACACCATAGCTCGTGCTGTGGCTGACTTCTGCACCCACTCATTTGCCACTGGTGTCATCCCCCCCCCCCTGAAGCACTCCTTGTGCACCCTCTTCTTAAGAAACCCTTTGCCGACCCATCCTGCCCGGCTAACTATTGTCCGATCTCCATCAGCCCTTTCCTAGGCAAACTCCTGGAAAAACTGGCCATCTCCCAGCTTAATCTTCACACTGAATCTGTTGGTCGTCTCCATGACCATCAGCCTGGCTTCAGAGCTGCCGGAAGCACGGAAACTGCTCTCCTGAACATCTGTGAAGACCTGCTCTCCATCCTTGATTCCAACTCTCCCTGTGGCTTCATCTTACTTGATCTCTCTTCTGCCTTTGACACAGTCAATCGTGCCATCCTGCTCAACCGTTCCTGTGATAACCTGCGTATCACCAATCAGGCCCTGGCTTGGCTGACTTTTTTTTTCCCTCTCCGATTGACCCTGCCAGGTCCAACTTGGGTCCTTCCTCTCCATCTCTACTTGTGGCGTTCCCAGGGGTCTAACCTCTCTCCCTGGCTGTTAACCAATACCTTGCAATTCTTGCCCACAACATTGCCGCTCTCTGCCCCAACTTTCAGTGCTAAGCGGATGACTCGGCTCATTTTCAGTATACCTTCAGCCACCTCTTCTCCTTCTCTCATCTCCGACTGTCTGTCTGCTATCCGGGAGTGGTGGGCCACCAATGATCTCTGCCTTAATGCCAAAAAGACTGAGATTCTCCTCATTGGCACACCCGCTCCCTCTTTTCCTGTCACACTCTGGTCGGCCTCTCTTGGCCCTTTTTCTGCTCCCACTTGCGAGGCTAAAAACCTTGGGGGTCATCTTCGACCCCACACTTTCCTTCTCTCCTCACAACTGACGTCTCGAAGTCACACTACCACCTGCACCTCTGAGGTATTCTTCCTTTCCTCTCCTTCCCCCCAGAAGCTCACTGTCTCCAGAGCTCTGGTTCTCTCTAGGCTGGACTACTGCAACAGCCTGTTTCTAAATCTGCCTGCTTCTTCTCTTCGTCCCCTGCAGCTCATCCAGAACAGGACTGCAAGACTTGTCCTTGGCCTCAAGCCTAGGGATCGTATCTCTCCAGGACTGAAATCTCTGCACTGGCTCACAGTGGCTGTGAGGATTAAGTTCAAAACCATCTGGACTGTCCACAAGGCCTTCTGTGGCCTGGGGCCTCAATACCTTCAACTCTCTTCCTAAATATCTTTCTCAAGCTGTTCTGCATCATCTGCCTTCAACTACCTCAGGGTCAGTCGCTTGTCCACGCAACAGGTTGGTGGTAGATCTTTCTTTGGCTGGGGCCTCCCTCTTGACTAGCCTCCCTGCCTACCTGAAACTGGAGAACCATCTCCGGTACCGGAAACGCGCCAAAACCTTCCTCTTTGCTTCTGCTTTCTCTCCTCCTCTTCCCCTGCTGAACTCCTGGCTGAAACTGCACTGGTTACCTGGCCACCCTCTGATCTCGGGCCCAGGTCCCCTCCCCCACCAGTTGCACACCTGCACTTCCTCCCAGGCTACCCTTGCTCTCAGGGACTGCTTTCTGTATCCCTACAGTCCCCTACCAGCACCTAAAACTATCTGCCTTCACTTACCCTTGCGCTTGCTACCAGTTGGCCGCACTTTTACTTATTGCTTTTATTTATTTTTACTGTTGATCCCATGTACTGCACTGTATCTCCCCCTTTCCCCTTCCCCTGCACTTGCGCAAACTCAATGACATCTAGCCTAGTAAGATCGCTGTCAGTCTTCCCTCTGTCCCCCCCTCCTTTGCCTCGTCGCACCTTTAAACACTTGGGTATAAGTGCGTTATAAATGCCATATCATATCAAGGATGTGCCTTGCACGTTGAACTTGGATTTGAGCAGCGAACGCTTCTCGTTGAGCTAAAATACTGGCGATCGTACTTGGTTGTATTTTTCATTTGTATTGAGCCTGTACGTTGATGGTAGAGTTCAGTTTAATTTGATTATTGTGATCTGTAGCCGTAGCACCTGTGTGTAGTTCTGGTTAAGTTGGTCTCTCGGTTGAAAGATCTTTTTTTGTAAGACTAATAAATCCGCATGTAAAAAGGGCTACTACCTTGGAAATGTGTACTGCTAAATGTACCATGTGGTCTCGTTTTGTTCTCCATCACCACAGACCCAGAGGAGAGCACGCCAATCTGGAGGAGCTTTAGCCTAGGGCATAACTCGGGGAAAAGACGGCCCTACTTGACTCTCTATACATTGTGCTGCCTAAATGTGCCATTCATGTCAAACAATACCACGAGCTCAGCTTTGCTTTAAAGCTACGGTGTAAATGAAGTACTGTCCTTTGTAGCATCGAGACCGCGGAGGGCAGACTAGGAGAGTATATACTGCGGAACAAATCTTTACATTTTTGATCATTTACCCCTGTTGTTGGGTAAGAGCCCAGCTGTCGGCTTCCTATTTGTGTTCGTCTGGTTAGAGTGCTGTCCTGCTCCTAGCGGTTTGCCGCCGTCCCACCCCCCCTTTCCCCCGTTGGTGACCCCACGAGCGGTCATCTGAATTTAAACTATGACTTTGGGCCCCGTGCTTCATCTCTGCCGATAGGCCATTCAAGCACACTGTTTAAAGGCGCTGCTTTACTCTTCATCTACCGGTAACCAGTTGGAACTTGAGGCGTGTGTTCTACACGATGCTGCTGTCAATTTGCATAGTCGGCGTGGTGCCACCACCCCGTACAGCTTTGTTTTGAAGTTGTCGTTGTCAAGGTGTGTAACAAGTTATGTGAAATATTTTCCCGTTCCTTTCCACCCTTCACTCCACTGCCCCAGGGAACGTCTCCAACACAAGCAATAAATAACAGACCGGAGATCTGCAACTTCTGCTACTTCTCTTGCTGGGCGAGGGGCGGGGGCGTGCAGGTGGCCATGTTCCGAGACTTGAAGCCCCAGGAGGACTTTTTCTGCAACACCTGCAGGGCGAGAGGCTGTTACACCTGCAAGGGGAAACCTCGGCCGGATATTTTCTGTGGGAACGCCCGCGGTGACCCCTTTCCCCTAGCAGTGTATTTTATGTACTTTTCTGATAAACACGTAAATGCAAATGCTACTAAAGCGGAATGATTTATGAAATCGCAGATACACGCGTTAAATAATTTAATGGGCAACTACCACCAAAACATCGCGTCTTTTAAGCGTTTCTACCTGGAGGAAAGAGGAGTAAAATTAGCTTGGAGGGTTCTCTTAAGAAACTCATACATTCAGTTCAGTATGTGGGTAGTACTGTGGGTGATGACTGATGAGGTTTAAAAAGTAAAAAAACCGGGACAGGACAACTAACATGAAAGTAGGGCTAACTCTTGTGTCTGTCAGGGCTCTACACTTCAGGAGCGTTTGGAATAAACGGACATCATTTCACAAAGTAGCATTTTAATTAGTAAAATGCAGCATTTCTTCTGTGTGAGATTGTGCATTCCTGCCTGCCAGCTAAGATTTACTATAAAAACCAGGGACCACT
Source organism: Ambystoma mexicanum (assembly GCF_040938575.1). NCBI lineage: Eukaryota > Metazoa > Chordata > Amphibia > Caudata > Ambystomatidae > Ambystoma > Ambystoma mexicanum. The sequence continues at coordinate 893,774,650 of NC_090929.1, forward strand.
GCATTTTCTAACGGAAAAATGATCTTGAGAAAACGGGACAGAGCACCCAATTCCAGGGGCAGGCCCGGCAAAACCGGGACGTCTGGTCACCCTAGTTGTGCTGCAAATCTTTCCAGGACTGATTTGTCTTCACTCTCCAGTGTTGTCAGGTGCATCTGGCCGGTCCCTGTCCTTGCTTGTAGCCAAACTCGGTGTTACTTGGTGTTTAGCTATTCTTTCCTCGTGCACTGCCATAACTACCTTGGGATCTGGATGTAGTTAAAGGCATTGCATTTTTCTGCATGTTGCTTGGAAACTGGGAAATACCTTAGCTTGTACATAAAGCGGGTAAAATTCATATCCCAACGAGCCATTTATTTAAAAAAATTATACCTCAAATATCACTTTTATAGATGAAGTGCTGAACCAATTAGTGTCCTTGCCTTTTTAATATAATTGTACCCTAGTTAAGCGCTTGGCACCAGGTCACATATCTGTTTGCTTGCCTGACGTTATTCTGGCGGCTGGGCTAGCAATCTGCTGGACTAACACTCTTTTGAGTTCACCTTTCCTCTCCTGGGAATCTACCATCTGCCTAATTACGGCTATTATAAATGTATCTACACCCACGCAATTGATATTAAGAAATTAGCAACGTTTTTCGAGTTACAGAAACACGTAAAATCGGTGTCTTTTTCTGGTGAAAAGGTTTTCCTTCGTTTGATGCAACCCAATTGCCTGTCGACATGTATTCAGTGGGGAAGGCATGAATCCGTTTGAACAACTTTGCATCTGTCGGGGAAACGCCAGTATACTATGAAACTGACGTTTTATGTGTCATTTCTTATAATTGTAGGTTGCAGGCTTGAAGTGCAGCACACACCAAACATAAAATTGCGTGATTGTTGAAGAGACCAGTTCTATTCGATGAGGACGAGCCACTTTAGCGCAGAGGTCTTTAAACTTTTGTTTTGCATCGCCTTCCTTAACCTGTTACCCCCCCCCCCCCCACTATCCCCCACCCTCCCTCTGCATTTCCAATCAAAATTAATGGTTTGGCTGTCTTTCAACAAGCAGCATGCGAAACGTCATCTATTGCCTCCATCATGCTTGCTACCTCCCCATGACATCCTGGACATCCCCGCAGTTTGAGGGGCCCAGTGTTCAGGATAATCATGAACTAGATCTCATAACCACGTTCTAAGTGACCTATGGGACATTTATTTGCAGTAGTGAGGATGGGTTGTGTTATTTGTTTAACACGAGTGTGGAAGCCCCTCTACTGAGAACGAACATTGTTCATATAACGTGTTTTATGGAACGTCTTATCTTCGGGAGGGACTACAACCACGTTTGAGCTCACTGACCCTTCACAGAGGAGACCTATCCGTTTGCATATCGGCATGGTACCACTAGGCAATCGGCCTCTGAACTGTGCTTGGAGAGGCACAGCTTCACGTCCCTCATGAGGCCGAACGGTGCCGAAACTCTAGTCTGGTGTTGATGTTGGTACTCTTGAATTGCTTAGCATTTTCGTTGCTGGACTGACCAGGTGGGTGTGACCAGACTGAACTTCAAATGGATAGGAGGTAAAACTTAGTTGTAGACCCTCCTGCGTGGGAACGTACCACAGAATTTGTATTTTTTTTTAATACTACTGTATTTTGTTTGCTTTAAATGCAAGTGAAATAATTGTAGGTGTTCTTTTAGTGTGTCACTGAGTTTTGGAAGACCAGCACCTCCTTTTTTGATCTTGGTGCTCGGTGTGGGAACATTATGCTGCCTATTCACTGCCTCCTTTTTAAAACCTTTATTTTTGGTTTTTTTTGTTATTCTATAAAGACATAAGAACAAATACTCACCCACATTAGGGTGGACTTAACTCTGCGCTGTATCCCGCCACCCATCCCCCCCCCCCCCCCCCGGACCGGCCCATAGTTCAACAGTTTGTGCCGTCCTGATTCCAAGTCGATCTAGCATGGAACTGGTGCTGTTGATTCTGTGCCATCACTGTGACATTTCTTCTGTGTCTGCGGCATCAGGATGGTTGGTCGAGTCCTCTTCTGATTCTTTTAGCAAAAATGCTATCAGCGGACCCCAGATGTCTGGAGGTCTGGCATGCAGGGGAAGTTGTTTGACAAAGTCTGATTCTATATCCTGGCAATAAAGGATGTCTTTGCGCCAGGCGATAAACGATGGGGGGGGGGCCTCGGCCCCAGGACATGGCCACTCTCCTCCTGGCCAGTGTCAACAGAAGACCCGTCAGTTTCCTTGTCGGGGCAGAGAGCAGCCTAGTCATGCCCAATAAGGCCGCTGTCTGGCTTGGTTGTATCGCCTCTCCCACTATTGCTGCTGTTGTCTCCAAGACCCGGTTCCAGAACGGTGTTATTTCGGGGCAATCCCATGTCAAATGGACGAAATCTGCTGACTGCTCTCCACATCTTTCACATTTAGCGGCTGTTTCAGGGCAGTGCTTGTTTGCTTTCGCTGGTGTGTAATAGGTCTGATGTAGAAAGTTAAAATGGATTAGTTTAAAGCGTGAGTTGAGAGCGATTTTTTTTGAGTCTGCTTCAGGATGCAGGTCCAGTCCTCCTCGGATATTGTACTGTGCACGGACCTTTCCCATCTGATCTTTGCTTGGGAGAGTTTAGGTGATGTTTCCGTGACAATAGCTTTGTAGATTTGTGACACCAGCTTGCCTTCACCTTGTGCTTGAATGGCGTTGTGTAGTAATTGCCAGGTCTGTGGCTGGCGAGGGAAGTCTGGTAGGAGCGCTTGAAACATGTATCGGGTCCTGAAGTAGAGGAATACATCGAGTGCTGTGTTACCACCTTTTGCTTTTGCTTGTTGCGGCGTTATAAATCCGTCTTCAGTGAAGAGATCCCCCAGAGTCTCAATTTTCAGTTTGTCGGCCCACTGATGAAATACTTTTTCCGACTGAGCGGAACTCCTGGAATGAATTTAACAGGCAACAGGGGAGAGTATCTCGTTTTTACCCCGTACCTTTGGGCCAGTTTCAGCCAAACTCTATATGTTGTCAGCATTACGTTCATAGTGGAGACGGGGACGGGAATTTGACTGAAAATGACTGCGGTTAACAGGTTCGGAGTTGCCAGCGCCCTTTCCACCTGAACGTGGGGTCTGATTATGTGGGAGGCATACCAGTGACTGAGAAATTGCGCTTGAGCTGCCCAAAAGTACTTTTCCAGGTCTGGGAGGGCGAGGCCACCGCTCGCCACTGGAAGTGTTAGTGTTGCATACGCCACTCTGGCCGGTTTGTCTGCCCATAGTAGTTCGAGGACCATGCCTTTTAGTCTCTTCAGATAAGATTGAGGAAGGAATATTGGAATGTTGGTGAACAGGTAGAGTAATTTTGGTAGGATCACCATCTTGACCAGGGAAACTCTTCCCCAGAGCGTTAGTGGTAGGGTCTTCCATCTGGTCACTTTATCTTGGAGGGCTTTGGTCACCTCATCGTAATTGTCGCGGAACACTTCGTGGTAATTCAGGGACATTTGGATTCCGAGGTATCGAACATTCGACGTTTTCCATGTGAAATGGAAGTCATCTTCGAAGGGTTTGGTGGCTGGGGTCAGCGGGAATATTATGGACTTTGATTTTTAGTCCGGAGGCAGTCCCAAATTTGATTACTTCCCTCATGACTGGGTTCAGGTTCTCCTCGGGATCTCGAACGAATAGGACCACGTCGTCCGCGTAGAGGGATATGATGAGCTTGTGTGGTCCAATAACGAGTCCTCTTCGTTGTCGGTGTTCTCTTAGGATGGAGGCCAGCGGTTCCATCACCAGGGCGAAGATCAATGCTGAGAGTGGGCAGCCTTGTCTGGTGCCCCGCTGGAGTATCACTGGAGCCGATTTTGCCGTACCTATGATGATGTTGGAGCGCGGCTCGTTGTACAATAACGATACTAGTTTGATAAAACGGGCTCCTAGGCCCATTCTGGTGAGTGTAGCGAACATAAACGGCCATTCCACCGAGTCGAATGCCTTTTCGGCGTCGAGGAGGACCGCTATTGCTTGAGTTGAGGGATCTAGTGCTTCGATAACGCTGAACAGCCTCCTGATGCCGAAGGTCGTGTTACGGCCTGGGATGAAGCCTGCCTGATCAGCCAGGACGAGGGTGGGCATCAATGGTAGTAGCCTGTTGGTAAGCACCTTTGCAAGTATTTTGTTGTCAAGATTAAGAAGGGAAATGGGCCTGTACGATGCACAGTCCTCCGGAGGCTTGCCTGGTTTGTGTAGCAGGATGACATTGGCTTCACGAGAGGAGTGGGGAAGTATCGCTTTTTCTAGTGCCTCGGCATACACCGCCGCCAGAAGGGGGGCGAGGGTGGTGGTGAAGGCTTTGTAAAATTCCCCTGTTAGGCCGTCTGGGCCAGGAGCTTTTGAGCTAGGGAGGGTTTTGATGGCTTCTGTGATCTCCTCTTGAGTGATTAGGTCGTTCAGTGGTTCCCGCAGGGAGTGCTCGACCCAGTACAACTCTGCGTCTTCGTGGTACTCCAACGCTACTTGCGCGTCGCTGTTGTGGCTGCTGCTGTATAGGTCCTGATAGAAGAGTCTGAATTCCTCCGCTATGTCTTCATCGGTGTGGACGAAGTGTCCCTGCTTGGCCCGAATCCTTTCTATTGGCGATTGATTGTTGTGTGCCTTGACCAGGTTTGCCAGAAGGGCGCCTGGTTTTTGACATTCGCCGTATTGTCTGACTAGTCTGTTGCGATTTAAATATTTCACTTCCCGCTCTGCTGCGTTATTGAATTTCTGCAGCTCTTCCCTCAGGGCGACTGGTATGTTCGGGTTGGTTGTGTTGGAGCGCTGGAGTTCAAGTTGTTTTAGATTCTCTTCACAAGTTGTAAGCTCTCGTCGTATGAGTTTCAGTATGCCATTTTCTTTGGCGTGGCAGACCCCTCTGACAAAACACTTTAGGGTTTCCCACAATGTGCTGGGTGAGGCCACTGATCCAGTGTTAACTTCGAGGAACAACGCAATCTCTTCTCTTAGTTCGGCAGCGAATACCTCATCCCGCAATGAGCCGGTTTTGAAACGCCACCTTTGTAGGGGGGGTTTGGGGTGTGCAGGGTTTAGAACGAGAGTTACCAGGGAGTGGTCTGAGAGAGTTCTTGGATGGATATCGCATGGGCCGCTGATCCATAGGCCGTTCACGGAGGTGAACAGATAGTCGATCCTGGAACTCGAGTTGTGTACGGCGGAGTGGAAAGTATATTCACGCAGCTCCCCTTTAGACGTTCTCCAGGCATCAGTCAGATTGAATGCCTTGCAGATTTCTTTTATTTGGAGGCTGGCTTTGGATGGAGGTTGTGGGGTAGCTCTTGATCTGTTCCTCACCGGGTCCAGCGCTGTATTCATGTCTCCGCCCCAGATTATGGTCGCAGGTTCTTGGGATGATAAACGGGATAGTACCCAGCTGAAGCTGTCGGGGCGGTCTACGTTTGGTGCGTACGAGTTAACAAAGGTGATTTTCTGGCCTGCTATAATGCCGCTCACCAGGAGAGTTCTCCCTTCGTTGTCTTTTGTGGTGTGGACTAGTCGGAAGCTGGTCTTCTTGTGTATTAAAATCGCGACTCCTCTGGAGTAAGATGAGTACGAGGAGAAGTATCTATGGCAACCCCAGCTCTTGGCCCACTGATGATCCTTCCCTGGGAGTAAGTGAGTTTCTTGAAGCATGGCCACGTCTACTTCGTGTCTTCTAAGGTATTGGAGGATTTTCCTAGTTTTAGATGGGATGTTGCCTCCTCTTATGTTCCAGGTTATGATTTTGAATGGAGCGTTTCAGGGTCTATATTGATCCGTTTTTTGTTCTCTATGGTCTTGCCAGGCGAATTGTTGGATGGACGGAGAGGTGGAGATGGTGGCGAGCGAAGGGGATGTAGGGCTGAAGGACGGCGTGGAACTGGTGGCGCATAACTTGGCCGCTCCTCACGGCTAAACGAAGGGGAGGATGCACACCTCAACTGGAGGTGGTGTGGCAACTGTGACTTCCCTCCCGCGCGCGGGCAACCCCCAACTGACCCGCGAGGTTCCCTCTTCATAACTAAACTGTAAGGGTTGCTGTGCTTGGGGCACTTGTGCCTCCCGAGAGGGGCGGGTGGCTCTCCAACGCACTGGGGGTGAGACTCTGCGGTGTTAGGTTTATGCATTAGTGCCGGGGGTGTGAATCCTGTTCCCTTAGGAGCCAGGGTCGATCCTTATGGTGGATCTCTGCGTCTTTGGTGTTCACGCTGCGGTCTGGGGTTATTATTACGGCGGATCTGCAGCCGGCGTGATCAAGGTAGTCGCTGGCTTCCTCGGGTGTGTGGAAGAAGTGGGCTTTCCCTTCGTGTTGAATGCGAAGCTTTGCTGGGTAGAGCATTGAGTAAAGTATCTGGTTATCTTGCAGTCTTCTCTAAACTGTCGTGAAGGAGCGCCTCAGTGTTTGAACGGTAGGGGAGAAATCTGGGAAGAACTGGATTGGGTCTCCGTCGTATTGCACTTTCCCTTTTTCTCTGGCTGCTGTAAGTATTGCATCTCTATCTTTATAATTTAATAGTTTTGCAATGATCGGCCGTGGAGTTGCGCCTGGGATTGGTCTGGTGTTCGGAATTCTGTGGGCTCGTTCAACTACAAACAATTTGGAGAGAAGATCTTTCCCGAAGAGATCTATGCAGATCTGTTCGACATGGTCCTCCATTTTCGTTCGAAGTTGTTGTTCTCTGACTCCGATGATTCGGATGTTATTCCTTCGTGAGCGACCCTCTAAGTCTTCATTCTTGGCGCAGACTGCTTTCATCTGGGACTCGAGGGCGGTGACTCTTGCGTTAAGGCCTGTTGCGCCATCATCCAGGTCCGATACTTGTTGCTCGACTGTGTCTAATCTATCAGCGTGTTTGTCGAGGCGATGTTGGAGCAGGTCTACTTTTGATAAGTTATCGAGTTTACTGCCTAAGTCGCCAATTCCAGCTTTGAGGTCCATCAGAATTTCCCTGATATCGAAGCTAGGAAGTTGCTCTTCTGGCCGGGACATAGTGTGTGTTGGTGACGTTGCTCCGCTCGCTTCAGTTTGCGGTTTGCTGGTGGAGCCAGACTCAAAGTTCAGTTTCTTTTGGGACTTGTCTGGTTTCCCCATTTTGAACTATCTTCTGCTTCCTCTGAGGTTCTCCGACAGGGTCGATGTGCTCCCCAGGCTGCAGGTATTCTGGTTATGAGCTGTTGGGATTTTCCCCGGGCCCTGGTGTGAGGGGATGTGTCGCCGGTCGGCGGGCCCCGTATGGTCTTGTCGTAGCCCGGACCCCTAGACGTGGTGCCGTTTCTCAGCGGATTGGCCGTGAAGGCCTCGGTCAAATGGGCTGATCTCTGTGGCTTTCGCTGTGGTTGTGGGGGATGATGGTGGTATCCCCCTGTCGCGTGTTCCGTCCCGCTCTGCCTTGGGGGGGGGCCTCGGTGTTCTCGCAGTTCGAGGAGGCCCGGAGTGTGTCGGGTGCCGCCCTCGTACGGAGGGGGGACAGCTGGTTGCGCCTTGGGGACGGGTTGCTGGAGTGGCGCTTCCTGCTGTGGTTCCCTCGACCACCGATGACTGTGACAGAAGCGCAGGTTTTTCCGTAGGCCGACGGATCGGGGAGGCCGCTTGCGCACGCTGGGGGGAGCTCCTACCTGGGTGCTCGGCGTGAGTACCGCTGTTCGTCGCACTTCTTCTTGAGCTTCGGCCGGGCTGTTGCGGGGACGGAGACTGTGTGTCTCTTGGCGCCACCGGCGCGCACGTCCACCCGCTGTTTGACGTGGTCTAGCCTTGCACTCCCACGGGACTCCGCTGGCTCTGGGTGTCGGGAGTTACTCCGATGCCGCCGCTCGGGCTTCGATGGGGCGCTCTTGCACCTCTCTTTCTCTCGGTCCCCTCCACAGCTCGACGCTCACTGCCGGCCTGAGCGGCAGGCCTAGCTGGCCAGGTCAGGACTCGGCCGCTGGTCCGCCGCCAAAGACGATTTTGGGCTCAAAATGTTCGTCGGCACCTCCTGGATGCACCTGGCCGTAGTCGTGGGAGATATGGACACCGCAGAGGGGAGGATGTCGCAGGATTAATGGAGAGCCACACGGAGCTCTCTAGGAGGCAGCCATCTTGGATGGCTCTCTAGCGCCCTCTCTATTCACTGCCTCCTTGAAGAGGTCATTCTGCCCTATAGCCGTTCTACTTGGACCTTTTCCGCTGGACCATTGTTCTGCCCCATTTTTCATTCTGCTGATGCAAAGGTTTTGAAGGCTTATTTGTCAGTGATGTACTTGGAACTCTGACGCAGTGTGTACTTCTTAGAAGAACCGCCCCCACTGCTGCCTAGGTCCTTGAGAGTTTACCGTATTCCAATGGCAATGCTGTCCCCCGTACAGCCCTTAGCTTACGTTTGAGCTCCAGCAGAGTTGCACATAGGAGGTGAAGCTAAAATGTTTTATAACTTGAGAGGTCTGCAGCTATGTTTTGGCCTGAGGCTGCAGGGTTTGATCTGGGATAACCTCATTCTAAAGCAACTGAACTATTTAAAACCTTCTTGGTACTAGCATTTTAGTGTAATCATTTGTATCGCACCTTGCCGTTTTCTTTGACCATTGTCGTTTTTCTTTATAATCTATTTTTGTCGTCATGACACTTTATCCTGCATGCAGTTCCTAGCACCTACGATTCAAAAGATACGGACGATTTAGTGAAGGTAGAGTCTCAAAATTAAAGTGAAGGATCAGAATGACAAAAGGACACTTTTACAGCTTTGAAATGACAGAATGAACACACGATTCCTATGATGCAGTTCTGGACAGGTTCAAATGTGTTGAATCAGATTATTTTAAACTAAGAGATGGGTTCTGCACAGTTCTAGCTGAGTACTCGCACTATAAATTTGAAATGGGCCGTCAAGATCTGGTCAGGTTGGCTGCGGTGAGTACTCGCACTATAAATTTGAAATGGGCCGTCAAGATCTGGTCAGGTTGGCTGCGGTTCTCTCGCGGTTCTCTCGCCACGGACGGTCTTTAGTACCGGTTCTGCTCACAGCGATCTGGTCTGGGTCAAGTGGATTCTGGATACAGCACTGCTTTCTGGGTACTGGCACAGGGTTCTAGCCAGAATCAAACCGCTCAGCCCGGCTGCTTGAATAATTTGCAAAAGATTTTGAGGCCTGCTGAAGAGAACTCTGCTTGTGGGTTAGGCCTTTGCTTTAAGTTCTGGAGTCTGAGTTCTAAGTTCTGGTCTCTGTCTGGATTTGAAGTGCTGGATCTGGTGTCTTCTGGCAAAGTGCTCCGCATGAAATCGGCTTGAAGTGGGAAGTGAATGTCCCTGTCTGGCTTTCAGTTGCTCTTTTTATGTCTTTTGAAAGTGGGTGGGTCGGCTCATTCTGCATGCCCAACCCTCATGATTTGATAGGTCAAGGATTCTCTGTGACCTGATTTGAGAAGGGATAGTGTGTCAGAGTGAGTCATCATTTTACAATCTATTGAAGAAACGCCCCTTTGTGTCCGTGCAACATATCATCTTTTTCATAAAACCCATGTTTGCAATAAACCCCACTTGTTAATATTACCTAAATTGCATGACGGATTGCTTAAGGTATATTCTTGCCTAACCCTGATCTTCCTAAGAGCTAAGGTTCAAAAATGCCAACATTTTTCATTTTTTGGTTGGTTTACCAATATTGGATTTTTACCAAAAATTACCTATGTACACCGCCTCTCTACACATATTCCAGTAAATTTTCATTTTTCTAGCATAAGCCCCGTGTCTGCAATCTCCATAATTCATGGGGTTTTGCCTCAGAACATGGTACAGAGTGGAGTCTGGTCTCAAATCGTGAGGGCATTTTCCATATTAAGGACCCCCAAATAGTACATTTCTGTGAGCTTAATCCAATATTTCAGAAGCATTTCACTTAAACTTATATTTGCTGCAATATGAATCCACAATCCAGTCTGGCCCGCCCCCAGAAGCTAGATGAGTCAGAGATCACAGGCGTCTCCTTCCTACAGAAGACTGTTTACAGTCCACACCCAAAATCAGCATACCGCATTCAATTGAAAGGGTCTATTGTCTTGTGTCCTGCAGGCTGCAGGGGGAAACTCCTCCCTCTCAATCAACAGGGCCATGTGATATCCTTGGCTGTTGTGTGCGTCTCTGAGGTGTTAATGGTTCTCAGGAAAAGCAAGTCTTTTGAACTTTTAATTACATAAGACCCCCTTCTGTTCACTGCACAGTTCTGCAAGACAGCTCTCCTGTCAGGATTTATAGAGTGCCAACACCGGTCAGTGGCTTGCAATGGTACTGCACCCATTTTTGGGAGCTGTCTTGAATTAACGTCTTTCAAAAAGGGGATTTTACTTGATGGCATATGATCCTTGCTAACAGTGTATTAAGGTAGATTCTGCAGTAGAGTTTTGAAATCTGCATTTTGAGCTTGTATTAACATGGGTCAAAACCCCTGACAAGTCGCTGTATGCTAATGGCAGAGGTAGGTCAGGTGTTTCAGTTTGAACGGCTATATGCACTGCTAGACTGGAAGAACATAGCTATGGTGCATAGATGTTTGGCCTTGCCCGTGGCCTGTGTCCACAGACGACGTGTAATGTGTACGTACCGTAGGCTTCGATGTTGTTCGGCTGCAGCAGTCTTTGTCCAGTGCGGAGAAGGCAGATATGGCTTAGGTTTCATCATACAGTAGCTTTTGCAGTATAGTAGGTTTATATGGGGAGCCCACCTAAATTTAGGAGTCCTGTATATTGGCAGACTGGCCTAGGTTTCACAGTGCAATATCGGTACGGGGAGACATACCTAGGTTTGAGAGTCCTGCAAATCGGATGAGAGGCCTAGGTTTCACAATACTGTACATTTCAAAGTCTAATAGGCAGATAATGGGGAACACACACCTAGATTTTGGAGTCCTGCATAATGGGAAGAGGCCTAGGTTTCACAGTACAGTTGGTTTCTCAATATAATGGGAAGGAAACACACCTAGAATTGAGAGTCCTGTATAATAGAGGCCTAGGCTTCACAATACAGTAGGTTTCATAGTATAATAGGAAGATAGGGGGAACACACCTAGATTTGAGAGTCCTCTGTAGTGGGGGAGAGGCCTGGGTTTCACAAAACAGTAGGTCTTGCAGCATAATAGGCAGATGTGGGGAACACTCCTAGAATTCGGGAGTCCTGTATAGTAGGAGAGAGGCCTAGGTTTCACCTTTGTTTTTACAGAACTTTGTGTTGACGATGGATTTTCATCGATATTCACAGTTCTATCTGTATGGCATAGGCTAATATGCACAGCTCTGTCCCAACACGGCACAGGCCAACACTCGCAGCTCTATCCCAACGCGGGACAGGCCAACACTCGCAGTTCTATCCCAGCGCGACTCAGGCCAACACTCGCTCTCTTTTGCACAGGTTAATATTAAATTTCACTGTGGCGCAGGCTAATATTCATAGTTCTCTCTCAAAGTGGCATAGGCTAATATTCAGTCCTCTCTAGTTGTTAAGCTGTTGTTGAGCCTGGCATGCTAAGTTCTGAGGGTAGGTAGAGTGGGAGGGCTTCCGGAGCACAGCGATTGCTCCACCCCAGCCACACCTACCCCGACGGTCGCAGCTGGTTGAGAGCTGGCCCCAATCTCCCCTGCTGACACCCGCAGACGCTGTCTGTAGCTGCCGCTGTCGGAGCCACCCTTTGCCTTCGGGCTCGTAGCCTCAGGGGCTGCCGGGCAAGGGTCTGCCCTGTTTGGATTGTCTACTATGGGCACGTGGACCAATCTGGGCACGTGGGAGGTGGGCTGGAAAGTGGGTTGTGAAGCGGCCAGGGGACAAAAAAAACAGAGCGTGCGGTTTGTGCTTTTTTAAAGAACAAACTTGTGAAAATTTAGATGGCTGTGTGGGTCGGGCATTGGCAACGCTCGCCTCGTGGAGTTTCCAAATGGCGCAGGTTTCATGACCGGATGTGTCGGTGAAAGAGCAATCTTCTGTGCTAAGGTAAACCCCAATGGCAGACAAATATGTTCTATATGACAAAATGGGGATGCCCGTGGCTAGATGATATGAACGACAGGACCCTGTCCACAGAAGCTAGACACGGGTCAAGCTGTTGGAAAGGCACCAGTGACAGAATTCAGAATTGAAGCCATTTGCTTTTGTACTGGGCTCTTGAAGGTTTGCACGCTGCCTGAGTTATGCGCATATTGTCTTCTGAGACTAAACTGCACTGAGGGTTTGAATTCAGGAACCATGCGGCCAAGCTGAAGGATTGTGGGAGGGATGGCATACCTGTTGATTGTTCTGGTGCAAAAGATTGGGGGTCTGTGGCAACCTGTTCGGATTGCGTGTTGATGGATGCTGAAATTCCGAGAACCGGAACCTGGTTGGCCACCAAGGAGCTATGAGCAAGGAGCATAGCACGGATGTTTCTTGCTGGCTGATGTTGCAAACGGAGCCAATGCCTGAATGCCCAACTGTGAGAAAAGGTGGAATAGAATATTCTCGTCGATCTCCCACTCGTGGTTCACCACAGACTGACGGCTGAGAGAATCTGCGTTAATATTGTTCCTTCCTGCCGTGGCCAGATATTGTTCGGCACTGCCCATTCCCAAATCTGGCTGCTAGGTTCACAAGTGGAGCCCTGGTACCTTCCTGTTCGTTCACATGGAACAAGTGCTGCAAAAAGGAAGTTGCTCACCATTTTCAAACTTTCTTCTAACGGGCGCCTCGAGAAAAGCCCTACCCTCCTCATGTAAAATGCGTTTACTGTTATTATTTTTTTTAAAGTTCATTGCAGTTAGCATAAATGTCTTGTATTCATCATTTATATAGCGACCTTTCCCCATCAGTTTGGCCGCCATGCGCTTTGTGATTGGAGCGCCCTCTGTGACCGCAGTCCATGTGTAGAGGTTCTAAGAGTTTAAATCAAAAGATGCTTGTGTCTATTTTTGCAGAGTTAGTATTAGGTAGGCTGGCTAGGCTCCAGTAAGCAGCCCAGAGGTCAGGCAAGTGGGTGGGTGCTGTTGGTGGTTTAGGATGCTAGTGCTGAAGATTCGATGTGTGCCCAACTAGACCAAATTACTTTCCTTGGTTGTCTCTCTATACTAATGGCAGAGCTGTTGATGTACATCAGGGGATTCAGTGTTGATGACTATGGGTGCTGCTAGACCTGAGTAGCATAGCCATACTGCATTCCAGTGTGCATGGATGGGTGGCCGTGTCTGTGGCCTATGTCCATAGACGTGGTTCAAAGTATATGAACTGTACTCTTGTATGGAGTTAAGACTGCAGTGGTCTTTTTCTTGGTTCAAGGCGATTGGCTGGTCTCACAATTCGCTGTCTTTCTGGAATGAAAATCTGAGCGGAGAGGAGCCCGGATGGGATGGGATGGGATGGGATGGGGTGGGGTGGGGGTGAGGGGAGGATGATAGTTTGTCAGTGTGTGGCCCTGCGATTGCTGTAGGCATCCGTGGTGTATTGTTGAATAGGAGTGTTGTTTGGGTCCGCGTTTCTGTGCGCCTATTGAGGGTGTAGAGTGCAAGAGGGTTTCGGGGGGGGGTTGGCGGGCAGGTTTTGAGGGCCTTTCTGAATGATTGTCAATAAGGTGAATGTTCAAGGGTAGGGAGTTCCATATGAATTAAGGGAGTAATGCAGATGATGAAGTGTAACCTAAAACGCCAAAAAGCAATTTAATTTGCAGTGGCCTGATAAAGATAAATAGCCAAGATTGCATGCTACCACAATCTTTAAATATTTCCTCTCGCAAAGTGCAGGAACTTGTGCATCAAACAATGACTTGTCTGCTGTATTGTAAAGCAGGATGGGACTCCGAGGACCACCTTTTGTTTCACATAGTTAAATGTTTCCAGAGGGTATTTTTTGATTGGGCGCGAGGAGCGATGCAGTAATGAATGGGGCGTCTGGTTGGCAGTAGAGGCCAGAGCAAGTGGCACAGTTCAGAAAGCAGATGAAAAAGCAAGACCTAGCGTCTGAGAACGAGGAAGTAGTGGGAATAATGAGTGCAAAGTGGGCGCAGGGCACATCTGCCCAGCAGCTGTGCCTGCAAGCTCCGAGGATTTTGTTACAGAAATGGAAGTTGCCCAGTCCACCGGTAGGAAGCCTGTGAAGGCGGCCGGGCATGCAATCCTGCAACCCCACGCTACGCTCCCATAACGGCTCGAGTCCTAAACATTTTTATTTTAAAGTGCGAGGACTCGCGGCAAACACTTTGGGAAGTGATGTCACAGGATCTGAACAGATAATCACATTTGCAGATGTCATTCAACTCCACAATTGAAGAAAGTGACGGACCAAATACGCTTTTGCCAAGAGAACAAAAGTGCACAGAACAAATAAGAAGCCTATGTCACGAGAATACATTCTCTTATTCCATTGTTGAGTAATTCTAAAACGTATGCATCTTTAAAATCTGATAATCTTCGACGAAACACGTCATGTACTGTAGTATGTCCATACACAACATTTTAGTGGTATGTGATGAGCTATTCATGTGGTTTTGTGGTGAAGTGTCTCACATCTCAGCCGCATGACATTGGTTCGATTCCTAGGTGCGGCAGTGCTCGCGTTAAGTGCATGCAGCAAATGGTTATTTTTTTTAATGTACTTCCTTAAACCTGGGGCAGATGCCGTCCACCCGCGCCGCCCTCGATTTGCGCCCTGCCTCCCACACGCAATTGCATTTCTTTTTTGGACCAAATAGTCTTGTTTATGAACCACTGAATGACTGATCAGGCTTTTGGATGGCAGGTTTCGCACACATTGCAGCATGCGCCCGGTCAACCCACTAAGCCTTCTTGGAGCTTCAGTCAGCATAATAGGGGACTTGGTCAATATGGAGGCCAGGCGGCCATAAAGTGTTTTTTAAATTAATTTTAAAAAAATCTGATCGTTTCTGTACCAGCCCCATTTACACAGCTTCGATTTGATGTGGGGTTTTATTTTCATTAAACTTTGTTTCACAAGTCTGCCGCAAGCTTGCTTTTGGAGGATGTGAGCTTTACAAAGTTGATGGCTAGTTCTGGCTATGACTGTCCGTGTGGCCAAAGAACTAGATTTACACACCAGTCATTAAGGGTGTCTAAAGTACGACCATTCAGTGCTGGTCTCTCAGAATTCTGTTTATTGATGAGTAAGAAATCGATCTCCAATTCGTAAAGTATGAGGCTTTCAACAGTAGATCTGTAAACTGGTAGCTCACCCGGTCAAAGAACGGATACTCTTCAAGACACAAGCCATAACACACATATACCTCTCTGAGCTATCACATCACGTCAATCAGCTTAATGTCCCCACCTTTAAGAGGGTTAAAGCAGGAGGTGCCAGCTTCACATTCCTAGCTCCCAAACGTTGGAATGCCCTCCCCACAACCTTAAGGAAGGAGACCTTGCACCTAGTGGTCCGCAAATCGCTCAAAACTAAGATCTTCAATTAAAGCACTCTGCCCATCCCAGGAAGCCCTCGAGTTTTCTCTAACCCACGCTTCTACCTTGGAACCCTTGAGGTTGTAACTCTGCTCACACTGTCTTGTTTTTGTCAATGTAACCATCATCTGTAAGGTATCCGGTTCAATGTAACCAAGAACCAATATAACCATTCTTGTCTGTTACTAGTTTCAATGTAACCATGAACCTCAGACAGGCGCTCCTGCCTGTTTTATGTAACCAAGTGAGCATCCTTGTAACAGTGCCTCAGGGCTGCTTTGTGCACTTTATAAATATAATTAAAATGCTTGGCCATGCATTTACGAAATCATCATCCACACCAATAACTTGAAGGTTTAGATCTGCTTGATCTGGCACCCTTCCTGATGGCTTTTCTTTCATTGCATGATACCTGAACGTGATGCTTCTTCTGAGGTGGTCAGTCACTGTTATTCTTGCATCTCGGGCCGGGTGGCAACATATGATGGAGGTGGTCCTCTGATGGTAGGCAAGTATGCGATACTTGCACCCCAAACTGAATAAAGTTCTTGAGTCAGTAACCCTCATCATGACTTGGACAATAATTGCCACAATGGCTGATTGTGTATCCTGGCCAGACTTCCCTCTGCATTGTGCACTCCACTCTGGCCAAACTCGCCATTGTCTGCTGCCGCGTTACTCTGTTCATAAGCAGGGGCCCCGCCCGATAGCTTTTAGCGCACCTACTCATCAGCCATGTGTGTCGGTGTTTTTGTTTTTTATTTGGGGGTCGGGGGG
Source organism: Ambystoma mexicanum (assembly GCF_040938575.1). NCBI lineage: Eukaryota > Metazoa > Chordata > Amphibia > Caudata > Ambystomatidae > Ambystoma > Ambystoma mexicanum. Next base: position 893,790,847 of record NC_090929.1, read on the forward strand.
GTGGCAATCCTGGGCTTTGTATAGCGTGTGGTAACGTGGCCTGGTGCTAATGGAACAGTTGACCGTTCCTGCTGAGGCAAAGCAGGCAGTTTTGTGCTCTGTAGCCCTGCGCACTTGCTTTGCTCTGGTTCAGAAGTCAGGCTTGCAGAATTTAATATTTCGTGCCCTTTTCTGTGGGCAGGTAGGTGTAACTTGTCCTAGGCCTGTATCTGATCACCTTGCTGTCCCTGCAGCAGTATCTGCCAATGCTTCTCGTGGGGTTGTATGCAGTGGCTATGCTTCTCTTGGTGCAGTGCGTTTGGGATGATTCTCGGGGACCATGTGTGATTGGCATCATGAACCTCACTGGACTTTCTGATGGCAGTGTGTGATGGCAGCACTTTTATTGGGCAGTTCTGGCTACGAATGACTTCACTACAGTTTGAACTGGTCATTTGATATTTCTTCTCCTGGGTCTGGAGGACGCGGTGGCCACAATGTTAAGGATTTGGAATTCTTTTAAGACAACTTGTCTTGCAAGTAAGCTCTCATGCAGCATGGACATATTACGACTGTCCTGTTCCATAAGGAGCATGAATAAGGGAGACTTAATAGCTACTTCAAATGGACTTTCACCCTATGACATGCAGGGAAAGCATTTACAAGGGGTTTCAGTATGAACCCAAGAGTAATTTTTAAATTGAGATCATGGCCAACTCTTGCCTTGGACCAACGTATTTCCCACCTTCCCATAAACCTCTACTGCATCAATTTCCGTTCTTTTGGAGCTGACCATTCCATCTCGGTAAGTTTTCTGCCTAGAGGGACGGAATGACCTTCTGCTGATCAGTCCTATCAGCCTTTTTAAAACCCTTTTTTTTTCTGCCATGCTAGGTTTTACAGCCGCAAGTGTGCATTTTCTCTTGGCCCTCAACCTTTTTAAAGTTGATTATGCATAGAAGGAAATGTTTTCCTTGCATGGTCTCTGGATTCTGTCATGAGCACTTTTTGTCCATCTCGATCATTGCCAGAGCTTTAACTCGGTCATCGTCTCGGGACAACAGTTACCAAATTTATGATACCTAGTCAAAGCCCAGTTTAGATCTTTGGACGAGGGAGAAGGGGAATTATTTCTGTATCAGAAATGCCCTCTGTATGTTGGCATCTCTTGTAAGCTTACATCCAAAGAATGTAGCTTGCCCTACCAATGCCTTTCCTTGTTCGAATATTGAAAAGAGAGGTACTTGATGCATCCCCCAAAACCCCTTTTTGTTTGCCCACTCACCTGCACGCCTCAGTCTGAGGTCTGGCCACCCCTGTCGGGGGCAGAATACACCTACTGCGCAGGCAAGCCAGGCACAACAGTACCACTATAGTGGTGATTTGGTGGTTTAATGACGACTTAGCCTGCGTGCTGCTGCCCCGCTTTATGCTATTAAGTTGGCTGGGTCTCGGGCCCTGCAGGTTCCAATAATGTCCCTCGGTGGCCTGCCATTGCATCCTGACCAGATTTGTCTGTCTTAAGTCAATGAAGTGTTCAGTAACAAGCTTGCTCAGTTGATGTCAATATTGCCCATGTTCAGAATCGCCTCGTTACCTTCACATTCCTCTTCCTCATCCCAGTTTTTTACTTTGAGTACGCTCCGTGCTCTCAGGAACTCCTCTGATCTCCTTTGGCTCCTCCCATAAGGTACCCACACCCCCAATACACAGCATTCTTTTGTTCCTGCCTGTGTGGGGCATTTGAGGGGCAACGGCTGATGACCCTGCCTCGGTGGCTGCTGGATGTTGGGATGCCCGCCTGCCCTGCTACGGGGGCTGTGGGGTCCGGCAGATGTTTGCTGGTGTCCTTGGGCAAGTGGGGTGTGCCAGTTGGCTTCCGGTTGCGGTACACTTTTCTCTTGGCATGGGGGTGGATTCCATACCCCGCCCTGGGTGTCTGGCATGTGTGCTGTGGTGGTGGGTGGGCATCCGTTCTCCCCGTGCCTTGCGGCTCATGTTGTGATGGGACTGGGTCTGCCTCCTTGGTCGTTGACAGGGCTTCCCGGGCTACGGGTGTCTGCTGGGGGCCCTGCATCGCCAAGCCAGCATGTGATGGGCTGGATAACCTGCTTGGTGGCGCTTTGTGGCCGCGTTGTTTGCCTTTTTCCGCCCCCACCTCCCACCATCTCCATGCGGCTCTTCCCCTGGGGGTGGGGCATGCTGATCTCTTCGATTGCACTTCAACACGACACAGCATTGCTAGGCAATGGGGGAGACGCCAAGGGGTTTTCCTGGCCTTTTCTTTATAATAGGAGTGCTGGGCACTGTGTCTCTGCCTGTTTTCTACTATGGGGAAGCATGCTGACAAACAGAAGCATGCTGAACTGGCCTTTTCCTCTTTCTCCAGGGTGGCTAAAAGGAGTAAGATGGGTGCCCCTGAGCCTGGGGTTTTCAGAAAGGACTTTAAGGCGATGTGTAAAGAATTCCTGGCCAGCCGTGCTGCACGGTCTGGCACGTCTTTGCCTGTCCCTGTCATCTTCCTCATCTGGTTCTTCCTCAGACGCTTCGGGTACATCCCTTTTCTTCTGAAGATGAGGCCAACAAAAGTACGTGGACCGGGAGGAGGTGCAGCTGGTGATGGATCAAATCTACTTGCCTATCAGAAGCTTTAGGCGGCTTCTGAGCCTTCTATTTGCCAGTATAAGCATTTCCCTAAACTGGGCATCCCCTTGATTTCGAACATTCGAGACGAGGTTCTACGGTAGTGGGCCCGGTTGGAGCAGATTTCATTGCTCCAGTTTATGGCTAAGGTATATCCCCTCTGGGCGAGGAATCCCAGCTGCCTGCTGCTGTGGAGGTGGATGACATTCTGGCTAGCCAAGTGGGCTGTTCCTCCATATCTGCGGAGGAGGCTGCAGTCTGGGACCCGATGGACAGGAAAGTGGATTCTGCCCTCCAAGAAATCCTTCGTGGGGTCTTCTCTGGTTTAGCGGTCCAACACCTATGGGTCCTATGATGTGGACACACTGTTGGCTGGTTTTCGGAAACTGCGACAATCCCTGGATGATGGGACAGACTGTTCCCAGTTCCTGTTGCATGTGATGTGCAGTGGCAGGCCAAGTTCATGTCGGACCTGTTTTATGATGGAGTTGGGGGGTGGCGGCTATGGCCATGGGCCAATGTGACACTGGACCGGCTGAGAAGGGTGTTTCCGGTCTTGCGGGTGGGGGTGGGGGGGGTGGGGGAAAGGGGAGATGTCCCTTAGCCCAGAGATTTTTCAGGAGGTGTTAGCGGATCGGGCTTCCCTGAATGGACCTCTTTGCATCCGCATGTAATGCTTAGCTTCCTCAGTTTTGTTCCCTCACTCTGCCTCTGGGGGCCTGGTGGGGGTGGACGCTCTTTCCTTGTCCTGGCCGCTGGTGCTTCTTTATGCCTTTCCACCGGTTTACCTGATTCTGATGGTCATCAGCAGGATCATGGTGTCTCGGGGGTGTTTGTCCTTGCGGTCCCTGGGTGTTGCCCAGTTAGCCTTCTCTGTCTCTGTTCGGCGGATGTCAATTACCCTCACCATTCTCCTCTTATCTGTCGGAGGGGGAGGGGTACATCTGGAAACGGAGAGGACGGGTCTGCAAGTGTTGGTACTTTCAACTACAGTAGCTAGCAGGCATGACGGTCCTCTACGCTGTAGTCTTATGACCGTCATTGGGCTCCTTTTCTGAATTGATGTTCCCAGAGGGTTGTCCAGGTGCTGGTCTGCTGGACATTTTGCAATTTCCCCATGATGGGGGGTGGGGGGGTCTGAGAAGAGGTTGTGGTCTCTACTCTTAGTTCTCAGTGGGTGGCCATTTAGGCCTTCCTGGTCCCCTCCTGTGGGGGAGCATCCCTGAAGATAAGGGGTGTATCGGTCAATTTTACTCCTTTAAAAATGGGCAAATACTCACAAAAAATAGGAAACATACACATAAGATGCCTATCCTTCTGTTTTCACATGCATCGAACCGTGGATATGTTTGGACCAGTAGCACACTTGGTGCCACAGGAAGAAAGTAAAGTACTAAACTAGTACTATTGCTTGGTATGAAGAGGAACCAATGCACGTTTTATTGTGCATCATTACAAAAACGTGTTTTACCGTTAAAATATTTGTACCCACTTTATAAAATCTTTCCATTTGGAATTGGACATACTTTTTTGCACCCAACTTTTACAAATAGGGTGTAAAATACTCCCACTTCAAAATCTTATCTGGAGCACTGGGGGGAGGAGGCTCTGGTCTCGAGGTTGTTGAAAGGAGTTGACGATTCTCATCCTTTGGGCTGGTTTGGGGATCCCGTTGGGACCTTCCTTTTGGTCCTGTCTATGGTGAAGAGGCCTCCCTTTGTGCCCCCGGAGGATGTCGATCTGAAGTGGTAGATGCGAAAAGACTCCCTTGTTAATTGCGGTTTCGTCCGTTCAGCGTTTGGGGGAAATTTGGGCCCTCCCTCTTGTGTGTGTGTCTGTCTGTCTGTCTGTTTCTGCTGGTCCTGAGGTGTGGCACTTCTTTTGTGCCTAAAGTCTCCTTACGGTTCCATCGGTCTCAGGAGTTGGTTTTTCCGGCTTTCTTTCCTGCTCCAACCTCTCCTGAAGAGGAGGCTTGGCATTGTCTGGGTGTTAAACATGCTGTTTTACAGTCTCTTTTGCAGATGGCCTCCTTTCATCTCACTGATAATCTCTTGGTCACCTTTGGGGAGGGGGGGTGTGGCTGCTGGGCTGCCACTCCTATCAGCCGGTGGATTAACTATTTGATTGTGCAGGCCTATGAGTTTCTGCCGGCCTTTGCCTGGTGGGGTGGATCCAGGGTCGATCCACTAGGGGGGTGGCCGCTTCCTGGGTTCACTTGGGTGCCTTTGCAGGACATTTGCCCTGCTACCACCTAGGCAATTCCTAACACTTTAATTAGAAATGAACAGCTCAACGTCTAGGGACACCAGTCCACTTCCTTCGGGTTGGCGGTTCTGGGGGCTGTCTGGTTGAGATGGTGGCAGGGGTCTTGGTCTTCCTGCCTCCTTTCTTCTGTACCTTGAATAAATTGCTGTTGGGTTGGTTTTGCTTTACCCTTGGTGTCTCTTTTGTCGTGGACCTGGGCATCCTTCCTGTTTCTGCTTTGGTACAGCTCAAATGTAAGCACTGGGACGAGGAAGAGTGGGACTAGGAGTAATGGAGATTACAGGTAAATAATCCGAGCATTAGTTCATACAATTGTAGATCTGAAAACATGTCTGCCTCAAAAAGCACATAAAGCTTCAATGTAATTGCAGCGTTCCTCTCTTCGCAAATGGTGACTTGGCATCCCAATTATGTCAATACATTGTCTTTAAACGGAGTGCCTCCGTGGTGCATTTGTGGGTCCCTTCCGGGAGGTTACACCTCTTGGAAGACCACCAGGAAGTGCTTATTGAAAGGGTTACTTCAAATTAGTACCCGCCTGGTTAGGTGGGCCTACATGTTGATTACGCCAACGGCTGTGGGGAGGGGTGGTTTTGCAGTTAATTTGTGCCATTACATTTTAAGACCATTGAAAAACACTGCCCATGAGGCCTGTTCATGGTGCCACTGCGGGAGACCTCCAGGAGCCTCCCTCAGCGGGACTTTATTGACCTCGTCCCTGCCCTCGCCCTGACCTTTAGGGGTCACAGCTGGACGCCCCTGCCGGTGTTTCATGTTGCTATTCAGTGTGTCTGGCGCTTTCATGTCAGGGCGGAGTCAGGTTTTGGCGACTGATGGCTTTATTGCTCTGGCATCCCAAGCAATTCGCCCTTTTCACAAGGATCTCCGATGTTACAAATGCCCGGAGTTTGTTTTTCTGCTCCTGTTGGAGAACGTAATTTTCTGTCCGCGGAAATCGAATTCTCCTGGCCACGTTACAATCTCATTGCAAATTATTGTTCTGGTTTTTGAAGAAGGGGAGGCGGTGTTCCTAAAGAGATGAGGGAATAGCAGCTTTTGAACTCGCCGCCCACCTACCCAACGTTGTTAGGTCTTTTTAAATGTCGTTTTTCAACTTTGTTATATAGTGGGGTAATCCGCGATGGGCGTGTTTATAAGCGCCATCGGTTTTAACGGTTTAGATAATACATACTTTGGGGTTGGGCAGGCAGGAGCCGATTACTTGGGATTGCATAATTCTTTGAAATGGGGAGTAGGTACCCTTAATTTTAGAGCTTGCAGTAGTCCACCTACTTAGTCCTTGCCCGCAAATAACATCTACTGATCAGCATGCATGACTTTACATCGTTATTCTTACAAAGAATGCTGACATTCGGGTCTCAAAGTAATGGCCAGCCATCCAGTCATCGAGCTAACAACATGGCTCATTTGGTCGAGTGCCTGTAACAGAGATTTAGCAAGTCTGAGGCCTGATACCCAGCATGGCTGAGTCCACCTTCTATACATATGTGATGCATAAAATGAGTACCGTTTAGTATTGGCAACTCCACCTCAAGCACCAGTAGCAGATTTGGTGTTTGCGCTATATTAATATGTCATGTTTTCCTCCATCCTTACTCCATGCCATGGGAGTAGTTTCTGTAATGCCGGGCCTTTTGGTCTCCTATTCACCATGAAATGATCAATATGAAGTAATTGGATATTCGGCTTCACTTATCAACATTACTTATTTTTCAGAAACCAGAGGCAAAAAGAGATGCAATTTAAGCTTACTGCAGCACTTTTTTTTCAACTGGTAAAAGAAACGGTGAAAAAATACATTTAGGTGATCACCAGAATGCAAAGCGCTGCCACCAAACCATGCCCCCTTATTGCAACACCCTATTTTTCACAGACCACACGTAATCTCCAGACTTCCATTGACGGCACACATATAAAGCCACGCTAAGCAAACCTTTATTAAAAAAATAAAAATAAAACTTATTTACAGAAAAACATTTTGGTTTGAAAATCAGCACTGCTAAAGTTGTTCTAAAAAATGAGACGAGTTAATTAATTTGGCTGTTCAAGTTTTATGGAATGTAAAACTGGTTCCCCTCTGAATCGATCCATCTGGCCGGTTGTTTGTGGAGTTTTCCTCTAGATAGCTTTTTGATGCTGATCCAAAGGGATGCCACTAGGGATCCTGTGGTCTCCACTCTGGCCAAATGCAGAGGGTGTGGCTGCAGCACAACGTGGACAACCGCCACACTTCAGATGTGCCCTGACGATTGTCAGCCTGTCCATATAGTCCTCTAAAGGTTTGTGGAGCCCTTTTCGTCTGGGTAAAACTGTTACACTAGTATATACTTGAAATTCAGTGTGCATGTTGTCAATGGCTCCCATTGGGTGCCAATTGGTTGTTTGGTTTTCTCCAATTCACTCGCCTCAGACTGGAGGGAAGCAAACCTAGCCTGCCATACCCCTTGGACATTTCAAAGAATTTCCGTTGCTCTCAAGAAACAAAAAATGCATTTAGATGTGTGTTGTGTGCGCATTTTGTGGTTTGCAGTTATTGATTACATTTGTCAAGCATGGGTGTGGGAGGGAGATGCGAGCAGAGTGTTGAGGATACTTTGGAAGTATGTATAAATGAATGCATAGATAGCAGACGGAGGCAGCTGTGATGCCTCCAGTTCAATGGTTATTCGTGAGGCCACCTCTCCAGACGAAGGTCTGTTTCTGGAGACCACTTGCCAGAAGCATGTCTGACACTATTGACAGAATTGTATTGAAACCACAATTCCTCTGGGGGCGAGGGGGCTTGACAATATGCATAGACATTGTTAGAACTTTCAATGTCAACTTTAGATTAGGAGAAAGGAAGTATTGCTGCTTTAAAGATAGGTTACAAAATAAAACCTGATTCACAAAGGACCTCGGCTCCTACATGTGAACTGCTTCATAATATGAAAACGTAAAATTAGCCGAATCTTAAACCATCGAGACCCCTAGTTGTAATCTTGGCTAGCCTATTGTGCCTAGCCTAGCCTATTGTGCCACACACACTCACACTCTTACTTTTTCTCCTTTATCAAATATAGACCATAGATGCAAACTGCACCATCGTGCTCTGTTTAACGGATCTTAACCACTTCAATGGGGCTCCTATAGCATCCTTGCAAAGTTGAAAGGTTAAATGATCTGTCCAGGCATCAAATCTGTGTGCCTAGATATCTGCAGCATGGCCTGTAACGGACTAGACCTAATACTGCAAACTAGTTTCTGATTCATTTTAAGCAGTTTGGTCATGCAATCCAAACAAAACTTTCTAAAAAGTAAAACAAAATTCTGTTAGATTTTACAATGAACAACGTTGCATGTGACGACCTATGTGAGCACAATGGATCATGAAATGAAAGATGCTCACTCGGATTGGGCTGCACGAATTTTCCCTGGTAAAGAAAAAGCGTAAGTACATTATTAACAATAACGGACTTTTCCCAGATTTCCTTGTAAATGAAACACATTGCCTGCTAAGAGGTCCTGAGTGGATACCTTAGTAGGAGTAAATGGGGATAAGGAGTAAAGAATTTGTTTTATAAGTAGAAGCGAAAATAGGAACTTGATGGGCCTAGGTTTACTCTTAGTATTAATACTGCGGCTTGGTGTTAAATGTTTGATTCCTGCCAGTTTTGATTAAAAAGACACCTCCTCGTGCCTCCCTCCAACTCAAATTCCTCAGTAAGCCATCAACCAAACAAATGTGCAGCTCTCTTAGGGGTGTCCAGTTAAGGGCAGAAGATAGGACTTATATCTTTTTTTCTACCTCCTGGGGGGGGGGGGGGATTCTATTTTGCAGCCTGATGCTCCACTTGACGTCTTCCATCCAGCTCCTTGCCCGCATCCTGTAGCTTTCACTGTCAAGAGGACTGGCTTCTTGTTCATTTCTTTCCTGCTGAAGTACTTCTAGGTTACTTTGGGGAGCAAAGGGTTGACCGAGCTAAGGATTCTTGCAATTCTCTTTTCCCTTTTTCATTCTTTGTTCCCTGGTAACCCCTGTTTGCCACTAAACATACCTCCATATAAAGCACACAACCAATATTCAAATAAAACTCCACGGCATCACTCTACTAAAATAACATACACCCGCATTCTCCTTAGCTTCCAGTCTGCACCTGCTCACACACCCACAAAATCGACAAACTCACTAGCCCATAATCCCTGATATAGTTTTCCTATATGTCACTCACACTTAGCAATTCCACACACCACCAAACACATACTTTGAAGCTCTATCTCTAACGTTCTACCCCATCATACCCATCTTTCTCTACCTCATTTACTGCACCCCAACACACCATCCCAACTTCCACACTGACTGGACTTACTTCACAGCTAACAGCCACAGCTCCAATGCATCAATAACTACCTTGGTGGTTTAAACTAGTTAGTTCACATCCTGATGGCAAACCCATATGGATCTACTTCAAAACATCAAACCTTTTCCTGCGAGCCACAGATTGGTTTATGTGAATAGGATGATTTTATGATTTTTGACCGGAGCCAGGAATCTTGGTTTAAAATTGAGCCCCTATAATGAGTAGAGCATGGGGGCCTGCATGAACCATAGTTATAGACCTGTCTCTAGTTGAGGTATTTGACTGAGGGTAGATGCCTGGATTGAGCGTGTGATTGGGGAGAATTGAGGAGCTCTGTAAAGAGTGGTCACACCAGTTCTTTAGTGAGTCAAAAAGGGCAGATAACCACCTGGTCCTGGAGATTGAAAATGGCAGCAATGGCCTCCTCCCTCACAATGGGAGGATCCAGACAGTCCTTCTGCTCGGGTTAACAAGCAGCCTGTCTGGTTTATTTCTTTTCTCATAGAAGCCAGTTATCTAATTTGAGTTTCTGTTCTCGAACATATTGATTTGACAGCCTGCACCAGCCTTCTCATTTCCTATTCCCAAGGGCCTATATAGTGCCCGTTGTTCCTCTAAGCATGGCAGCTCTCTCTATAATTCACCCGTAGTGCTTTTACTCACTTTGATAACCTCACTGAAGCTCGCAGTGGTGTAAAGGGCGTGGCTGTTTTTGGCTGTGCGGCTGGACTTCTGGCTTTGCTGTCCCTGCTGGCTCTTGTCTGCTTACCTGATCTGGAAGTATCATACTGCTCAGACTCGCGTGAGTCTGACGGCTGGAGCCGTCAGCAGTTGAAGAGAGCGAATTACTTCCTGCTGTTTCCTGGTTTCCCACGTGACCTGAGTCACATGACCTGCTCCTGCCACTCCCACAGGAAACTATCATAAAATCTGCAACCGCGGCCCTTGCGGCGTGAAGCCCGCAGTGGTGTAAAGGGCGCGGCTGTTTTTGGCTGTTTGCGGCTGGGTGCGGCGGTAAGTACTGCCTTTGTTAATAGTTTATTACACACGTCATTTGAATACTTCTGTATCCTGCGTGTGTGCGATAAAAATTACTAAAATGGAACCCACTAAACCACGTACTCGCCTTCAAGGCAAACTAGAAGAAACGGTTTCTTTGGCAAACAAAAGCCCGGCTGAACTCACGATAAAAGCAAAGCAAGTACCGAAATTAAATACTAGTTCTCAAGTAGATGTGACGGCGGAATTACACCGGCCTGAAGATCAGGCCTGAAATCCATTGGAAATTTAAACTCTTGTAAGTCCTCTACCAACAATGCAGATAACACAGAATAACGAGCCTGACCCTCTTTTACCGTCAGGTAAATTGAAATATACTTCTCTTTCTCATGTTCTTCCGATCGCAAATAGAAAATTGCCTCTACCTGCAATCCTCACTGAATTTTCACAAACAGAAACGACTATCCAAGTCAAGGTAGACAAATCAACACCTAATAATCACCATGAACCCTCATCCTTGATTTCCACAAAACAATCCAGTCTGTCCACAGTACTTTCTCATCAACCTGTCGAATTAGTATGTAACTCTACTTCGGAGGATCCTTGCTACACACCAACCCTTAGGGAACGAGCTAAAGCAGCCAAACAACAATGGCAATCAACTTACTTACCAATGGATACAATAAATAGCGAGAAATCCAAACCACTTTCAGTTCGCATTGCGCATCTATCACTCAATATAACCGAGATCGATGCGATTATGGATTCACAACAAAAAAGAGAGGAAGTCTTTGGAGCAATCCAGAATCATACTCCAGTTCCAAAAATCAATACTTCAACCCCAATTGCCTCAAAAGGACCCCAGGTAACCATAAAAAACTCACCAAAGTCCGCTCAAGACCTCATAGAGCATGACTCTTCATCACATAAGATCTCTGAAGTATCAAATGACGCTCCGGAACTACCTGAAAGACTACCAACCACAATGTTAGACCTACAAAATTCGCTGGTAGCTGTACTATCTGTAGCTATGATCCCCTTTCTAAAATTACAAGAAGCGATGGTGGACTCAACCAAAGATCACGCTACTCTACTTGCTATGATTATGACAAAACAAACTCATTTAGAAAGCTTTATTGGAACCTTACAGGAATGACTAAAATATGAAGCGGAGGCATCAAGATTGTGGCAAAGCCGTCTGGCTGAAGTGGCAAGAGTCGACCGTGCTGACAAACAAAACCTGATGGAGACCGTATCTTCCATTACTAAAAAAATGATGGATCAAAAAATCAAAAAACAGTCACAGGTGTTGCCTCAACCTGCTTGGACAACAAAACAAACCCAAACTGTATCTAGTACTGATCAAATAGATGTTCCAAAAATAGATCAGTGGACCCAATACGAGCTGCAACCATTCAACAATGGTCTTCTGGACCCAAACCATGATATACCCATTTCTAATGCTGAACCGGCATTATGTGCTCCATTTGATATCTTTGACCTGACCAAACAAGGCTTGGTGGGAAAAGAACTTCATTCCAAACCAAATGCAAGAAAAATCCCAAAAAAATCTCAAACAGGCTCGCGGCCCTTAAGGAAAATGCTATACGTACAAAAATCTTTGCAAGAGAACACAATCAAGAACGTAGTTAAAACAACGCAAAAGCCCACTAATTCGGTAGCTGTGACTGCCACCATACCAACTGATACTAGAGCGAACTCGCCGAGCAAAAGAGCGGACCAGCCACTGTCTGAACCATTAGATGTTTTATTGGCAGTAATAAAACAAGACTCCTCTTCTAAAGTGACTCTTCCATCCCCAGCCAGTGAGAGTGGTACCGAGGATGATTCTATCCATGAAGACTCGACACAGGAGGCTTCCATCTCCTTGGATCCGCAAGATGACGCATTTCTCATTCTTGATGAATGCAAAGATTCATCTCTTGATTACTCAGATATGAGTTCGGCCACTCAGACTCCTCCAACATTTCTTTGGATTACTCGGAGGTGTCAAATGACGATTCATGGCCCCATTCAGAAATGAAAAAGAAACCAAGCAATAACATGACTTTTCCCCCTCATTCAGATCTACCTCTAGTCAGACCAACTTTTTTCAACCCGAAAAAACGGTCCTACGCTTTTAGAATCTCTTTAGCTCCCAGTTCAACAAATATTGATGAGCCTGTAATTTTGAATAGAGCTAATGTTCTACGACTACTAAATGCTATTCCACAAACGGCAGACATCAAATCACGAGACATTGATGTGATTCTTTTTCCCAACAAAGAAAAAATTGAATCAGTACAGATTGATTTTTATTGTGAAGAACTAATGTACTGCGTATTATCCACTAACCAGCAACTGGAAATCTTAGGTTTTGAAGCTGAAGAAATTACTGTGTCGAGTTTAATGGCTCGGAACAAATGCAGCAATAAACTCGCGATGATGGATTCCTACCACTACAATAAAACAAACACACATAAAGTGGTCCAAAACACACAGAAAAAACATAACGATGGAGAAAATTATTTGACCTATACAAATGAGGCCGTGAAAAAACGAGGGATATGGCGTGAGCAAGAGTGGATCCCTGACACTGATTCAAGATCCAATATGAGCCAAGACTGTTGGCCCCTGAACAAGACAACCTACCTATAACAACCAACAGGACATCCAACCCAGGCGTGCACAGTCTCTCTATGCTCATGGAATACTAGAGGCCATAAACACCTTTTTACTGAAGGCTCAATTGTATTTGCTGAACTTGTTTTAATATGCCTACAAGAAACTTGGTTAAAAGAAAAGGTAGTATGTGAAGGCTTTATAACCTTAACAAATTCTGCGATCTCTTCTCAACAAGGCCGACCAGCACCAGGTATGCTGATCCTTGTAAAAATGAACCCTACATGGACAGTTGTATCAAGAAAGAACATTCACCGTTGGGCCCAGTACATGACCATTCTCATACAAACTCCTAATAAAGATCGAGATCAACGTATGAAAATCATCTACGTTACCATTTTCAATATATATTGGAATCCGACTGCGATGAATGACAACAAGTTCCTCGAGTCCATATATGACGAAATTGATAATATTGCCTCAGTCAATTATGGAGCAGAATTCATAATTACAGGCGACCTTAACATCCATTTATTTGATAAAGAAGGCCTTAAATTGGAGTCGAATGCATTATCAGCCAGAGCCAAAAAATGGGTCAAAGAATTATCCATTCGTAATATTCTACTAATTGATCCCAACTGCTCAGCTGCAATTACCTCCATCTCGGCCCTCCCATGGACGGACCATTACCTCATTCAATTCTCCATTCCTACTACGCCCACTTATAAAACCTTAACTCATGCCCCACCCGCTAAAGTGAGAAGCTCCAAAAAACTCACTGCTTCCAACCTCGCCCCTCTCCTCGATATCCCTGAACTCAAGCCTCCGTTCACCCATGACCCTACCTCTTTAGCCAACATCTACTCCAGCACACTCACTCAAGCCATCGATCTCATTGCCCCTCTAGAAGAAAAAAAAGGGAAAAAATTAATGCACCGCAACTCTTGGTTCACTGAAGAACTATCTGACCTTCGCACTAAGAAACGCAAAGCCCTATCCAGATGGCAAGCAGCGCCTAATCAATCCTCGCTTAAAGATTTTAAAGGGATCTCTTTGACCTACAAAAAAGCCATATTCCACGCTAAATCCGAATCCTACAATCAGAGAATTACCAACGCCAGCTCCAAATCAAGACAAATATTCTCCATTTTCAGAGAACTCACCACACCTGCCTCTGGCCCAGATGAAATCATCAAGGATGAAGCCTGGTGCACAGGCATCCAGGCTGCCCTCCTCAACAAAGTTAAAACTCTCCAAGACAAAATAGCCTCACAACGCAAAGCTCTCGGCACCCCCACCTGCTCGCCCACACCTTCCACCAACAACTCTCTTTCACAAACACCCCTTTTTGCTTTTAGAGAAGTCTCGGAGACGGAAGTCAAGGACCTCCTCAAAAAAATCAAACCCTCCACCTGCAAAGGGGATATCTGCCCACCTGCATTAATCAAAGAGTGCTCAGAATCCCTCACCCCCATCATCACAGCTTTCATCAATGCCTCCTTTGCATCTGGAACTGTACCACAATGCCTTAAAGAAGCATGGGTCCGCCCGCTCCTGAAAAAACCCTCTCGATCCTTCCTCCCCTAACAACTATCGCCCCATCGCCACCGTCCCCTTTCTCCTCAAAATCCTAGACAAAGCCGCACACAATCAAATCCAACACTACCTGGAAACCAACACCATCCTAGGCAAAAGACAATCGGGCTTCCGCAAAGGCCATGGGACTTAAACTGCCCTTCTAGATTTAAAAAGTCAAATTACCAAAATCATGGACACAGGCAAACCTGCTCACCTCCTTCTGCTTGACCTCTCTGCAGCATTTGACCTGGTCGACCACAGCATTCTCACATCTCACCTCTTCAATGCTGCACACTTCTCTCACAAGGCTACCACATGGATCACATCCTTCCTTGAAGATAGGGCCATGAAAGTATACTCTGACCAGGACAACGCCCCCCCAACCACTATAAATTGTGGAGTCCCACAAGGGTCCTGCACTGCACCAACCCTTTACAACCTATTCACCAAACCCCTCTTTGACTTACTGGACTCCCTCAACATAGCGTACACTAACTACGCAGATGACACGCAAGTTCTCCTCCCCCTCTCCGGAGACTACGACCTAGACTCAGAAGCCCTCCTCAAAGTCTACTCGACTATCCAAACCTGGATGGCTACCAATGGTCTCTGCCTAAACGGAGACAAAACCGAAATCGTCATCCTAGCCACCAACGAAACACTTACCAAACTCAGCCCCAACTACTCTCACATGATCATCGACAGTATTGGCATACCTATCTCCCCTGCAGTCAAGACCTTAGGAGTCTACATTGACGCCACACTCTCTATGACTAGACAAACCAGCGCCATCGCCTCAGCTTCTGCTCTGACCACCAAACTCATTTACGCCATAAAACCCTACCTCACCACGCCTAACTGCCCCTCCATAGCCAGAGCTACTATTGGAGCCAGATTGGACTACTGCAACGCCCTCCTGGCAGGCACATCGTCAAAAAACCTAAGCAGGCTCCAAATAGTGCAAAATAATGCCCTCTGCGCTGCACTACACATCCCCAAAACTGACCACATTTCACAAGCCAGAAGACTTGTCCACTGGCTCCCAGTCAAGGAAAGAATTAACTTTAAAATCCTCACTCTCACACACAAATGCATCAATCACACAGCACCCCCCTACCTATCTGAAACTATAACTAAAAACTCTTCCATCCGTCCCAGAAGAAGCCTTCACGCCAACCAACTCCGAGTACCCACTGTAAAAAGAGCCAAAGCCGGCGGCATTGGCTTCCCACACATAGCTCCTAAGCTCTGGAACGCCCTCCCTAACGCACTCAGAGCAGAACCTTCTCTGTATTCCTTTCGCAAATCTCTCAAAACCACTCTATTCAACTAACTCCATCCTCCTTCACCCACACCAGCTCGCAGACGTCTGTTACGAAATGTGTCTGACACGAAATGTGCCTTGTAATGAAAATTGCAAGGCACATTTCGTGTCAGACACATCCTTCCTCGGTAACCAGATTATGTATGTCCTCATGTAACAACGCCACGATGCCCCCGGGCTGTAGTGCGCTTTAAATAAATCTGAAATAAATAAATAAATAAATAAATCCCACTGTGAACAATAAAGGAGTGCCTCTCCCGACATGGTCACGTGAAAATTCAACATCCATCATTGACTATATCTTTACATCAGAAGGGATAAGAAACCTAATCATTTCTACTGACAACACTTCTCAATCCACCAGCGACCACCATCAAATAAGAATCACATGGGACACGGTAAGAACAAAATATCCACGAATAAATTTGCCAGCTTTGGAGATCAATAACGGTCTTAATAAACTCTGTATCAAAAACCATCAAATACCTGGCTTATTAATCTTTAAAGAGTCCCTGCATCAGGACCAAGCAAACTACGGTTGGATTCTTGAGAAATATCAACAACCGTGCCATAAGATAAATAAATCTAACAACGTACACAAACTTCAATTCAGAAATTGTACTGAAGAAAAAGATTCTCCAAAGGCAAATTAGGCAACTAAAAAAAACGAAAGAATCCGATTTTGAAATTAAAATAAAAAAAGAAAAACAAAAATACTCAAATGCAATTAAAGCAATCAAGGCCCAAATAAAACAGAATAATGCTGAAGCAAACCTAGCTGCACTCAGAGAAAAACACAAGGCATTTATGGTCTCTATTGAACGCCAGTCTCAACGCAACATCTATGATCCAAGAAGTGGAAGCTCAAGAACGGACTAAGCACTTTACAACACTCTATAATCCCTATCCCAATGTCTCATTAACCGCTACAACACAGAACGAGGATTCTTGGAATCTCAATTGGGATGTTAATGATCTAAGAAATACAATCCTGGATCTGAATCCCTCCAGATCTCCGGGACCTGATGGGTTATCAAATGCTATGCTCAAAGCAAATCCGAACGAATGGGCAGCATTCTTCATTCTGCTTCTTCAACTTATCGAAAAAACGAAACAAATCCCTCATAGTTGGACTTTGGCCGTTTTGATTCCTATCTTTAAAGCTGGTGATCGCAAAAGCCCGACTAACTACTGACCCATTGCTCTGCTGGATCCCCTCAGCAAATTATTCGCAGGATTTCTTGTTAAAAAACTTAACACTTGGGCTGAGGAGAATGCAAAACAAGAACAAAGGCAAACTGGCTTCGTTAAGAAAGTTGGAACAAACGTCAATCTACTGCTACTGAATCGGATTAAACATCAAGCGATAATCAAGAGACATCAAGTATATGCCATCTTTATAGATTTAAAGATGGCTTTTGATTCAGTGAACAGGTCAAAGCTTTGGTCCAAACTTACGACCTGGGGTTGTCCAGCCTCTATTTTGAATCCCATCAAGCAGCTATATTCAAATACCTCGGTTAGAGTCCGGCTAACCAATGACGGAATGGTAACATCTCCCATTCACACTTCTAATGGTTTGAAACGAGGATGCCCATTGGCGCCTGCCTCTACAATTTGTATACCCACGACTTTAGTGAGAAAATCCAAAACTCAGCTGCAAACCCGCCAAAAATCAACAACAAATCTATTCAGACATTAATATACGCTGATGATATGATCATTTTGGACCAAACCATATCGGGTCTACAAAAATCTTCAGATAAAACTCAAGAATACATGCATGAGAACGACCTGGTGATTAACGGCAATAAAACGAAGACAATGAAACTTGCCTCGCGTAAAAATAATAAATCAACTCTGAAAATATACCTAGAAAGTAACGTGATCGCTGTAACAACTTCAATGAAATATCTGGGTGTGATGATCAACTCTTCTGCTAATGAACAAGAATGGAAGAATTATATCGAGGAAAAAGCCAGATCCCTGGCCAGACAAGGCTGTTTCTTTCATAGAAAGTATGGAACATACTCTATAAAACCTACAATAGCCTTGTATGAACAAAAAGTAATCCCGATCCTGACGTATGCAACTGAGTCCTTGGTCAACCAGGAAACCATAAACTGGACCAGGTATGAAGCACTGTTTTGGAGGAAAACTCTCTCTCCCAAAGTCGTTTCCAATGGCAAGAATCCGTTACGAACTAGCTATTCAGTCCATCAAATCAATAGTTTTGTGGAAACAAATGGACCTTCTCAGGAAAATAATCTCCAAAGACAAGATCCCGTCACTGGAAATAGAAAAAAAAACAGCTCTCCACATCACAGCATTATCAAAATGGGTTTCTGAAATCCAAATGAAGATGCAAACCGAAGATATCTCTGAAGAAATGTTGATCAATAGACCTCAGCACACAAAGAGAAGAATACAGACCAATGATTGGATCCAAACCATAGCTGACCAAAATAAATATAAGAGATATTTAAAATGCCAAAAAGAAGCTAGAGGTCTCCATGAGCTGCCTGCTTATTTAAATCTCTTTCCAGATTGTAACATTCGTGATCTGTTTCTCCGATTTAGGTTTAACATCTTACCAACTCGGGATTACCATTCTATGATGGACAAAACAAATAAAACAAGTCCTCACTGTCGTTTTTGTAAAGACACAAACTGCAAGGAAACTCTATACCATTTGATTATGAGTTGCCCGGCCCTGAAGGACCAAAGATCCTTGCACAGAGACTATTTCGGGTTATCGAGGAAGCAACTGACAACCGAAGAAAGATGGGACAATTTGTTAAGAGGACAAGATAAAAACCTAATTCTGACAATAATTAAATTTTGGTTGGCAATTACTAAGGGAAATTCAAAAGGAATGAATGAAACATAAATATTGATTTTCTTGATACTCTCTCCCTTTTTCTTTCTCTCCTTTCTTATTCTATTTTTAATGTAATACTTCATTGATCTGTTATGTAGAAATGAAAAATTTGTAAAATCAAACAAAACATTTTAAATAAAAAAAAATAACCTCACTGCAGCCCCACTTTGGTTGCCCCACACTGATGCTGTAAAAGTAGCCCATGTTGAGATGTTTGTGTTTATTCAGAAAGAACTAGGGAATATGAGCTGCCATATAGACTGGAATCTCTCTTTTAACACTTAGGAAGGGAGGCCAAAGCCTTTTGTTATGGTTTTTCAAATATTGTACAGGGCATTTGGCTAGGCAGTGGTCTGATGGTGTGGATTATTTGGTAGTGTTGTATTCTACGTGGGGTCTTGGCAATAAGTAATCATTCACATATATACTATTTGAATGAAAATAAAAAGAACAATCCTTAAACTTCCATGCGCCGAAACCTCGAGTGTCGCCCAACTTTAGTGCCCTTGCATGGAAAAAGAAACCAGAAGCGTGATATTTAATAAAATTTATTTTATTATTCTATCTTTTTCCTGTTGACGTCTGATTCAAAGTTTGTTTACTTGGATAGCCCATTTATTGGAACATATGGCATCAAGAAAAGTGGATTGGTTTGGGAGAGTTATTTTAAAACGGGGGGCAGTTATAGTTGCATTAACAACTCAGTTAAATGGACATTATACTTGCAGCACAAGAAACCAAAACCTAAAAAATTTGGCACTTCATTTGGTTCTTTTTTTACCTTTTTAATTCCATATATTAATTGGCGCAAATTGACCATGACGTTCCATTTTAAGAATGTTTCACTTTTTTAAATGACTCTCTATCATTTTTTTATATACAATATATCTAATTATCCACTGTGCATATCTCCAGCGTGCACTTTGTCCAGGGAATGACCTTTGGCTATTGTCCTAGGCTCCACCAAGCCATCCAAAGTGGCCACTTTAGCCCCAAATGCGGTGGCCCCATGACCTATGGCTCGGGAGCTGTAGCCATTTTCCCTGGTACATGGGCTTTGATGATGCATCAGTCCCTGTCAAGCCGGTCTAGCCACTGGGCATGGCCTGTCACAAGGCCCAGTGCCAACTTTACAGCCGGTTGATGGGGCACTAGCCATGATCTAGGCCGAACTAATGTCTGGGTTTGTGTGTCGGGCCTGAGGGCCAGCTCGATGTTCGTTGTTTTTGCAGGCATATTGCACCCCTCTGTGCCTCTCCCTCCCATGCTCTCCCTTTAATCTTGCCATGGGCAAGGTAGTTGTCCTGGGGCTGCAATATACCTCTTCCCAAAATTAAGCAGCACTGCGTCCACAGGAACATGCACAATTCTGAATAATAATGGTGGCATAAAAAATAAATGCAACAAAATAAAATATGGACATGCCAACAATCGATTGGATCAGATTTTTCCAACTATGTCATTTACTTGCATGAAGTCCGTAGACACCCAGAACAAATTCCACTAACCAAATATCACCAATTTACACTTGTATGGGTGCTACTGCTGCACTGACTGTCCCGCTGATCACTCCCCTCACACAGTAGTCAGAGTCCTGCCTCCATACTGCAGTCGACTCAAGCCCCTTTCTTCCCTGTTGGGTCTTGTGCAAGATGCTGCTTTGTCTTGCGTCTTGCCTCTCTTTAGCTGTTTGCTTTTCTCTGTGTGCTCTCCTAGAGGTTTCAGATGCAAGGTATTTCCTCTCCTTTTTGTAGCCTCCTCCCAGTGCACCAAACACTGTTGCTTACCTCGTACTGAGCAATGAACCGACCACTCAGTCAGTCAATATGTTTATTCGGCTGCAAAGTCCATCAAACAAATAAAATATACAAAACGCAGAATCAATAAAATCCCTTCCCTGATGATAAAATTCCACATAAGTAATCTGATTTGAAAAATACAATCTACAAAATCCTATATTCAAAATATATAAGACGGAGAACAGAATGAACAGTTTTTTTCGGGAAATGGGCTTTCATAGTAGCATCAACCGGTCATACAAAATAGAGTGGACAAATACTCAAATATCTTAATTGTTGGAGGGTTATACAGTATCTATCGATACAGGTAAAACAAACTAGACATTTCGATTCATTCATTTAGCAGCTCCTTCCTGTAGTACATGGCTCTTTTCAAGAAACATAGCAATGCCTACGCTGTCGGAACAGAATCAGCACTCAAAAGAAACAAAATTGCAGGCCTGCAGGTGCGCACGTTGGCTTAACTTAGGACAAGCAATAAAGTGGAACGCCTTAACCAGCTATATCCTGGGCAGAACAATAACTGGTGAGCCAAGTCCTCTTTTGTGTGGTGGCACACTTGGCACCCAGCCAAATCGGGATATCCTTTCCATTTGGCTGTGGTTCCCCTCAAGAGGAGACAGTCAAATCTCAGATGGGTGATCAGCCAGCTATCTTTCCTTGCGGTGCCCCAAATTAAATAAGTCTATATCTCCTTTGTTTGGCTAATCACTGCATGCTCTTTGAGTTGGTTAGATGCTCCAAAAAAGCCCTTTGCATTGCAAATACACCCCCCAGAATGCATTTATACCTCATCATGGGTTTGGTCAAGTTCATCTAGGGGCGGGAGTGGAAGCACCCTTTTTTCGCCCTTTGCCCGAGCTTGATCAATATATTCAAGCCACCAGACTCTTCTGGTATGCAGCAATAAAATCGTGGCAAAAATGTCGCCTTTACAAAAAATTGCTGCAAAAATGCTGTGGTTTGACCTGGTAAAGGTGTACCCCATTATACCATTGAAGGGGAGCTGCAACCAGCCACCTGTTTCACCTGGATCCAAGCTGTTGGGAGAGTGGAGGAGGGGCAAAGAGGGCAGGTATAACGCCACCCACTCATTGCTCAGGTGCACCTCTGCTGTAGGTTGGAAATCAGTATGGAACCCGGAAAGTGATGCTACGTATCATCTTGAGTGTCTTCCTGGCCTTGCGATCAACCAAAAGGAAGCTGAGGAACCATGAAGTGGAGCGGGTTTCCCAGATTGAGACCCTGCATACCATGAATCTGTTTTTGTTGCAGCCAAGTGAATCTTGCATTGTTTCAATTTTAGTGCAGTGCATGGGTCAAGACCTAAAAAATAAAGTGTGGGGGGGTGACAACATATGCAATGGGATGTGATGTCATCAGAAATTAGCATATCAATGTGAAAGATGCACTTTTCATTCAATTGGCTTTGCAT
The DNA here is from genome assembly GCF_040938575.1 of Ambystoma mexicanum. Lineage (NCBI taxonomy): Eukaryota > Metazoa > Chordata > Amphibia > Caudata > Ambystomatidae > Ambystoma > Ambystoma mexicanum. Next base: position 893,812,733 of record NC_090929.1, read on the forward strand.
AACCATACAAATTGCACAGGACAAATGGGCATTTGTCTTTCATAAAATTATACGCAAAGAACCAAGCGAGGATATTTTTATATTTATGGGCCGGGGGGATAGCTCGGGGCATCGGCTTTCTCTAATACGGACCGGGAGGATAACTCGGGGGCAATGCATTTGGCTTGGAAGCAGGACAACGCAGAGCCACACAGGCTCCAACCCTGGGCCCGCGCGCTTAGAGACTGGTTTCCGGTAATTAGCGTGTTACAAAAAATGCATTAATAGGGTGTGCAAATGTTCAAAAGTGAGCACGTTCTAAACCCCAACAATCCATGCCAATGTTTTCCCTGGAGAGTGCAGTCCGGAAATGTGACATTTCATCTTTAGTTGGCCGTTATTTTTCACCAGGTTTTATGGTGTAGTGACCGACCTGTAAACCCGGCGACCGTGGTTTGAAACCCACAGGTCGCTCTTAAATTCATAATTTCGAAAAAGAGTCAGTGTCTTGTTTTACATACAACCTCTAAGATAACCTGGGTGTGGCGTCTTCCCTCTGAAGAAAGTGGGGGTGGGGGAGATGCCGTCCACCTGCGCGTACCCTCGACATGAGCCCTGGTGCAGTGCCTCTAAACAGCATGTTTGTGCAGAATAAAACACCCGAACAATCCTACACCTCGGTATTTGTTCTTTCACTGATGACTTTTTTGTGCAGGCATTTTCAGTTTCATGCTCAAGATCCATGAGGACAAAATGTATTTAATGCATTCTGTACCTTTTTCTGATGCCCCCCCTCCCCCTTCCTCACCCCTTGACCAAGTTAAACCTTCACGAACTGTAAAATCATTTTAACAGCACATGTCTCCTTGCTCTATAGCGCCACCGGGTTACGATCATTTTCTGAACTATGTCACCTGCTGTCTGCCTTTATCTACGACTTTGGTCGTGGCTTCCTCACTGGCCACACCACTTAGTTGTGGGTTCTTTACAGGTGCCAAATAGATTTCAGAACAGCCATTCAACCTAGGATTTACAAATCAATGTTCAGCTGTTTGTTTTTTGTTTTCCCCTTGTCATCAGTCCTCTATTTTTAATTTTTTTAAAGTATTTGTTTCGCTATCTTCCCCATCTTGAGTTGAAGGCCCTCCAAACCAATCCTAAGGTAGGCCCGAGCAATGTGAGTGCTCATGCTGCCTATACTGGTCCCAGGGTGCTAATGGGGGAGTTGTTAAACTTTCTTTTTTTTTGTGACTGGAAACTGTCAGCGCCTACTTGCGGGTAATTTTTCCTTTAAAAAAAATGGAGAGTAGGAATTGTGAAGGTTTTATCCCTTGCACTATTTCAAGAACCTGTGGGCAGACGTGGGCCATGGCGAGGAGCTCCAAAGGGCAGCATAGGCCTCCCTTGGGTGGGGGTGTGGGGGAGCTACCCCATATTGCTTTTGTGCCCCCCCCCAATCCCCCCTCCTCCCCCCCCTCCCGAGCTCCTTTGACTAGCCGTTGACAATCGCATGTTTACAACTCCTTGTTTGCTGAGCTTGCCCTTTCTTCTGGCCCAAGGGAATAGATGGGTTATGAATATCACTGGGATGTGGGGTGGGGGGGGCATCTGTGTTGGAAGTAGGCTTCCCACATGCTGGGCACACTATTGTTTTGGCAATGTGCAGTTTACCATTTAATTGAAAAAACACAAGACCTTTCATCCCAAACAGCTTCGTCAACTTAATCTACAGGTTTTCTATAACAGTGTTTCGTTTTTTATTGGACTACCCCCACAAATACCTTTTTTGTTTTGTGTGCTCCTACCTTGAGTTGTTTGGCAGAGTATACTTCTAAAGATGTTGTTTTGTTTGTATGTCAAACGCTCTAATTAAAAGTACATGATTGCATAGTGTAGAAAGCAATTATTACAAAACTGAGCTGGGATTTCAAGGGGTATTGTTTGATTTTCACTATAGGGGGAATACATTCCCTCAGCGCTGCATAGGAACAAGCATCCATGTCCTGAGGAATAGCTCTGCCATGTGATGCCTGATCTTGACATTCCTAACTTGTGGGATAGCGCTGCCACGTAATGCGTCTGAGCCTGACGAGCACAGCTACGTGTGGCCTCATAAGTGTGCCTATCCCGAGGGTCAGCGCTGCCATGCTATGGTTGAGGCTGGAAGGCATGTCCTTTATAAATATAGGTGCTGTAAAATGCACCTGTATTTATAAGCAATTGCCATAGGCAGTAAGATTTACAGTTAGCTTTAAACGTAAAACCTCTCAAGTCACACTCAACCTGCTGAGCTGCCTTGGTAGCTTTCTACATTAAGACGTCCCTCTTCCTGCCTAGAATTCAACATCTGATCTGGATTCCTTGTGTTTAAATTCACTTTATTACCATCAGCGCAGTTCCTATAGACGACTATAAAGTCAATGGTGTTTCATCTCCAGCCACCCCGACACTGTTTGACTGATTCGTTTTTTGAGTGCGTATTATTTAAAGCTGACCTGGGAGTGGGGGTCTCTTACTATATATTAAAGCTAAGCCTGGAGTGATGCATGTTTAGTTGAAGGAAACCATCTCTTCCCAGGTGCCTACAGGTGGTTGAACTGCGAGTGATGTATTCTCATTACAAGTGTCTTCTCTTGCTTGTATGTACATCGCACATAACAAGCTGCATACCTTTTTCAAACGACTAAGAGCAAGTAGCTATTGCAAGTATAACCGTGGGAAAATTGGACATCTCAAATGAGTACATGTCAGGTGTTGGATGCTAAGCAGTGTGATCACTTGCAGTCCGATTAAGCATTTGGCAATATTACCAGTGGTAATATGTATCACCTGTTAATTTAACCCCATGTGTAATTACCCTGTGCCCCGTTAAGACTGTATGATTTCAAGTCGTGTGGAACATTCTGTTCCCTATTTTGGAGTGCCATTGGACTTCATGGGAGCCTTTATTTACTGCTTACAGTAATCCTGGGGGAGGGAGGGAAAGTTGCAAGCTACTACCCAGCCATAAAGTCACTTAACACCTCAATTGCTATACATACACACAGCACATGATTTCCTACTCGACCATGAGTCAAATATCATTGGCAAGTAGTGAGTGCAAATTTTGCAATCTGAAGTTATTGGTGCATCCAATACTACATTTGTGTGTAAGTAATTACCGCCACACAAAAGCAGCAGGTAAACATTAAGCTTTGATTTTGGCGGAGTGGTGAAACACCTGGTATGGTAAACTTTGCGTTTAGGCCTTTAGTCTTTGGAAAACCTCTAAAAATCTGTCTGTTCACTAGATTGCAGCATGAAAACGAGCACGACCCCTCCACAGACCCAAGAAGGCAAACTTTTTAACCTCTATCCACCACAGCTTGAGACTTGAGACAAATCTGATAAACCAGCATGTTCCTACAACTCCCAAGGCACGGTTCACTTGGATTTTAAGAATTTAGTAGCCATCACAAATCTGAACACAAAGACCAATCAGAGCACCAACTCTCAAAACGAGCTAGAAATAGCGGCTGACCCATTTGGGGCAGCTTCACTGACCTGTGCAATACACACCTCTGCACAACACTTAAACCAAGAAAGCCTTGGACTGTGTTTTTAATGGGGGGGGGGCTTGGGAAGAAATGCAGATTCTCACTAATCTAGGATTTTTTTTATTTCTCTGCCTCTGCTACCCACACCCTAACTCAATCTGGTTCTCACCCCCTCCTTTAACGCAATGAGCTGAAACATCTGTCAGTGTCCCCAACATAAATCTGATTATAATGGTTTACTTGGCTCCTGCTTCTAGCCTAGAAGAGCCTTATTAGCTTGAAACCAACAGTAACCGAAGCTACTTTTGACTACCCAGGCCAATTGTTGCAATTCAAGCATCCATGTGTTTATTAAGTCTGTTTGTTTGGTAATATAAATGTGTTTAAGGACACATTTGAAGCAAAAAGGAACATAAATCATGGACAGAAATGTAGTGTTTGCATCTAATGCGAATGCTAGATTCGTGCCTACTGGGTGATGCTAAATACCCATGAGCTACTTTTAGCTGCTGCTCATCAATTCTCATTTTCGACCCATTCTCAGCCTAGTGCAGCAATCTTTCAAAGATGCTTGTCAATCAGACTGATTTGACCCCTTTTTCTTAACCAGTGTTGTGATGACCAGGACCTTGTGGCGCAGTGGTAGTGTGTCCGACTCCAGATCAGAAGGTTGCGTGTTCACCTCAGCAGTTATAATCCTGACATGATTTGAAGCGTAGCTCAGAGGCAACGTGTTTGTCTTGAAAGCAAGACAAAGAAGCACAACACGGGTTCGAATCCCGACCCTGCACTTAGAAACCATTTTCTGCTATTGAGCACGTTATAAATGAGCAATAAAATGCACAAAAGTTTAGAGTGCTTCAACACCCAATTCTTGCAGATAAGGCACCATGAGATTAAATTATTTTCCAAGGACTACACAGTTTGTTAAACTGAAGATTTCATTTGAACCCACTGTGAAATGTAGAGACCTGACCACATACCTTTTGAGATGCATTTGGGATGGGATACATATGTAGGTTGTCTTTCAACATCTCTTAAAGTTTAATTATAAAGTACACATCATATAGTAAAGCAACCTGTCAATGTATGCATCCTTCTAAAAGCATATTAAGTTAAAAGTATAATTGCATATTTCTTACACAGCTTAAAAGACAACTGCAAGCCCCTGAAAGCAAAGTAATAGAAACCTAAAAAAAAAAAACTTTTACACCACTTTACTTTCCAGAACGTAGAGGTTAGGACAGGCCCATTTAAAGCAGTGACAGTTGAGATTGCAAACCAGTCATGTCGCCCTCAACTTTTTCTCCCCAGAACATGTAAGAGACTGATACCACCCCTCAGTCGTCAAAAAGTGGAACCCAGAACAGTAACGCCACCTTAGATTCAGTATAACCCTAAAACCCTAAAATTGTGGTAGAACTCCCAAGGAGCCACATTGCAACTTTCCCTTCCCCAACCTTTAAATTCATAGCACTTTTCAATTACACACAAGCACTATAACACATAGCAAGCAGATCTATGCCTGCTAGAACCATCCCAACCACAGGAACCTTGCAGAGAAGCTTGGTGTTCATCTCAAAACGTGCTACGTCTTTAGCTCTATTATGTACTGTCCAGTGCCAGGTCCTAGCGCTGTCATCTAGTAGAACATCTAGCCACGCGTCATTGCCACAAACCACATAGAACCATACCAACACCGAGGATTCCGCCCCACACTCGGCGCTACATGTTTGTTTCCCTTATTGCCAGGCTCTCTTTTGTTCTGGCAGAACCACATGCCACAAACAAATTTCAGAGGTGTAATATTCAAGACCACTTTACATTATATTACATTACTGTTCATATGGGTCATAATGACAATTTTACAGCACTTGAAAGAAGGAAGTATCTGCCATGAACACTAAATAAAAACGTGACATGATTATTGTTAAATTTGAAATAATTGAACATTGGTAAGACTCTGCGGGGGTACATTGGAACACAGTTGAAATATCATTTTGGAGTTGCAGGATCTTCGTTTAGCTGGGTGCCATTCAGGGTGCTGTGGGTTGGGCCATCAAGTGTCTTGATAAAAGGGGGAACCATTAGGGCGGTTTTAATTTCTTTAAAGTAAGTTTACATTAATTGTTTTAAAGATACAGCAACAAACGGTGATGAAATGTGTTCAATGAAAAACGCACAGTCAAACACTTGTAAGACCAACAAGCGTTTGGACGTTTTTTAGGGCCTTTTTGCAACTGTTGAATAGCAGTTTACTTTTTAGGGTGTATACTAACTTGATTAAAAACTTGTATTGTCTTGGACCTAAGCTGAACTTGTTTGGGAATGTAATGTTTTGATTAATTTAAGGAAACAAAGGCTCATGCCGTATTTTAATGGCTATAATATAAGGATGCTGTGACTACTTGACAGCTTATTTTATCAAAGCGGACCTTGAAGAATTTAATAGAAAGAAGTCTGTCTTAATGTAGTGCTGATGTCATACACACGTTGGTGTTTTTTTAGTCCCTCGTCTCCTGTATTTTATTGATCGCTTTTGACTGTCCAGTCACTTTTTAATGTTTTTATTGGATGTTAGTGCATGGAGGTTTAGGTGTGGGACATGGATGGAGGGCTATGGGAGTTCAAGGGCCGGGTGCTTGTCTACAAGGTGTATGCAAGGGCAAAGGGGAGAATGGATGGCATACCCAGGATAGAGGCCAGGGACGAATGCGGGCGCAATCACTGGGAGGTTCTGCTCACATTACAAGCCACCAGCTTGGTCAAACTACCTCGCCTCGATGTAAATTTGCATTATTTCTCTGCCTAGACAAGCTGGTTGGTGCCAGTTTACTCTTTGTCAAACAATAACGTTCCTCTCCCAATGTTGGTGGTATGTCTGACATAGTAGCTGCAGCCGACTTTTGCAACTTACCCCAGCCCTTCCTCCCAAGGTCTGTAAAATGAGTAAAACCTGCGGCTTCGTTCTGGGTTATTAGCCTTCACAAACTGTGGATGCATTTACAGCGCCAATAGAGGTTTATGGTAAGCATTAACTGCATAAGCCCTTTATTCGATTTTATTTTCATTTATTTTTATATTTTGAAATTTAAACTTGGCTGGTTTCTAGGCAACTATGTTTCCATGGCGGCCCGGAACCAACGGCAGACTTAAAACAAACCAACACCCTGGTGGCTCCTTTTACGTGACTAGTTGCTCTTTGCTGCTCAAATGTTCGGCTTGTGGTCTCCATTGGCAGGGCCTGCACACCGATTGTATGTTTTATAAGCGACTCTTCATTAGTAGGCCGCATTAGTCCACAGTAGGTAGGCCTCAGACGGGATTCCAGGAACCGGCGTGTTGTGATTTATTAAGATTGAAACAAAAGGATTCCTTTTGAGGAGCAGATCTTTTTTTTTCTTAGTCATTTCTACTTTCAGGTTCAAGCAACTGCCCCCTTCTCGCCTCGTAACGGGCCTCCCCCCGCCTCCACGGAGCTGAAATGCCATGGTGCAGATTGGATTACTCTGTAAATGTTACTGGGGAAGAGGAGGGGGAGGGCGTAGGAGAGTCAGGTTGCACATTTCTGCGGTCCGGGGCCTGCTCTGAACCACTAGACTTCAAGGCTGGAGACATGCTGGCTGCGGAGAGAATATGCAGCCACCACAGTTTAGCCGGGAAAAAAAATACCGTGACCTCACTGTGAAAAGGAGGGGTATAGTAAATAAACCCAAACAATTTTCAGCCATTTATTCTTTGGCTCTTAAAAAGGGTGTCTGTGTGTCTCATTCAAATAAATGTCGTGATTTGAACGTCGCATTCACATAAACTACTTTACTTTGGTTTCCCTTCCCCCATCTACAGGCATGTACTTGCAGGGTAAGCAGTCTGAGGGTTGACGCCTACCTTTTTGGCATATACAAAAAACAAACTGTTCAATGTTGCCTTCTTAAAGGCAATTTTTCGCGTCTTATCTCAAATGCTGTTTTGATTCAATCTTTAATGTGGGCGTAGACATGATTGTGACTTCGTGAACAAGGGAATTGACCAATTTTATAAAGCATATATATGCCCGCTCACTCCGTCCTAGAGAGGGCTCTTTCTCAGGCAACGCGTTTGTCTTGTAAGCAAGACAACGCAGCGCACCACACGTTCGGATCCTGTGCTTGGAAACCAATCTGTGGTTGATTATAATTGTATATGTCTTTTAGGGGTAATTCAGCCAATGCTATTGGGTTAACACCTGGTCAGCGAGGAGGGGCGATGCAAGAGTGGAAGTGCGATGTTGTACAGTACAACAGTTAACTGATTGGTATGGTCCTGTAGAACTTTGACCCCTTCAGCAAATGCTGAAAATCTACTCTTGGCAGTAAACTGGTCGGATATTCGTTTGGTAAGTAAATATAAGATCCGTTGGGGAACTCTTATATCAAAGATATGCAATAACATTGTGCCTATTTCCAGGTTAATTTACTTCTTCCCAAGTTTCTGCCTCTACAAGTCGATGAGGGAGGGATCCCTGGCACGTTGCCATTCCTCCCTTCCTGTCACGATAACAGGTTTTTATATATCCTCTTGTTCCCTGTTCCTTCTAAGCACTCTATTAATAGCTGGTTTTACCTAAATAAAAGGTAATCAAATGTAATGTGGATGCATGAAGTGCTGAGTTGACTGTCTGGGATTTGAGCTTGTGGGGCAAGGCTGGACGTCATGTCCATGGTTCACCCATTGCTATCCACACAGAGGTAGTTATGTCTGTGCAATCCATGTTTAGTAAGTGGGAGTTTTGCTATTCTCCCCTATACATCCGGTCTCGCAGGTGTTTCCTGTGGGATCTGTAGTCCTTGTTTTGTTGTGAAGCCAGTCCAGCCTTTCTTCAACTTGCTTTTTCAATGTCCCTGACGTGTTCAGTGAAAAGACAGCGCTGACTAAAGCTGTTGCATGGCATGGGGTCTTGACAGCTTTGTATGTGTTGCCACCCTTTCTTCTTAAGTGAGCAAGCACTATTTTCCGTGCCACACTCATGCCAACTAAATCCCTGCCTCTTTCAGAAGGCAAGTGTAATTTGAAATGACATACTCCTTCATTGTTTGGCCACACTGCCAACACTTTTGGATACATAACGTAGCCACTGGGAACTGGAGAGGGAGACTAAAATATATTTCACATTAACTGAACTGCTGAAAAATGAATGTTTCTATAGAGGACACTGCACACAGAATAGTCTTCAAATGTAAAGTGCTGCCATTACACAACTCTGATCCTTAACCTCTAAAGGGGGAAAGCTGGGGTTCAATTCACCCAGGAGTCGACTAACATCAAGTTTCATAGCTTTTTCATAGCTAACATCAAGTTTCATAGGATGCTTAACAGACTCCACTCCAGCACTGTACATTCTTTGCGTGGGGATGGCTAAGCAGGTCTTATCACTAGAGTGCAAGGCCAACTGAAGCAGAAACCCTGGTAGGAACGCCTCTGAAACCCTTTTTTTTTTTTAAAAAAAAATTTTTTAAGGAAAGGTTAATGTAGTCCTCAAAGCCCTATATGTATGTGTATATATATATGTGTATATGTATGTATGCTCTCTTGGAGTGGACAGTGCTCATCTAGCGGTCAGTACCAAAGCCTTTTTTGCCCCACTTTTCCCCCCCACATGGAACCCACTTTATTCTCCGTTTCAAGAAATGACCGACGCATTTAAGTGAGGCCCCCTGTTACCCTGCCTTTTTTATGCTCTTTTATTATCATTGTAATAGAGTTCTGCGCAGAGGTTTTTTAAAGCCACCGAAACTGCCCCCTGCCTCCCAAGGGGATGCATGAAGGACTGAGGTGATCGTGAGCAGAGGGAGACCGGGTGCGTGAAGCTGATTTAGCGTCCAGCTGTTAGAGCCTCCCTCGCCTACCCTTCACAAACCCCCTCCCCATACCAGCCAAAAGGAGAACTCTGTGAGAGTGCTTCCTTGCACCACAGACCATCTCTTCATTAACCATCGATGTGTTCTTAGGTTACACTATTACCAGGGGGGTAACATTTCAAATGTCAAGCTACGAGCCAGATCTCAAGACACTCCCCGCCTCAATTCTGTACACACCTGCAGTACAGCATTTCTTACTCGCCAAGTGTCCATGATCATTGGCCAATGGCTAGTGCAAATTTTACACCCTGCTTTCACCATCCTTCCTTGACGTTTCTGTTAGGAAGGGAAATTGTTGCAAATCTTGTTTGAGCTGCCCTGTAGGAGAACCCCCCACAACAGAGTGCACAAGGGTCACAACTGCATGAAATGAAAGGCCTGTAGGAGGGGTCGTTATCTCTTGTTATGCGTTAACAGGCTGTCACAAGGCCTAGTAAGACCGTTATTGTTATTTCTCCCCCCCCCCGCCCTTTTTGCCTTGTGGCGCCTTGAAACACAATTTGTTGTCTAGGCGCCTTACAAATATCCAATGAATGAATGAATGAACAGAAGGTTATGCTTGCGCTGAGCTTTGTTAACAAGCTTGTGAATCACTGTAGAAAGACATGGAGCCCCTTAAAGAGGCTCATCTTTCAGCCAAGTTGGTTTAGGTCAAGATGCCCTGCCCATAACATTGGAAGGAATGGGTGTGAGAAAATACGTTGCCAAATTGTAAAATACCCACTGAATAGGTGACGGTCCTTAGCACAAGGTCCGGTTGTTGCACCCCTGCCAAATTGTAAAATAACCACTGAATAAGTGACGGTCCATAGCACAAGGTCCGGTTGTTGCACCCCTGCCAAATTGTAAAATAACCACTGAATAGGTGACGGTCCATAGCACAAGGTCGGTTGTTGCACCCCTCCTTCTTCGATTACTTGCCCTCCATGATTTATCGCTGAACCGCTACATAGAATAGTTGAGACCAGAGTAAATGCTGTTCTTTGTGCTACATTCCTTGACAGTGGAGGCCTAGGAATTCCAAACATTTACATGAACCCAATCGGGAGGAAGCAAGACGACACAGAGCACCACAGGTTGGATCCCTGCGTCTGCGCTTGGAGACCTCCTGGGTATTAAGCGCGTTATAAATAACCTATCATATCATGTCCACTCTGGCAATGCCCAAAAGGCAATCAAGTATGGGAGACATTGGGTAAAAATATCCTTATAGACGAATTGGCTGCTCATCTAGGCTCTACATAGTTATGCTTGGTGCATACGTTGCCAGTCGGGGAAGCAGTCTATAGCAGATGTGTCCCAACTACCATTGACGAGCTGCCCCTGCTTCTGGCATTTGAAACATGAAGTACTGGTTGCAAATGTATCCAGCAAAATCCTACTCCAATTAATCAGCTAAGTCCTGCACGATTCCTCTCCTTTTTAGGTTTTCTGGAATGCGGCCAGTTGCTTAGGAGGAAGCAGATTCTGCGTGCAACGTTGAAAAAAATGTGACTGCATCTCTTGAAATATCCCAAGCTGCCTTCTTTTTTTTCGTGAGGCAGGCCCCCATTTGTCTCTTAATACTCCGTTTTTAGGAATTAACAGGTTACCCTTCAACCGGTGGATAAGGGTTTGCACCCTCTGCACTCGGGCAATAATGTAAACACAGTTTTTGTGGTCTCCAGATATTTCATTGTTTTCTGATTAACTGTATGTTGGCTGGCAGTTGGACATCTGTTTTGATTCAGCTTCCAGAAAGGTGAAGCGCTAGACGCAGGTGCTCCTTTAAACTACTCTTTGGGGACTAAGATCTGTTTGAATCCAGTGTGAGTGAGCTGGTCAAACCGGCACCTGAAGATACCACTGTCAGACCTAGGTGCAACCCCGCAGCCAATCTGCTACTTGCTGTCCAGATATGCAGGATCCAGGAACATTTCTACTTACGGGCTTCCATGAAGAGGATGGAACAAGAGAAGAGTCCCAGCCTTCTATTTGAAAGCTCGTTAGGATCTTAACAATTGCAGGAAACCGAGGCCACTTCTGACTCCATTTCTTGACTTCTATAGTTGCTGTCCAGGTTTCAGGCACCTGGGTTTAGGAGGTGCTGGAGAAACAGGATGCCATGGTTACTCACTCCTGCAGACTCTGGTGAGTGCCTTCCTTAGACCAAATCCCAGGTCACTGCGATAGCACTTGGATCAGGGATTCAGAAGCTTATTGACAAGGAGGCTACGTTTCACATATGCTAACTGTGATGTTTCAATTTGTTCTCGTAGTTCTGAAAATGTTGGCCCATTCTAGACCTTGAGGGGTCACCTGGTTTTTAAAGCCCATTTTTATTCATAATGGAGCCGACCCAGAGCATCTCTCCTATGGGAATTCTGATCATCCCCAAACTGGAGGATGCTTAGTTCCACATTCCGGTGAAATCTGATCACTGGAGATTTCTCCACTCTGTGACCCTACTATGGCACTGTTTTCCTACTGGTCAGAGAAAAATAAACTTTCAATCATATCTCGGAGGATTGTTGGGCAGGTCAACTCAACTGCCCCTGTGTGCGATGGCTTCTGTGGGGTTTAATGATGGCTCCAGCACACGAAGGGGTGACTCCATGAACAGTGTATCCTGAAAAGATGTCTTGCTGTAGATGACACAAGGGACGGTATATTAAGGAAAGTGTTTGTCTTTCTGCAGTTGAAACACTGAGTATGCTGAAAAGTATAATCAGATGCAGATTGAAAAGGCACATAGCTGACTAAGAGATAAACGCAGCCTTTTCATTGAAACGGACACTCCTCAAAATGCTATGCACTGTAACAGTTCAGAGCACAAAGTGGGCCTTGCTTGCAAAATACAAAGATATGTTAGAATCTTTCATTTCAGGTGACTAAGGAACACTTTTTAGCACAAAAACAGATATTATGGGTTTAAAAATGCATTTGTGAGTGATCAAAATTAACAGCAGTCCTTCACTTAGTTTGCCACAATAATCCAAACTGACCTGTGCAAAGAAAGGAGACTCTGGGTTAGTGAAAATTACATTTCTGATTGACAGTGGGGCTGACTTCACCAAGCAAACTTCCCCCACTCCTGGCTTTGCCCAGGCTACACCAGCTGATAAATAGCTGTGTACCTTTCAGGCTCGAACAGACGGATGGAGTGTGACCGGTATTTATTAGTGGGCTGTATAAACGGATGCTACGATCCGATCGAGTGAAGCGGAATATTTGAAACAGTTCCCAAATTGAAGAATTTTTGCGGACCAATTCTAGATTTCACTGGGAGATGGCATGCCATAAATAGAAGATTCAATCTTTGATGTTACCGTAGCTCGGCTTTTTCTGGCTCCATAGGATTGATTGGTCATTTTATTGCAGGCCTGAACCATGTAGGTTCAGGGAAATGGAAAACTGAAACCACCATTTGTCCATATTAATTATGTGGTCATTTACTTTCTTTTAAGATGTCTTTTTATTCAGTAACTTTGAGATCGTAATACTTAGACTTGGGGCAGATCTCATGTTAAAGCTGTTTAGTTGATGGTGCTGATGTTATTTGTATCTGGATGCTAGCTGCCCTGAAAATGTTGGAAATTTGAAAGTTGGGGCGCTACTGGCTGGTTAAATTAGATCTTTGAAGATGTGCTATGGAGTTCCGTAATGAGTGACCTCTCCGGATCCGCCATGAGGGGACTATTTATATATATATATTATGGCATTTATCCGTAAGTTAGTAAAATAAGCCATGTAGGGACTTTTTGAGGAAAACGCTGACATGCTAAAAAAATAAAATTGCAATTGATAGAAGGGGTGTACTCTGGGTGTCATCTTTGACCAGCAGCTCACTACCACGTAGGGAGCCTGGTTTCATTGGAGGCATATTATATGAAGCTCATTTGAGACCTTTCATTTCACAGGCCAACGCAGAGACAATAGCAAGAGCTATTATAGGTACGAAAATAGATTGTTGCAGCCTCTTAGCTGGACTTAGGAAAACTGAAGGGAACAGACTACAAGTAATTAAAAATGGTGCAGTAAGGATGGTCTCTGGCCTCTCCCGACGCGACCATGTCTCAGATGCCAGAAGAACTTTAAACTGGCTTCCAGTGAAAGCTCGAGTTGTCATGATGCGTGCTTCCAAACCCCTGGAACTGATGGGCCCACCCCAGTCACTGACACCCATAAGGGCTTTTTCAAGCCCCAAAGTAGTGTCCCAGAACCTCCTGAACTCAGTCCTGGCGCCGTTGACTTCAGGCTCATAAAATGGATTGAACTGCATGGGACTACTTACTCAGCCTAGTGAGGCTGAGCCTTTCTGCATACCCTGGGTGTGGCTGAGGGACTACTTTACCTGGAACTACTTGCAAGGCTTTTTAAGCCACACCCTGCAAGCAGAACATGCTTCGCGTTATTCTGCACTCCTGCAGCGTAACGCTCACTGTGTCTGCTCAAACTTCTACAGCCACGCCCGTTCAGAGATTTCCATCCATCGGTACCTAAAAGAAGAAAGAGAAGAGAACAGGAGTTAGTACAGCAACAAAGGCCTTACCTGCAGTTTTCATCCAATCGGTCGTGCCTTCAGCTGATCTTCAGATCACCGTCCTTGCAGAGAAGGCGGCATCCGTGCAGGCATCCAATAACCACACGGGGGTCTGCATTCCTCCGGAATACATTGGAGCGGTTCTTCCATTAGCCGTCCTGGAGCCACGCCGCGTCTGCACAGAAGGAAAAGAAACAGCAGGTTAGTCGCGCACAAAAAGTTATTCAGCCATTCAGCGCCACTCACTCGCGCTAATACTCACCTGAAGGGAACCTGCTCAGCATCCTCGGAAGAGTTAATTCTTCATCCAAATTCCGCACGAGACCGCGCCTGAAATAAAAGACAAACGTTTAAATCTGGGGCCATAAAGACTTTGAGAACCTATACCAAGCATCCATTGGCATAAAGACTTAACTGTTAAATCCAGATATTCCAGACTCTGCAACAGCCACACTGGACCAGTGAAGTAACTAGGTCCGGGGAAAGACTGTGCTACTGCGCCTCTGCTAAAAAGACAAGCAGGACGGAGAGCCAACCTCACAAAACTCCAAGGTGAGACAGAAGAGTTGGGCATCAGGAGGATAAAGGAGGTGGGACATAACCACCCCTACTCAATAGCTAATATCTTGTTTCGACATCTCAGACAAAAGTCTCCTGGGGTGATAACAAGGGAGAGGACATCATCCGTCAAACAGTGCTACACCAGTGCAGACATCATTCGTGCGGCTACGTGCTACGCCCCCGTGGAGACCAGGTGAGCGTAACACGAGTTTGCTTTTGCCTCCTAGTGACAACATTTAAATGCACACTTGGCATCATGCCTAGTTATCTGCAGGATCTTACTGCGTAAAAAGTTTACAGCAGATCCCTTAGATCTATAAATCAGAAATTCTAAATGATCCCAAGATGCAGAACTATGAAGGCAGAAAAGGAGAGCTTTTTACATCGCTGCTCCTAAAACCTGGAATGACCTCCCTCTGAACCTCAAAACTCAGTCCAAATTAGAACCCTTCAAGAGAAATCCGAAAGCATGGGTGTTCACGTGATCTCTCGGCCTTGTTTTTCGTCTGAGTCTCTTCTCTGTCAGCACTAATGTACTGCTTTTTTTTTTTGTTGTCTGCACCATAATGCCTTTGGGTCCAAGGTTTGTGCTTTATACATGTTAAAGTTAAAAGTAAAAGTGTACCTCTTCACTTCTCTTCAATCGCAGAACTTTCCTAGCCTATCCGCAGGCAGGGGTTAGCTCTTGGGAGGAGGAAGAGAGAATTATCCTCCAATGGGAAAGTTAGCACAAATAAACTGCCACCTTTTAATTGTAATAATTGATGGTGTGGCTTATGCATTAAAAAGCACTTGCTCTATGCAGTTGGAGGAGAAAAGTGGGGAGAGCTGCCAAAAATCTTTCAGGACTTGCCCTTATTCCACCTGGGGTATCCAGAGACAGCTGCCTGACATTATGGGTGGAGTGGCCTTAAACTTTGCCTGGTAGAGAGAAACTGGGGGAAGCCAACTGCTGACGATACCCTGATCCTTAAGGAGAGACGATGCGGGAGGAAAGCCGGTGACGATCTTTGACTGAAGTGACCAGACCCTGAGCTGGCCAAAGAGGAGCCTGGATGTCTTCCCCTAGCTCGCCAAAACAAAGGTTCTATGTAAGTAGAACTGATCCCTTTGAAACGCAAGTGTGTGGGGAATCGGCTTGCCTTAATATCTTCCCTGCGTAGTGGGTGGGTGGGGGGGATTGTGTAGTCCTTTAGCATATTTGACTGTATATTAAATTAACTCCCAAATAGATTGACGCAGGGGGGAGCTTGGAATAGTTCAAAACTTCCACCCTCTCTCCTAGCGGGAATAATGTTATAGTAATATAGTCATTGGGGGGTCCTGGCCACAAAAACAGAATTTGTAATTGTCACCATTGCAAAACCTTAACTTTTGAAACGAAAAAGGTCCTTGTCCCAAAAAAAAAAAAATAATTCCCAACTGATGCCCCTTCTCAAAACGTGCTTTAAAATAAATAAAAATCCCAATTGTTGCCACTCCGTAAACATTGTATGTAAACAAGAGTGCCCTTGGCCCCAAACGAAATTCCTACACTGTCCCCACTCCCTAGACCTGGTCTTCAAACAGAGGGGTGCTGCATACCACTGATGCATGGGCTTTTGGTGCTAGGGGAAGAGGTGCTTTGCAAAGTGAACGTAGTTTAATTTCTACAGAACAATATACACCCTCTCCTGGGAATGTGTAAGCGACCCTGCTAGCAGAATGATTTTAGATTGCTTTGGTGTGAAAAGGAAACTGGGTGCAATTTGCCACATGCGTTTGCCCAAGTCTATTTCCATGACTCTAAGCATTTTAAAAGTATGCAGGAAATTAAACAAAGGACCGCATGTCCAGTGTGTAAAGTGTTCTCCTGTTAAAACTGTGCTTTGTTTTCACTCTAAACATTATCGTGTATTATTTACCTGCTTTGTAGTTGAAGATTTGTCTGCCACAGAGAAGGTGACGTGTATAATCTTGCAAAGCCATTATTTGTTGAGCTTATTTAAATACATCTATATTCTTACTATACACTTGTCTAGTTCTTTGGTCACTGTTGACATGGTGTTGGGGGGGGGGGTGGGTGATTTACTTGTCTCTGAGTCGATAACAAAATTATCGTGGGGCTCTTTGATTTTGAAGGGGGACGCCCAGGTTAAGGGTGGTTTCTCAGTATATATCGTTACACTTCAGTTTCAAGGGAAGATTACTTCGTGTGTTTTTATAGTACTATGAGCAGTGTCCATTTTATCTGGTAAGGCATATTATGGTGCATGGCTCCACAGATTCTAGGTTGTGGTGGTTGCTCTCTCTGAAGGATCCACAGGGCTATTCATTGGTTGGCGGATCAACTATTCTGAATTGAATGGGGTGCATTTGTATAGCACCTACTGCCATTCTTCATGGTGTGTTAAGAGCTTTTGCCTGTCAGAAAGACAAAGGAGGAGCATGAGGGAACATTCAGTAGTGGTAGGCGGGTTCAAAGTTGGGCAGATAGTTGGAATGAGGGCAAGAGATATATAAATAAGGTGGCCAGGAGCATACAAGAAGGAAAAGGTCGAAGAGCAATTTGTACAGTTGGACCTAATTTATCATGGGACCCAGATGTAGTCTATGGAGCTCAATGACACCCTCCATTCTGGTTGATCGTTCTGTGTTTCAAATGTCAGGAATACAGGAGTAGCATCATCCACAGTCTTTGGACTAATCCGCAAACCCCATTCTTTTGATGTTAATTTTGTGTCCCCTTGGACTCTCCGTAGATAAAAATAGTTGCATCAAACTATATTCATTTCTCTGGGATATTGCTTTTGGTAGTGCAGCATCTCCTTTGGACAACCTGCCTTTCCTTCAACTTTAGGGTGGGGGATGAGGGACTCTGTGCTTTTTTTTCTTACTTATCTCATTCCTGCTTTTCCTTTGCTGCATTAAACTGGAAAATACCAAATTGAAGTTCCATAGCTCCTCCCTGATTTCTCGTGTCAGGTTTTTCAGAGATTGTGCTTTCTTCTCGTCACTGGCCCACACTCCATCCGACCCTGCTCAGAACCCACCTGACGCATGGAAGCTAAACAGAGAGGGACTTCAGGGCGAGATGGATTTCATGGGAGGTAGCAACGTTCAAGAATGCCTTCCCCCTCGAGGCCTGCTTCTGGTGAGGGTGTTTCAATTATGGCTTGGTGCCTCTGGCCTGTGACACCCTATGGCTACTGAACTTTCTTCAGTCTAGTTGCTCCTTGCATCTCGGGGTAGCTTCCTTGAGGGCCCAACTACAGTGTTCTGTGTTTTCAAGGATTTCTAGGCTGGCATTAAACTTATGCAACCATATGCACCCTGTCTTTGGTAGAGTTTTAACATTTCCCAGGATCTGTTCACTTGTTTCATCTTCGGATTTCCTATTCTTTCTAATGGTGCTCCGGGAGGCCTGATTTAAACACTTCGACACAATTGTTCTTAAGATCATTTCAGCAAAGGTGATTTGCCTTGACTTTGTCTTGATGGCTGGGTGCATAAGGGCTCTACTCCCTGTGTTGCCTTCTTGACTGCTTTGCTTCGGAGGCCTGGCCCAAAGTCTTGTCAGATTTTCTATGTCCATCAGGGATGTGATCCTGTTTTTCCTTTGTCTACTGGGTGGTGCTCACCCCAAATGGCCTAAACTAGCCACAAGCATTCAAGCAGCACATCTGCAAAAAGACCAAGACAACCTTGTATTTGTTTCTTGCACACAACAAAATCTTACCCACTACCCTGTCCGCTCCATGCTTGCTGCTTAATCTCTAATAATGCCAGACCTAGATGCAGAGAAGCCCCCTTCTCAAATGTACCTTCCTCGGCCCCAGCACTCTAAAGAAGTACAACATGCCACAACAAGACTAAATGACTGCACTAGCAGGTTTTAATATTATTCACCTACGTCGAGGGAGCTAGACTGGCAGTTGCTAACAGCCCAGATCATCTTCAAGTCATCCTACATTACACTTCATGTGGTATTGGCAATTTTTGCGATCCGTGCAATTCCAGAAGTTGCACCACCGTGAGACTTAAAGTATTGTTGCTGTGGCACTTTTAACATGACACCAGGACTCGTACGCTCCTAGGATTCAGGAAAGAACTGAAGACTGTACTGTTTAGACTGTCCCTCAGCTAGAATGCTATCCATTAAAGGCTAGGCAGTTAACCACCCACAAACGCCCATAGAGTCCACCTCATGTATAAAATCGCCTTTAATTTATACATTGCTTTGTTCCTTCTCACACACAAAGATGCATTGCAGCTTTCGGGTATTTGCTTGTTCTCTGCTTCTGTGTGACTGGTCACAATAATGAGTGCACCGATTATATCCTTGTCTTGCCACTGTGTAGCGATTTGTCATTTGTCTACCACCCTTTCCCATTCGTATAGCTGCAAAGTGCTGTAGGTGGCAACGCCCCTGGTGGACTGAAGTCCAAGGTATGGGGAATTTGTCAGAGGAGTTTAGAATGTGTGTGTATATTTTAGCCAATACGAAGGTAGGGGTGGCTAAGTCCCTGCAAGCTACCCAAGTCGAGGTGGCATATGGATGGGTGCTGTGAGGTAGTCTGGAGAGTATGCGAGTGCAGGAGACTCCTTATGTGTCCAGAGGGATAGATTTATTGTTATGGCAGAGGGTTTGTATGATGTGTCTTAAAGTAGTGTACGATAGCGGATGCGCTGTCCAGTCATCTGGTCGAAAGACAAATGGTCGACGGAATTTGGTCGAAAGACAAATGGTCGAATTTTTTTTTTTCATTTATATATATATATATATTTTTTAGGTTTTCGTTTAGGGGGAAAAAAGAGGGTTGGGGAGGGGACCCCCCAAAAATAAAGTGAAAATACAAAAAAGAAAAAATTCGACCATTTGTCTTTCGACCAAATGGTGTCGACCATTTGTCCTGTCGACGTTTTTTTTTCGACCAAATGACTGGTAACCAGCGGATGCGTGCATGCCCGTGCCATTGGCCATCTTCCACGATCATGGAGTGGGATTTATATGGTCACAAAAAGCTCATCTTGCTCCATACTTATTCCTATAGAATTACTGTGATGAGGAAGATTAACCAATTGTTAATGCTATCCTTAATTGTCAATAGTTTTCATGACACGTGCTCCTTCTTTCTTGTCAGTGAGGTGGAGATATTTTGTTTGCTTTGCCAGTCTGTTGGAAGATTGGAGGGACATGCAGCTTCCTTCTTTTCTGTGGGTGGGATGGTCGGCGCTTCTTCTGCTTCACATGAGTCCTGGGAGACTGTCCCAAGGAGGAGACACAACTTCTATTTAAAGACGAGGAAGGCCAGGAATCTGTCGGGAGTACTGCTAAGCAATTTGGGCATTTACCCACTCCTAGCAAATCATGGTGAGTGGCATTGCTAGAGGTGTGCCCACTCTGCTGAAGAAGTAGGTGTCGGATCTTTTTTGCCCTTTAACCATTCTTACAAGCGTTAATGGCATTAGACCTTAATATGTGGACATATTGGGTCATATTCGCCCATTGGGTTCTCATGGGCGAAGTGTACTCAATGGGGCAGCGTAAAGAGATTGATTGAAGGATGCACTGGATATCAATGCGAACACTCCAGGCCGAATTAAATGAAGGTTACTTGTCCCTTTATTATGCAGATTGTATAAAGTGGAGCAGCCAATTCTGCAGTTGCCTTCCAGTGGTCGTGCTTTCCTCTGGACAAATTCCACTCACCTTAGTCATCATGACATTATCCACATCAAGGGTATACTTGCTGCCAGCTGGAGCCATTGTGCTGCCAAAGGAAGCACATGTTCAATAACGCTTTTGTTTGAGGTGCTCCATATGAGATGAGGGGTGCGGGGGGGTGGAGTAAAAAGTTTGTTTTAACTGACTTCTGTTGAGTTTATTGTTACTCGTTGTTTGATGACCTTCCACTTTGAATCCAAATGGACCAGTGTTCCAGACGCGGAATTGGTGTGGGCTTTCAGATGTGTTTAATGGCGGAAACTGTTTTGTCCATTAGTGCTTGGCTCTTCTGTGTCGCCACCCAGTCACAGGGTGAAGCCTGAACTCTTTCATCTGTTTGAAGTCTAAATGTGCTGATTTTATGCACCCTAACGAAATGGCCTTTATTTTCATCCCTGGAAATGAACTAGAATTGTGGCAAAACTTCACATTTCAAACAAGCGCGTGCGACGTTGTGACATTGTATTGCTTTGAGACCAGTTCATGGTTGATCCATTTAAAGGCTGTCCGCTAGGGCTGCTGTCATTATCTCACAAAACACCTCTAGAAAACGTTCCCCTGAAAGTTCTGTCCGAGCCCCTGGTACGTCTGCAGAAACCAGTTCTTTGGGTCAGTGTGCTGGAGATGTTTGCCAGCCGATTTCTGTGAAAAATCGGCGACTGTTTGGACTGGCTAGAAGGCAAATTAACTTATTTAGACTTTCTAAGAGTAAGGTAGTAATTAAAGGGCACACTCAGAAGGGCGCGGTCACTTGACAAGTACTACAAAATGCAGGTCATCCTCTAGTGAAGAAGCGCCGTGCCCTGTCTCCGGACACAAGCAGCAGCCGATGGTTTACTGATGGCGTCCCGATTGTTGATGTGCAGCACGACCATCCTCTGCTGTTTAAACATCCTTTCCATAGATTCTTTAGATTGTGCTTGCTGGTTTCCATGTGGTGAAAAATCCATTCCGAGGTTGGGGTCTTGCCACATAGTTGTTAAGGCATCGAGTCTTCAGGTTTCTGTCTGTTGGGCAGAGAGTGGGTAGGGTACGAGGGGGGTTTCCATTTCGATTTAATGTTGATATGCAAAATGCGAACTTCGCAATTGCAGTGTTGTGCCTCAAAAGGAAGACTACACGGGGAGAGGGGCTGATCATTCACAGCATTGTTGCAGTCTAGGTTCGTTCAGTGCAAGTGCAGGTAATCGATGGGGGGGCGTGTTGGTTACAAAACCACATCACAAAATAAGCTGTGCAAAGATATACAGGAGCATTTAAGTGCCAAGTTCTAGCAAAGTTCGAAATCCCCCACAGTAGGTATTCTGGGTCAAAAACCTTCTTGAAACAATGGATCCTATTTGTGTTTTTAAAGAGCTTGTGACTTCCCTTCCCAAATTGTTCACACCCCCCGCCCCCAACGTTTTCCGATCTCACACGTTTGCTAGAGGGCATGATCTAGTTTAGTTTCTCAGTTGTGAGTCCATAGCTCCAGTAAACCCAGTGTATAAAGCAACATGTCTTTAAGGTTTGCAGCCTTCAACTAACATAGCTTCAGTTTAGTGTAGTGTTTTTTTTTATGCTGGAGTAATTTCATACCCTTATTTGAAGTCAGTTGGATCCGGTGGGCAAGGCATTTAGAAAGGTCCAAGTAGACTGCTGTTGGAGTAGTCGCTTGTTAAAACCAAGGCCCTCACTTCCACTATGTGTGCTGTTATGAATGTAAAGTATGTGCTTGAGGGTCAACCTTTCTAGTTGTAAGCTACTTGCCAGGCCTAAAAAGTTAACCCCACTCAATTCACCACATACACACAGAGCATTTCTTGCTTCCCACGAGCCAATGTCTTTGATGCTTGTGGGTTGAAAGACTGTCATAGAAACTGCTTTTTTGTGCGTTTAGTAGTAGGTGGTATCCATATTGATGTCTGAGGCAGACCTATTTTTTCAAGGGTTTACTGAGTTTTTCTTCATTTTCCCACACACCTGTTTTTCCTTTTTTAGTAAAGCCTGTTTAGTGTTCTATTGTTCTATTTCAGGTGTTTTGCAAATGGGAGCCGCCAAATGCCTCAAATTAAATCCTTAAGGTTTTCCAGAAGCTCCCTTAGTTGGCTCCCCATCAAGCAAGGTAGCTTGAAGCTCTCTCAAAACTGATGATTGATGCGCTTTAAAAAAAAAATTATTTCTGGTGCTTGTTAATCTGCTTAGAATCGCATGCTGTGCATTTAGTCCGACATCCAGTGGTAACCACAGAGTATTGCATCTTGCCTTTCGGGGACCGAAAGGGGACGTCGGCATAGGCGTGTCTGTAACTCTATCCCCATCGTGACGTGTAGTGTACCCAAAATACCTCACGCGCCGAGGTCCCTTGGATTGGTTTTTCCGCCCCCATAACTGGTCACCCTATAGCGCAGCTCTTACAGAAGAGACATTGTTTATCTTATACCCACTAGTCGGTTATTCCCCGTTAAGTCACTTTGGTCACAAGAACATCTTTGACGAAGACTGCAGTGGATTAGTCTACGGCTGGGGATTTCGGTGCCTAAGATCCAGCGGCTGGATTTTCCACGTGGTCGGGCCCTCTAGCCGACCTGTAAAGTAGGGAGAGTGGGGTCGGGGTGGCCATATTTTCGGTATGTCTTTCCTCCTTTTCCCTCTTTACCCTTTTGGTCTGGTCATCTTTCCCTTTGGATATGGAAAGGACTCCTTTTAGGTTCTGCCCTAAGTGTAGGGTCAGATATCCTTGGAAGGATGAACAAAGGACGTGCAACGCCTGTCTCCCCCTAGAGCACGATGAAAAGCAGTGTGCGGTCTGCAAACTCCTGCGGCCTAAGACCCTCAAGGAGCGCCATGTAAAGCGGTGGTCCGTGTACGGCATGTCGCGGGTGGAACCCATCCCCCACCGCCACACCCGCTGAGTGACTGGGGCACCTCGGATGACCAAACATCCGTTGCGGATGTTATAGACCTCGAGGCAGACACTTCTAGGTCCGCCACGCCTGTCCCCGACCCTTTAAGGCCCGACTCTGGTCTCGCTTCAGAGACAACACCCGGCGACGGGGGCGTACAAACGCATCACACTAAAAAGACAACCCCTACACTGTTTTCGACGTCTTCATCGAAAAAGGTGAAGTGCCAACAGGGCCGCCAAAAACTTTGACGGTTTCCTAGGATTGCTCAGATCCAAAGCCTTCCCCGCATCAGTGGCAGCGTCTTGCGACTGGGCAACCTAAATTAAGTAAGGGCGCTACTCCTAAAACTTCACAAGCAGAAGTGTGGAAATCTGACGCTGCAACGGTCCCAAAGGCCACGGTAGGCCCAAAAACTACGACTAGGCCTCTACCTGAGAAACCATCCGCTAGGCCCTCTAGCGCCGTGGAAGGTAATACCCCTACCGATAGACCATCAGAGCAACTATCTCACGCCGATTTGGCGATTATCGAAGATGACATCGAAAGAATTACGGCGGCGGTGGGTCTTACCCTTGTTGAGCCTAAAGTCATGGGACAAGCCGCTGAAAGATCTTCGGATGCGGTTTGGGGTCCCGATTCTTAAGATACTTCTGAAGATGGTCAAGAGCCTCTTTCTGACACCCTAAGAGACTCTTTTCTGCGCCGTAGGGCGGAAAACGATGTTTTTCCACCCATGGGTCTGCCTGGGTCCTCTAAATGGACTAGAGAGATTCGAAAGGTGTATGGATCGGCTGGAGAAGATTATCGGTTGTTCTGATCATCCCCGAAAAGGTCTCGGGTAGGGCCTAACCTCCATTTCTCTTCTCATTTTCAAGATCAGCCTTCTGTCCCCGTCCATCAGGAAGACCTTGTCCACATGGACACACATAGGGACATTTATAATGAGGAGGGAGAAGCTTCTTTTCTGCAGGATTATGAGGAGGAACATCAGGGTACCACAGACAACTGGGAAGAAACCCAGCAGGAAGGAACAGATCCATGGACACATCAAGATCAGGACACTGATGTTTTGTGCCCAGATGCTCCTCCGTCCACTCCAGCTCGCCAGGCTTCACCTGTAGATGACAAATGGCCTCAAACTCCATGTTGAAAAAGCAGCTGAACACTTTCAAATCTCCATTCAATAGGCTGTGCCTGAGCAGAATTTTGTAGAGGATATCCTTAAGGAGAAGCCTCCATCTAGCCAAGCCATCCCCCTCCTTAATTCTATCAAGAGAAGGTTGGCCCCTTCATTGATATCACCAGCTCAAACTCGGAGAGTGAACCCAAGAGTGAAAAAACTATTTCACCCTTCTCTTTCCAACCCTCTATACGTTAGAGGGCACACCATCCCAGATTCGTTGGTAGTGATTACCACCCGGAAAAGGGAAGGGGTACCCCTGGCCATGGGAGAAGCACCTCTGGACGAGGAATCCAAAAGACTGTATGCTCTAGGCAAACGAGTCACTTCGGCTGCCGCATACACTGGCGGTATTGCTAATACCACACTATTGGCAAGCTATGTTGACGCTCAGTGGAACCTGCTCCAGGAAGGCCCCAAAGAGGTTCCTGAACCCGCCAAATCCAAGCTTCTCTCAATTGTAATCGAGGGAAGACAAGTTAACCAGAATGTGATCAAAAACACCCTGGACACGGCTGAAACAAGGGACCCTACTTAAAAGACAAGCTTGGCTGCGTACTTAAGGTTTTAAACCGGAGACACAAGCCTCCCTCATCAATAAGCCCATTGAGAAATCTAACCTCTTCGGGAAAGCGGTGGTTGAGGCCTTGGAAACAGCTAAAAAAGAGCACGAGACTCTTAAGTCTCTGCAACAGATCACACAGAAACCCCCCCCACCCCCCCAGAGATGTAATAACTCTCAGCAGTCCTTTCGAGGGCAAGCACGTGCTGGTCAAAACAACTATGGCATGGGGAATTCCAACACAGGACAAACTTCGGGAAGCCCTGCATACTTCCCTTCAAGGGGTCAAAGACTCGGCAAAGCAGAGGTATATTCCCCAATCCCAGAGGAGCTGCAGGCTCTGGTCAGAAAGGACCACCACATCCAGGTCCCCTCCCATGTCACCCCAGTGGGGTGATAACATTTTTCCTCATGGCATGGGAGGGGAGAACTTCAGACCAGTGAGTCATAAAGACGGTCGCCCACGGGTGCTGCGTGGAATTCGCCCGACCGCCACAATTCAGACCGCCGCGTTCACGGTGCCTTTCACCGGACCATCTGGAGATCCTGAATCAAGAGGTGGAAGCACTGCTGGGAAAGGGCGCCATAGAAGCCGTCCCTATTCTTCAGGTAAACAAGGGTATTTATTCAGTGTACTACTTTGTACCCCAAAAAGGACCTCACCATGCGCCCTGTTCTAGACCTGCGCCCAGCGAACAAGTTCATAAAACCCCAGAAGTTTCCCATGGTAACACTATAGGAGGTGACACCATTGCTGAAACAGGGGGACTACATGGCAACATTGGACATGAAAGATGCATACTTATTTCAATGTTGCCAGCGCACAGAAAATATCTAAGGTTCATGATAGAGGACAGGCATTACCAATTCAAGGTACCCCCAACCCCCCTCGGCATCGCCTCAGCGCCAAGGGTGTTTAAGTCCTGGCAGTGGCTGCAGCACAGCTGCGCAGACTGTCCGTCCAAGTTTACCCTTACCTCGACGACTGGCTCATCACAGGGGACTCATTCGACACATGTTTTTCGAACACCCAAAAAACAGATCTTCTCTTCAGTCTGGGTTTCTCAATCAACGAAAAGAAATCCAGTCTAGTACCCAGTTAAACAAAACAATTTCTGGGAGCTCTAATTTGGACGGAAGATGGTCTCGTCTACCCCTCCAACGAGAGGGTTCAGAACATGCTTTTTCAAATCCCTCAATATGTGGCCAGTCGGGAGGTGACGGTGTGCTAAGCCATGCGCTTGCTAGGAATGATGGCGTTGTGCATGTACTTGGTTCCCCACGCACAGCTGCTCATGCGTCCCATGCAAGAGTGGCTCAACAGCCAGTGGTGTCAGGCCTGCAGACAATGGGAAGATCTGGTAGTTGTCTCGCCAGCCCTCGTTCTCTCTGCAGTGGTGGTCAAGAGAAAACCTCTTGAAGGGGAAGACCTTCACCACCCCTGCAGTGGAAGCCACTCTCGCGCCAGACGCATCTCTCACGTGGTTGGGGGTGGGCCCTCACCTGCTTCAGCAGACAGCGCTTGGAGTGTGGTCCCCTCAAGTAGCGTCCAAGCATATAAACTTACTGGAGCTATTAGCGGTGTTCAAGGCTTTGAAGGCCTTTCAGGTGCAACTACAAGGGAAGACAGTGCTGATTCTAATGGACAGCACTACAGCCATGTATTACCTGAACAAACAGGGGGGCACTCACTCTCCAGGGCTATCCAAGCTGTCCCAAAACTTCTGGATTTGGGCGCTCAAACACAAGATGTTTGTTTTCCCAACATGTTCCAGGGGAACTCGATCTTCTGGCAGACGTGCTCAGCAGAGATTTTCCTCTGGCTGAAGAATACGAATGGTGGCTACACGAAGACATTGTGTCCAACGTCTTTGCAGAATAGGGTTTCCCAGAGATCGACCTACTGGCTACTCGGGAGAATGCCCAATGCCAAGACTATGCCTCCAGGTACCCCCAGAACCGATCCAAGGGGAACGGTCTCTGGATAAAATGGTCAGGGAAATTTGTCAACGCTTTTCCCCCCCCCTTACTCCCCTTCTCAACAAGATAGTGCACAAGATGCACCAGGAACCAATTACCATGGTACTGGTGGCCCCCATGTGGGCCCGCCAACCCTGGTTCGCTCACCTGATGGAAATGTCTCTCTCTCCACCAGTGAAACTACATTGCCCGTACAACATGTTGTCTCAGGACAGGGGCAAGACCCTACAACCATGCCCACAAACTCTTAACTTAGCAGCTTGGTTCCTGAGGTCATAGAGTTTGGACACCTACAGCTCCCTCAGAGGTGCATGGACATACTCAGGGAAGCTAGGAAACCGAACACATGCTATTGCTATGCCAGCAAATGGAAACATTTTGTCATCTGGTGCAATTTCAATCGTGTCATTCCCATCGATTGCTCACCCACACACATTGTGCTGTACCTAACCCATCTGTTGGACAGTGGGTTAGTCTTCAATTCCCTAAAGGTTCATCTGGCTGCTCTGTCAGCCTACACCACATCACAACAAAGTGTTGTGGTGGAAGATACCGGTGATTAAGGCCTTTAAAGCAAGTCTTAAAGACCTGACTTCTAAAACGGCCTTCCTAGTAGCTATCACTTCTATCAGAAGAGTTGGCGAACTACAGGCACTTTGTTCTAGACCCCTTTGTTACAGTCCACAAAGATAAGGAGCTCTGCGCACGCACCCCAGATTTGCGCCTAAATTCATATCGAAGTTCCATGTGAACCTGTCCATTGACCTATCTACCTTTTTCCAGAATCCCACTAGCATGGCCGAAAGAACCCTAAACACACTGGATGTGCGCAGGGCAGTCATGTTCTACCTGGAAAAAACTAAACCACTGAGGAAAACGAAGCAATTTTTTGTTTCAGTGGCAGCTGGTAGAGAAGGTGATCCTGTCTCTAAATCGGCTATCTCAAGGTGGATTGTCAAATGCATCACACTGTTGCTAATAGAGAACTGCCCTTCAAGCCTAGAGCACATTCTACTCGAGGCACTGGGGCATCCATAGCATTCATTGCAAATGTTCACCTCAAGTCCATTTGCAAAGCGGCAACCTGGAGTTCTGTACACACCTTTGCAAAACACTATTGCCTAGACACTCATTCTAGGTCTGATTCTCAGGTGGGACAAGCAGTACTAAGACATCTTTTCTCTACTGTTCCTTCTCACAACACACCTCCAACTCTGGGTACTGCTCGCTAGTCAATGCACAGCATGTGGTTCTAAGCAGATTAACAAGCATCTGAAGACATGCATTACTTAATGTAATAGCATTTCTGATTATTGTATCTGCTTAGATTCACATGCTCCCTCCCTACCTCCCTGCACAGGGTGGAAGGAACATAGACGTCTTACTACTTTCTCTCTTTATGTACTCACTCACTATAGCCTTGGGCTCCCTCATGGCAGAAAAAAAAAAATCGGAGGGACCTCGGCGCGTGAGGGATTTTGGGTACACTACACGTCACGATAGGGATACTGTTACAGACATGCCTATGCCGACGTCCCCTTTCGGTCCCCGAAAGACAAGATGCAATACTCTGCGGTTACCATTGCATGTCGGACTATATGCACAGCATGTGCATCTAAGCAGATACAATCATCAGAAATGCTATTACGGTAAGTAATGCATGTCTCATTAGGATGGACAAGGATATAATCTTCTAAAGATTTTGGGTATTGGCATACCTGTCCCACTTAGCATGAAAGTGGTCCAACCAGCGCAACAATGTTAGTAAGGGGGAGATGGAAAGAGGGCAACATGTGAAGGGTGGGACTCCATTCTCTGGTAGAGGAGTGGGGAGCAAAGTTCCCGAAAACGTAAGTAGATTTGAAAGATTGGGGGCAGGGGAGTCACTATTTACCATGATCCTCCATAATAATGTTATGCATCTGTTAAAGGATATTTATATTGTGCACTATCGCCACCAGAGTGGTCCTCTGAAAACCAAGAGGGTAGGTTAGTAGGACTGAGGCGGGGAGTGTGGGTTGGCAGGGACTGGGTGGGGGAGCGCAAGAGCTGTGATGTGCTGTTGGCAGCTTCAGTTCAGTTAACACCGGTCGCTGAGAGTAGGTGTGATTTGATCTTTTTATTTTTTGTTTTAAAAAAAAGTCTTCAGTCGGTAGTGGTCATGTGCTGTTGTGCGAGGCTATGTGTGGTTTGTTCCATTGTTGCTCTGATGTGCGTGTGGTTTATTGTGCAATATAGGTATGGTTGTGTTTTGTTGAGAGTTTGAGAGGTGTAAAGTGTTTTATTTTTTTTGTGGATTGGTTAGTGGTGGCATGCCATCGTACCTCCTCCGCTTTGGTCACCTGTGCAAGTTAGCAATGTACTCTGTCCATTAGAGGATTCGAAATTGCTGGGAGCTATTTAACTCCTGCTTCTAATATAGGAGAGCCTGATTAGCTTGATACCGCTACGTTGTATTTGAGTATGTTAATGAAGAATTGGGACACATCCATTTCACATTTAAACATAATGGATCATATATAATGGGCAAAAAGTTGACGTGTGCATCTCATGTGAAGGTTAGATTTGTCTGCTGTGTACTTGTTCCTCGTTCCCCAGCGGTAGCTCCTGCATGTTTGGTGATGCCGACACCCGGGAGCTGGTTTTAGGTCCTGCTCATCGAATTTTATTTTCAAACCCTGCATTATGTGCTGATGGTGTCATCTCCCAGAGGGTGATGGTCACCAAAAGCCATGATGCTAGAGCAGGAACTTACAGGCAAGGTTTTGAAAGAGGTGAACACATCAGTGACAATCTTGGTAGTTGTAAAATGATAGGAGGTTGAGTTTGCCCAGTCTGTTTTGACATGGGTCTTCTATCGGTGGAAATAAGGTGTCCCTCAAATCTGAATAGTTTTCAGTGAATCAAGATTTGGTTAGAACTAGAAGGACATTGCTGAAGTTGTGAATGGTAGAAGTGTATTCTGTTTGCACATCTAAAATTTGTAGTCTCAATTTCGGGTAGTTCTAAGCTGCATAGGCTTTACAAGGCGAAGGGCCGAACTAGGACGATTATCAGTAGTAGACCGGGAAGAGGCAGCTTGCCAGAATGTGGTGCAACTGGCATACGGTTTTACTCTCGCTGGGTGCGGACATCCCAGGGTGAAGCATGGAGCAAGCAGAAAGGAGGGAGTCAATCGGGAACTTTTTTTTTTTTGTGGTTGCTTCGGATAATCATTGTCCCAAGATGTGATGTCATGGTGGACATTTTGTCTGCCCTGCCGCTGTGAATATGCACAAACTGTCTTATAGAAAATTGCTAACTTGGTAGTTTGGCAGGCATGAGTGTAAAAGAGATCCAACATGGTTTCACCGGTGTTGGCATTTTACGTTGGTGATAGGCTGCCCAGGGTTTCTTTTTTTCCTGTCCCCATGGAGGCACAAGCAGGTTGGTAATCAATAGCTTAACACTTTCAAACGCCTGATAACCCGTTTTTAGTCATCAACGGGTCTAGCTGGACTTAATGATACATTCGAGGGGATTGGGTCCTCCGACGTATTCCATATCTATGACATGTAATCACCACAGCTGTGCTGCTTCGGAAACTTTTTTTCCTGGCGTCTGCGTCGATGCGCCGTCGTCGAGGACCTCCTCCGATGTCCGACGTCATCCGATGTGATAAGTAGGACGCACGACGCCCGTAGCCTCAGTTCCGTTTTTTCTGCGAACGTGTTGCTTCGTGTTTCTCGGTTAAACGCCTCGATTCTTTGGAGTTCTGTTCTTCTCGGTTCTTCGAACCTGTTCGTTTTGTGAAAATCCTTTGTGTGAAGATGTCTTCTACTTCGTCTTCGACCCCGCGTCCGGGCTTCAAGAAGTGCGGGGAGTGTGGGTCCAAGATGTCGGTGACGGACTCGCACAACGCCTGCCTCTGGTGCCTTGGGGAGGCCCACGACACGGATGATTATATCGACTGCCAGTCGCTCACGTCCAAAGCCTTACGCGAACGTAAGAAGTTGTTGTCGGTAGGTCGGGTGTCCAAGCCCCGGAAGTCAAAGTGTGCAGGGATTTCGACGGATGATTCAAGGGGTGACTATCCGCGTCATCGTCTGAAGTCTCGTGGGTCTCCTTCTAGGAGTCGGTCTCGCCACTCCTCAACCTCTTCGAGGCATTCTCGGAAGCGCCGACACTGGTCGTCTTCCAGGTCCTCTTCGGAGGACTCTGCCCGGCATGTCGCTTACCCCACCAGCCGTGCGATGCCGGAGGAATGGGCTTCCTTCGGGAAGAAAATGCTGGCGATTCTGAGTCGCAGGGTACTAAGCCGTCCGCGCCCCCGAGTGGGGTCGGCCGTGAGAGGTCGAGAGACACCGCTCGCAAGAGTGGTCGGCACGAGTCACGGGAGAGGTCCCGTTCAGACAAGGAGACTCGTTCTCGACGTACCCGTTCCAGGTCCCGGTCCTCGACGCGTTCGAGACTGTGTTCACCTGTGAGGTCTTCGAGGAAGACATCGACGTCTGAGGCGTCGAGGGCGTCGACAGGCTTTCTCGAGGCTCCGGCTCCGAGGAAGTCGTCGAAGCCGTCGACGCTCAGGTCGTCGAGGGACACGCTCGGGGCTCCGGCTTCGAGGGCTGTGTCGATGCCGCCGATGCTGGAGGCGCTGCATCTGACGTCGACGCCGATTTTCCTCGACGCTGACGCCGATCCTCTCGGCGCCGATGCCGGTTTTCTCGACGCCGGCACCGATTCGCTCGACGCCATCGACGCCTTTCGTGTCGGAGGTACCCCGTGGCACGGGAGAACCCCCTAGGAAGGCTCTAGTTAAGAGCAAGCACTCTCGGGTGCCTTCTTTTCGCTACCTGGAGTATATTTCAGAGGCGGATGAGGATTCTGATGGCCTGGTTCCTAGTCGGGTTCCAGATGAAATTGTCTCGGGCCATAGTCAGTTTGACGATTTGAGGCAGTCACTGCAGGATGCCAGTGGACTGGACACCTCTCCGGAGGTGGAGTTTTGTAGGCCTGAGCCTGGCTCTCATGCCGATTCCTCGCAACTGCGCCTTATGGCTAGGGTTTCTGAGTACTTGGGATGGTCTGCTCCCCCAGGGGAGTTTGTGCAGGATGATCTGACGGACATCCTTGATGTTGGTCCCCCAACTGACCCAGTACTGCCGTTCCATATGGCTTTACAGAGAAGGGTGGCGGCGGCGGCTTGGACTGCTCCGGAGAGTCTCCCGGCGGTGGGCAGATCCTTGTTGCGAAAATACCATCCAGCCAGTAGCGACCCCTGCTACTTGACCAAGCACCCCACTCCGGAGAGTTTGGTGGTGCAGGCGGCCACGGCCCCGGCAAAGCAGGCGTCGTACCCTACCATTTGTCGATAGGGACGACAAACGTTT
The DNA here is from genome assembly GCF_040938575.1 of Ambystoma mexicanum. Classification (NCBI taxonomy): domain Eukaryota; kingdom Metazoa; phylum Chordata; class Amphibia; order Caudata; family Ambystomatidae; genus Ambystoma; species Ambystoma mexicanum. Next base: position 893,844,914 of record NC_090929.1, read on the forward strand.
TGATGGCTGGGCGAAGAAAGTGTTTTCTTCTGGTGGTATGGCGCTTCAGGCGGCCAACTCCATTTGTGCCTTGTCTCGTTTCACGCACACTCTGTGGAACTGTGTTGCGTTAGCGGCTGAACATATTCCCGAAGGGGACGTACGGGATGGTTTCCTTGCTATGGTCCAGGATGGTAAGGATGCCATGTGTGAGTCCGTTCAGTCGGGTTTGGACTTAGCTGAATGCGTCAGTAGGTCCATGGCGGCGAGCACCGTGATACGCTGGTTTGCGTGGTTGCGGAAGTCGGGGTTTGCTCCTGATGTGCAGTCCAGGCTCCTCAACATGCCCTTTGACGGTGAACACCTTTTTGGCAGCAAGGCTGACGAGAGCCTTGAGAGGTTGCAGACCTCAAAAGCTGCAGCGAAGTCGTTGGGCGCTGCAGTTCGCCAACCTCTGCCTTTTCGTCCTAGGGGACAGCAGTGGAGGGGTGGTTCCTTTCGCTATTACTCGTCCTTCAGTAAAGCGAGAGGAGCTGGCAGTCAAAGGGACCTACGCAGGGGTACCAGAGGTGGACGACAGGGTACCCGTGGTGCCAAGGCCGCTCGGGCAGTTGCCTCTTTGCCCTCAGGTAATGCTGCAGCCGCTCCCACTCAGTCATGAGGACATGTCCCATGGTTCGCTGGTTGGGGGAAGGCTGGCGCAGCATCTTGTAGAGTGGCAAGCCATTACTTCAGATGTGTGGGTTCTGGAGATCATAACCCATGGCTACTGTCTTCCTTTTCGGCACAGGCCTTGCAACAATCCACCGGGGAACCTTTCTGCAGAGTCCGGATCCGCTCCTTGCGCAGGAAATTCAAGCCCTGCTGGAGAAAGGCGCCATAGAACTGGTGCCTGTAGCGGAGAGGAACAAGGGATGGTATTCCCCTTATTTTTTGATTTCGAAGAAAGACGGGGGATTGAGACCCATCATGGACTTGCGCGGTTTGAACAAACTCCTCAGGACGGACAAGTTCAAGATGGTTCCTCTCAAGTCCTCCAGGCCCTTCAGCTTCAGGACTGGTTGGTGTCTCTCGACCTCAAGGATGCTTACTTCCATGTGCCGATCCATCCCAAGCACAAGAAGTACCTGAGGTTTGCGGTTGGCGACTCGCACTTTCAGTTTCTGGTCCTGCCGTTCGGATTGACCTCCGCCCCGAGGGTTTTCACCAAGCTCATGGTGGTGGTTGCAGCGCATCTCAGGCAAGGGGGGGATTCACGTCTACCCCTACCTGGACGATTGGTTGATCAGGGGGAGCTCTCCCGAGCAAGTACTGGATCATTTGTCCGTCACCTGCCACTCCCTTCACAGGCTGGGCTTCTCCCTCAATTTAAAGAAGTCCCATTTGATGCCAACACAGCGGCTCCAGTACATCGGAGCAGTGCTCGACACTTCCTTGGGGCAGTGTTTTCCTCCCTAGGTGAGGGCTCTTGACATTCAGCAGATGGTGCACAAGTTTCAGCATGCCCAGACGCTCCCAGCGTTCGAGTTCTTGAGGTTGCTCGGCCTCATGGCATCCTGCATTCTTCTGGTGCCAGAGGCTCGCCTGCGGATGAGATCTTTGCAGTGGGCACTCAAGACGCAATGGTCGCAGTTCTCCGGCAGGATGTCGGACTCGGTTCAGGTGCCGCCCTCGGTCGCCCGGGACCTTCTGTTGTGGGCCGTCGAAGGCAACTTGATGAAGGGGGCTCCATTTTGGCTTCCCTGGCCGGAGGTGACTGTCGTGACGGATGCATCCCTCACGGGATGGGGAGCTCATGCCAACGGGCTGACAGTCAGCGGTCGTTGGTCTCCGTCGGAGTCCAGACTCCATATCAATCTGTTGGAGATGAGGGCCGTCAGGCTAGCCCTGAAGGCTTTTCTGCCAACTGTGCGAGGAAAGAATGTCCTGATCCTGACGGACAACACAGTGGCCATGCACTACCTCAACAAAAAGGGGGGGGCAGGGTCACTTCCTCTGTGCAAGGAGGCGATGCAGCTCGAGTTCTGGGCCATCCAGCAGGAAGTTTCGGTCTCGACAGTTCATCTGGCCGGAGACGAAAACGTGACGGCGGATGCTCTGAGCAGGCAGAGCGCGATCTCTCACGAGTGGGAGTTGGCTCAGGAGATTCTCCTGGGGATCTTCGCCCTTTGGGGGACCCCTCAAGTGGAACTCTTCGCCTCCAGTGTCAACTGGAAGCGCGAAAGGTTTTGCTCGCTGGAATTTCCTCCAAAAGGAGCCTTAGGAGACGCGTTCGTGGTGGAGTGGTCATTCCCGCTGCTGTACGCGTTTCCTCCAGTCCCCGTCATCCCGCAAGTGCTGCGGAGGTTACGGAAGTTTGGTTCCCGGATGATCCTCATTGCTCCGGCGTGGGCTCGGAGGACGTGGTGCCCGGACCTTCTCGACTTGTCCATCTGCCCTCCACGTCGTCTTCCTTACCGAGACGATCTGCTCTCACGGGAGGGGGGTCAGGTTCTCCATCCAGAGGTCAGATCCCTCAACCTTCACGCTTGGCTTCTGAAAGGTTGAGGTATAAGGATTGGGACCTCCCTGAAGACGTGATGGAGGTGTTCCTTTCGGCCCAAAGGCCAGCAACAAAGTCTCTGTACCGTTGCCGTTGGCGTAAGGTTTGCGACTGGTGCAGGGTTCAGAATGTGGATCCTTTTGCATGTGACATCCCCATGGTTCTGTCCTTTTTACTTTCTTTGGCCCACAGGGGCATGCAAGTGGGTACCATTAAAGGTTACCTGGCGGCGCTGTCCATATTTAAGCGCTCGTCTGAAGTGTTCTTACTTTAAAATCCCTTTAATTTCACAGTTTCTGAAAGGGCTCACTAATGTGTTCCCTCTGTCACCTTTCCTGGTGCCCAGTTGGGATTTAAACCTTGTTCTTAAGTTTCTTCTGGGTGCTCCGTTTGAGCCTTTACATTCTTGCCCTTTGAGGCTGTTAACTCTGAAAACTGTTTTTAGTTGCGGTTACTTCTGCTCGCAGAGTGAGTGAGTTACAGGCACTTTCAGTTAAGCCACCCTTCACTGTATTTCACAAGGACAGGGTTGTCCTTAGAGTTCGTCCTTCTTTTCTTCCGAAGGTAGTGACGGAATTTCATTTGGCCCAGAAGGTTGTTCTTCCGGCATTCTATCCTCTTCCGCATCTTGGTAAGGAAGAGGAGAGGCTCCATAGGCTTGATCCTAGGAGAGCTTTAAGCTTTTATGTTTCTGCATGTCCCGGGTCAGAGTGGACGATCAACTCTTTATTGGTTACGCTGGAAAGCGTTTGGGGCAAGCTGTGACGAAACAGACTGTCTCGCTGGATTATTTTAGCCATCTCGGAGTGTTACCGCTTGGCGGGTAGGGACCCACCGGCTGGCTTGCGGGCCCATTCTACCAGGGGTGTGGCTGCATCTACTGCCCTGCAGAGGGGTGTTCCTATTCGCAACATCTGTGATGCAGCCACCTGGGCTTCAGTACATACATTTGTACGTCACTATTCCCTCGATTCCATCCGAGGGCAGGATCTGGCCTTTGGCAAGGCGGTCCTTTGCTCTGCTATTTGATTGGCTATTCTAAATTTTGATTCTAAATTCTTTCCCTCCTCCTTGCTCTGGTACTGCTTTGGGAGTCTGTCATAGATATGGAATACGTCGGAGGACCCAATCCCCTCGAAGAACAAGTTACTTTCTTACCTGGTAACGTTCTTTCGATGGGATGGTCCGACGACCTATTCCATATCGCTCCCGCCCTGCCTTCCCCGCTGCAGAATTTCTTTTGCGATTGCAGCTTACGTTCCGCAAGGCTTTGTGTCTGACTGGCAGTTGACTAATGTCACACGTTCTTGGGGGAAAAAACTACAACTGTGGCTACGGGCGTCCTGCGTCCTACTTATCACATCGGATGACGTCGGACGTCGGAGGAGGTCCTCGACGACGGCCCATCGACGTCATCGACGCAGGACGCAGACGCCAGGAAAAAAGTTTCCGAAGCAGTACAGCTGTGGTGATTACATGTCATAGATATGGAATACGTCTTCGGACCATCCCATCGAAAGAACGTTACCAGGTAAGAAAGTAACTTGTTCAACGGGCTCATCCTACTTTTTGAGAACACTGCCTTTTGAGTGGGGCAGGCACTTCTGCTTCCAATAACTGGTCCAATTTCAACAATTGCCGGCTTTGTGATATTTGTTTCGGGGCGAGAGGGGTTTGAGTGGGGGTTGATTCACTCCAGATGGCTACAACCATGCACCCTAAACTGAACATGGGATGTGATGACTGGAAGGTTTAGAATTAAACGTAACCTCTGACGTTGTTCTAGGCAACATTCCAGAGCATAGTTCTTCTCCTGCCAAACCATTATAGAAAGAGGAAAGGCCATATGCAAATCGGGCTGGGTCCCACACTAAAAGGGGCAGTTCAGCCCTAACATCTTGGTCACATCCCTTCTGCACGAGACCACAAACATCACCAGACATGTTTCTGCCTCATTGGGCCTAATTGGTGTGAACTAGCATGGGTCTCTAGGCCCAGAAAGCACAGGACTCTTGTCTGGGCATACCTGTCCCACTCAGGGTGACTATAGCAAAACAAAGGAGGTGATGGCTGGAAGGTTTAGAAATGTATCGTTCTGTTTATGGCTTTTTTCCTTTCTGTAATGGCTTGACAGGTGAATGATGGTTTGGAGTGTTGCCCAGAGCAATTGCCAGAGGTTTAAGATGAATTCTAAAGTGGCCAGCCATCACCTTTGTTTTGCTTTGTCACGCCTAGTGGGACGGGTCTGCCCAGATGTGGGTTTCATACTTTCTGCGCCTAGAGATCCTCACTGGGTTGGACTGCCCCTTCAGCGTTGGGACCAAGCATGATTTGCATTTGGTCTTTCACCTTTCTGTAATGGTTTGGCAGACAAAGAAATATGGTCTGGAATGTTGCCAAGAGCAATGCCAGAGTTTTAAGATGAATTCTAATCCTTCCAGCCATCACCTTCGTTTAGCTATGCACCCTAAACTGGTCATGCAGGTCTTTGGCTGCAGTGATCAACCGAATCGGTCTGAAAGTGATGGATAAGATTTGGCTTTGACTCAGAATAAGCCTTTGATGATGATCCACTTGCAAGATGACTCGAACCAGCGCAGCTTTGACAAATGATACTGAATTAAACAACAGAGTGGTAGCAGGCAGTCCTGGTCAGACTGTGGCCTAGCGAGATCTCGCCTGTTCCTTCCCGATACTCTGCTGCAATTCTGCAGTTGTGGGTTTGCAATGACTTGTGACTGCATTACATTTTCTGACACAGGAATGCTGATACAATTCTCCTTAGCGCACATGTCTTTAGATATTTCCTTGCAACCGTTATGTTGCATTATTTCAACTCCTACCCCACCCCTCCATTCCTCTATATGCCGCCTTCAGCTAATCCACAGTAGGTCTGCAAGAAATCTCCTTTGCCTCAAGCCCAGGGACCGTATCTCTCCAGCCCTAAATCTAATTTCAAGATCCTCTGCATATCTAAAACGCTCCGGAAACTTTTGAAAGCTCTGCTTTTCTCTACCTCTATCCCTTCCCTGTTAATCGCCCCACTAAGACTGTGGGCCTGGTCCTTCATGAAGCTCATGTTACCAGGCCCTTTACCCAGTCGATGCCACCTCTCACTCCCCCTTTGCATTGCCCTTACGGGTCCATGCCTGGCGACTGTGCATCCTACCCCATTGGATTCTTCTGCCCTAGTACCTAGCCAGTGGCCTCCTCCCTGGCTAAACCTGGCACTTCTCTCCCAGGCTCCCACTAGCACTTGCCTGTACCCTGCTTCCTCCTACACCCCTTAGAGTCCCCCATCTCCTGCACTTACGTTCACTGCACTTGCATGTCCGTATGCCACAAGGCCTAGTAGGACCACGATTGTATATTTGCTGTTTTCGCTAGTTATTTACTACCCTATGCCCTCCCCAATTAGCCTTGTGGCACCTCGAAACACAATTATAGGTGCCTAATCAATGGCTAATAAACTGGTTGTCACTATTTGAGATGGGCAGTTTTCCCTCCGGCACTGTATTTTTCTTTCAGTCGTTTGTATTTAGGGGGCAGAGAAATGCCCACCAACCTGCCAAGCTCTCGTTTTTTCTGAGCTATAATAGGCTATTACGTTAGAGTTCACCTTTTTAACCGATATATCACTATGCAACAGAGTAAAGGTTTTTTACGTCTCAAACTACTAACCGTGCATGTCACTCTTCACCTCAGTTTTCTACATGCCCACAATTTCTTGCTTGCTCAGAGCCTATTCTCACTAGCCAGTGTCTATTGTACATTTCGAGGCCTCTGTGTAATATAGTAGATGACATCCCCTTTAAAAATCTTTTGGATCTAATCTAAAATCTTTCCCAATTGAATTATTTTCTGTTAAGTGAAATGAAAGCCGAAGGTAAGATTTCAGGATTCGCTGAACGCTAATCTTTTCAAAGCCCTTTCAGACACCCACCTGGCTGCATTTTGTTATGCTATGCTAAAGAAAAAGCCTATGGAATCCAGCCACTCTAAGATGGCTACTGTTTTACCATTTGTTCACATTGTTGCTGCTTTTAAGGTCATGCGATACAAAAAAAAGCCTACAGCCTTGTTCTATTTTCTGTGTTGTAGAGGTATTGATTATTTTGACACTTAGTTCATCCAGCAGTGATGCGCTTTCTGAATTATTAAAGTAGCTAATGTTTAAGGAAACCTGGGGCCAGGATTAAGACTATTCTTGAGGTTTCCTTCTTCTGTTCAATGACACCGGCAATATTTGGCTGAAATTTGTGCAGGTGGAGAAACGTGTGCGTTTAGAGACTGTACTTTACTTAGGAGAGCGTGGAGTGAGCAAAAAGTTTGCCCCCAGCCTTGCCGCTACAGACGATCTTAAAAAGCCCTAGTATAATGCGAGACATGGTTGTTGGCAAGAGGAATTATGCAGAGTTTTGATCTTGCTCATACTTTCCAAATTAACGTGGTGTCTGTCTGAGGTAGGTTACACTATTGTGTGTTTACACTCCTTTCGCTGTCCATTCCTATCGTGTTCGTCCAATATCCTAACCATTTATATACTGGATTCCAAAGTGTTGCAGCATGAACGAGTCGGTCGAGATTTGCAATGAAATGGTTGTTTCTTTCATTCTATCTCTACATTCTGGTGGCCTATACAAATATTCAAACTACTGGGTTTCTTGGCATACAAAGCCATCCACTACCGCGGAATCTAGTTAACTTCAACTTTAAGGCAGAGCACTTCACTGGTCAGAAGCATCGGACACAAGTAGAAATGCGGTGTAGGATTTCAAATGCTTTCAAAACGCTTCACAGAAGCTGGGAGTTCGGCTGCGACATGTCGTGTTCAAGGTGGTGAGTTGCTGTTGGCAAAGGAAGAGGCATAACTTGAAGTGGCACTGTAGGTTTAGGGATGGGGGGATCTTGGGGTTGGTGGGGAGCTGCTGTGCTGGGTAGATGTTAAGAACCTGGTTCTTGAACATTTTGACCTTTTAGGGTCTCCCGTCTTGGAGGAGTTATTTGTGTATTGTATTTTATTTATATAGCGCACCTGGCTGAGGGGCATTGGGGCGCATCACTTAGGCTACAAGACAGTATATGCATAACACAAAAAGGGTAATAAGCAGTAGAGATAAACAGGATAGCATTTAGTTATATACAAATTCTGATTATAAAAACAGCTAGTTTACTTATATACAAACGGAATTAAGCAGTAAGCATGAGCAGAGGAGGTGGCTAGTGGGCAAGTTGATTCTTGGGCCGACAGCCAAACTTTGGCCTTGCTCTTGAAAGCATGCAACGAAGGTTCCGCACTAAGGGGGTGGTTTGGTAATGAGTTCTAAAGTTTCGCAGCCGTAACTGGAAAGCTAACCCCACCAGATCTTGGAAGATTAAAGCGAGGTATAGAAAGGCAATTAGTCTGGGCACTTCTGAGGGGTCTGTTGGTAGCGTGATAAGCAAATCTGCTGGCCAGATAGCTAGGCGCTTGATTAGCGAGGCATTTGTGTGTCAGCGCAAGTGTTTTCAGAGAGACTTTGTGTTACTGAGAGCCATCGGAGGCTCTGTCTGGTGTCATATATGTGATGGTTCCTGGGGATATTTAGTGCGGCATTGATGGCATTATTTTGGATAATCTAACTTATTGAGGTTGCATTGGTTGGTGCCTAGGTAAAGGGCGTTGCAGTAATCGATTTTGGACATTACCAGGGTCCAGGCTAATGTGGTGCAGTTGGCTGGTGATAGGAAGGGTCGGCAAGCTGTGATGAGCTTGCACGTGTGCGATACTGCGTTTGTTTGTCTTGAGAGAGAAAGGGTCAATATATATGCCTAAAGTTTTTAGTGTCATTTGTAACTTTAATGATGTTACCATCGTTGACAAAAGATTTAAGATGGGTCTAGTTTGAGTCTCTGGTGAGAGCCTAGGAGGAGAAGCTCTGTCTCTTCGTCATTGAGACAAAGATCGTGTTACGCCATCCAGGCTTGGATGACTTGGCAGATGGTGTTTAGGGTAAGTGTGTCAGCTATGTGGTCACTTGTGATGGGGATGAGTATCTGGGTGTCATCCGTGTAATTGGTGTAGTTGACACCCAGATAATCAAAGCTATAGAGCAGTGGTTTCGTAAACACGTTATAAAGTGTAGGGGAAACGCATGATCCTTGTGGAACCCTGCAGGTGACTGGTGAATGTGCAGGGGAGAGGGAGAAAACCCTCATGAATCTGTTAACCAAGAATGAGCTGATCCCAGCCGTGGTTTTTGTCAGAGAAGTGGGCAGCTAGTTTGAGGCGTCGACAGAGGATTTGGTGATTTACTAAGTCGTACGCAGCTGATAATTCTAGAAGGAGTAGAAGGGCAAGTTTACCCTCGTCTTTTAGGTCTTCAATCTGTGTTTTGAGATCAATAAGGGCGGTTTCCGTTCAGTGACTAGGACAGAAGCCCGATTGTCTGAGTCCCAGGAGTTTGTTAGTTTCCAGATAGTCTTGGTTCTACAAGTAGGCTGCTCGATTGAGGATTTTTTGCAGGAAAGGCACTGTAGTGATGGGCCTGTAGTTTGTCGGTATGCTTGCATCCAATGAAGGTTTTTTTAAGAGGGATGACCCAGGCATCCTTCAGATTGTCGGGGACAATCCCTGAGCTGAATGTATGAAAGCGGTGATTAATGTGGCTAGATAATGAGAAGCCACCTTGATAATGGGGGCAGGACATAGCTCACCCTGGCAGTTGGAGGGTTTGAGGTTAATATTTTCTACTTGGGTGATGGTGAGGGGTGAAAAGCTAAATGGTTTTTGCGAGTGAATGTTGGATTTAGTTCTATCATGTTGGGTTTTATGTTGCGGGTCAATCTGAAGGCAGATTTTTTTCATTGATTTTAGCTTGGAGAGTGGCTATTTTACCAAGGAGTGCCTTCTGAATATTGGCACACAGGTACTATCTTTAGAACAAGTGTCGGGTGGGGTGACTGGGTATTCCAATGCTTTTAGTATTTTGAATAACTCTGTAGTGTTTGATTTGGCTTGTTCGATACGCCTGTCTTTTTTCGCGAGGAGTATAGCCTCTTTGTAATTCAGGGTGACTAGAGCAAGGCTCGCTTTGTTCTTTTCAGTAGGATCACTTGTCCAACTCGCTTCTAGGATGCGTTTTTCTTTGTGTAGAACTCTAAACTGTTATGTGAACCACGAGTTGGGGTGTGCACGTGGTTTAGGTTTCCTGGATTTGATGGGCGGAATGAGGTAAAGGGTTTTCAGCATAGTCTGATTAAATGTCTACCAGGACAGTTTGAACAGTACAGGAGGAAGCGTGTTCGTTGAGAACTGGGAGGATCATTGGGAGTAGTTTTTCGCATGTTAGATCTCTAATTTCTCGTGGAAATCGCAGGTACGATGTCATGTGTGGTGTAGACATTTTTGGCAGCGATGCTGAAGGTGATTAGGTGATGGTCTGTCCGAGCACAAGGTTGGTTGGATTCTATATTAATTTCGCAATTTAGGTCAGCTAACCAGTGATGGGTTCTTCCCTTGATATGTGTTGGTTCACTGATGCGTTGCGTAAATCCTAAATTGGATATTATATTGGTGATATCGCAAGCTGTAACATCATTGCGGTCTTGGAGACTCAGGTTGAAGTCCCCTAATGAGATGATTTGTGATTTAGTTTTAGTATTGTCTGCTAGAATGTAAGATAAGTCTTCAGCAAATGTAGATATAAAAGCAGGAGGCCTGTAGATAAGGTGGAGTGTGATAGTCTGATTGGGAGATAAAGCTAATCTCAGAGTAATTCCGCTGACGAGGTCTGTTGTATAGGGGAGATGCGAAGATTGATTGAGTTTTTATGTATGGTATGAAGACAATACCACCTCTCTTGGTTTGGCTGGTGTTGCGATCATTTCTAATGATGGTGTATCCAGTGGGGATAGCTAATGAGGGAAGCAGTCCTGAGGCAGCGTGAAGCCAAGTTTCTGTAATGACAATGAAATCAAGGTCATGTGTTATGCTAGATCAAGTGCGAAGGCAATGAGGGACCTAGCATTAATCAGTGCCCCCTTGATCATGGTTTTAGGTGCGGGAGAGGTACTAGTGCAAGGTTCAGTGTTCTTGGTTGTGGTACGGTGGCGTGGGCTGTTGCAGCTTGTAGTGTTGGGTTAGAATCCCGGGTAGTGCCCATATGGTGGTGGGAGGCATGTAGGAGTCTAGAGCCAAGTCTGAGGTTCCTCAAGAGTACAGTGCATGGTTGGTTGGGTGTAGGTTTGGTGGCGAAGTGTTCAAGCCAAAGGGCTGGAGAGTTACGCTAGGGGTTGGTGGAGTGTGTTAGAGGGGCCATTGCTGAGATAGGCTGGTGCTGCAGGATATTCAGCATAGTAGCACTATGCTTTTGTTCGTTCAAGGTGGGAGAAGTACTAAATCTTAATTGGGAAGTGCATAGAAACAATGGGTGTGTGAGAGGTGTTAGAGCTGCAAGTAAGGCGTTGAAATAAAATATGAATATGAAAGACCCAGTCAATGCTAATAACGTGGGGAGAAGGCAAGGAGCGAAGTAGTTAACAGCAGAGGGTGCGCGTTGCCGATGCATAATGGCGCACACTAATGAGTGCGGCCAAAGGCTGGGCAGAGTCGGACAGTATGCCTAGGTTAGTGGTAGTCCCTACTGACACTGGTTAACATAAGCCAGCAGAGTGTTGGGTAATAATAAGTGCAGACCTAAAAGCAAGAGTCCAAGGTACATATGAAAATGTTAACGAAGGGGCCCCAACAGTTGCAGTGTGTGTGGGGCACCGGGTCGTAGGGCGTTTAAATGAACAGTAGTATAAGGTTCATGTACGCGGTAGTATAAACTTTAGGAACACGTAGGCACTAAGTCTACACAATCAAAGGTAATGAGAAGAATACAGCACACAATCATAGCATTGTAAGTGCAATACAGTACAGTGGACTATGCAAGGAGGAGTTCAGGCAGCTCACAGGCAGCGCTCGTGAGGTTTTATCAGGCGGCAAGATGTAAGCAATTACAATGAGGCTAAAAGAGCAGGTATGGCATGCTTGCATACTACACTGGGCGAAGCAGTGTCGCAAGGAATGAGTCGCTACTAATGGGAATGGAGGCTCGGAAGCCGAAGCAATAGTAATCACCAGTATCTTACCACATATCGGTAAGCACTAATAAGGCGAACTCGTGATCAAACATAGGAATAGATGCATTGAATACAAGGAACAGATGAAGCATGCAGTTGGATACAGTGTAGACTAAGGGGCAGATTCATGGAACAAACGTGCGCCGAAAATCCATGCACAAGCAGGCGCAAGGGAGCGCAAGCGTGAGAAACGCAGCGCACGCGCGCGATTCAAGGAAGACGCTGCGCGTGTTTCCCGCTGTCCGTGCGCCCAATCCAGCCATGGCGCACGCAGGCATACACGGCTTGCGCTACGCGCACAGCAAAAGCGCACATAGCGCGGCGCACACAACCAAAGTGGGCGGAACAGTGGGCGTAACACGCGGAATGGGGAACAACGTGTGAAAAAGAAGGCGTAACTGGGGAAGTACTCGGAACCCCCACACGCACGTGAATAACCCGTATTCATGGATCCGAATACGGGAAACCCGCGCACGGCAAAAGACGCGCACAGGCGTCAACGCGTCCGCCACACGAAGGCAGGCGGAAGCGTCCCCGCGCACAGCATAAAAGTGCGCGCAAACAACAAACGCATATATACAGCTACGATGAATGCCCCATTTGTCTCAGCACTGATCGTGGGACACCGCAGGAGGAGGAGAATAGCCAGGGCACGCATTTTCGCACCACGGACAAGCCTTTTTGGGATGCCTGACGACCAGGTCTATGGCAGGTATAGGTTTCCACCCCATATCATCCTAGACCTGGTCAGGGAGTGGGAAGATGACCTTCCATCCCCCACCCTTTGCTCCCAAGCATTGAGCCCCTTGGAGAAGCTGCTCAATGTCCTGCATTTTTTGGCCACTGGGTCATTTCAGCGGACCACTGCCATAGTGGGGGGGTCTCACAGGCCACGCAGTCACGCTGCCTACACCAGGTACTGGCAATCATGACAGCGCGCCCCTCAGTCCGCAGGCACATATACATGCCCAGAACACCCGCAGAAAGGCAGGCCGTTGTCCTGGATTTTTCAGGGTGGCACACTTCCCCAAAGTGCTCGGTGCCATAGATTGCACCCATGTGGCCCTACTTCCACCTAGGGCCACTGAGCACATCTACCGAAACCGCAAGCACTGGCATTCCATCAATGTACATGTGGTATGCGATGCAAAGGGAATCATCACCTCTGTCAATGCAAACTACCCTGGCTCCACCCATGACAGTTTCATATACAGAATGTCCGCCCTGAGCCAGGCCCTGGAAGCTGGGCAGCATGGCGACACATGGCTCCTAGGTCAGTACAAATGCCCTTGCACACTCATGCAAGTCACACACAGACAAATATCCAAACCCTAATAATCTCAACTATTATCACCTCCCCAGGGGACAGTGCCTACCCTCTGAGCAACCACATGACGCCAATCCGGAACCCCACCCCACCACCCCAGGTAAGATACAACGCCGCCCATATTGCAACCAGGGGCATAGTGGAGCGCACATTCGGAGTGCTCAAGTCACGTTTCCGCTCCCTTGACCGCTCTGGTGGGCAACTACTGTATGCACCACCAGTAGTGTGCAGGATCATTGTGGCAGCATGTGTCCTGCACAATTTTGCAACACGGCAGGGCGTCCCAGTGGACATGGTGGTGTCCCTACATCCCGAACCACAGGCACAGGCGCTGCCCATGGGAGGGGACAGGGCACGTGGCGAGGAAGCCCGGACCCAGCTTGTGGCCACATTTTTCACCTAAACTCCCACCCCTGCGGAGTGCACCCAGGCCTGGCACATACCAGGTGACAATCGATGATGACAAAGAGACAGTCAACTGTCACAACCCTACCACGCCACATCGTCTGCATCCTTAGCTACTTAAACACAAGCTATCCCGTGTGACCAAAAGGCACACATATGACATGATATGGCCTATACACAAGTATTTCAAGGTGCGGTGAGGCAGGGAGGGGGGAACAAGGGAAGACAGACAACGGTACTACTAGGCCAGGTGTCATTGAGATTGTGCAAGTGCAGGGGTAGGGGGAAGGGAAAAGGGGAAGGGGGGGGAAGGAGTGCAGTACAGGGGAAGTAGACCAAAAAAAAAATACATAGGTCGGCTGGTGGCAACTGCAAAGGTAAGTGCAGACAAGTGCTGGGAAGGGTGGGCTGTAGGGATAGAGAGACAGTACCGCAGTGCAGGGGTTGCCAGGGAGGCAGTGCAAGTGGAGAGTGGCTGGGCCAGGGACCGAGGTCGGTGAGAGTGGCCCAGTTGCAGCTCCAGTGCAGTTCCAGTGAAGAATTCTGCAAGGGAGAGGCAGAGAGAAAGCAGAAGCAAAGAGGAAGGTCTTGAGGTGCTTCCAGAACTGGAGATGGTACCCCTCAAGTTCAAGTGAGGCAGGAAGGCTGTTCCAGAGGGAGGGCCCTGCCGCAGAGAGAGATCTACCCCCAGCTAGTTGCTCTGAGAAGCGGATGACCCTGACATGCAAGGTGTGCATCACAAACACCTGCAAAACAGGCCATGGCCATCACTGTCATGTCACTGAAACCCTCCCAAACCACAACATGACATGGCAAGCAATACCCATACACCAACACAGTAACGATAAGGTACACATTGCCATGTCCTAAATGTACAGTGGCATCAGACAATGATGCCTGACCCGGAATCAGATGAAATGACAGACCAACAAAATCTCCCACCCAAAATAAGTAATTTCCAAATGCATTACAAGAGTCGTAGACGTAATATAACAATGAATGCTTGTCTACATGCACATTGTGCATTGCAAAATCATCACTGCAGCTCATGTGTGCTGTGTCCTACTCCTGCAACACACTGCTCAGCGCACAGCACAGTGAACAGCCATTGTGTGTGATGCACACCCTGAGCATCACATCTAAGTGACAGACCACATCAAACGGCAAATCAGGCATGTACATGATCCATAATCGGTCACAGAACATGTGCTGCAGGGACGCAGTGGGCACCAGAAGGCAAATGGTGTACACGTGGATATGCAAGGGTGGGAGTACATGTAGTGCATCAGAGTGCAAGTGTGTGGTTCTGCAAGGACATGCACTCCACATATGCATGTGCACTCAAGTGACCATTAGTGTTCTCCACACATCACATGTGAACATTCACCATGTGTACAACCCAGCATGTCAAACCACAACTATCCCCTCACACCTGAAAGGAAAACACAACACATGAACAGGCATTGATCAGCAGAACACATGTACCTAGGATACCACCATTACAATGTCAGAGTTCACATCACACTGCAGGGCAAGGCAATTATCAACAACAACCCCCCCCCCCTCACAAATGACCATGACCCACTGAACAACTGCACCTGGGTCATGGAGCCTTCAAACCTCAATTCCACCTGGCCACAGGATCACCTTTACCCTTCGTCACCATCTCCCACCTTGTGTGTAAAAAGGTGCCTGCACCCTCATAATCCACTCATGTCCAAAATCCAAGCCAGAAAAACGAACCAGAACACCCTCCAGTAGATGACTTGACGTAGCAGTACCTCACAAAGGCCAAGTACTACCACAATGATGCAACAACCAAGGTAGCACAGTAAAACAATGTCACGACAGGATGTGAAACATGTGTGGTACATGACATAGGATGATGCACCATGAACGGATGTGTACTGTCACAGGTCCCCTGTACAGGCGCGGGAGTGTCACGAAACAACCACCCCCACCATGTCCCGGGTGCCTGCAAGGTCAAACTCACACAGGCCCCTGAGACTCTGGTGAGGAAGGAGGTTCAGGGATATGCAGTCGGGACAGGTGTTGACACACTGGATGACTGGATGACTGGAATGAGTGGCAGGAGAGGGGAGGAGGAATGACACATGAAACTAGGGAATGCACGAAAATGTACTACCTGCATGAACACATACACAATCCAAACAAACTTGGACATCATTGTCATGGCCTTCTGTAGTCCAGGCTCAGGAGTGGTACGAACCAACCACCCCCTCTGGGGTTTTGGTGCCTGCAAGTTCGGGGCTTACACAGGCATCCGCAACCCCAGCGGGGAAAGAGGGTCAGGGAACGTTGCTTGGATAGGTACGGGAAGCAGGAACACCGGGTAGAGGGTACAGGGTTCAAAATTGCATAGGAGTACAGGTGATTAGGGAGAAAAAACATACCAAATTGAACCACACATACATCCATGCATTAGTACACTCCCCAGCAAGCCTATGCAGAGCAGTTCGAAAGAAAAACAACAAGACACTTAGCTCTGGCTTTGAGTGCTGGCCTCCTGCCTGCGCACTCTCAGGTCCGGTTACAGGAGCACTGCAATGCTGCAAAGAGAGCCACAGTCAACAACCTGTACGTGCCAATTACACAAAAACACAACACCAAACATGCCCCATAGCAACAAACTACTCTACAGAGAATATGGTGTAAATGCTTCGTACCCATATATAACATCACCCCTGTGACGGGTCATACACAGTCAAGGCAGTAAGTCAGCTGCCGGTGGGTGCGTGGCAAATGGAACACCAATGTGTCACAATTCACACAACATGCATTGTTCCCTGGGTAAGCAGACAGACCCATATAGCAAGCCATGACTTCTGAGCAAGTTGTGTACCACCATGGCCGAAACAAAGTTGGCAGTGCATTTATCATAAAGTACATGGAAAATACATGCACTGCACCCGAGTATGTCCCTTGCTGTATGTCCCTGTGAGCTGCCCCTTTCCATGTCTCGGAAGGCTACATGGTTGAAACAAGTGCCTCAATGGACCTTGGTGTACCGGAGGGTATGTGCCACTGCCCCTGCATGTGTCCCAGACAACCCTACTATCAACAGCCATCAGTCCACCAACACATCTGAGCTGCATTGTGTGCTTCAACACCAATATTTGTCTAAGCTCACCCTCAGTGCTGTGACTAAGCCTGCATGTGCAACTCGCCTGGTGCAAGCTTTGCTGTGTCGTGGCCCCCCTGTGCTGCTCACCTTGCCTGGAGTTCCTTGGAACATGTCAGCAATTCTAGGATGTGGGTCTGCAATCCCTGTGCCTCTGCTTGTGCACACATGTGCATGTGGGCACCAACAAACGTGTCCAGAATTCCGTCGTCCAATGGGCCATGTCTGCTGGCAAAGGTGCTCTGGAGGCTCATCCCCCTGCAGAAAGGGCATGAAACACATGATTAATGCTTCAAAGTCATCTGTGTGTGTCTCATCAGGCGTCTCATTACTTGACCATGTCAGAGAGTCACATCACAAATCACACCATCAGTCCGTCTTTCACATCCAAAGTGTGGAACACTATCTACAGCATGAATTGCAACAAGCACGTGTACAGTAAAGATATGAAACATACTACACAATGCATAGCAATTAATGTACACATTAATCATGACACACCCCATCTAGCAAAAGCTGAATAGTGGACAATAACACCAAAATCATCCCCACTAGGGGTGTCAACACAAGTCACACAGCACCAGACATGCCACAGATATGACAGTCCAAAGCCCTTGTGTAAAATTCTGTAACACCGAACCATCCTTGCGAGCCCATGGATAAGGGAGGCAGGAGTGGCATATGTGAGTCAAGGACCCCAAGCGGCAAACACATACACAAGACAAGCCTGAAGGGCCCAGCTGGAACACAGTGATGCCTTCAAAAGCCATAAAGCACCGCACCGTCACATGAAAGCACAATAGACTAGCAATTTTAAACTAAATCAACTATTAACTAATTACACTAACAATGGAAAACCTACATTACCTAATTAAACTAACTATCAATCAGAAACTTAACTAACTAAACTAAAAGAAAAATAAAAAATGGCTACATACGACCCGGGGGGGGGGGAGGCACCCAGGAGGGGGGAGGTACAGGGTGCTGCTCAACATCCACATGCGATGATGCTGAGCCAAAAAAAAAACCTCCATGGGCTCAACGCCTGCACAGCCAGACCTATGTGGGAGATAGATGGTCGTCTAAGTCTGGCTCATCCTGTAAAGCCTGGTTCTGTGTGGCGATGTGACGTAGGTCTGCATGCAGAACCTCACGTGATACATGTGCTTCCTCTTGCAAGGTAGCACGTGTAACACGGAGTTCCTCCTGCAAGGCCTGGCTGGACAACCGCTGCACCTCCCGGCAAGCCTGTAGCTCAGCCGAGATGGTACGCTCAAGCTGTGCAAACCTCTTCTCTGCCTGCTGCCTCTGGGACATCATAAGGACACCCAGAGTGGATCTGAGGGAAGCATACTCCTCCCTCAGGGCATCCATGTGCGCCTCTGCGTGAGCAGCAATTGCTTGACGCAGAGACGACATTTCAGCCTGGCGTGCCATGTCTGAGGCCGCCATGCCCAGCCTGAGCGAGCGGGCCGTGGACCGTGCCGCCTGCTGCTGGAGAAGCACCTGCCTAACAGGGGGAGCACAGATCGGGCCACACGCTCCATGCTCTCAGCGATGTTCTCCATTGCTGCCCCCTGCCGTTCGGAATTGGCAGTCATGTCTTGCTCCCACTCAGTATACAGCGGTTGCGCGCGGCGACTGCGTTGCTGGGCTTGACCCCTGCGGGACCCAAGGACCGGGGGTCCTCGCTGTGTTGGCACCGCCCGCGGCTGCACGACTACATACCCCCGTCGACGTGATGTCCCAGGCACATCAGTGACTGGTGTGGAGGGTGACCCTGTGTCCCGATCCACCACGGGCGGAGGAACCAAGACTGTCTGATCCCTCAGTGCAGGGGTCGCAGACAGAGGAGTGTCCACATCAGAATCACTCACCCCTGACACATGGACTTGATGCTCATCCAACTCAACATGGACGTCGGAGTCGTCATCAAGGCTGGACTAATAGGCAGCCAGAGACAAGATGGACTGCAGCACTTGGGGGTTTTCGTGGCCTACCACCCCACGAACCCCACTACTGCCGGGTTTTTGTGGTGTTACCAACCCTGTGTCTGGCATGACAACACCATCCTCCGCCTCCATTGCGTCATCACCTGAAAAATAGAGAGAAAAAAGGTCACTACACATGTCAGAAGCACACACCGATAGCAAACGCATCCGGCAGACATCTGACACACAACATATAACCTGGCATGCATGCTGGGTCAACTTTGAATAGCTTCTGTGATCAGACCTATTGAAAGGTGGCAGTTTCCATGGAAGTGGGTCTATGCAGTGCAGAAAATGTGTACGCCACTCACTACCTACATGTACAAGGACACCATGGTGTGTGCCAGGAAATGTGAAGGCAGTGCAATGTCAAATTCAGACATCACGTGCACTGTGCATTCAATGTGTACCATATCTAGAAGCCAAGCACCCCTCCACCCCAGTACCAAAGCAGGGATGCCTAGCATGGTATCAAAAGGCTGACCATACACCTGTGTATTGACAGGCAGTGTTGACTGGCATCAACAGCTTAATGTGATTCAAATGACAACACTGCAAATGAGGCTGGGACAGTAGGCAGGACACATGATGAAAACTCTGGAGGCCGCCCACGTGTGAAGAAGACACAACAAGAGTTGGAGAGTCATTGGCCATTGAACAGGCTGAGGCCTGTGAGCCACACAGATTGTCAGAGCCTATACATGTGTGCAACGCAGGACTGAGCCACAGTTGACATGGGAAGGCTGATGAGATGGCAGGCAATGTATGTAACCAAGGACTTGTATTACAGTGATCATCCAGTCAAGGACACATAGGGGCATGCGTGCAATGCACATAGAGCATGAATGGGCACTTGTGTCCCTGCGGGACATCTGACCCATGCATAGTACAAGAGAGATACCCTGCATCGAGTACTAAGGCTGTACCACACCGCATATGTCTGGCAGATTCTACGCTGGAAGTTAGCATCTACACAGGATACATGAACAATAAAGTAGACATTGGCACGATTGAAGCAGACCAGTGCAAAGGTGGAACTGGGGTGCAGAGTGGCGGAGGAGGGGCAAGGGAGCATGCCTACATGGAGTCCTGCATGCAGGCAGAGGAGACATGCATGACGGAAGCATTGCATTACTTACACATCAGAACCATGTACACGTCACATGTAGCAGCAATCATGCATAACACATCCCACAAGTGAAACACACACGTCCTCAACAAACACGCATCAACACTCACTGGACTGCGCATCAAAGTGCAGCATCTCTCCCACTCCTTCGACCAATTCAGGTGGCATGAACTCTGCAAGGAGAGCCTCATGCGGAGTGAGCTCTTCCTCCTCTGGTGCAGGCTCACTGCCAGTCACCAGAGTCAAGTTGTAATTAGAGGCACGCTTAGCCTTAGTGCTGCGCTTGATGTCATTCCAACGCTTTTTGCACTCTTGCGCCGTGTGCACCTCATGGCCGAATGAACTGACATGTTCCGCAACATGCTTCCAGTGGGTGTCACGTTGGGCAGCCGTAGTCTGACTATTGGCACCCACTAGCATGGCACGGCTGTGGCCCCGCACGTAGTCCACGAGGAAGTCCAGTTCCTGCTTACAGAAAGGCTTCTTCCTCGACGTGCAGGAGGTCGTGGCTGTGTGTGGGGTCCCAGCCTGTGCTGCAGGTGCAACCTTCCTCCTCTTGGACTGTGGCGCAGACCCTGGCTGGCTAATGCCGCCCTGACCAGTATGGCCAGTGGGTTCGGTGGATTGAGCCAAGGGAGTGGCAGGTGGAGGGATGACCAAAGGCCTGACTTGTGTCAGTGGCAGCTGGGTGCCCACTAATGGACCCTGCGCAGCAACATCAGCTGTGGCAGGGTCATTGACCGCAACGGTCCTGGTTGGCAGACTCACAACCGGGGTGCTGTTGGGTGCATCTGCCCCTGCACTTGCCAACACCCGGCTGTTCGGGGCAGCAGATGACATGACTGCCCCAGGGACACGTGTCTTGGTCTGAGCAGCCCGGCGTGCCCCTATGGTTTCCCCCCTGGCCTGTTGGAGATCTACCAAGGGCTCTTCAAGTGCCAACGCAGCCTGCGCTGGCAGACCCTGAGCCTGGGTGGCGGTGTCCACAGCTGCACCTGCAGCTACCACTACCCTTGGGCCCGTGGCAGTCGATGGAACGGACTGCTGGGTCGAACGGGTGCCAGTGCCAGATGCAGGAGCTGCATCCCCCGGAACCACAGGGGGTGGTGGCATGACTGCACTGACACATGGCACAACATTGTGCTCAAGTGGCGCACCCCTGCCTCTTCCCCCTCTGTGGCCGCCCTGGACACCCTGGAGTCCCCCTACTCCCTGGTCACCACGGCCACGACCACGCCCGCCACGAGGAGGACGCCCAGCTGAGGCGCCCCTCACCTTTGGTGGCCTCCCAACCATGGCACTGATGTAGTGGTGCTGGCACAGATGGAGTGGTGCCAATAGGAGGTGTACACCACAATTGACCTGGGCAATTGGGCTGAAGGGGGTGGGAAGCAAGATATTAACAGCCCCCCTGCACCTGCAAGGCTGTATGTGACCCCGGTGATGTGACGGGTCACGCAACGCTCAGGCACCCCAAAACTGCAGTAAAACCGTGCACGCAACCCTGCAGCCTACGTGCGTGGATTCAACCTCCCGCAGTACGCGGTAGCACCCAGTAACACGAATAACGCGTACGCGTGGGACACGCAGGCTACTATGACATCGAAAATGGGTGCGATACACAGGGGAACCCGCAGTGGGAAAAAGAGCGTGTGCGACTCACCGTCTGACTAGCGCGATGCAGAAAAACACGCATAGCCAATACCCCCGCCAAAAGAAGAGATATGTCCTTGATAGCTGTGAAGTTGTGATGGCGCGTGAAACAGGAAGCAGCAACACACGTCGGTCTCCACGAAAGGCACGTACAGCGAACTGCTGGGCCCGCTCACCTTTAACCCGTGCTGAGGGAAACGCGCGCGCGTCACGTCACTTACGCGCTAAGGGCCTTTCCTCGAATTACACGCTGACGTGCCGAATTTTCACGTGCCAAATCACTCCGTATCAAGCTGGCCACGCGTAAGCACACGGAAGACCACGCTCCTGCCCAGAAGGCCGAACTACTGCCCCCCCAGAGCCCCGAGCACGCTCTCACCTGCCATCTGCTGCTGCCTGACTGCCTGCTGCCCACGTGTCCTGCCATTTGCTGCCTGCACATCAGCCAGGGGTGCTGTTGCTGTGACCACCCCTGCTGGAACCGAAGACTCCCGACTGGGATTCCATCGCTCCACAGCCCAGCCCCAGGACCCAGTTGCCCACCCACTCCTGCCTCTGGGGTTGTTATGTCGGGGCAAACACCATCTGAGACCACTGACAACCCCTGGCCAGAGAGGCAGAGGGGCACCAGCTTCAGTGCCACCGAAGTTGGTGTCCTGGTGGAGCAAGTCCTGGGACAGTATGATGCCCTCTTTGGAAGTTTCCGCGCCGACAAGGAAGGACGGACTCGGATCTGGACTGACATCGTGACTGCCATCAACGCGGAGGGAGTGGCAGTCCGCAACTTAAATGCCAAGAAGCGCTGGGAGGACTTCAGGTCCAGGACCCTGAACAAGGCCCGGCGCCTCTTGAAGGCAGCGGATGCCAAGGGGTGCCGCGGCCACTTGTCGGAAGAACAGATGCAGGTCCTGGAACGCATATCCCCAGCGCTCCACGTCCAGGTCCTTGAGAGGCAGACCCGTCTGGAGTCGAGCGGTAAGTGTACATGCATCCTGATTGTGAGCTGTGCATGTGGTGATTTTTCAGTAGTGTGCAGGTTGCACATCTGTTTGTATGGGGTCGAGTATGAGTGGGGGTGTACAGGGCCGTGGGGCTAACACATGCAAGGGCTGGAATGTGAGACATGGATGGTGCTTGTGTGTGTAGGCTTGCATGCCAAATGCAGTTGTGTGGGCACACATGTTTGGATGAATGTGTATGTAAGTAGACATGTCCGTGATGTCACGCATGTATGTTGTTTTCAGCTGCATGTATCAGCACTGTGTACATGTGCATCTGTGTGTATTTGACAAGGGTGCAACAGTGATGCAAAATGGATGCATGTGACAGCGGTATGTGGAAGCCTGATCGGCAGATGTGACATGGATGCCCATCTGAACACCGACACTTGGCAGAGGTGTACACATGCATGCAAGTGTGGTGGTGTGTGTACATGTGTGGTGCACTTCCTGTGTTGCATGTGATGTCTGGCTCACCTTTGCCTTCTCATGCTGTTGTATGTGTATGGATGGTGCTGGCAGTTGCGATATGGCTGTGGTATGGCTCATGTATGCGAGTTGAAATGACATGTGTGTTGGGGATTGTGATGACATGTCTGAGGTTTGCCAATGCCACTCATGTACAACTGTCATGTGTGTATGTGTCCATTGTACAGTGCCCTGATGCCTGTGTTTTATTTCTCCCTGTCTGCAGCGTCAACTGATGAAGATGCCGGAGAAGGTGCTGTGGAGCACAGCAGCGGTGATCCCACCGCCAGCCGGAGACGCAAGGCCCGGCTCCCCTCCCATGTTGTCATCTCGTCGGGGAGTGAGGAGTCCGGTGCCGCGTCCCAGGCCGCAGCTGCCGGGGGGAGGTCCAAGAGGCAGAGGTTGGAGTTGGACTCCTCGGCAGCAGAAGGGGCAGCTGGGACCCCACAGGGCCCAACGGGGGAAGATGGCACGGAGTCATCCAGGTTGGTGGGGGGTTTGGTGGAGGAGGAGGCCGTGCAAGCAACAGGCGGGGTCTGGAGGTGGGGATCCCACTGGTGCTAGTGGTGCAGTGCAGGACCAGGAGGCAGCACAGGCCTCCGCGGAGGTGCCTGTCTGCAATCCTGTCCCTGATCCTGTCCCTGCATCATCTTGCACCAGCAGGGATGCCTACGTCCAGACCCGTTTTCAGGCAGGGGATGAGTTCACGACAACTGGCCTTCCTCTGCCTGCGGACGTGGCTATCCGGGTCCGGGTTGAGCCTGTTCTGACTGGTGTGGCGTTGCGTCAACGGGCCATGCGAGGTGACCTGCAGTCTTTTCATGAGGAGACTGCAAGTCATCTCGAATGGCTCGTTGACCACGTCAGCCTGCTGGGACAGGTCACCCAGGCCGGATTCCTCCATATGATGGGGCTTGCTACGACCCCCTCCTCAACAGAACCCCCTACGCGCCAGTCATCCTCCGTTCCATCTTCCCACCCATCAGTCACCTGGGTGCCCTGTGGAGCTGCCTCTGACGGTGCGGCCAGGCTGGTGGAGGAGGCATCCCTGCCACAGTCGGGAGTCGGACGTCCAGCAGGGGTGGCCACATCAACAACTGCACCCCAGCCGGCGGAGGATGTGCAGGCAGCAGGAGGCAGTGCACGGGCAGAGTCACAGCAGCAGCAGCAACGTGGTGGGAGCCATGAAGGCTCGGGGCCTTCAACATCGGAGGGGCAGGCGTCGGCCGCAGGGCAGGAGGACCCAGGACAGAGAGTGTCTTCCGTGTGGCAGCGGTTGGGCCACGCCATAGATGCGGAGCGGCAGCGGGCGGAAGAGGTACGGCTCACAATAGTCAGGGCGGAGAACTCCATGCGGAGGGCCCTGAGGCGGGCTGAGTGCCTCGAGGCAATCCGCAGGGGTTTGGAGGTGGACACGTCGACGGCCCTGCGGACCCTCGGGGCCATGGAGGAGGACCGCCTCCGTGACATTGAGCAGGAGTTCGATGATGCCCTGGCCTGGGACATCCAAAAGTGAGCCGTCAAACTAGCCCACTGCCCTTGTACATAGTTATGTAGGTAGTGTTGGGTTTCCTTTTTTTTTGGATTTATTTTGGACCTTTTGGACATTGGCCACATTTTTGTATATAGTTTATTTTATTAGTTAGTGTAGTTAGATAGGTTTCATTTCTTTTGTTGGGATAATGGACCCTGGCTTGTTCGTATGTACATAGTTCACTGTTGGATTGTATTTTTCTTTCACATTTTAACCATGGAGCAATGGCTTTCAATTTTATTTCCCATTGGATTTTGTTTTCTGGACAGTGACTTCGGACACCATTAGTTTGGATTATGATTTTTGCTTTTGATTTTTTTCACGGACATGCTTCTTTTCATTTTTGTACATTCCCATTTCTGTTTCTTTATTTTTGATTCCATTTGTTTCCTTTAATACATATTTTTTTAGTGAACTTCAATGTGTAGTATCTCATTGGTTTCATCCATATCATGATATGGGTTTTGAGATTCACTGACACCCATTGGGTGTATGTGAGGTAAATGTGTTTGTTTCGGAACTTGCAATTGGTGTTCTGTCATGTAATTGCCAATTATGAGTGGGTGGATGCAATACTCGGGTGGGTGTTTTGCATTTGGAGGCTGACCATAGGGACCAGGGATCTAGATTGTGATGACATGTTGGCTGGGGAACATGAGTTGGACATGAGTGGGGGCCTGCGGCAGGTGCCCCACAGTGCTGGGGGGTGGGGGTGCAGGGGAACATGAGTTGGACATGAGTGGGGGCCTGCTGGCAGGTGCCCCACAGTGCTGGGGGGGTTGGGGGTGGGAGACATGAGTGGGGGCCTGGTGGAGGCTGCCCCTGCACTGCTGGGGGTTGGGGGTGGTGGGAGACATGGGTGGGGGGGCCTGCTGGCAGGTGCCCCACAGTGCTGGGGGGTGGGGGTGGTGGGAGACATGGGTGGGGACCTGCTGGCAGGTGCCGCACAGTGCTGGGGGGTGGGGGGTGGGAGACATGAGTGGGGGCCTGGTGGAGGTTGCCCCTGCACTGCTGGGGGGTGGGGGTAATAGGGGACATGGGTGGGGGCCTGGTGGAGGCTGCCCCTGCACTGCTGGGGATTGGGGGTGGTGGGAGACATGGGTGGGGGGCCTGCTGGCAGGTGCCCCACAGTGCTGGGGGGTGGGGGTGGTGGGAGACATGGGTGGGGACCTGCTGGCAGGTGCCGTACAGTGCTGGGGGGTGGGGGGGTGGGAGACATGAGTGGGGGCCTGGTGGAGGCTGCCCCTGCACTGCTGGGGGGTGGGGGTAATAGGGGACATGGGTGGGGGCCTGGTGGAGGCTGCCCCTGCACTGCTGGCTGGGGTGGGGGTGGTGGGAGACATGGGTGGGGGCCTGCTGGCAGGTGCCCCACAGTGCTGGGGGGTGGGGGTGGTGGGAGACATGGGTGGGGGCCTGCTGGCAGGTGCCCCACAGTGCTGGGGGGTGGGGGTGCAGGGGAACATGAGTTGGACATGGGTGGGGGCCTGCTGGCAGGTGCCCCACAGTGCTGGGGGGTGGGGAGGGTGGGGGACATGGGTGGGGGCCTGGTGGAGGGTGCCCCTGGTGGCTAGGGGTGCAGGGGGACATGCGTTGGTGGGCAGTAGTGCAAGTTGACATGTGGGTTGGCTGGGGGGCATGGCCATGGTGGATGGGGTGCCTGCAGGACATGTGCAGGGTAGGCCCCTGTGGTGTGAGCCACCTGCAGGGGCCGTGGAGGGTGTAGAGGGAACACCTGGGAGGACCCACACGTGCAATTCACGTGTGGTGCTCCCCGCGCACCCCTGTAATACACGTACCCTGATGGAATCGCGTGTGGAACTTCCCGCGCACCCCTGGAATACACGTACCCTGCGGAAATCGCGTGTGGAACTTCCCGCGCACCCCTGAAATACACGTACCCTGCGGAAATCGCGTGTGTAACTTCCCGCGCACTCCTGAAATATGCGTACCCTGCTCGCACGGGGCCAATCACGTGTGGAACTTCCCGCGCACCCCTGAAATACACGTACCCTGCGTAAATCGCGTGTGGAACTTCCCGCGCACCCCTGAGATACACGTACCCTGCGGAAATCGCGTGTGGAACTTCCCGCGCACCCCTGAAATACGCGTACCCTGCTCGCACGGGGCCAATCGCGTGAGGTACTTCCCGTGCACCCCAGTGATACATGTAGCCCGCTTGCCGTGCTGGTACAGGGTTGGCGCAGCCCTTTGCGCTGGATTGGGGATTTTGATGGCTTTTCCTTGCGCGAGAGGCGTTCTTGGGAGCGTAACTGGCGCTGCTGCAGGGTTGCTGCGTCACTGTGCGCCACGGCTGGTTTTGGTGGCTGGAATCCATGAATACGCGGTGCGCGGAAATGGATTTTAGCGCTCGCGGCTGGCGCAGAGATTGGCACGCGCACACTGTGCGCCAGCCGCGTGCGCCACTTGTGTGCTGAATTCTATGTCTATGAATTACCCCCTAAGTGTCGGGAGGAAGGTAGGTCAGATACGACAATTGTTACAACTATGCAAGTAAGTTTAGAACTAGAGCTTGTGTTCTTAATTGCCGTAAGTCTTACTCTGCTATTGCGGACGGCTTGGGGGCGAGCCAGATGCTTCCGTGTTAATGTCTAGATGGCGAGGCAATCGATAAGAGTGTCCAAAGCAGAGCTGCAAGTAGTGGCGAGGGGCTTACTTAGTCAATTTGGGAAAGAGTCTTCTGGCAACGGCACGGAAGGCTGCGGACAGGAGTCAGCCTTTGTTTTTTGTGCCTTGGTGTTCTGGACCGGCTAACGCCTGCCGGCACTGGATTGGTGGTCAAAAGGAGGACAGCAGCCAATAGCAAATCAGCTGGAAAAGGTTAGGCAGAGAAGACATCATTGGATCGTAGGTCGGCCATCTTTGCCTATGTGAACCTCGTGGTTTCTAATGGTGGAAATGAATGGGCAGTTGTGTGCAGTTTTTGTAGGCCTCTGATGTATGGATTAACTTCAGTGACTACTGTAGTTCTGATGTGCATTGATGAAGTGCATCTTCAAACTAACCTTTACCAACATTTTTCAGACCTGCACAAAGTATTTTTGAATTGATGTAATGCTCTGCCCTAGTCTACCATAACATTGAAGAGTAGTGACAATTAGGAACGCATTGTGTACTGGTTGCTTTTGTTTGGTCAGTAATCTGTTTGGTGTAGTGTGTACATTGCATGCCATGCCGACAATCTGGTGAAATTGATGAAAGATGCAGTTGCAGTCCTCTTTAGACCACACCATTAAGCATCCCTAGATTGGACATGTGGGAGAAATATTTTACATTGTAGCATCTGTTCAGGTTGTAATATGATATGGGCTACAACCTTCTTCCTGTAAGGACGCTGATCCGTGTTGATCGAAGAAAGTCCTTCATGTCGTGGGTAGTTCATTAGACTAATTGTGTGGGTGGCAACATGTTTCCTATTGAAATCCATTCATGGTTAAATTCTTTTCGTCTTTCTGGGGTGGAGTACAAAGTTGGGCAAACGGCACAAATTGCCATTGAGTGTCAATGGTTAAAACGGGTTTCATTGTTTATGATGTATCTGAGCAATAATCCTCTGGTCTATATGCTGATTTGCCATTCTATGTCATATTGGAAGTTCTGCCTTGATGATGACATGTAGGTCTGTAATTTCTGCCTTTTTTTTCTTTTAAAAACAAAGTAATGTTTTCTTGAGATCTCATCTAGCACAACCAAATGATTCTAAATGAAATCGGAGAGCAGAAGTTCAAGTTACAAGCTACTAGCCAGCCAAAAAAAGTCACTTGCCACCTCAATTCTTTATATACAGGCAGCGCACTGTGTCTTACGCCAAGAGTCACTTATTAGTAGCCAGTGGCGAGTGCACGTTTTGCACCATGTACAGTAACGCTCTCTCCCCTGCGGTCCTTGGGAATTGAATGTCCAAATGTGATCCCGGAAGCTGGGAAACTCTAAGTGCAGTTTTTGTAAGGGCTATGTTAAGAAGCAGGTAGCAATATTTGAAGCTGGGAAACCGTGGAACTTGAGTTGTGAGCACAATACTTTGATCTGGTCAGCACAACATGTCAAAGGCAAACGCTCCGACATGGCCCTCCTGATACATAAGCGCTATAAAAGCACAGATGTGCTGATGTAGTGATCTATTGGCTAAGTTAATGAATGTGAAGTGGTGTCTTCTGAAAGGTCTAACATTGGCTTCCTTGGAACATCACAACACTATCCTACCTACTGCGGTCTCCCCGAGAACGTACCTTAATACATGGTTAATTTAGTGGTTAAATATTATCCCAGCAGTCCCAAGAATGAACACCTTTTTTTGCTACACAAACCGAGACACCAACCCTGTTTGGAATGCTCTCGCCAGAAGTCACAGGGAAGTTTATGCTGAGGTGATCCAGACGGCAAAGCACCACTGGATGCTACAGACCCGAGAAGTGAAGCCTTCCCAAGGGCCAGAACTGTTGACTGGAAGATCCTTGCAAGTGGATGCAGAGTTGGTAGCTTTTGGAGGCAGGATCCAGTAGAGTTGGAGTAATCTTGGCAAGTTAGAAGGAATGTGAAAGCAATGACACTGTTGGGCTTAGATCCTATTGAGTGGCACACACCCTCCTATCTCTTATGGCCCAGGGAAGCCACTGTACCCCAATATTTTCCTAGACTGACAGTTCCGGCAGGCGACTTCTCTAACTGGGAAGTGAGCAGGTTTCCAGGCTGACCAGCTCTTTAGCCCTCAAGTAAAGTAACTTTGAAGACAGCACACAGGAGAAGAGAGAGCATTTTGGGATGCCCAAGCCCTGTCGTTGGAATCAGTGGATTCCTGATAGGAAACGAGATGGCCCCCTGTGGCCTCTTGCTTTCTGTCACCTGTTACCTTACTTTTCCCGAAGTCTGGGAAGCCCTGACTCGGTCCCTTCCCCCTGACTGGCAGTTGGGTGGAAGTTCCATATGTGGTGTTGTGGGGGACGTCCAGGACATACCGGCTGGAGCCTTCCCAATGACTGTATGTTGTGGGTATGCCCATGGGGTGGGACCTGGGTGAATGGAGTGTGTGGCAAATATGCATTTCATGTTACGGGTGTCTAGTATCTGGTGGTTGACACAATGACTGAGACAGCCCTGCCCGAAACCGGTATGAATGCAGTGTGCAGTGCGGAATGGCAGAGTGCTTGTCCGGATCCACATTCCGTGTTGAGAGTGTCTGGATGGAAAATAATGGCCTGAATGCACTGGGGGCCTAATTGGCTGCCTGAAGGCCCTTCGGAATGATTGGTTGCCTGAGTGTGACCCAGCAGAGGGAATGGGAGATCAACAGTAGATCTGGGGGCCTCTCACTGATGGAAATCGTTCAGAAGTTGAAGTTGATACTTGATGCTTATTCTTGAAGCCCACTGGAAGAACTACTGCTGTTGCTGTCCTTCGCTAATCTGAAAGCTGTTGTGCCTTCAAGGAACTGATCCAAGAGAGAACCTGGCTAGAAGACCTCTTCCCGAGCTACAAGGGACCATCATGCACCAGCTGATCTTTGCCAAAGCTCCCCGGTAGATAGACCTACGAAAGGCTCCCAACCAGAGAAGGGGACCGCCGAGGAGAACAAAGAGAAGCACCGGGCAGCCGTCCGTCGCTGACCGCAGCCGCAGTGCTCCCTTTGCCTAAGAACATTTTGATCCGAGGACTCCTTTGTTCATCACCGTCGACCGCTTTCGTCCTGCCAGAGAAAGTCGAGGCTGCCGACGACCGAGGAGAATCCACCGGTGTCATGACCACTCTGAGGGCGCACAAGTTGTGCCATAAGCAGGCTTCCACCAGAACCATGAGGGCCTTAAAACCACTGCAAAATGTCTCCTGAAGCCAGTCCTGGTGCCTTTGGCACCAGGCTCATATGTAGGAAGGAAGGGCTGTTCAAACTAGGTCCCATTTATGTACATGGGCCTTTAAATCCAACATGGAAGCACCCACACAGTCTAGTTCTAAGACTCCAGCCATGCGGTCTAGTGTTTTGGGTGTGGCAGGCCTGGAACTACTTTCCCTGGTACTACTTTACCTGGGCTATATAAACCACACCCTGACTGCAGAACACGCCTTGAGTTATTTTTCAACCCGCATCGTGACGTCCAGCTCCTGGTCTTCAGCATCTTCCTGTAATCCTGCAAGAACAAGATTATTCTGTTTTACCTGAGAAAATACCATCCAGCACTCGGCATCTCAACTGGGCTGCAATCTGTGGAAACCGAGAGAAGAAACCTTACTCGCCTGTGAGTACTAGCTTAAGGACTTCTGGCAAACTGCTATCACAGCTGCTGTTCGAACATTGTGACCTGCAATAACGAGAAAGGGAAAAACAATATTAGAACGCGCACTTCCAAAAATCGAATTCCATCAGTCTTACCTGAATTCCATTGCGCTACGCCACGCTTCCGTCCGGATCACTTCAGCAACATCTGCAAATGAAAAGACATATTCAAGTTCGCTTTCAATATTCAACAACCGCACAGTGCTGTACTTACCTTAACAGATTCTGGGGGCCTGTTTCTCATCGCGCTCTCATCCACTCGCAGCACCACAGCAGCCTGTGAGGAGAAGAAAACACAGGTTAGCTTTAAAAGACAATAAAGGCGCTGTGCTTCACGTTTTCTCTTAACTAGAAAACGTGCCTCTCCATCTGGCACGCCAGCAGCAAGACCTTCGCACCTGAAAAGAAGATGGACATTAACGAATTCCCACCATAAACAGAACAAAGACTTCAAATTAACAAACCTATCTACCTATCAGCAGATTCGGGGTCACAGCAGGCCTGGGCCCAAGGAAGGCATACTGCACCAGTGAAGCAACTTGGGCAGCTCGCCAACAAACATCAAGCACCCCTGCACAAGAAATGCTGGACGGATAGCTCACCCTACAAATAACTAAGATTCATTATTCAGCACTGGGAAACTATGCATCCAGGGTTCCAGATCTCAGAGCCTTCCAGACGCCCCCGGGGATATCAGGTGAGCGTAACACCGGTGGGTTTTCCGCCACCCGAAGACCGCAGAGGCGCCGATGACTCAATGCCCTTGCTGGGCCCAAGTTCTTCATTGACCCCTTTGCTGCATCAAACACTCGTCAAGATGCACTGCACGCCTCCGCTTGCAGGACATTTTCGACCGATCCTCAACGAGCACCGCAAGAACCAAAGCTGCTGCCGCAACACTGTTCACCCCTTTTTCCTTGTGGGACCTTGACGATCCGTGGCGCCTTCCTTAAAGGAAGCCGCTCAAGAAGGATTAGTTAACGACCCGACGTCGAACTCTGCTATTCCAGGTACATTGGGGTAGTAGAACTTTTATAGAAGGAGATGAGACTCTAATAGAAAATATATGGACTGGGCCTGTAGTTCATCTTTATTTACAGGTTGCCCAGGTGGGGGGGGGGGGGGGACACTCATACAGAACTGCATCTGGGTAACGAGCCAGTATCCTGCCAACTGTCTAACCAACTTGTTTTCCTCTGAACTCTATGGTTGATATTGTTGTTTGTTGCTGTGGTGATTCGTATGCCATTTGAACTGAGTACAGTTGATGCATTTTAATGGAATCGGAGTAATCGTGGTACCACCTAGAACTGTATATATTTACCATTTTAGATTTGTCGGCGCACAAAGTGTTATTGTGTACATAACGTGAACCTTATTTATATAAAAGCTGTGTTTTCACGAAAAGTGTGTGGACATTCCTTTGTGGGTGCTTGGGGACTACACTGTACTTAAGAACCAGCCTGCATTACCTCCTCAGAGCTTAAGCCTTGATTGCTCGTCTATAGCTACCGTAATAGAGAATCTTGGTTGGGGTCCTCTGTGCCTCTCCTCTACCATACAGGAAGCAGGAGTACAGGCACCTGTCTTTACAGAGAGGCCGCCTGTAATGGGGAGTGAGGAGGAGAGAACTAATTGAAGAAAGGTTGGCCACATATGCTACAAACATGCAAACGAGGGAGAGGACCAGATGGAGCAGTGTTGGCAGAATACTCTGCAGTGACCTTGGCGGTCACCTCCAAAGGGTGATGTAGCCGCAGGGAGGATAGCAGACTGAAGACGCCATCTGCATATGCCAGAAGCAGCTGCTGAAACTCTTGAGTGGGGGGAAGACTAGTCGAACACCACAGTGGAGTGGTGCACCCAGGTGACGGAAACGAGTGTGTTTGGAACACTCATTCACTCTCTCTCTATGGCCACAACCTGCATGTATGGGCATCTCCCTGTTGTGGAACCATTCACAAGCCCATGTGCTGGGGTCACCTAACAAACATCAAAGTAATTCTGTGCATACAATCTATCCAAATTCTGGAACACCCTTCCAAAAGACTTGTCACTAGAAGAGAATTGCCTAACGGTTCGCATGAGTGGTGAAGGTTCACCTGCTCAAGATTATGATTGTTCTTTTATAACGCACTTCATACTGGGGACCAGTTTCTAAGCGCGAGCCCGGGATTCGAACCTGTGTTGCTATGTGTTGTCTTGCTGCCAAGACAAATGCGTTGCCCCAAAGCAGATAGCCTCTAAGACCATATGCTAGTATAAACTGACTTTTCAGCCATCATCTTGCTGCCGTCCCTTGTCCCCTTTACTTCCTTCTCCCCTTTTCCTAACCTGTAGATGGTTAATGGGGATAGGGAAAGGGGGCTAGCAGCACACACTAGGACTCTGCCCCTCCTAGTGAACAGTGCAACCTTTCCTGACCTTTTTTGGTTTGCTGTCTGGTCCTGTGATGTTGCCTCTTCACTACTGTGGTAACGTTTTTGAAACGTTTTTGAAAGGGCTTTAAGCGCGTTCTATGGTTTCTAGCCTCTCCTGCCTCTCGCTTATCCGGGTGGCTAAACCTACACACAGAATCCTGACCCTGCCGGCATATCTGCAATGCCCGCACCTTAGCGTTGCTTGACTTCTTAGTTATGTGCTTAGTTTGTGCTGGTCTTCCCCACATTCTAAATTGGTTTCGTTTTCTTATTTGGGGACACAAGGGGACACACGATTTAAGGTAGATGCTCTCTAACCATTCCAAAATGCATTTTGCCAAATCGATTAGTGAAAAAAAGTTACTATTTGCACAGTTTGGACTGTGCTCAAATGCCTGCCATTGATGGGTTTCATGCGACTGTTAGTTTACTGAGTATTGTACCTCACAAGTTACCAGTAAGAAAGGTCCCATTGTGTTAAATTTAGAGGTTCTTTTGGAAATGCCAATGTACTCATGTCCCACCCCCTTTCTTCAAATGTAATGTATTACTTTCCCGAAAGGCAAACAACATCCCTACCGAATGGGTTTATGGGATAAAGTCACGACTAACTTCAAAGTTCTGCAAAAACCGTCGCATTTTAGTACAAAAAGCTTCATATTTTAAACCCTTGAGCTGCTTGTTTGCTGACTCCGTTCTCGCGGCAGCCCTGTACACCAAACGCTCCTGGCTGCATTGATAGCATTACGGTTGTGAATAACCACACAACCTATGTCAAGCAACGACATGCCTCGCCGTCAGTCTGCACCTCGAGCACAGCATGCATTAAGTAATGACACAGTACCAGCGCCCCGCTCGGATTGCAAGTCTAGACAGAGTGGCTACCTAGTCACTCCGGCCGCAACGAGGCATAATGGGTGCGCACCTCTTATCTTTGCACTTCTCCCAATCCCCTTCCGAACAGTCAGAATCGTGATGCCGCAGCCCCAGTTCATTCCTGCTTACAGTCGCTGCTTACATGCCAAGGTCACGCAGTGCTCCTGAACTTCCCCGCCAAGTGTCCGTTATTTTCCTTCCCGCTCTTCAAGCGTCTTGAAGTTTGGAGTGGTGGCTGCTGCGAACGTGTCACTTTTGTGCAATACACAACTTGTGATCAGATGAACGAGAAGGCTGTTCTTTTTTAGATCCGCTTCATAATAAGCAAATACTCACTTGGCACAGATGTTTTGTTGGAGGCCATTTTAAAGAAAACAAATGTTTTTGTCGAGCGCAGAAAATTAATTCCCAAGCACACATTGGGCATGTGCTACTCCAGAATGCAGGTGTTTGAGACACTGGCATAGAAATAGGATTCCAGAATTAGGAGCTGCGCTGTGACACCTCGAAGAGGGGTATTTGGTGGGTTTTGGGAGGTGGTGGTGGCGTGGAATGTTCTATGGTTGGTTACCTTCAATAGTTCAATTGCCTGTGTGGCTTTTTTCTTTTTCAATGGAGGAATTCAAATGCTAGTCCTATGGGGGCCCCTGGTTCTGGCCAACCCCTTCCCACATGCCCCTAAATCTTAGTGAATGTATTTGACCCTCCCAAAAAATCCATTCAATCCCAAGTCATAGTCTGGGGTTGAAAAGCTACCCTGATGATAGGAGATCTCAGAACATCATCTTTGCTGAATTACATGCGCAAACGAATGCATCCCAGCTGGTTATTAGCTGCAAAAAGCCAAAGAAGGTGCTCGTTTTCACCCGTTTGGGGTTAGAACTTTGAAGGCCTCTCGTATTCAGTGCATTCCTTGAGCCCCTCCCAGCTGTTAATACCGAGAGCTATATTGGCCAGACTAGAGGCATACTACTGAAGGACAGTGCTGGGCCTCCAAAATTCATGCCTGTAGCTCTAATCGGGTGCGAACTAAGCCTAATTTCATTGAAAGGTACCTTAAACTGCAACTCACTGATGCTTTTTAGGAAATGTGTGATGCCTAAAAGTACCTTCTTACATGGTCTGATTAACAGAAATGAGAGATTCGAACTGTGTAATGTTAAAAATGTGGAGAGATGACAATACAGCGCTCCTGGAAACAATAGTGAGTGGGGAAGTAGGAACTGAATAACAACCCGGCAAAAGTGCTAAAAAAAAAAAAAAAAAAAAAAAAAAAAAAATTAAAGGAGCTGGATTGGATTGAGACCCTAACACTGGCTGGAAGCAACAAACTTACGCCCCACTTGCATCAAGAAATTTCCCAGCAGACCGGCGCAAAACTTCTTACTAAGAACCCTGCTAAATCTTTTAGAGACAAACGAAATTCGAGCAATCCGAGGCCTCTCTACGACCAGGTACGGAGTGGGTGAGGTCCCATTCCATTAAGGATTTCTTCACAAACCCCTTATTTGTAGATGAAGAAACCTGGTGGTCAAGGATGATCAGTGGAGATAAAGCCACCTGGCAAACTTTTAAAATTTTACAACATATAACGGCAACTCTGTCAACATCACCTCCACGCGGCACATAGGTTCAAGTAGTTGGACTCCGTATCTAGGAATTGGCCACTATAATTGAACCACAGCAGACAGCTAAATTGCCAAACAGAAATGATCTGTGTGACTGTTGTAGAAAAATCAATGATCTTTTAATTAAAATCAACAATTAAAAAAATAAAGACTGTTTTTGAGATGTGAAAATTGAACATGATGATTAGTTTAATTCTGAATCCTCTGAACTCTAGTTTGGGGACATTTTTTAACTACACCGGACTGCTGCAAAAGCTTGCATGTGCTGCTGCCTAAAACGGGATATAATGTAGTGTGGCAATGACAAATCCACACTATGGCTGTGCACTGGTAGGAAACGTGGACGATGCTGACCAGGTTACGGTTGCACATGTGAGAATTGAATTTAAAATCCTTTTTTTTTCGTTGCGCCTTAAAAGGTACTTGACAAAGTGTCTTGGAGAGTTAAGGTCCCAATAAATGCAGTTCTCTCATTATTGTACAATCTCCCATTCCCAAACACTATTAAGCCCCGGTGGTAGGGGACGTACTGTTCAAGGTAATGCCCGGAACCAATAGTTGTGAGGGCCTTTACGCAGGCCCTGGGTTACCTGAAGTGGTAATACGCCCCCCCCCATGCTCCAGCGAGGGGATTATTGCTATTACGTTGGCCCGGGGTACTAATATATTCTTTAGGGTAGTTGTGAAATGCTGTCAGCATTTTTCAACTGGTAGAACACAAAGTACGCTGCCATGGTTCAGGAAGAAGGGACTGCATGTAGTCCCATCGCCCTTTAAATGGCTGCCATTCGCAGATCTGCAGGGACATGCCAGCCGGTAAGGGAGCAGGCTGCTGAAGGTAAGTGGGGTGGAGGTGGGAAGCGGGAAGCATGAAAAAGGGGTAGTGGGGGTGAGCAGGCAATGTTGGAACCAAGTACAGTGAAGTGTCAATGCAATAACCAAATTCAGGACAATTCAAACACAGGACAACACGTAAGCACTTGGCAGAAATAAACCACAATCACTGAAAATGCAGTCGTGACTTCTTGTTAAGACGGATTTCTGAACTCTGTCCTGGTGGCGCAGAAGTTCAGAAGGCCAACCTAATTACTTGGAACAGGGTAACCTCTGGACGAGCCAGACCAATCAAGGTAGCGATCGCGGCGGTCAAGACTAGGTCTCGAGGGGTGAGGGTGACTGAAAGCCCGCAATGAGCACACAAAGCAAGATCACTTACAAACTACTCCAAACAGTTGTTATATTAAAAATATATACACATTTATTCCAAGGCCTTTAAAACAATGACCGTAGCGAGAAAATCACAATATAACGATAGTAAACCAACACATACCATATCAACACAATATATATACAAATACGACAGTCTCAAGCGTTAGATGCACAAAATGGGTAGTCCACCTAAAAGGGAAGGAAGACAGGCAGTGCGAAATAATGCTTAGACCCAGTTCGCCTTCAGAGGCACCTAACTAGATGGAAGTCCGAGCCCTGCGAAGAGTGGAGCCTTGTGCTCAAAAGTACCTGCACGCGCTGGTGCCAACGGGCAAAAGTAGAAGCTCTTCGAGGGAAATCAGGCAGTTCAGTTTAGTGCACAAAAGAACACGTTCCGCGACTCAAGCGCAGCCTCCACAGTGGGCAGAAGCAGAGCGCGAGTACGGAAAAGGGTGCTGTTGGACACAGCGGGGAAAAGCAATGGGCTCCTGCAGGAGGGCGACCAGATCCTAGCTATGCTACTCACCGGTCCCCGATGCAAGCAGACCCAGGCTTCTCCGCGTCCGTTTCAGTAGCTGGCAGGTTCAGAAGAGCAGGGAACGCCTCGTCGTCGTGTTGAGTAAAAAGACGTCCCAATCGAAGAAACCCGCACAGTTTGTTACCACAGCAGGGCAACGGAGCGGCCGTGTGCATCTGAGCCAAATGTACACTACTCACTTCAGACCTGGGAACGCCAAGTGTACGAAGCGTGTGAGAGTGACAAGGACTCGAAATACTACACAACCTGGCGGCGGTTACAGAGCAAGACTCCCGTGTAAGCTGGTCAGTCAGCTGGATGGCCCAGAGACGCTTCCGAAGGCTTACTGACAGGAGATGGTGAAGATGCCGAGAATAGCTGTTCCCGCTATTCCAAGGGTCGAAGTACCAGTACAGGCCTTCTGGTTCGATCAAAGGTGAAAAGAGTTTCACAAGGTGACAGCAGTGCAGAGGAGAAGTCCTTCAGCGGGTCACCAGCGATTCCTTGGTCCAGCCTCTTGGTTGCAGGATACTTGGCTCCTGTATTCCTTCGTTCGTGAGAACTCAGGAGATCGACATGGTAGTGGTGTTTCCAGCCCCCTCTTATCCACGGTTCCCTTCGCGACAAAACGGAGGGGACCCAATGGAAGATCCGCTCATCAACTCTCACACCATTCGTGGACCAATCACGGACCACGGTGGTCCCAGGCATTCACACCACCCTAGACTCTCTGGCACCCAGGATGTGTATTGGGACCAGACATCCCAGCCCACATCCTGGAGGCACACACAAGACATGTAGAAGCCCGCAAAAGCATCCGTGTTTCGCGGGAAAGTACATACCCAAATAAGGAAGGCCCCGGGTCGG
This sequence comes from Ambystoma mexicanum, assembly GCF_040938575.1. Classification (NCBI taxonomy): domain Eukaryota; kingdom Metazoa; phylum Chordata; class Amphibia; order Caudata; family Ambystomatidae; genus Ambystoma; species Ambystoma mexicanum. Next base: position 893,882,993 of record NC_090929.1, read on the forward strand.
CTCGACCTGGGGAAGGTGAAGGGAGCAAGACGGTCAGCGGACAGGACAAAGGAGCCTCGTGGTCTGGCCATTTTGGGAGCCAGGCCACCATTTTGGGTTAAGGGCGAGAAACGCGCTTAGAACGCCAAAAAGAGCTCAAAACACAAATGATCGCTGCCACCATTCCCGTCCCTGAATCACTTGCACCGATCAGATACAATCCTAAACGAGTATCTAGGGCCTGTAGAAGGCTAGAGACCCAAGAGAGCTGTAACTTAGCTTACAGTGCCCTCTTGTGTCATGTTGCACGAAAGCCGCAACATGATAAAAGAAACTACGGGAAACAGCGTTCCCCGGTACTGACTGTCTTAAGGGCATGTCAGTTTTCCTGTAATAAAGGAGCGAAAGCCCCGAGGAGTGCGGCAGAAGGCTGCACTTCTCTGGCAAAGTCGAGAACAAGGTGAAAAACAGCAAAAGGTTTAGGGGTTGCCACATGGAAGGAAAATTACCTACAATTACGAAATCTTTCCTAACACTTCTCATAAATGGCACAAACTGTAGTGCAGGGCGAGTGTGAAGATTCATAGGCAGGGAAAACAAATCTACAGTCACACAGTACAAGATAAGTTTGGGTAAAATAAGTCCAGCAATGCATTGGTAAAATGAAAAACCACAGTAAACACAAGTCGCTGCTACCATGCCAAGGTCACTCAGTGTGACGCACAGGTAAAGGCTGTCAGGGGTCCACACATGGAGACTGCCATTCCACAATGCCTAATACTTATACACAAGCCAAAACTGTCTTGCTAAATCGAGTGACTGAAGTCAGACCAGGTTAAGACATTTGTATTACACCAGTAAGCTGTTTACAGCTCCAATTAAGTAATTCACTTTCAGACTACTTTTAAAAAAAACTGGCAGGCACTTTTGAGTTTGATGGTAAGGCTTGATTAAAGTGAGCTCAGTGTTCAATGGGTGGGCAAATAACCAAATGATACTTAGCAGCAAATGGCATTTGTGAGGTATGGGGGGCACAAAGCTTATATCTGTACTTTAATGCATCCGTTTTGAATTATATCGGCTGCTAAATCGCCACCCAATAGCCCAAACTAACAAATATGGCCCCACAAGAACACCGAAAATAAATCTTAATCTGCATGATGGACATTAGTTGAAACCCGATTCTGGCATTGCTTCTTGTATGAGATCTCTCTCTATGTTCGTGTTTGGATGTGGGTGAAGTTAAGGGCTACACTTTAGCCTGCTCACAAAATGGCATGTTGAGTTTTGAGCCCACAACCCTAAGGGCTTTCTGTTGGGACAATTTAAAGAGACTATACAGACCATTGACGCAAGCCACACAACAGTAAACGCAATTAAGTAACCACCAATAACCATCAAACCGCTAAAAGCAACAACACTTGAACATTTTGAATCCATAGATGAAAAAGCTTTCAATAAACTATAAGACACCAACCTTGCGGATCCCTCAGTGACCCATGCCCACTGAGCATCTTCAATGAAATAGTCAACAGAACCCTAGCATCATACTTTAGGCTTCTGATGAACCTAAGAATCGTACCTAAAACCTTCAAATCAGCATACATCAAGCCCCGTCTAAAGAACAAAACGGGAAGTGTTGAAGATTTCACCAACTACAGACCGATATCAAACCCATCCTACCTTGGTGAAACTATTGGAGAACCAAGTCTACAAAATCCTACTCCACCACGTCGAAACAAACGGAATACTGAACCACTTCCAAGTCGGTTTAAGGCCCAGGAGAGGAACTGAATCGGCACTACTATCCATACGCGATGACCTTCAAATAAACACAGACAACAATACCCAATCAGCCCTCCGCCTATTGGACATATCGGCTGCCTTTGACAGTCGCACACAAGTCCAATACAGAGACTTGAGGAATGTAGTGTAAACAACTCTACTCCACAGTGGCTAAAATCTTTCCTCACTAACCAAACCGAAAGTACTTACAACTGCTTACTTCTAACACCAAACTCCTGCGGCGTACCACAAAAGTATAGCCTCTCCCCACTCCTTTTCAACATTACATGTCCCCCCTAATGAAACAGACTGACCACCTACAATTACTCGGATGATGCCCAACTCGCCTTCAAGGTGACCTCATCTCAAGACCCCAACATACTCCACCAATGCCTCAGGGACATATAAACCTGGATGATTTCCAACGATCTCAAACAAAACCCAACCAAAAGAGAAATAATGTTCTCTCCCCTCCAGAGGTTAACGGAACAGACTCACAACTCAACTGCCCACCAGACATGGAAACCCAACTGGAAGCATCTGCCGCAATCAAAAAAAATAATCTAAATAAATAAAAAACTGGGAATACTCATGGACAATGAACTCTCATTAGAACCTCAAGTCAACGCAATAGCAAAGATATGCGTCTACCTCCTGCACCTAATTAGAGGGACCCTCCCCTACCTCTCCTTCCCACACAGGACCATTGCAGTTATATCCTTAATATTATCAAGATTTTACTATGTGAACAGCCTCTACCTTGGATAGACAGAACGCCTCACTAAAACACTCCAACACATCCAAATTATTGCATCAATGATGGCCCTGAAACTAAACAGAAGAGACCACATGACACCAGTCCTGAGAAGCCTACACTGACTCAAGTAAAAAATATGTTGACTTCAAAGCCCTCTTAATTGCCGACAAATCGCTACACAGACAAGGAGCTCAATTCGTACAAGCCAAAATGAACCGCTACTGACCAGGAAGAAATCTTAGATCAAGCAATGACCTCCAAATAGACTAAACTCTACGAAAAAAGGAAATTCACAAGAACTGCATTTTCTTGCCTTCTAGCCAGCCTATTGAACTCGATCCCAAAGGAAATAAGAGAGATGGAAGATACCTTACCTTAAGAAAATGACTGAAAACATGACTATTCAGCTCAGTGTGACCTGCAGAAAAATGAGCCCCTTCCACACCAATCACTGCAATCCCAAGACTATCAAGGGACAGTGCGGATCCTAGAAACAACAATTAAACAACCACACGACTTACCCAACCCTGCCCCCTCGCTCCTCTCCGGCATACCCCTGCTCATACCTCACACAACCTGCTTACGGGCCAGCCCTACCACACACAACACTCAACCTCTACACATCTGCCAAAAGAAACTGGCACAAACCATGGGCTTTACCCCTCTGGACACAACCTCTCCCCCCGCCCCCACAATCCAATTTCACTCGGAAAGCCGACCTCATCTGCAAGCCCAACAAAAGAGCACAATCCCCATCATATCCCTCTTCCCTCACTAACCTACGCACTTTCTTAGAGCCACATGAGCGCCTGGAGAGCATGCAAATGGTATAAGTCAACTTAATATAACCCAACAATGCTTTACCCAGTATTGGATGGATTGGGACCTTGCATGGTGCAGCAGTGGAAAATTGGACAAATATTTGTTTTGGATATTTGTAAAAGGGTAACCTTGTCTGGGTTAGAAAACTTAGATTTCGAATTTTCGTTACTCTGTACATTGGACTTTGTTACTTTTAGCAGTTGTAACTTTTTTTTTACATTGTTTTTTTCTTTCTTAATCTGTTTCACATCTTCATATTTTTTTTGAAACTGTGATTAATTTGTCATGCCTTACATGGTATTATTAGAGCTTTTGGATATAGCTGCCACTGTGAAGAGTCTGGAAGAGGAAGTAAGTGTTATTCAAGAAACCTACATAGTACGTACAGTTTTTTCTTTTTTTAATGTATAAAATATGTACATTTTTTAAGAGTGAAGGCTGAAGCAGAGCATACATGCAGTTATCCCGACCCTCTATAGAGCGGAGAGCGCATTTATCGTTATCAATCAACACAAGTACTTTATCTCGGCTTTGTTTGGTCCATCTTGAACATAAGCCCTGAGCCCTGTATCTCTGATCTTGATCCGTATAATTACGGAAATGTCTTTAATCTGATTTCTTACACCTCATCACAGTGCATGGAAGTTGGTGACCTTGCAGTTGCTTCAATTTTTAAGTGCTTTTTCACCAGTTCTTGCAGCCCACATGCCAAAGGTTATCCTGGTGGATTAATGTGTAAGTGGGCATCAGGGGTGTTACCCTAGCCATATTGATTTTCTTATTTTATATTATTATTTCTTACTTCTAAAGTGTGGCATATGCCCAAGGAATACTTGGTGCTAAGAAGGAACATGCCTGCCGAAGTTGTAATTATTGGAAAGGTTGGGATTATTTAGAAGAGCCACGTCTTCAGAGGTTTCTTAAATTGTGTGCAATTGGAAATCGTTTTTAGTTTATTTTGTATTAGGGAAGGACCTAAATAAAAGCTTGGCTGCTGGATCAGGATTTCCTAATTGTTAAACGACTACTAAATGTTCTGAAGAGGAAATACATCAGGATGCACCAGTTCCTTTAGTGGCCATATATGTTGTAAATAGTTGTTTAGTCTGTTGTCCAGACAGGACCATAAACTGTGGCAGAATAACCCTTTTATTTTCAGTGTCATCAAATCAATAATTGAAGACCACATATTGCTTTTCAGTTATGAATTTATAAGCCAAAATGACTTGTCTTGCTTGGAAGATGTTGTGACTTGGATTGTGTGAATGATCAGGCTTGGGGTGTTTTACTAGACCATCACATTGGCTTGTCGTGGCTTGCAAATGCTTGGTGGAATAGCCCCCAACTATGATCTTTCGAATTCACAGGGAGAACCGCAAAATGCATTTCAACCTATGATTTCAATTTTCATAAATGCCTGGTGAACGTGGAGGCATTTTGACAACATTGAAACAACTGGGGTCCTCTTTGCTTCTCACAAGTAGTTTCTTTACCTTGTTTGTGCACCATCTTATTTAGATGGTGCATGCTGTGGGGCACCCTCCACCAGTTTAACTAGGGTGAATTTTCCAAGTTACTAACCATGCACAAGTTGTCCCACCCCTTGCACTCCATGGCTGTCCACATTCACACCATTTCCTACTTGCCCTTCATTTTCACTCTCTGGGGCTTATATATTCAATAAAGTGAAATCAGCCAAAGAAGCGCTCTGCCTCTGTGAGTAGCTGGTGCTATTGGGCTAGAGTAGGCAAGGCTCAGGAATTTCAAAGCAACAGGTTTCCCAAGGCAGTCTACATTGTCCACTAAACTCGCATATGGGAACACAAAAAATGGCCAAGCGCTCGAGATCGTGCTAAGTTTATAAAAGTATCTTCATATAAAATGTGCATCACAGCAATTCAGTAAAAGCAATAGGTTACCAGTCTAGGCAGACCAGCTGTATGCAAACTCGCCCATTTGAGTGGAAAACGCCACGTGTTCCGCTCGTCACTCGAGCTTCGTCAGGCTAGGTAAATCTCAATTTGTTTTTTGCTTCCATGTATCAAGAAACAGGCGGAGTGACAAGCTCTGCCTCCTTGAGACCGCATATCACGTGATTGTGTGGCTACTCGACGCTAACTAGCGTCTTTGTAAAATAAATCCACCATGTTTAATGATTAATGTCCATTGCATAGAAGCTAGTACTTTTTAAGAGGATAAACGTGCTGGTGAATATCCGCAAAGGAAAAAGAGGCTTTGCTTGCCATTCTGCCTGATGGTGAAAAAAGAAAATCGTACAAATAGGAGAAGCTTCCAGCGCAAATGCGCCTAATTATTTGACTCGTACTATTGCGTGCTGGAATCAATTCCTTCCACAATAGCAAGTTACCCAGACAGGAGAGTGTTTCAAAGAAGAGAGAAAACAGCTAATTCCTGTGAAATGTCCGTGCAATCTAATACTGCTATCTGTGCACAGTATACATACATCACTCGGTTGCCCGAATAGAGATACCAGATGGCAAACTCAGATCTTTGCATATCAGTGACAACTGCTGCACGGATTTGCCCTAAATAAGAAATAAGTTGGGCACAAAGCAGTACAGAGGTGCTTGGTGGTTTGTTGTATATCCGACCAGTAGTTTTTTAAAACACCTTTTGACTAATGTCCCAGTCCAAAATAAGTTTATATATCTCATGGCGCCTTGCAGCAATGTCTTTTTGGAAACGAGAAGCTGCATGTTTTTTGTGAGTGTGCGAGCTCGCCCTGGGCGAGCTATTCCAGCGATAATACAGCAGGAATTGAAAGTAAAGTACCCAGAATTTAAACTTCAACGTAAGAAAGTGCAGGTTTGACACAAGGGCGTATGTGAGGGAAGGTGAACGCAGCAAACGGTCAGTTGGGCCCAGTGCTGCAGGTAAGATTTTGAAGTGGGAGTGATTTACGCCCTATCTTTTTTAAATTGGGAGTAAAATGATATATATTTTTATTTTTATTTTTTTAAGGGAGTAAAACAAGTCCCATTCCCAATGGGAGTATTTTAGAAGTGTGCAAACATGTTTTAATTGTAAAACAAATGTTGGTACTAATTATTTCTTTGCAACTAGTTATTGATGCACATTAAAAACATTTAACCTCTCGGATCAGGCAGTAATAGTATTTTCTTCCTCGGGCATTGTGTACTACTGGTCTAAACCTATCAATGGAGCTAGCGCTGTGCGCGAATGCAAGGCCACAAACTCCTGTGTCTTTCCTATTGGGAGTATTTTTACTCCCTTGTCTTATTTTTGGGGAGTATTTGGCTATTTTTAGGGAGTAAAAGTGACCGATGCACCCCTTATCTGTAGAGCGGGTTGGGCCCTTTTGGGGTGGGCTAGAGGTCTTTTTTTTGATTCTGCAGAATTATTGCAGGATTACAGATGGGGGGGGGAAATGGCGAGTTGACAGTGGGCACATGTCAGTCATTGAAAGAATTTGGGTGAACTTTTACAGGCGAGGCAGAGGTGTGAGGACCAAAAAAGGTTGAGTTGCGGGCAGTTTGTGGAAGACATTTTAAGAGAAGTACATAGGATGGTTTTTTGGCGGTTCTGTTAGTGTAGAAAGTCCTGGGGGAAGTCGATCTTGTGTAAATGTATAGGGGTAGAGCACGGTATGTTACTCTAGGTGAAAAAGCTGTGGCCATTGAGACCTGGGTGTTTACTACTAGGGGATTGGGGCAAGGAGCCAAGGCCATGCTGTGTTGGGTCATACCAGAATTGGTGAAAAGTGGCAGGTCACACGAATAAGGGCCATGGTCAGTGGGCTATGGTCATTTAGTACATGTGGGGTAGGATTTATAAGATTTATAGCATAACAAAAGCCTTTAAATTCAGAGAAAAACGAGTTCATACGTTGTTTTACCTCAACAGTCTATCTCAACAAATCGGCAGGTATTGGAAGGGACTACAGTCCTAACGCAAGCTCCCTCCCACCCAGACCCCATTTGCTTAGCCCATGAGCACATAGCTATCACAGAAGGCATCATCAAGGACATGGAATGGGGGGGGCAGAATTGAGGTTGTCATCACTTCCACCACTTTCCGAATTTCATTGGTTTTATTGCAATAAATACTGTCTATTAACTAAAAAGAAAGTCTCTTATATTTCATACTCACCCATGCCACAACATTTTAACTATTGAGCAATTTGAAACAAAAATGCAGCATTTTATTTTTCTTCAGGGCAAATCTAAATATTCCTGACATTAAAATCGCTTCACACTCACGTTCTATTTAATTTACATGAACTTGTGTTTGGTGCAAAAGCAGGGTTTGTGTATGTAGGTCACATTAAAACTTCCAACAGATAAGGAACAGAAGAATAAAGCTTATTTGCCCACGAGCACACATTTTGAGACCAGTCCCCAACTTCTTGACTGTATATTTCCTCGGGTCTAATTGGTGGAAATGTATGGGTTTCAGTAATACTGTTTGAAAATATTACTTAGACACATCATTCTAAGCCAACTTGACATCTTGATTGGAAGACTGCAACAAACGGAATGCAAAATAATATTCAATTTCCCCATAACAGGCGTAATTTGAACGCTCCACTGTTGGGCAAACGAAGGCTACCATTTAAGGCCTCTCAACCGCGCAGCACATTATGTTGCAACTCCCTCTAACTTTCTGAAATGGTATGGCAATGAGGGGCAGGCTGTCTAGTTAAGGCGCACAAATCACGAAACGCTGCACCTGCGAGCTAGCACAGCGAGTTGATGTTCCAGGCAAAATGAGTTTGAATCCCCTAAGGGGATCCAAGCTTTATTCCCCTCCCTAGCCCCAAACCTTTATTTGTCGGAGTTGTGATTGAAGGAGAAGAGAATAAATCGGTTTCCCTTAGTGAAGACTCCAAAAGTCTCTCCAGTTGGACTGTCGGAGGGCAAACCAGAAATCTGAGGACGCCCTCTGTCTCCCTGTGACTTTGAGAAAAGCTTGAAAGCCTGGATTCTCCGGGCCAATCCCAGGAGTTGGGCTGCTCTGCTGGTGGGGGTACCGCTTCTCACAATAGGTGATACTAGAGGGGCACCGCATAGTGAAGCCGGACATTTCTCGTCCTTCCTTAACTTAAATCTTGCCCATCGGTTGGTCTCTCCACCGCACTGCGCTGATCATTTTAACGAAACCAGGTAGAACGGCTACTCATGGCACTGTGCCCTGGGCCAGGCCATCAAGGCGTTTTTAAGCCAGCATTTAATGAGAATTAGTAAAAACGTTTTGCCCATTGTTTTTCTTTCTTTGTATGCTTCACTTCTTTGACTACTGCATCAGTTACTTGGTGACTGAGTACAGTTTACAGTCTCTCATTTGCCGTTTTCTATTTTGGTTGGGCTCTTTCTTTTAGGTGATCAGGATTTGCCGCAAGCTTGTTTGCCTTGTGTAAACTTAATGCTGCCCGCATTGTTGCGTGGTGCTTTTTAATCTGCTCCATTTTCCTTTTCTGCGCTTTGTCCTTTGCTCGCCATTTCATTTGCACACTTAGCATGCACAGGACCAAAGGGACTATGTCCCCGGCTCAATAGCGGCGCCCCCTGCTTACACCACCCTCTTTCCCTTTTGATTATTTTTCTTTAACCGGTTTGCCAGATTTCCTTTCGTTTCCCCTCACACAGGGCAGCGGAGGCCTGTTGAAAGCAGGGTAGTATGGAAAATCGCCCTACTGTTGTTTCAGCGTCTCCAGCAATGAAAGTCTCCTCTGTGCACCTTGGCAGTGTTTGACAGTTTAATGAGGAACAGATGTTTCCCCAAGTGATGCAGGTCAGGGCTCAGCTCTGTATTTGATGTTTCCATCGGTGCCTTCGTACATGATGCTCCAGGCGTTACAAAAAAAGCATGCAACTAGAAAACTAACTTGATTTTAATAGAGGGATTACGGCCACATACTTGCAGTTTTGTAACCGCTGCAATGTTCACTTTTAATGGCCCAGGTACAGTAACTCTTAACATATATCTTACGTGGGGTCAACCTTTCGCTGGCTCTGAAAAGGGGAAACGAGCACTTTCCGTCAGTCACACCGACGGTGTAGGGCCTTGCAACCATACCTGCCTACATTCCCAAAAGCAAAACCTGGGGAGTGACGTCACTGATGTCCGCCCCTTCCCAAGACCCGACCCACCTGACTCAACCACAGCAAAAAAAAAGGCTGAGTGACACCCGAACACGCAGTCTTTACTTTTTTTGTTTTGTTTGCATGTGCACAGGTGCCACTCTTTTGGTGCAGGAGATGCTGCTAACTGAGCACTGGGCTTCAGATCTATCGCAGATCCTTAGTTTCTGCTCACACCTCGATGTGATTGGCCACAAACTGTGTGTTTGTAGTTAATCACATGGAGGTGTGGGCCAATTTCCTTGGATTGCGGGATAAGGAAATAAATTGGCAGCAAAAGTCACGCTACACAGCGCTTGTAAGTATAAATTAGACAGAGGATCACGGCTGCAGGTATCTGGGTAGTGTGGATATACTGCCAGTATAATTCCACTGAGGTAAGTACAATTGCAACACAAACAAGTCCCAGTTTCACTGCGCCAAGTATAGCAGAATAAAAATCGGGAGTCCAAATGATTTGTATGAAAGAACAGCCTTTAAAGTCCAAGGTTTAGTACAAGCAACAGCCCAACATTGGGCATTGTCCCTTCAGCTTAAATTTCAGGCTCTATCCCTTTTAAGCCTCAAATGAAGAGCCGTGGAAGGTTCGAAACATGTGTTGGGCTGTTGCTTGTACTAAACCTTGGACTTTAAAGGCTGTTCTTTCATACAAAACACTTGGACTCCTGATTTTTATTTTGCTATACTTGGCGCAGTGAAACTGGGACTTGTTTGTGTTGCAATTTGATTGCGGGATACCCTAGAGACGTAATGCTCTTTCGGGAGAAGAGCGTAGAAATCTGTAGTCTCCAGGCTAAACCTGGAGACTAGGCAGGTATGCCTTGGAACTAGAGAACTCAGGAAGCACTTACTCGTCTCAGTCACCTCCCTGTTCCCCCCCCCCTTACTCCACTGGCCGACCAAGTCCATTCAAGGGATTTGGTGTAAAACCACCCTTAAAAGATGCACACCAAACTCGGGTACTTGTTTCTTTCATTACCATGCATTTAATTGTCAGAAGCGCACAAGTATAAAAAGAAGCCTACCTGTGGGGTGGATAAGGCAGTTCTTGTTTGCCGTTTTACCTTAAAAGGAGTTTAAATGTGCATGATGTATCCAATGCAAGGCATTCAGAGCTGGCACATAACACATTCCGGCCAGCTGTTCACGTAGGTGTTACTCAGGCCTAATGCAGCCAGAACCCAGTTTGGGTGTCCACCCACCAGACTGAACACATCCAACTGATTTCTTCCGCACCACACCTATCGCTATGAAGCAGCTATCTTCCAACAAGTACACCAGCTGCACACATCCGGTTCTCTCTCCCCCCCTCCTCCCTCCTTGAACTACGGTTCCCAATGGGCGTTCAACCTACTAGCGCTTTGAGGTCATATCAATGGTGCTATATAAATGCCAAGTAACATAACAGTGGCTACTCAACCTTCCCGTGCTTCTCTATGCTGAAACCAAAAACCTAAATATCAGGTGGCACAGTCATGACGGAGCGAGTGTAGCTCTATCTCTAGAATCGGTATCTCTAGAATCGGAGCCGAAGTGCCGACATTGTACTTGGAGCACACTTATGGCTGATCGGCTTCTGTTTAAGCCAAGACGTTGCACTCTTTGTAAATTCACATCCGATTCTGCTGTGAAAAGCCTCCTGTTATGAGATACCTTTTGCCTAAGGCAGTAGTTTCAAAACTATTTCTGGTGCACTATGATTGGTACCAACGGTCAGAAGATACCAGCAGACCTGGTAGTACAATTGCCCAAACACCTTAAACTTGGAAAACAGTTGGGATTTGTGTGGAACGCCTCCATGTGGGACCATTGCACATGGCTCTACCCAGTCGGGTCTACAAAACTGCATGCTGATTACTCCAGGGCCTCTCTAAAGTCATTACTAGTTGTGTGTTATTGGATTAATGATGCATTTTCCAAATTTATTAGAACATCCACCCCCAATACTCCAGTGATATTTTAAATAGCATTTTTTTAAAGTTTAAAGCAATGTAATTTGAACCCTTTTTGACACTCCTAATGGGACAACTCCCTGGGCCATTTTGATTAAGTATTGTTTAGACCCTCAGTAGGGTGAGGAGGGAGATGGGTAAGGGGAGCTCTGTATTTTTCAAAGTGCTTTGTAGCTTGACTTGTGAGCCACTGTCTGTACAAAGTGGGTATTCAGCATTGACTACAGCAGATGTTTGCACACCTGAAAGATGGCGCTGGATACCTTGGAGTGATCCACATGTTGGGAGATGCATTTCTATTCCGTCTTGCAGTGTTCTTTTACAGGATCTATATTGGATTGGCAAGATTTCTTGTCCAAAGAGGCACGTGCCTTTAACTTTTTAAGTGGGTCCTTGTTCACTTGAGGGGAGCTTTCGTTGTTGGGCTTTTATCCTTTCAATGGTCTGAGACCAGACTGCCCTCTGCATGCAGATAACTTTAGACCCAGCGCTTGTCTTCCTATTCCTTTTGCTTTTCTTCTACACCCTTTGGTTGGACAGAGCAAAGAAACAATTTGCACATTCTGAATGTGGTTTAACAATTTTGATTTTCTATAGGCGGGGGGGTTGACTAAATGCTTAAAGGATATAGGGTTCTCACTATAAACCGTAGGAGTGTTTTCTGAAGTAAACCGTGTCCACATTTGGTCAACAAAAGTGAGATGTGTCCAGCTATCCAAAACCTTTAAACATTTTAAAGTTCTTAACCTCCTCTTGCGTCCTTGGTACCCCCTGTTCTACAAAGCAATCTCCAAACTATGTGGCCAACAGAAAGATCCAAACTTAATTAGTTTAGCCTCCTGGCATCCCTATGATTTCTAAACAAATGTTCCAATGAAGTGTCGAGTTCCCAAATCCTAACCTTAAATGTCCAGCCACAAGCTATTAAAGCAAACACGACTTTTCCTTGGGAAGGCTCTTGCAGGGTTTACTCGGTCTTGACTCTTAGTCAAGCAACTCTGTCTGGTTCCAAACTCCTTCATACCTTTTTTTTTCTTTTTCTTTCCCTTCTGCCCTCCCACCTCTAAACCCCCACTAACGTGTACACACACACGCACACGCACACGCACACGCACACGCACACGCACACGCACACACACGCACACACACACGTGTACACACACGTGCACACACACGTGCACACACACGTGCACACACACGTGCACACACACGTACACACACACGTACACACACACGTACACACACACACACACCCCTCCCCACCTTTGAATAGTGCTTGTTGAGAATATGCGCTCATTGACACTTTGTTTAGCCTGGGGCTGGCATGATTTAGTTTCAGATGGGCTCCTTGCGCTCACTGCATCATGGATTTTGAATCTCTGTGCAGGGCTTGCTTTAAATTGGTTGATTGGAATATTTTCCTTACCTGTTGCATTTGTAGATGTGAAGCAACATGTGCCACTGCCACCTTGAAATGCCTATGGTTCCTAAACTGGAATTTGCAGTGGTTCACTTGTACCGGTTGCTGATAGGTTGCTTGCAAATGCAGCTTTTCCCTGACTGTGAAGACTCTGGTGCTCTGAAGATCCTGGTCTGTAAATTGTCAAACTGCTATGTTGCTCTTGCGTGGGTTTTTGGCTTGCATTTCCTAACGCTGTGCTTGTTGCCCTGGGATATTGTTCTGGTGTCTTAAACGGGTTTGGGATCGAAATTAACATTTGATAAGTAGTAGCTGAAGGCAGCTCCTAGGCATCTAGCATTAACCAGTGACCAGGAGGTACGTTTTAGGAACAAGGAGCTATTGTATAGCGTAGCAAAAATCTAACTTTCATATAAGATGCAAAGTTATCATTTTGTCTGTCATTTGACTCCTTAGACTTTAAGTGTCGTTTTAGATATGTTTTAACATTGATTTATAGATTGTCCCAAATGCACATGTTTAAATACCCAAAACTGTGTGTGTTCGTCATCAGTTGGCCCGGGGGAGCCAAATGCAGCTCTTGGTAGCTGTTGGTGTCAAGCTAACCAGGCTCTTCTAGGCTACGAGCAGGAGCTAAATAGCTCCCATCTCCCCTCAAGTTCGAACCTTGCAGTGACTGGCCATTGATGGGTGGGGGAAGATCACCATATTCTGCTATGTTTTGTTGCCTGGTAGCAAAGCAGCTTTTGGCAAAGTTGCATGAGATTTGGTCTATTTCTTGTGCAGAAGTCTCTAATATTATTTCCTTTGGGTTCTTAGAAGCGGGGATCGATAACCACTTAAAACAATTGTGTGTTGGTGTGGGTTTTGTGCCTGCAGGATCCTGGGCCTTCCACACCAAACCACATCTTGTCGGTGTCCTCGACTACACCCTCCACTTGTTCATGTTGAATGAGCTGCCTTCTATCAACTTTGTTTTCGGCAGAAAAGTATCTTTCACATGCAAAAGGAACTTGCTTTAAACACCTCAACATGCTTCAGTGACGACTGAAATGACTCCTTATTGTGAAGGGCAAGTTTTTATTTACATCAAAAGAGCAGGGCAAAAGCAGGTCAAAATAGGGAGTGGGTGTGCAGACTCCAACTAAGGCACTACCTGCAAACCTGCAGGGAGACCACCCTTCGGGACAGTGTCTGAATTCACACTGAATGGAATGGATTGTTATGATGGGATGAGGAATTCCTCTGAGAGTGTGTTGTGATTTTGATGGGTTATTTTTAACACGTTTAATACCCAGAGGTTTCTAAGCACGGGCCTGCGGATTGAACCTGTGTTGCTCTGTCGTCTTGCTTCCAAGGCGAGCACGTTGCCCCTGAGCTATCCTCCCGAGACGATCAAAGTTTGCAGAAATAAAGGGCTAGATTTTTACTGTGACCTACCAACAAGGCCCTGCGACTACCCAAAGATCAGACCTAGGGCTGCTGGCCCTTCACAGTGCTGCCCTCCATTATGTGCGTACCTGTTGGCCATTCTAAGAGCTCTCAACCAGACGCTAGATACAGCCCGCTTAAAACCACGGATTCCATTTCCGTCTGCTGCAACATGGAGCCCCGTTCTTACGTATCGCAGCCAGCTGATGAACGCAGTTGCAGATTCATTACTGGTGCCACACATTTGAAGGCACATACAGATGTCCATGCTCTGTCCCCAAATTACCTCTCTACCAATGACGAATAAGAACGTATTCCCCGTTTATTGCATATCTCCACTCACCCGACTTTGGGCCAAACATATGGCGCAGATTATGGCAGCTATATCCCTCCGCATTTGGTGATTTGGTAGTTCTGAAGTGATCTGTCATAAGGCTTTCTGGATTTTAGCGAGATTGGCATCGAGCTGTGCTTTCGGCATTCAGGCTAACTTTCAAATGTGTTCGTAGGTGCCATCTTTAAAGCGTTGTCTGTCGCACGCGTTGTCCTATAACTAGGACGAGTTAAATATGGTCTGAATATTACAAGATGTATTTTTTATGAACATCTGTTTGTAAGGATGCTTCCCGCAATTACCCTTTGATCTGCAATTTCATCCTGGGAGAGCCTGCCTTTAATTGCCAGAGTTGATGGGCGTTAGAGAAGTACGTTTGGCTGCTCTTTGGCTTTCGTGGTGATGCTTCTTTTTCTAATGTGTATTTTGAACTCCTGACAAAATCCGAGTAATTCTGTCCTCAATTGGGCGATGCATATCTTGATTTTATAGCTTCTAGTTGGCAGTGCGCAGCAAAAGTGCACGTACAGGAGAATGC
The DNA here is from genome assembly GCF_040938575.1 of Ambystoma mexicanum. Classification (NCBI taxonomy): domain Eukaryota; kingdom Metazoa; phylum Chordata; class Amphibia; order Caudata; family Ambystomatidae; genus Ambystoma; species Ambystoma mexicanum. The sequence continues at coordinate 893,898,133 of NC_090929.1, forward strand.
TCCTTTGCTGAAAATGGAATGGCACTATGTTGAGAGCCTAATATCGGATTGTCGTGGACTGCTTGCCGTGTTTAACATTTTCAGTAGGTGCATTCACTCGCAAGGACATCTCTAGGTTTCTTTCAGACTTATTAGTACCGAGTCATTTCCGTTTGGTGGCAAGGCTATGCCATGGCACTCTGTAGAACAAATGTTCACCATTTGTCAACCACAGGTCTTTCCGCTAGGGTATAGAACCAAACCTTCAGAAAAATATGGCGATTCCCAAAGACTGTATTGGCCGATATGGACTATGCTCAATGGCCTGTAGTCTAAAAAATGCTGCTTACTCTTAATAATAATCTTCTTTTGAGATTGCTTCTCTTTTGCTTCTCTGAAATTGTTCTTCCCCGAATTCAGCTACTATAAGACCGAAGATGTGCGTGGTTCTGGAAGTCAAACGTATTGCTTGCACTCATTCCATTGCTTCCACCCACCCCCAATACCCCTTTTAAAAATATTTTTTGCAAGCAGTTATTGTTCTGTGAAGTCCATTCTTTGAAATGCTGGACCTTGGTTGTTTACGATCAGAGAACATGTTAATGTACAGGCAAGTTTAGCAGTGATTGGAATCCCTATTCCTTCCCCTGGTTAATTATGTTAGAAAACATTTTACTGCACCAAATCTCAAATGGAAGTTTGGGTGCAGCGACCTGCCCGAGATATCACGACCACAGTCTGTATATGGAAGGGAAGAGATGAACGGATGAAACACAGTGGGGACGAAAAATGAAGCTCGTAGTTTGTGGTAGCTTGGCTGCATGTTGATCTAGCCAAAATAGATAGATCAGGGTTGCAAAGGTGTAGGAACTATTTGCCATGGGTGGTTTCAGAGAGCTGAATAATAATTGCTAACAGAAGTGTGGGGCAAAATGTGTGCTCCGGTAGACCCTGGAAACGGGATTGCTATTGCTCAGGCATGGGTGTAATTCCTCCTGCAAAATAAACTCCAGGCACAACCTCGCATTAATAATGGTAGCATTGAGATGTTGTAGAACATTCCTATATCTATACACTAAAATGTCTCTTAAATAACAAATGTTATCACCTAATTCAGTTGTGCACATTTTTTCAGATTGGAAGGACAAAAGGTGGAGTCTTCCTTGCCAATATTTAATCTCTGTATCACACACCACCCACTAACCGTAGCAGCTCTCACCATTCATCATTATTTTTTAATCTGAGCAGGTATACTAATGATGAACTAACTTTTCTGCTAATGATTATGTGAAGTGGCTACTATTCATGTATTACCACTTTAGAATATTTGAGTTGAACACGTAGGTATGTTGTAATTATTCTAATCTCTGGTGGCCTTCCTGAAGAACAAATCGGCAGCTACAGCTGGTAGTTTGGTCTAAAAGAATGTGTGTGTGCCTGGTTATGAACTCCTTCGGAATGGGTGTTCGTAAGGCACAAGATGCTGTCTTGCAATGAATGTGGGACCGTGCTTACAAGAATTTCGAGTTCAAGAACTCGAAATGCGCCTGGTGCTGACTGGGAGTATCCGTGCATTCCTGAGACTCCTTAAAAACAGTGCAACAGCAGGGCGCTGTACTAGAACCTGAAGAATTCGGAAATCTAATGCAAGAGATTAAGCCAACCCCCTCTACCCCCCATGAATCAAATGTGTCCTGCCAGAAACTTAGCAACGTTACAGAACAGCGTATTAGAGGTACTTCACACCCTTACTCCATAAAAACGCACCGAGGCAAGCGGGTTCCACACTCCCATCCTAAGAACCACGAAAAAAAAGAAATCCGTTCCAGAAAAAGCAAGGAGAAAATATAACTAGCAAGAGCATGTCGCATACCAAAGACACATCCACCGCGCGTGTGTGTGTGTGTGTGTCTGTCTGTCTATCGCACGCTATGGCCTTTTATGCAATCTGTCTGCGAATATCGGCGTTTTGTTTCCAAATGCATTTTTGACAAATGTTTGCATAACGTTTTACTTTTCCAATGTAAAGATTCCTTTTGCTTTTATATAGTGCCTTCCCTCCCCCATTTCTCCATCACACGCACTCCTGTTATATGGCCACTTCTTCCATGACCGCACCTGTTAGATGCTTGGGTTTTTATCACCTTCCCAATTGGCATTTATCGGTTTCAAGGGAGATTTGCTTGTTTTGCACATTTTTTGTTTTATAAATCTCAGACATTTTGCGGCAAACAGCAGTTTTGCTGTATTGGCTTGTTTTATGTGACGTATGTGGCATGCCATGGAATATTTTAGGTCTGTTCATTTTAATGGTACAAGTCCAACAAGCCATGCGACTCATTCAGAAGGAGACGTAAGATTCATTAAAGGGCTACACAATGCTCAATGTAAACTAGTAAACAGTCTGCACGCTTGCTGACCTGAGGGATCTTTGCGCTGTCCTCTTTACAGAACAAGTTAACTACAGCACAATTTCAGTAAGATGGTCATGACTGGATTATACAGAAGGACCCAACCTGAAGAGGGATGGAACATCTTACATCTCTACTGCCATCTCTATACAGCTCCTAGCAGGCCTCTAGAACATTCAGCTAGCTAGGTCCAGGGCGGCATTAGCACAGTTTAACCACTAGTCAAAAACACCCAGCGTTTGAGTTCACATAATTCGTCTTAGAAGCTGGCTGGTCCCAAATATTTGGGGCTGAAGAAACAAGAGAATGGAGCAGCTGCTCTCCTGTTCTGGTGTTTTAGGAAGGCCTCAACGCGTTATCCCTTTGGCTCATGGGTGATACTCACCTCATTGTGACATTTCACATAAAAGGGTGCTATATTGTCGCTGCATAAAGGCCTAATAATGAACATTTGGCCTTATAGAAGATTGTCCTTGAGTGAATCTTTTCACTTAGCTAGCCTGTGATGCATTATTTTACCACCTGAAATCACTTCTCACCCAGTGGCTGTCTCTGCATCCTTCTGGGAATATAATTAAATGGGCCATATATTATTACTACATCCCCTAATATAGTGGTGGACAGCAGCAGACACAAGCATCACACTGCTCCCACAGATCACAGTAGGGTATCCCCCACCCCTCGGGGTGCCCATAGCTTTCACTTACTCATCCTTCCCCCTTCTGTGGATTTTCCATGTTCACCCCTTCTTATGGAATTTTTAATTTTAAAGCAAACAATTCAATAATTCTGGTGTCCATACCTCAATGACTTACTGAGCACATTTCTGGGCGATCACACATGCTTCCACTAATTCTAACAGTACATCCCTCCATGGTACAATAAACTGTCGCCACTGGAAAATTGCTCGTTACCATGAGATTTATACTCCGTTTCTTGATCACCTTTACATGGGACCCACCGTCTACCATTATACACGCACCCCCATGTATGCAACCACATTCACTTTACATTAACCCAATCCTATATTCCCAATGTGTTAGTTCTGTGTACACCCTTCCTTTTCTTGCGTCTCTCTGCTCCTCGATTTAGATTATTTTGTTTGTACCTTTCTTTCCACTCCATACACTATGTTCCAGTTTCTCAGGGTTGTGCTGGAATACGCACATTTCTCAGACAAGGTTCCAGTTGATGATTTGCACAGCATAAAAGCTTTTCATCGTGACTTAACATAATTAAAATGGGGAAATCCTGAAAGCAAAGAAAATGCAAGCTTCGTACGTGCCAGCAAGGGCCCTCGCCCTGTGAAAACATGAGCTGAGAAACCCTTAATCTTATAGCACAGCAGTGACACTGCCCAAAAACCATTTTACTATATCAACCACTGCAGAAATAATCAAATATACAACACGCAATCAACGCAGCATGAAGGAACAATCTAATCCCCTGCCAACAACAACCAAGCCACAGCTCCTCCGAAAGGCCTTTGTCCCCGGACATCTACGAAGAAAGCCTCACAAACGAGACACCAGCACTCTTATTACAAACTGATGAACTGCTCACCCAAAATAGGAGCCTTGCCAAAAGCTTTTAAGAGTGCCTGTGAAACTGCTTCTAAAAGCGACATGTGGAGACTCCGAAGATCCCTAAACTACTCACCTATCCCAAACTCTACAAGAAACCTATGTATGCATCCACATTTTGTGGCACATTGAGTCTAATAACCTACGTTACACTCAAGTTTGTTTTAGACTGGCAAGAGGCTTCAAATTAGTGCTATTATCCATCTGTGATTACCTCAAAATAGCCAGCAATGAAAACACCACCTTGGCACTTGTGGTCCTCGATCTGTGGCCTTTGACATTGTCAACTACATTACATTAATCCAAAGAGTGAAAGAAACTGGAATACATAATTTCCCTTTATCATGGATGAGATACTATTTAACTGACAAGACTGAAATTGCCTGGCTCTTCCTTTTCAACTCTAATCTACAGACCATAGTTTGGGGTGTCCCCCAAGGATCAACCCTCTCATCGCTTCTCTTCAGTAAGGCTCCACTGATCATAAAACCCATAGGCTTACTTGTTACAACTATGCAATCACTCAGGCCCTATACAGAATGAAATTTCCAGCACCACCCTCAGCAAGTGTGTAGAAGTGAAAGACGGGCCAAGCCACAATTTTGGGTTAGGGAATTAACAGATCCTGGTGAGGTGTGTGTTGTGTACGCAGACTGTGTCCTCCCTCTGGCAATAATAGACAGGCTACCCAAGAAAGTGAGAACATAAAAGAACGGCCAACGTCTTTGCAGAAATCAGGGAAGTAGGCTCCTTGCCAGCAGAGCAAGTTTGGCACACTAGATTTGGATGATGGTCTGCGGGCACAATGAGGGGCATTGATGAGGAGAATACTAGCTAGACACACCCAGAAGGAGAGTGAGGGAGATGGTGGGAGAAAGTGAGGGGCACGGACCGAGGCAGAGAGGGTTGGGGAGGAAGGGAGCACAAGGGGATGGAAAGGCAGTACGCCAGATTGGGAGCAGTGTACCTACTTTGGTCTCTGTACCTCCCTTGTCCCCGCCCACTCATCAAGCACTGCAACCAAGAGAGCCAGCCTTGGTTCTCTGTCCACTTATAAGGCTGTTGCTCCACCCCTTTAGAGCCTGTCCACAGGGTCCAAGGAGGAAGGGGATTATGACAATGTGTAGGATGACACATTTCATTTAGGCACAGGCCCCCCCCACTCCACCGCAGTCTTTCCCCCATGCCCACCCTCCATAGGATAGGAGAAGAGTTTCTCAGGAGGTCAACATATGTTCCAAGTGACAGGAAGGAAAAAGGGTGGAGATTCATGGGGGGGGCAAGCTGACACTTGCAGGCACAGCCCCGCCCTTCACAGCTGTCCCACAAAGGGGATGAAGGGACCAAGAGGGCAAGGGCGTGACAGGTGGGCAAACCTTCCATGATGGACACAATGGTTCCCATCCAACTGTTCCAGGGTGCAGAGGGACTGGAGACGGGGGGGGTGGGGGGAGAGAGTGGGGTCAGGGGGAAAGGGCAGGTGGGCAAACCTAGGCAGGTCCCCTTGGGAGGGGATGGTTGTTCCCAGGACTCAAGAAGCTTAGTACAGGAAGGGGGCAGGCCAGTCTACCTGGCTTAAGATTTTACACTCGCTGCAAAACTGGCAGCTGTTAGTAGTCGCCTGAGGTGGGAACAAGTTTACAAGATGAAAAATACAGTGGGGGGTGAAAAGTCGTGTAATACATTGAAATACAAGTAGTCATATACAGTGTGATATGATAATACATTAGTGGAAATGAAAAATCATGCAATAAATTAAATTGCATCATCTGATATGCCATACATGAAAATGCAACAAGTGACCTATATGAGAAAAGCAGGTATCTACCCGTGGAGATTTCATTTCCACAGGTGCCTCACACCAGTAAGCTAATGGAGGACAACGTAAAACTCAACCAACACAATGTAAATGATAGCCTTGCCTCATGTTGCCCCTGGGAAACCTCTACCTTAGCCTCCCAAAAGGGATAAGTGACCTAGACCATCTAACATGATGAAGCAGCTTTGCCGAATGGTCATCTGCCTTGCTCTTGAGCCCCAAGTCAATGCACTAGTTAAAGTGCTTCTACCATCTACACTTGGATGGATTATGTGTAGACTCTTTCCCACGCAACACTGGCAGTTGGCGCTCTGTGTGGAACTGGCAGTCTCCATGTCCCTTGTTGCTTACTTTGGGTTTCTTGTATTTATTGTTTTTCCATTTTTTCTGGAGGGGCAGAACAGCCATTTAAGTGGACAGAGTACCAGGGCTCATTTTCTTTTTTGGTTGCAGCGCTGTGCTAGATTAGTGGATGAGGGGCAGAGGAATTGGAGGCAGAGGAATTGGAGGCTCTTAAAAGGTATGCTTCTCCCAGTCTGGCCTACCCCCTTTCCTTCTTGTGTCCTTTTATCCGCAACTGCTCTCCTCTTCCCCACTCCTTCTCTGGATTGCTCTCCCTCTCTCTCCCTCTCTCTCTCTCTCCCTCTCTCTCTCCCTCTCTCTCTCTCTCTCCCTCTCTCTCTCCCTCTCTCTCTTTCTCTCTTTCTCTCTCTTTCTCTCTCTTTCTCTCTCTTTCTCTCTCTTTCTCTCTCTTTCTCTCTCTTTCTCTCTCTTTCTCTCTCTTTCTCTCTCTTTCTCTCTCTTTCTCTCTCTTTCTCTCTTTCTCTCTTTCTCTCTTTCTCTCTTTCTCTCTTTCTCTCTTTCTCTTTCTCTTTCTCTCTCTGTGCCACCCTCTCTCTTGCCCGCCTTGTGCCCCTCTCGCTCGCCTTGTGCCTCTCTCGCTCGCCCTGTGCCTCTCTCGCTCGCCCTGTGCCACCCCCCTCTCGCTCTGTGCCGCCCCCTCGCTCTACCGCCCCCCCTCTCGCTCGCTCTGTGCCGCCCCCCCAGTATACCTGCCATCAATTTGCTGCCTGTGCCTGCAGCCCTGTGCAGACAATCCTCTCTCCAATGGGCCTAAATCCCTGTATTTAATTTGTTTCCTAATGTCTACAAATACGTTGGTGCTTTCATTTGTTTTTCCACTTTTCTGTGTAGCTTTCCTGTTATTGCCAGGGGCGTGGGGGAGTTATCCGGATACACAACGCACACTTCACTGGGGTCCAAGTCAAGTCCCTGGCCCAAATCTGTGCCTGTCTGCTCTCTCTCACACAACCTTCCCTATTTTGGCCTGCTTTACTCTTCCACACTTGCAAGAATTGATTATGCCAACAGCGTTTATGTAGGGATGTTGAATTACTCGCAAGACTTTTGATCCAACACAGCAGCTAAACTATTACTCGGACTCCTAGGGAGGGTACATGTTGCACCAAGTCCTAAGGCTTTCCACTAGCAACCAGTTAAACTTAAAATCCCGTTAACGGCCCTCTGCATTGTCTTGAGGCTTTCCAGTGCAAGGGGTAGAATTTATCCAAAGCAAAATAGCTCTACTACCAACATTAGTAGAGCCAAGATCCAGAAATGACATAGTAAGGGAAACCAAGATATTCTGCAGGGACTCACCATGGCTCAGATGTTTCAACTTGGGTAGCCAAACTTTGAAGCACGTTGCCAAGGGAATTCTGCATATTACAGGACCACTAGAAATGATATTGAAAGCCTTGGCACTTGGAGAAAAATATCATGACTAGAATAGGACCACACACTCTGGCACCTCAAAAACTAGACTGTCTTTTCCCTTTTCGGAAATATTAAAAACGCTACACTTATCTGCTCACTACAACCACAAAACACCTTAATACCTCCCAAAGCAACACAATCAACAATGGCATTGTGATCTTGCACTAGATTTGGAATATTTGCAAGATCAACCCAAACAATATCAATTAACCATCAGTTTTTCCACCTTACTTCATGCAAACGTAAGTAGCCACCGAGACATAGCTTTTGAAGACCATCTCCCCCAAACTAGGAACAGCATATATCTGCATGCAGCACCTCTGATACCAAGATGCACTGATCACCTGGCCGTTGCACACCCACAATGTAAGCACAAGGTTTTTTTTTCTGTGGACACAGACTGTGATCCATATGCAACGCACCTAAAATGTGGCTTTGTACTCAGAACTCTGTACTTCTAATATGCACCACGAAAGGCAAGCTTGCTTTTTCCCTCTCGTCTCAATTAACCAAACCCAGAACACCTGGAAATTCCACAGATTGCATTAGTGCACGTTACAAGCCCTAATAACACTGTTAATTATTCAGCATTTTCGCATATGCGGCACCATTGGTGCTGGGTGATAGGACGTTTACTTTGTTAGCAATACTGTCAGAGGGTCGGAGATGCTTGACCTGAAGAAAGCCCTTCTGTTTTCTCTCTGCGCATGTCCCTCCTCCCTTAAACACAAGTTTTTCTCTCCGTTACTTTAGCATGCTTTCTTTATCCCATTTAACTTTTGTATTTTTCCCATCTCCTCATGCTTTTTATTCACTGCCACTGTCTCCCACAACCCTCCATATGTTTTTGCTCTTTTCTCTTATTCGTCAGGCTTTACTTGGTTTTTCATGTATTTATTTTAATCATTAACCTGTAACTTTGGACAATTGTTACAGTCCGATGTGATTGGTTGTGAGTTTTCATGTTTGCTTGTGTGGAAAATCTTCGTCGACATAAAGATTCCAAGATAAGTTTCCAGGCATGTAATAGATGGAGGTGGATGGGTTTACTTGATGGGCTTCTAGTTTGTAGTTTTAAAGATAGTTTAAATTCTCCTATGGTAAGGGCAAGCAGACATGGGAGAGTGGGGGGATTCAACAGAGCCTCGGGGTATTTTGCTAAAAGAGAATCCTTCTTTCCATACCTTAATCAGTAGTGAAACTTATGCATTTATTTGGAGTCCGTTCTTTATTTTTTAGGTAATATGTGCATAACGTTGTAACTTAAGGCAGTTGTGCACATATGCCACATGCTGAATCAGTTGAAGCATATACACCCTGCTTCTGCTACCAATTTTCCACCAATTATTAGGCGACCATTTATGGTAGGAAATTCTGTACGTTTCTAATTACTCCTTATTATGTTAAATAGCGGCCTTGTAAACGGGGCTTTGTCTCACCAGAAATCTATCTTAATACCCTGTATTATGTGAAACCTGAGTGAGGAATCCCCTGGGGGTGTTGGGGCCTGCGCCTGCCGACTTCAAGCCGAAGATCCTGCGTGGATTAAGTTCCTATTTCTCCAGATATTTGCGTCTTTTTAGTGGCACATTTGTTTTTATTTTTCGCTACGTTCCAAGGTCCCTGCAACATGTTGTAAATAGAGGGGTGAGCTGGAGGGAGGGAGGAAGGAACCCATTTGCATTTCAATTCGGGATTAAAATCCTGGCTGGTCCACAGAAAAAAATGGGCGACATTCTGCCACAAGCTGGTGCCCACGAACGGTGGGGAATTGATGCCGGAAAGGCTTGGTTTCATTCTCGTCTCAAAACTTTTTCAGTGAATTAAAAATAAGAAACTTTTCGATTTTTTTCCTTTTTTTTTTTTTGTAATATGGGTGGGTCCCCCTCCCAAGCTCCCCTTTTCCACATCTTTTTTTATCCTCAAACTCTGCCCACCCTTCAATCTCACCCCAACCCCCATATATACTTTTACTAAAAAATGTGGCAATTTTTTTCGTCATTTAGGTTTCACTGAAAAAGCGTGTCGATTTTATTTCATTATAAACACTGTACCTTATACAACATTCCCTCGATGCTTTTCATTTAGGGCAACCTATGAGTTGCATAGAGCGTGTGAACTGTCCTGATTTTACCTTGGTGTGTCTCCTGCACACTGAGGTGTTTGGAGTTTCCAACGTATTTACTCGTCAAGTCATTGGGGGTTGTTTCTGGAAGACACTACCCCTGTATGCAGGCACTGAACAGTGCTTGGAAGCGGGAGGTTGTAAAAACCCTGGCTTTCTAAAGTTAGTTTACATTCACAACAGGCCGGACATAACTGAAGTATCCTCTGTAACATGAGCAATACTGGAACCTTGAGAACCAAGGCCGACTTCCATCAAGAGCATGCCTGCTCGTCACGATCATTACCACTGTACATTCAGATGGAAAGAAGTCTGCAGCAAAAGGTTGCGTGCCCAAAGGTGGCTTTCGTAGCACATCCGAGGGGGAAAGCGGCAGCCAGATTTCCTATTTTTAATGGGCTTTTTCGCCCAGTGACACCCGTCCATACGTGCAGCTCAATTCGAGGTTGTGTGCAGAAACCGCTGAATCGGCTGATGTTTTTATTGCAGATTAGTTATGCCCGATAATGCACTTTGATTTCATCAGATGCAGTTCAAGGTTCAGTGAACAATCCCACTCTTGACAACAGTATGCTGTTTTTGTAAATCCTTCTCATTAAGGGAATGCTTGAGATAAGCGATGCCCTTCGTTTTCCTAATGTAGTCGGACTTTCTACATGTGTATTTCTTCATTTTTGTATTGCTTTGTTTTGAAGGAGTTTTTAATGTATGAAGTTAAATGTTAAGGTCATTGAAAAATTCTCATTGTAAAGTCTTTTCGGACTTTCCTAAAGAGCGCAAAATAGCTTCATTCCACTTGTAAATACAGCATTCTTTCCAAAAGTTATTGCCTTGAGGATAGTTTGGTGATTTTCTGTTATCATTTGATACCCTTCTAAAACGGTGCTCTTCTGGGCGAATGACTCCAGCGCATTGAATACAGGATGATATCATGCGATCTGGGTCAGGCCCACTCCACCCCTCATCCTGCCAATGACAGTAAATTGATTGCCACGGTTGGGAAGTAGTTATACTGGTTATTATAGCGCTTGGATTGGAAGCTAAGGCAGGAAGCGCTACATAAATTCCCAGATTTGTGGCCCCAAAAATCCTGGCCGTCTAATGAACTTTTCACCCATTTCAGTCCCGCTCCATTGAGCATAATTGACGATCCTTGATAGTCTCGTGCATGAATTCTAGTATACAAAATCCTAGACAAGGTCTAGAAAATCATGAAATAAGTCACTGGTAGGTGCAGTTACTCAAAAATACTTCACCATGGGAATCCCTGGTGGTGCAAACAGCTCTGAGCCTTCCATGGAGCTACACCTACTACACTTTGTGACTAAAAAGGCATGGCCATTTGCAATATTTAAAGTATTAGCCACTGCACCTTGTGCACAAAAGGAAATCCTCCAGCATTACGCTACAGTCTCTCTCCCGCCCCCTTCACATATCCAGCATATCTTCTATTTGCCCCTCGCTCCCTGAAAAACAAGGTCCACATTTCTCCTTCAGCCGCAGCCACCCTCGATCACATGAATGCACTCAGCCTGTACCCCCAGTGTGTATCACCCCAAACTTAAATCATTAACCGGTTATTGGATTTAGTCAGTCCCAGACTCCTAGTAATGACCAAGCAATTTAACTTGCACATAATCGTGCACAGGATTTTAAGCTGACTTACAAAAACATCTAGCGGAGTGGCTGCGTCTTCAAGCTGAAATTGAGCCATTTGGATCTTGCACAATCAGGTTTTCGACTTGGGTTTGGAAAGGATCCGGGATAGTGTCACAATTTAGGACAATTAACTATTTGCTTAAAGGGGGGGTGGGAGGGGAGTTCACCATCTTCCTGAATGTATAAACTCTGTGCTAAGTAGTAGGCTGATTTATGCTACAAGAACTATTGATGTAAAACCCAGCCATGCGATAAAGTGGTTAAATCCTTCGTTGCCAATACGAAAGAGTTCAATTTGGCCTGTTACTTTCTAAACCTTTACCCACCAGTAACGTTTGAAAATAGCTAGGATCTGTTTGACCAGTCAATCCCTCCCGCGCCTCTCACTATGAAATAATATAGCACAACTGCATGTGCTTCTAATGAAAACCTAGGCTTATAAGGCACATTTGGGGCAATCTATAAACATTCGGACACACATGACATTTAAATGATAAGGGGGTCATACACATTGGCTATAATTGTTTACATTATATGTGGAAGTTATATTTTTTTCATAACGTGATGTACTAGTTCCTCATTCCCCAGTGGTGCTCCTTGAGGCCGATTACTGATGGACGCACATGCGCTGCTAGTAGCTCCTGCTTCGCCAGTCTTCATTTCGAACCCAAACACTGCTTACTTTCGATTCTCCTAAAAATCCTCACTTTTAATACCAGACATAGATAGACGATTGGTGATGTGCATGTTCATAAACATTAGTTCAAGCTATTGTATCCTGATCACGAATGAGGCCTGAAATCCTCTGCAACGTGGCTAGGACTTGTAGCCAACCTCAATGGTTGCCTGCCATTGGAACTTGTAGAAACTTTCTTTGGTACTCGTTCACGCTCTAGCACATTAAGAGACCGACCCCCACACAGTACACATAATGCACTAAACCCTAGCTACATACCAAGATATAATTTGTGATTCCTATTCTAGTGTGCATGCTCAAAATACTACTTTTGATTAAAGATAGCTGTGATTTATTACTGGCTGCCCAATAGAAAAGCCTTCGGACCGGACTTCAGTTTGCACTTGCTTTTAAAATAGTTTCTTCTACATTTCTGTTGTCTTGCCTCAAAGGCAATTTAGCTCGTTAATGTGTGTGTAAATATAAATAATAAAGTTAATTTAGTGATGCCTTTTAGCAATGCCTCCCTGAATAGGAAGGATGGATTATGATTTCCTTACTTTACTATGTTTTATTCTTTAACACTTTTTTTATGACCCCGTTTTCCTGAAAAGCTGTTGGGCATCCCTACTTGCCCACTGTGATGTGTTCATCAATACTACAAGCGTTTCCCTCTTCCCTAAAGTTGTACTAAAATCTGAAGTGACAGACAAATGGAGCAAATGTATATGCCATTTTGTTGATTCTTTTCTTTTTAGTAAAGTGTTCTTTTTTTGAGGTCCTCCATGCCTGCTTCGCTTCCTTGCTGTTCTCCACCCTGGACAGTGCACCTTCTCCCATTGGTGTGCCACTATGAAAGGACAGTGTTAGGGGGGAAGTAAGAGTGGGGTATCCAGGAGCTAGTAAACGGCCCCCTTGTGAATTTTACTGCCACATTAGATGGACATTTTAACTTTTTCCCATTATGTATAATCGGTATGGTTAAGTGTGTTCTGTGTTCTAATTCTTCTTTATTAACCTTCTCAAATACTCAGTTAATGTCAGATATGCATGCCCATAAAATAGCTCCTGGTAGATGTTGGTTTCAAACTAACCAGGCTCTTCTAGGTTATTTTGTGTGTCGCTGGCTGCACTTTTATTGGTGAGGAGTTTCTTTTATTTCTCCAGCATGGAGTTTGGCATGGAATCACATGCTCATGAATATTCGCCGTCGTCGGGCTTGAAATCCTCAGTAAAAGAAAAAAGTTTCACTTTAAAACTGTATTTCGAAGGGATTGTGTCCTCCGACGTATTCCTCATCTTAGATATCTCCTTCCAGCTCTGCTGGTCTCGGAACATTTTTTCTCTAGAGGGCGCTGCGCGTCGACGTCCCTCGACAGCCGCAGTATCGACGTCATCCTGCCTATAAAGGCCGCGTGCAGCGTCGGTTGCTCAGTTCCGTTTTTCCGCGCTTACTCAGTGCCTCGGAATACCGTTGCTCAGTTTTTGTCAGATTAAACCTATTTACCTCGAGTTATTCGATCCATACTCGATGGCTTCCTCGTCAGAACCGACCTCCTCGATCCGGCTTCAAAAAATGCCGAGATTGTGGAAAAAAGATGTCACTGACTGACCCTCACAGAGTTTCTGTGGTGTTTGGGAGCTGAACACCATTGTTCGGAGTGCGAGGACTGTATGTCCATGACAGCTAAGGCCCTGAAGGAGCGTAGGGGGAAGCTGGAGAAAGGTAAGACTTTTAAAGCTTCTTCTTCGTCGACGAAGTCGAGACATTCGTCTCCTCGTCACCATTCGCGCTCCAGGTCTCGGAGTGGGTCCCATCACTCCTCGAGATTGAAGCACTCGAAGAGGAGACGTCGAAGATCCCCTTCCCCTTCTCCGTCTTCCTCTTCCTCTGTTTCGCCAAAAAGAATCCCTTGCCCCACGAAACATAGTTCCCGGGCTGAATGGGAGAATTCCGCAAAAATATGATGAGCATCTTCGAGAAAGCGGCCTCGACCCCCTCGAAGACTGCCGAGAGCGATGCTCTGGTCGAAAGACCCAAAGGTCAAAAACGCCGCGAGTCGCAGTACCCGGCGAAGGAAACCTCTCGAGCGCGTCTCGAACCCTCGAGTAGGACTATGACCTCCAAACCTTCCTCAAAGGTTCTGTCGACGCCGAGGTCGGTGTCTTCGACGCCGTTGTCGAAGGGACCTTCGACACACGGGTCTGTCGACTCAACGCCAGCTTCGACACCGGCGTCGACGCCAAGAAAAGTCACGGTCACGACACACCGAGTGACTATCCCCAGGTCCTCGATGACGATGGCTTTGAGATTGTCGAGTAGAATCCCAATTCTGTCGAGGTCATCGAGGCCTCCGCCTTTGTTTTCGACGCCACGCTCGAAGCCTTCGGCGTCGACGACATCAACGTTTTCGAGGCCGATAATGACAAGTTCGGCACCCTCTGCCTTGGAAATGGGATTTACACCCTTTGAGTTCAGAACAATTGGGAACTATGTCCTCAATTTTGGAAGAGGGTGAATTGTCTGAACAGGAAGACACATTTGAGTTGCAGGGACCTGTAACCCCAATTAGAGAGGAATTTTCCTCTGAAGAACGCAGGTTAAAGGATCTTCATGATTCCTTACATGAGGCAAGTGGGTTAGACACTTTCCCTGAGGTGGAGTTTGCTAGGCCAGACCCGGGGGAGCATGCTGAAACCCCCTATAGAGCCTTAATGGCCAGGATCACAGAGTTTATGGGGTGGTCTGCACCTTCACAATCTTTCCAACAAGATGACCTCAGGGATATTCTTGATAAAGGCCCACAGGAGGATCCTGTGGTGCCTTTTCATAAAGCTCTTCAGAGGAAGATTATGACGAACTGGGAAACCCCAGATGTCGTCCCGGCAGTAAATAAAAAACTGTCTACAAAATACAGGGTATCCTCTACAGACCCAGAGTTTTTGTCAAAACACCCATCCCCAGAAAGTCTGGTGGTACAGGCAGCATCTTCTACCGATGTCAAGACGGTTTATCCTACCGTCCCACAGGACAGGGACGATAAAAAATATGATGCTGTCATGATCTCTGCTTCCAAAAGGTCAGGGTTTTCCCAACTCCCTTGGAAGCAGATCCATAACCCAGGTTCCAAGTGCCAACCAGTCCCAATTGGGACCTTTTGGACCCAGTCCTGGTGCCAGTGGCACCAGGCTCATAAATATGCCCAGTCCCAGCGCTGGAAGCGCCGGGCTCATAATGCTTGGGTGGACTTACCTGCAGCAGACCATGCTGCTTACTTGCCTGCCAGTTGAGCCTCTGATCCTCTTCTGTTTGGAACTACTTTTCCTGTTGGGTGGGGCTGGAGCCACTCCCTAGATTCAGAACACTGGAACTCTTCTGGAAGGCAGGAACTCTTTTCTTACCAGGAACTCTTTTCTTACTTAGGCGTGGCTGTGGAAGGAGACATCTAAGCACTACAGGAGGCTATTTAAACCACACCCGGTGGATGAATCTTGCTTTGCGTTATTCTGCAACCTCTGCAGCAGAACGCTCATCGTGTCTTCTGCATCCGGTCCTGGGCCTAAGGAAAAAGGCTTACCATCCTGAATCCAGTCTTCAGCAACACCTATAAAGACAAGAAAGAACAGGTTAGCATTCCGGCATCTGAAAGGCAAAGGCTTACCTACTCTTCGTGCGCTCCGGAGGTCTTCACACTGCATTCCGGCATCTGAAAGACAAAAGCTTACCATCTCTTCGCACGCTCCGGAGGCCTTCGGCGCTGCATCCCGCATCTGAAAGACAAAACAAGGTGCGTTTAAAGACATTGGGGAACTTTAATACTCACGTGCCATTACTCCTTTCCACATCTAATCCAGTGGGTATTCCGGCACCCTGCAGCCGCTCCGAACTCGTACCTGCAAAATAAAAGGACAGTTAGAGCGCATCGTGAAGCAGGCAACAAGCGCTTACTTACGTGCTTCCAGGCGCTTCTATTCATCACACGGGCTCCATCTTCAACTCACTTCAGCCCGTCATCCGCCATCGCCGGAACCCTGCAAAACAAGAGACATCATTACTAAAGACTTTAAAGACATTTGAATGACTCGAAACTTACCGTTCGTGCAGTAAACGACGGACAGCAGTCCTCTGAAGTCAAGAGGCCTGCGCTACCTATCCAGTGAAGAAACTGGTTACAGCACCCTGCCCCGAGGCAGATGGAGAGCTCGGCATTCACTTACCTAAGGTGAGAGCGTTAACCTTTGGGGGTCTACAGGAGAGGAGAAGAGGAAAGAGATAGGGACACCCCAATAACCCCAGTTCATTAACCCCATATTTTCTATCTGCAGACATCTTACTCTACACGTCAGGCATACAGTGCACAGAGGTCCAGCCCAAAGAGCCAACCTGGTGCTACACATCACCTTTGAAGATACGGTAGTCGCCCAGTCAAGACCGGCGCCTCTGCGAGAATCAGGTGAGCGTTACAGATGCTATGGCAAAGAAAGTTTTTTTCGGCATATAGCATGACGTTAAAATCTGTGAATGCTACTTGCACCCTTGCTCGATTCAGCCATACACTTTGGGAGTGTGCTTCTACAGCGGCTGACTGCATCCCGGAGGGAGAAGAAAGGGAGGTTTTCCTGAATATCATACAGGACGGTAAAGACGCTATGTGCGAATCCCTACAGACGGGCATTGATTCGGCTGACGGTATCAGCAGAGCAATGGCGGCAAGTACAACAACCACGAGATTTGCTTGGTTGAGAAAGTCTGGTTTTGCCCCAGATGTGCAAGCCAGGCTCTTGAACATGCCATTCGATGGCTCTTCTTTGTTTGGGAAAAAGGCGGATGACAGTTTAGAAAAACTGCAAACTTCAAAAGCAGCAGCAAAATCCCTAGGCGCTGCAATCCGTCAGACACCTTTTCGTCCCACAGGAACCTCTGCGAGAGGCAAGTCCTTTCGCTTCTACTCCGCATTCGGAAGAGGTAGAGGACGACCGGCTGAAAGGGGACAAAGAACTACTACCCGAGGTGGACGGGGTAGATATTCAAAAGCCGCAGCAACAGCAGGTGCCTCTTTACCATCGGCATCTGCATCAGCCGCCCGAAAACCACTTTGAGGACTTCCCTCACAGGACACCTGTAGGAGGCAGGTTGACTCAACATCTGGCGGAATGGCAGGCTATCACATCAGATGCTTCGGCATTGGAAACAGTTGCCCAAGGTTACTGCCTGCCTCTCCTACGCATACCTCAGTCATCCACCGGGGATCAGCTCTCAAAGCTCCAGATCCGCTCCTCTTGCAGGAAATTTTGGACCTGCTAGAGAAAGGTGCCATAGAACCGGTACCTGTAGCGGAGAGGAACAAGGGCTGGTACTCCCCTTACTTTCTCATTCCAAAGAAAAACGGAGGACTGAGACCCATCTTGGACTTGCGAGAATTGAACAAATTCCTCAGAAAAGACAAATTCAAGATGGTCACTCTTTCTCAGATCCTCCAGGCCCTTCAGTTCCAGGACTGGTTGGTATCTCTGGACCTTCAGGACGCTTGTTTCCATGTGCCTATCCATCTCAAACACAGGAAATACCTGAGGTTCGCAATTGGCAACTCTCACTATCAATTTCGAGTGCTGCCATTTGGGCTGACCTCCGCCCCGAGGGTCTTCACCAAGTTAATGTCGGTAGTGGCGGCAAGTCTAAGGAGGGAAGGGATTCATGTCTACCCCTACCTGGACGATTGGTTGATCAGGGATGTCTCTTCGGAACAAGCTCAGATCCAGCTAAATCACATGTGCCACTCCCTTCACAGACTGGGCTTCTCCCTCAATTTAAAGAAGTCACAAATGATACCATCGCAGAGACTCCAGTTCATAGGAGCGATCCTGGACACTTCCCTGGGAAAAGCCTCGCCACCAGAGGTGAGGGCTCAAGATATTCTACAGATGGTTGCCAAGTTCCAAGATGCCCAACGTCTCCCAGCCTTTGACTTTTTGAGGTTGCTAGGCCTCATGGCATCCTGCATTTTCCTAGTGCCAGAGGCTCGCCTGAGAATGAGATCCCTCCAGTGGGCACTGAGGACTCAGTGGTCACAATTCTCAGGGAGAATGACAGATCATCTTCAGGTTCCCGACAGGGTGGCTCGAGACCTTCAGTGGTGGGCCTGTCAGGAGAACATTCTGAAAGGAGAACATTTTTGGCAACCCTGGCCGGAGATAACAGTAGTCACGGATGCCTCACTCACGGGGTGGGGAGCCCACGCCAATGACTTGACCATCAGCGTTCGTTGGTCTCCATCGGAGTCCAGACTACATATCAACCTGTTAGAGCTGAGAGCCATCAGACTTGCGCTGAAGGCGTTCCTGCCAGCTGTACAAGGGAAAAACGTCCTGATAATGACGGACAACACAGTGGCCATGCATTACCTCAACAAAAGAGGAGGCGTAGGATCACTACCCCTGTGCAGAGAGGCGATGCAGCTCTGGTTTTGGGCAATCCAAGAAGGAATCTCTCTATCGGCAGTTCACCTAGCCGGAGAGAAGAACTTGACAGCGGATGCTCTGAGCAGGCAGAGCACAGTCTCTCACGAGTGGGAACTAGCTCAGGAAGTCCTTCCAGAGATCTTCGCCCTTTGGGGAACCCCTCAGGTGGATCTGTTCGCCACCAGCGTCAACAGGAAATGCGACCTGTTCTGCTCAAGGGAATTTCCCCCGAGAGGAGATCTGGGAGATGCGTTCATAGTGGACTGGGAGTTTCCGCTTCTGTACGTGTTCCCACTGGTCCCTGTCATTCCTCAAATGATCAGGAGGTTGAGAAGATTCCGGAGAACCATGATCCTAATTGCCCCGGATTGGGCCAGGAGAACGTGGTACCCAGACCTTCTAGACTTGTCCATCTGCCCTCCAATTCGACTTCCACTGAGAGCGAACCTACTCTCACAGAAGGGAGGTCAGGTTCTCCATCCAGACATCAAAACCCTCAACCTTCACGC
Organism: Ambystoma mexicanum; assembly: GCF_040938575.1. Classification (NCBI taxonomy): domain Eukaryota; kingdom Metazoa; phylum Chordata; class Amphibia; order Caudata; family Ambystomatidae; genus Ambystoma; species Ambystoma mexicanum. The sequence continues at coordinate 893,917,129 of NC_090929.1, forward strand.
TTGGCTTCTGAAAGGTTGAGGTACAAGGATTGGGACCTCCCTGATGATGTTATGGAGGTGTTGCTTTCGGCAAGGAGTCCAGCAACAAAGTCTTTATACCGCTGCCGTTGGAACAGATTTTGCAGCTGGTGTAGAGAACAGAATATCAACCCTTTTTCATGAGGTACACCAATGGTTTTGTCCTTCCTTCTATATTTGGCGAGTTCAGGCCTTCAAGTTGGCACCATTAAGGGCTATCTCGCAGCGCTATCCATCTTTAAGCGCACTGCGGAAGAACCATCCTATTTCAAATTACCCTTGGTAATACAGTTTCTAAAGGGGTTAACCAATGTTTATCCCCCAAGACCATTCCAAGTTCCCCTATGGGATTTAAACTTGGTACTAACTTTCCTGATGGGCACACCTTTCGAACCACTCCATTCTTGTTCGTTAAGATTCCTTACCCTTAAAACTGTTTTATTAATAGCACTTACATCTGCTAGAAGGGTGAGCGAATTACAAGCTATTTCTTGTAAACCCCCTCACACAATATTTCACAAAGACAAAGTTGTCCTGCAAGTGAAGCCTAATTTCCTCCCAAAGGTGGTTTCTGAATTCCATATCACTCAGAAGATTACCCTACCATCTTTCTATCCTCCTCCTCACCCGGGGAAAGAGGAAGAGACGTTACACAGGCTAGACCCTAGAAGGGCTTTACGTTTTTACATCAGTAGACTAGCCAGGATAAGACAGGCAGACCAGCTGTTGGTAGGTTACACAGGTCAGAAGCTGGGGTTACCAATAACTGAGCAGACCATTTCCAGATGGATCATTCTAGCCATTCTGGAATGTTATAAACTGGCAGGGAAAGGGCCCCCTCAAAACCTCAGAGCTCATTCGACCAGAGGTATTGCAGCTTCATCGGCCCTCAAAAGAGGTGTGCCGGTTAAAGACATCTGTGCGGCCGCTACATGGTCGTCTGTCCATACCTTTACACGTTTTTACAATTTGGATTCCTCCTCCAGTCAAGAGACTAGGTTTGGAAGGGCTGTACTGCATTCTATTCATCAATAGAAGACAGCGTGAAGTCAGTACTCCCTCCTCCAATAATAGAATGCTGCTATGGGAGCCTATCTAAGATGAGGAATACGTCGGAGGACACAATCCCTTTGAAGAACAAGTTACTTCTTACCTTGTAACGTTCTTTCGACGGGATGTTCCTCCGACGTATTCCTCATCGGCCCTCCCATCCATCCCCGCAGTTCTACTTCCCATGTTGTTGCAGATTACGCTCCTTCAGGGTGATTAGTCTAGTCCAGAAAGTATTATTGTGGGCTATAAAACGGAACTGAGCAACGGACGCTGCGCGCGGCCTTTATAGGCAGGATGACGTCGATACGGCGGCTGTCGGACATCGACCCGGAGGACGTCGACGCGCAGCGCCCTCTAGAGAAAAATTTTCCGAGGCCAGCAGAGCTGGAAGGAGATATCTAAGATGAGGAATATGTCAGAGGAACATCCCGTCGAAAGAACGTTACAAGGTAAGATGTAACTTGTTCTTCTCCTCTAAACCAATCACTGTCCTCTGGGTCATACTGCCCCCATCCAATGACAGTCCTTTCCCGAAGCTCTTGCTCTGGAAGCCATCTTCAGATTTTTACAGCATGCTTCAGTGCTGGGAGTCCTCAAGTTGATCTCCAAGCTATTTTGTACCTTTTTCCACATTTTTCGCTTAAAAGTTCTATTTTTGTTCCATCAGAGCCACTGTGCTCCTACCATCATCGGCCAGCAATGGGGATTCGTTGTCGGTGATGTTGCGCATGCCCCTCAAGGGTGGTTGTTTGTCGAAGAGGCCCCAAAGCAGCCCTCCAAGGCTTACTTTCAGCCAGTGAGCATCTCAGCTACAGACAACCACCAATCGTCTGTCCATACAGTCCTTGAGGAAGAGAGCAGTGCAGGGCCTAGCGCTCCATTCCCTCCTTAGCCAAGGGACATTTCCATGGACATACTGTCGACTCTCCACACCCTAGTGACTGAGTTCCAGCAGAGGTTGTCCCCACTACCGGCACCTGTTGTACCGCAGGCCCCTGACCAGCCCCAGCGTGGGAAGAGGAAGCATCTGCCGCCGCCACATCATCCGCCGCCACCATGTCGGACCCGACTCCACCAGTGGACACTGGTACGGAGACATTGACTGAAACTGACGAATGTGAGGAGTTTGTCCCTGCAGATGATGAATCACCGCACCTGGATGCCTCTCGTAGACTCTCCACCAGACGAGGTGGGATCAGTCCAATCAATCGCCAGGACCTATGAGCTGTTCTAGCTGACGCCCAAGGAAACAAAGGCGGGCTTCCTAGATCAGCGACGGGAGTCCAAGAGAAACCATCATGGTGGCACCCTTTTTTGATGGCATTTGGGAGAGGAAGACCTTGCCCTCATGGAAAACCCATGCATGGCTCCAGCCAAACTAGACAGGCTGGAGAAGAAATACCGAGCACTGGACTCGGCACCCAAGTGCTTGAGGTCACAACTCGAAGAGTCATTTATACAGTGGCATCCACGATCATGGCAGCCAATTCTCTGGCCATCTTGTCCCAATACGACCAGGAGTTTTGGTGCAAGCATACACTTCCTGGCTGTATGGTTAGTGATGTCATTTTCCATGGTTACACGGAGTAGGTCATGGCAGGAGCTGAGGAGTCTATTTATTTATTCACATTTGTTAAGCGCACATCAGACCGAAGGCATCTTGGCGCTGGTTACAGTGTTTCTTAAACTTGGTTACATACAGTTGTACCCTTGGTTACATACAGTTGTACCCTTGGTTACATTGGGCAATGGTTATGCTTAGGTATATGTACATAGAGAACACAGTGGTTATGCTTAAGTATATGTACGTAGAGAACACAGAGGTGGTCAGGTGCACAAGTTAGTTGAAGAGAGCAGTTTTAAGATGTTTCCGAAAGGAGAGGAGGGATGATTCTGCTCTGAGGTTGGTGGGCAGTGCGTTCCAAAGCTTAGGTGCGAGGTATGGGAAGCCTATACCTCCTGCCTTGGATCTATTGATGCGTGGTATGGTGAGAAGGTTGGCGTATGTGGATCTGGTTGGTCTTGTGGATTGGGATCTAGACAGTGTGTCAGCTAGGTAGAATGGTGCTGTGAGGTTGATGCATTTATGCGTTGTGAGGATTTTGAAAGCAATCCTATCCTTGACTGGGAGCCAATGGACGGCTTTCCTGGCTAGGGTGATGTGCTCTCTTTTAGGTATGCTGGGTGCTGCTCTAAGAGCATTATTTTGGGTGGTTTGGAGCCTTGCTAGGTTGTTCTTGGAGGTGCCGGCTAGGAGAGCGTTGCAGTAGTCCAGTTTGGCTCCAATTGTGGCTCCTGCGATGGACAGGCAGTTTTCTTTTGTTAGGAACGGTTTTATAGCATTGATGAGTTTAGTGCTCCATGCTGATGCCGAGACGATTGCGCTTACTTGTTTATCCATAGATAGGGTGGCATCTATGTGAACTCCTAGTGTTTTAACTGATGATAGGACTGGGATAGTGCAGTTGTCTATGCTAAAGTTAGTGTAAAGTGGGTTAAGGTTGGCATGGGTGGGCTTCTGGCCTAAAATGAGGATTTCAGTTTTGTCCCCATTCAAGCAGAGTCAGTTGGTGGCCATCCAGGCTTGTATGGTGGAGTAGACTAGTTGGAGGGAGGTGGAGTCTTGATGAGTTACCAGTCAGGGGCAGGAGTATCTGCGTGTCGTCAGCGTAGTTCGTGTAAATGATCCCCATAGCGTCCAGTTTGTCGAATAGGGGCTTAGTTAAGAGGTGGTATAGCGTAGGGGCCGTGCAGGAGCCTTGAGGAACCCCACAGTGGATGATGGATGGCGCAGCATGAGCTGTGTTGGAGAAGACTTTCATAGCTCTGCCTTGTAGGAAGGAAGTTACCCATGAGGCCGCGTCCTTGGAAAAGTGTGCTGCTTGTGTTAGATGATTGGTGAGTGTCGTGATCTACTAGGTCAAATGCTGCTGATAGGTCGAGGAGGAGGGCAGGCTTGCCCTTTTCGAGGATGTTAGTAATTTCATTTTTTAGGTCTAGAAGGGCGGAATCCAGATTGCCTTTTGCCTAGAATTGCGTTGGATTCTAGGCAGTGTTAGATCTGTATATGTGCAGCTTTGTCAAGTCATTTTAGAAGGAGTGGGACTGTGGTTATGGGGCGATAGCTGTTAGGGTTTGCGGGGGTCAAGTGTGGGTTTTTTTATGAGTGGACGCACCCAGGCCTCTTTGAGAGTGTCTGGGACTATGCCTGACCTAAATGATGCGTTGATGAACGCAGTGAGGAGAGGAGCGAGCTGCTCAGCACATTCTTTGATGATTTTTGGGGGGCATATGTCACCCTTACAGAGTGAGGGTTTGAGATGTTTGAGGATGTTGATGACCTCAGTTTTGGTGATTTCGGTGAAAGTGAACTTGGGTATGTTGTTGGCTTTGACACTGTTTCATGTGTGCGTGTGAACTTTGCTTAGGTAAGGAGTTGTAGTGGTGTGATATCTTTTTTTGGAGGAGGTTTATTTTTTCTAGCATAGCTGTTTGTATGCCTGTGCACCATGCCTCGTCCTTGATGATCTTGTCTGGGCAGGTGGGTGGTATGGTTAGTTCTTTAAAGATACAGAATAGCTCTTTACATTGAGAGTTGGCCGCCGTGATGCGTTGGTTGTAGGCTTCGGATTTGGCTCAGAAGATGGCCTCTTTGTATTTTTTGGCTAAGGTTTTGAATATATCTTTTGTGTTGTCGCAGGGATTACGTTGCCAGTTCTTGAGCGCTTGGCGTTTGTCTGTGCGCATTGCTTGGAGATCCTCTGAGAACCAAGAGTTGGAGTGGAAGGATTTTTTTTTCTCTTTTTTGCTTTCTAAGGGGGCGACAGTGTTGACTGCCCTTGTGATAGTCTTTAAATATTTCAGCGAGTGTATTAGGGTCTGATGAGAAAGGGGGCTTTAGACAGGGCATGTTGAGTAGTGCACTGATATTTGCTGCTGTGAGTTTTTTGGCACTTCTGGTTAGAGTAGCTGCAGCTTTGGTGGGCATTCTACTGCTTACAGTGCAGGGGATATCGAATAGGATGAGGTTGTGGTCTGTCCACGGGAGGCTGGTGTTGGCGGTGTTTACTATGTCGCAGTTGTGGTCAGAGATCCAGTCTAGGGTGCGCCTTTTGGCGTGAGTGGGCGCTACGATTTTTTGGGAGAATCCTAGGTTGTGGAGATCCTTGGCTAGAGATAGGGCAGCTTTGTCCTTGAGGTCGTTGAGTCCTAAGTTTAAGTCCCCTAAGAGGAGTGACTTCGTGGATTTCTTAATGTTGTTTCCTACGAGGTGGTTAATTTGGCCTTGGAAGTTGGTGGAGGGGCCAGGTGGATGGTAGATAGTATGGATATTAATAGTACAGTTAGGTGATGGTGCTAGTTTAATAGAAAGGATGTTAACATTTCCGTCCTCTTGATGAGATATGGTTCTAATGGGTAGGGTTTCCTTGTGTATAAGGGCAACCCCCCCTCCTGTTTTGGTCATTCTATCTTGTCTGATGATGGCATACCCTGTAGGTAGGGCTAGAGCGATGGCAGGGCCGGACGCTTGGTCAAGCCATGTCTCGGTAATGGCCAGTATGTTCTCAATGTTAGGTGTGCAGTATTGGCCTGGTGTATGAAGGGAGCTGTGCGGGCTCTGAGTCTGCGTAATCTGAGGTTCGCGTCTGGTGTCAGTGCCGTGAGTTGTGGTAGAGGTGTAGGCGTGCGCATACGGTCCATTATAGTTGGGTGTCTGTGAATGTTGGGCGAGAGTGTGGTCTCTGTTGTGGCTGAGTAGTGTGATCATGAGGGTTAGTAGCGTACATAATAGGCAGGTGTGGAGAGAACATACTGGGCGTGAGTTAGATACACGTGGCAGGCTGTCACAGTGGAGGCAGGCTGTCACAGTGGAGGCAGGCTGTCACAGTGGAGGCAGGCTATCTCGGTGCTGGCTAAGGCGATTCTATGCATTAACATTTGCAGCAGCGGTGGTGACTTAAGATTGCCCTGTCTTCCGTGTGGTAGGACTGTGCGTATTGTAGTCCATAGTTCTTAGCTCTAAGCACAGATTGAAGTTCATGGAGCAGCTTCAGTGATCTCAGATGGGATTCTTGCCACTTGTGCTCCAGGACTATGGCCAGATGGAAATGTGGCTGCATGGTTGCACTAGATCGACAGTGGCGCCTCGATAGTGCATAAAGGATAAAATTGAGGTCAAGGACAGTTGTGCAGAGGGGTAGAGATAGTGTAGGAGCCTTCTCATTTCAGAACTTTAGAGCGGCAGCATCTGTGGCCCAGGCCCAGAGTGCTCCGAACAGGTGCAGGAACAGGCCTTTGTATGGCCTTCGTGTGGCTGCCGGCGTCCGCCTGCCGGCGGATGTAGAATTCAAATTAATGCGGGTTATCGAGACTCAGCCTAGTTTTCATGCTGCGATGCGCCCAGCATACCGAGGTCAGGCAGGGTAGTGGGACAGGGTCAGGCAGGCCCCTGTATGCTGTGGCTGTGATGTGGCACGGATCCGAGATGTGGATGCCGCTTCTGGGAGGGGGAAAGGGCTCCTGCCCTCTTCCCTTGGCGTGAGCGTCGGAGTGGGGTGGCAGGCGCAGGAACAGGCCTTTGTATGGCCTTCGTGTGGCCGCCGGCGTCTGCCTGCCGGCGGATGCAGAATTCAAATGAATGCGGGTTATCGAGGCTCAGCCTCGTTTTCATGCCGGGTTGCGCCCGGCATAGTCTGTGCCCAATTACACATTTGAAGGTGGATAGCCTATCTTTCGTTCTACGTTGGGAGGGGATTGGCCCATCAATTATTGTACTGGAGGCGCGAGGGTTGGGGGTAAGTTGAGTGGGTGGGTGATCAGTCCCGATTATTCTTTGGCAAACCTCGTTTCAGATTACCCAGTGGGAAATGGACTGCCCCACGTTTCGCGTGTTTTGCTTTTAACATGGCATCAAAAACCCTGGTTATCAACGTGTCCAGTTGTGTAATGTAGATTCATACTAGCATTGTTTACCTTCACTCGATTGAATGTTATTCACACAATTGTTACTTGGCAGGTTGGTCATTTATAGATAAATGAACGCCAGTGGGTTAAGAGACCTGTACGTGTTAACTTGTGATCCTCTGGTTGTGGACTGTTGCCCACAAAACAATCTGGGTGACATGGGTCCGTGGTACAGGAACGGGCATAATCTCTAGTCCGTAGAATAAGGAGGCCAGCGTAGTTTTGCCAGTACCACCCCAAAATAGCTTGGCCTCTGCAATAACTTGACATTGGGATGTGGCGTAAGGAAAGCTGCATAGGTTTCAGAAAAACAAACCTTTAGTGGTATATAATGGAGGCAGAGACCCAGGGAGCGCTCTGGGGCTGAGAGATTTAAGTGGCAGGGTGTCTGCTTTTCTGCTCCGATAGACTGCTCTTTAAGGGCTGGAGCCACCCGATATTGGAGGCCGTTTCAGGGGTCTACTTTTAGCCCTTTCTTACTGAAATGCACCCAACCCTCGCTGATAAAAATGGCTCTTTCTAAATGGCCTTCGAGACAGACTTTACGACCTTGAAGGAATGTGCTCTTTATGGTTTTCCTGCCGACGTTTCCCTTCCGGAAACGGATAAGTTTTCTTACTGTGAAGGGAGACAAGCAATCGCTTTTTGTTTTAATTGAATCTGCTCCTGTTCTTTCCAAGTGGACTCAGCGAAAGCTCTAGTTTTCATGGGTGGCTATATGAAACAATCTTTACATAACATGTAACCTCGCCTCCCTTTATTTTGCTTACAAAACAAGCGAATTCTTGTTTCCGTTCCAGCAGTCTGTTCTGAAATGTGTTTTTTTTTTTGTAAGTTACTTCAGTGCTATCTGCAGTCGGCCGAGTTACTCTCCTGAGTTGGAGTTACTGATGGTGGCCGATATTATTACTTTGTTTTTCATTCAAGGGGTTTGTTCAGTCCTTATTCATGGTGTGTTGCATGTTCGAGATTCTATTGCCCAATTTGACGGAAAAATTATTTGCCTAAAAAGAAACCTAGGCCTTTGTTTTTCTTGGAAGTCGGGCAGTTCTTGGTCGTGTTGATTGCATTTGCAAGGGGTTTCAGACTTTCACCATGATGTTCGAGACCGCACATTCCCACGTATCGTATGTCTTTGCTCAACCTAAGTGTTGTCCATGGTTGGCATGGGGTGGTCTTTCTTTGAAGGAACTCTACTCAAAGACCATGAAAGTTTCCATGGGCGCTGCAGAGTCCTTTTTGTAATTAATCCTTTTCTCAACTGTTCGCCAGTGAATATTTTTTTAAGGGCTGGCGTTACTGTCTTCTCGCCTGTCGAGTATAAGAGTTGTTGCCACTGCTTTCTGGAGTTACTCAGTGTTTATAATTTGGAATGATGTATACTGCACTGCCTAAAATAGACTATGCAAAGATATGATGGCCAGCATCTTATCTTGGAAGATGAAGAAAGGTATAGTTTACTCTGTTTAGTGTAAGTGGTAGTAACACTTCTTTACCAATCCATTGATTTGTAGTTTCAAAATAAATCCACTAGGATCCTGAGGCTCTTGACCACCTTTTGAGGTTTCCATGCAAGTGCCAATTTCTGCAGGATAGGGTATAACTGGGTTTGGTATGGTGAGGGTTTGTTGTTTTATCAAAGTGAATGTCTTTGTGGTAACCACTCCTTTCATTTTCTCGCCCCTGGCCCCAACCCTTTCCACACCCACCCCTCAACACGTGTATATGTGTATATGTGTATATATATATATATATATATATATATATATATATATATATAATTTTCACGTCCCCGCATGTTATTTTGTCAATGTGTATAACCACAAAGTAATTCACTTCGATAAAACAGTACATATACAATGGTGAGTTGTGGAAGAATCATGATTTCTAACTTTTCCGTGTTTAGTTTGAGATTGCTGGGAGTAATCAGCAAGGTATGAAATAGGCAGTCGCATAGCAATTTGTTATGCAATTCTGTTGATTTGCTAACTGAACGGACACTTGTGTAGCATAGATCGCTATTTAAATGACCCTGTTCAATGAAAGCCCAGCTCATCCTGCATTCCTCCCTTGCCTTCAGGGTTATCTGCACCACCTTTTCTTTGTTCACTGCAAGTTCTACCACTTTCATACAGTGCTGAAAAGATGTGCTTCAACCTACCTGGATTGGGGTTGAGGTTATTAGCTTTGCCCTTCCCTGAAAGTACTATAAGATATGTTATATTGAAAATTATATTCATGACAGGCGAGGGGACTCTTGTCCACCTCGTTGACAGTTACCCTGCTTGCTGCAACACCATGCTACATACTTAGTCTTGTGCAATGACTTTTCTTTAACATTGTGACCTTTTTGATTTAAGAAACATCTGATCTTCTCCTTGCAGAGAAAATGATGGGTCAAGCATGTGGATCATACATTATATGGGACACTGCCCTGTGCTTCACCGACTGGACCCAGCAGGACAGAGCCTTGTACCTAAACCGGTTTTTAGAGCCTTTTTTTTTATCTCATCTGTGTGTCCATTCATGCAGCTAACCTTAACATTTTACAGACTCTTCTCAATGTATCCCTTCAGCAGTACACAAAAATGTTGTATTCCTCATTTTAAACCTTGGGTACAAATAACCTCTGGTGACATTAACAATATGAGTACAGAATTGCTAATCAAATCTGTTAGTTTGCTAATCAAGACATTTTAATGAGTAAACTCTGCTAATCAATCAATGTATGCCTTACATCCAGGTGTTGGCTTGAGCAAGGCAATTGGTGAGAGATGTGTCTTTGTTGGTGGTCATTTTTATAAATGATTGGGGTGTCAACAGCATAGTTGTCAAGGCCTTTTGAGGAGTCTCATGAGTGCGGCCATCTATTTGTTGAAAAGCAGGGGTAAATGGGCTTGATACATCTGGTGCAACACAGTTTACCCTACTAGCATTTGACCATAAAACATGTAATCAAGTGGTTTCTTTTCAATCTTCAAAGAAGAATTTTGTCCATTGTTGATTTCGGAGTCTGCTTTGAATTTAAAATCCTCCCAGATGGAAAGGCGCAAATTCCATTCTCTTGTTTGTCTAAAACCTACTTGTGTGTGGTAAGGTATGCTGTTGTTGAACAAGTTTCAGGATTTGGTTATAAAAGTAAGCAGCTTCCACAGATAGTAGCTGGTTATGAGGTATGGAATTTGGTCAGTAGTTTGTCCCCCGAGTTTCCTGAGATTTTTGAGAAATGGTTCAACATAGGCTGTCTTGAAAAGTCTTTGAACTATTGTGAGTTTGTTAGTAGTTAATAAATTCACTTTAGACACAAGTTGGCATTTCCTTACCAAAGATGTCTTTGCATATGTTTGGCGGGCAGGGTTCTGTTGGTGAGCCTGCTTTGTTGCTGTCCTTGACGAGTTTAGTAAAGTTGCTTGTGGGATGTCCTTAAAGCAGTTGAGCCATGCAGTTTGTGGGTTTCATTGTGGAGTGCATCATTGTTCCTGTTGGTTATAGCAGCGTCTGGATGTTTTAGCCTTGCTTTTGAAATTATTGGAAATATCGTAATGTTTTTAAGAGGTTTCAGAAGTATTGTTGAATGAAGTCCAGTCTCATTGATTTTGAACATTTCCTTCTGTGATTTGTTTTGTGGTCTGATGCATTCAGGTGTGCATATGATCAAATGTAATGCTCTCCATGAGATAATGCATTCTGAGAATGTCTTTACTCCGAAATGTATTGGTAAGCACTAGGCATACATACACCTAAGCCATACTTGGCACTACCATTACAAACTACAGCACCCACCCTCACATGGAGAAATGCACAATACACCAAGAACCCCTCCTCCATTTTCAAAGGATCCCACCATCAACCTCCTACAGTTACCAAATGCAACATAAAATGGCCACCTGGAAGGCCACACCTATCGCACCGAATCTGCCTATCTCCTACTCCCTACCAGTAACCACAGCAAGCAAATCAACACCTGGTGCCCCCATCATCCAGGAAGCCCCAACTCTCAAAGGCGCACTAATCAACGCCAGGTCGCTCCCAGCCCATGCGCGAGACATCCCTGACCTAATCACCACCAATAACTTGGACCTCCTAGCCATAATAGAAACCTCACTCTCACTGGCCATCCCTGATAACTGTACTATCTTCAGATCAGATGGACAGGGCGCCAAAGGTGGAGGAGTAGCCTTCATCAACAAGAAAACACCTTCTAATAAGTGACTCTCCCCCATTAAGCATTTCACTCAGGAGAATTACTCTCCATTAAATGATGACTAACCCACATCAGTACAGTGACTATCCACCTAATCTACAGACCCCCTGGAGTAATCCTAACATTTGAAGAAGACTTAGCTCAACTTCTATCCACAAATACCAAGCCATCCTCACAAATCTTGCTAGGCGACTCAAACGACGACCATGCCATTGCTATCGAAGCCCTTGACTTCACCCACTGTATCACCAGTCCTACCCACAACAAAGGCAGAACACTGGATTGGCTTGCTGACCACAACTGCCATACCAATATTGTCTCGAATGTCCATTGCCCATGGTCAGAACACCATATCATCCCCTTCACCATACCCAAAAGCAAGATTTAGTACACTCCGCCACCCCAAGCACCAGCAGCACCTGTAAGAAACTCCCATGATATAACGCCAGAGAAACTTCTGCCACCCGTGACTCAAATAACAGACCCTCAGAATCACACCAGTAATGATCCACCATGGTTAAACTTTACAATCAAACTCTCCTCACTGCCATTGACTAGGTTGCACCGCTAAGCATGTGCAAAGCCAAACCACAAGCGCAACAACGCCTGGTTCACTCCTGAACTTAAAACATTACGTAGTGCCAAACTGCAGAGTGCAACTGGTTAAAATCACCCACAGATCTCAATAAAGGTATCTTCACTAGCATTGCAAAGAAATTATAAGAAAGCTACCCTCTTGACTAATAGCTCCACCTACAATAGAATCAGCAATGCCAACTCGGACTCCAAAGAACTATTCACGATACAAAGAGAGCTTGAGTCGCCAGTACCTCCACAAGATGTATGCCTTAAAGACACCACCTGGTGCACTGATGTACAAAATGCCCTCCTTGCAAAAATTACCACACTCCAAACTAAAATTGAATTGAAGAAATCTGATCTCACACCAACCTGTAGAGATCCCTATATGCTCAGAACTCGTACTTCAACTTCTCCCCACTCAACAGAAGTGCTGAATATCATTAACAGCCTTAAACCCTCTAGATGTCAAGGTGACATATGCCCAGCTTCTTTTGTTAAAGATTGGGCAGCTGAACAAACACCCTTCATTACGTAATTAATTCCTCCTTTGACACCAACATTGTCCCCGCCAATCTCGGATGCACGGGTTCTTCCGCTATTTAAGAAATCCACCTTGGACCTGAACACCTTGACAAATTACCGATCTATAACAGCGGTCCCATTCCTCATAAAAATACTGGACACCACGCAGCATACCTGCAGAGCCAAAATCACCTTGAAACCATTAACCTTCTGGGTCTCCGCCAATCTGGCTTCCGGCCAGGACACGGTACCGAAACAGCCCTGCTAGATCTAAAAATCCAAATGGATGAATTCAAAGATAACTGCAAATTAGCACTACTCTTACTCGACTTATCTGCGGCCTTTGACTTAGTGGACCACAGCATACTCTGCAGCCATTTAGCAACAGCAGCTTACTTCTCCCCGAATGCCATACTCTGGACACAATCCTTCCTCTCTAACAGAACTATGAGGGTATTCTCCCCCACTGCATCAGCCGCCCCAGCTACAGTACCATGCAGAGTGCCACAGGGTTTGTATTTTCCGAACCCCTCTTCGACCGTCTTGATTTGGGTGTCACCTACACCAACTATGCGGATGACAACCAAATCCTCACACCCCTGACGGGCTCCTACGACAACGATAATAAATCACTAAATCAAATCTATCAAATGATCCAGGCATGGATGGCCCAACACTGCCTCTGCCTTAAGGATGAAGACTGAGCACCTCCTCATCGGCGCTCAACCCGACTAAAGAAAACTTGACGACTCATACACTTAATTCATGATAGATGGCATTAACCTCAAAGTCTCAAAGGAAGTCAAAACGCTAGGCATCTATCTTGACTCCACGCTCACCCTCATTTCATTTCATTTCATTTTTATATAGCGCCGGTAGCCCAAGGGCATCAGGGCGCTTTAAACGAACAGAGACACACATAGAACACAGAAAGAGGCCAGTCCAAAGCTGAACCCTTAAGATGTCCCTGATCCAACTTATCCCGGTTCATCATCTGAAGAGATATGTTTTCAAACCCTTCCTGAAAGCAAGAAGGTTTGTTTCAGACCTGAGTGTTTCCGGAACACTATTCCACAAGCTGGGCGCCTGAACCAAAAAGGAGCTGCCCAACCCCAATTTCAGCTTGAACTTGGGAACGATCAACAGGCATTTACCCCCGGAGCGAAGACTTCTACTGGGGGTGTGAAGCACTAACCTCTTTTTTAAATACTCTGGAGCAGAGCCATAAAGGCATTTATGAACCAGGCAGAGAGCTTTAAATTTTATACGATCCTCTACTCTTAGTCAGTGTAACGCCATTCTATTGTTAGTGACATGGTCTCTTTTCCTCAAATTTTTGACCAGCCTAACCGCGTTATTCTGAATCACCTGACAACTAGAGACATCCCTAGAGGAAGCCCCTAGCATCAGGGCATTACCATAGTCAAGTCTTGATAATATAATGGCTCTGGCTATGGTAGCCATGTTGCCCTCATTAAGGTACGGCTTAATGGCTTTCATGAGCCTTAAGTAATATGCCGTGTTTTTTTGTAGATAGCTAGTCTGAGCATGAGAGTCTACCACTGCGTTAACCATCATTCCCAAGTGACAAGACAAGTCAACGCTACAGCTTCGGCAGCCGCCTACATTGTCGAGCGCATCAATACATTCAGATCTCCCCCCCCCCCCAACCAGTTGTACCACTATAACTAGAGCACTCATTCTATCCAAATTGGATTATTGCAATGCCCTCTACATCGGGACCAACAAACGTAATCTAAAGAAATTACAGCTAATTCAAAACCATGTACTAAGAGCTGCACTGAATATCCCTAAGAGAAATCGCACCAGCGAAACGAAGCGCTCTGTCCATTGGCTGCTAGTACAAGACCACATCAAATGTATCTCGCAATCTGCCCGAAATACCTCGCAAATAAATTTGCACGCAATAAATCAACTAGACCGACACACAGTGCACACCTACTCACCATTCCCAAATGCAAACTCCAGAAAGCAGGTGGTAACAGCTTCCCAGTGTAAGCTGCCAAACACTGGCATGCTCTCACACCAGCTCTAAGAACAGAAACCTCACTTTGTACCTTCAGAAAAAACCTGAAAGCCTGCCTATTCACATTAGCACAAGACATCAAATTATACATGACTCACCTACCCGCCTTATCCCCACAATCTCTGCATTCAGCTCCCCCCCACTCTTCTAGCCCACTGCATAGGACTGCTCAATACTTGTATGTAACCCAATAGTACCACTGTAAATGCACAAAGTATGCAATCCACTACCTGAATGTAACAAACCTAGGTGGATGATACATAATGTCAGCAATGCGTATGCATGTAGCTGTCAAGATTTGTCAGCGCCCAGATCACCCAGGGTTGGGTGCGCTTTACTAATGCCTAAATAAATAAAGATGCCTAAAGCACCCAGAGAAAATGAAATTGCTAGTGATGAGCCTTGATGCAATACTATTTAAGGTTACAATGTTCTATCTAAATCACAAAGAGGATACTCATTTTACTAGATTTCCCCCTTTCAGTAAGAGCTTGTAAAAAGGGTCTCACAAAATACTTTAAATTGCTATCATGGATTTAATTCGTTTTTGAAACGTTTGTATAAATCCTCTCGCATTATTTTAATCCTTTTTGGTTTGTCTTTCTAAAGCCTAGGACAGGTAGAGACATTAACTGGCTTTAGGCAGCATCGTCAGATAAGCTCTTCCTTTCAGTCCACTTGCTCCCAAAATCCTTCTGGGGTAATCTGGTTGGTGACAAATGGAGATGGGTGGGTTTCATTTATCACGAAAGGGGGGGTACCTATGTGATGGATACTTCCACGAGAGACTGTACCCTACACATGATGTTAATATGCAAATGTAACACCCTTAATCTGAAGGGGATGCAGGCTGCAAGACTACTAAAAATGTGAGGGTTTTGCAATTTTAATGTTGGTATTGTTGCCATGTTTTAGTGTCTCTGGCATTTTTGATTAGGCCTTGTTTCTCCTGCATCCAAGAGAACTGGATAGCAAGGCAGTGTAAATATGAATCCTATTAGATATTGTTTGAGTGATGAAGTGCCTGTTATGTTTTCCCAATACATTTTTCTCACAGAATCTGGGTGCACAGAATGTCTTTAGCATTAGTCCGACGGAAATGCAAGTTGCAAAAGACATGTTCTGATGTACACCTGGCTTTGGGTTGAGGCACTGCCGAAATACTGATTCGGGGTTTGAATTTGCTGCCCTTTATCAAAGTATTAGGACTGCTGAGTTTGGTGGAGTGGCTTGGTAGTACAAATGATAAAGGGAATTACTTCTCAACAGTGGGACCTCTGCATGTTTTTTCTATGAGCATCTCTTTCCCAAAGAAGATGAATGTCCTGTAAACTAACAGTTTCTGTCATTGTCCTGTCTGAGTAATGGGGACAGCAATATGCATCAATGTAGTAGTTGCAAACCTTTGTTTCACGTGAGAAAGCTGCAAGGTCTGGAAACGGTCTAGGGTGCCAAGATGTCTGGTGTCATCGGAAAGGATGTTCATTTATTTAATATTGTTCCCACGAGGTGCCGATTTTCACTTTTACCAGTTGCCCTAGTAGGTAATCTGCAGGTGGATGGGTTTGGAATGCCACGTGTAATGTACTAACCAATAGAATAGGGTAATGTTTGTCGATCTTAAGGTTTGTAAATGGCAAGAATCAGTAGGAGAATAGGGATTTGAATTTAGTTAATGCCTGAAATGAATAGTAATTTTTTTTCATTTTTTCTTTCTATAAAAACGGTGGCCTAATGAGTGTGGGGTAGGGAGTCCTCAGCCTTACGGTTATTTGAGACTGACTGACCTTTCAACTGATTGCATGCATTCAAATGCTGTCTTTCTGCAATTTGTGTACCCCATTGTTTCCTGAATTTATTGGAGTCGAACAGCAGCACAGTTTGCCACGCACCAGAACACTTGGAACTGAACATTAAACACACAGCCGGAAGTGCTGAAGACAATAAAGTAAAACAGTCTGCAGTCTGCTAAAGCAGTGTCTTAAGTACATTGGAACAATGTACTGAAAGCTAAAGACAACCAATGTCAGTTGTAAACAAGGGAAACTATGTTGAAGATGGCACTAGTCTATATAGCACTGTCATTTTAATAACTAAAATGTTGTGTTCAAAGTGAATATCATCACAGTACCATCTTATTTTATTGACATTGTTTACATTGCAAAACTATTTTTATTTAGAACATGCAAATCAAGCCATCAAACTGTTATTTGATAAGGTAAACTTTGTCATTATAGCGGTCAAAACCCTTCATGTATACATAATGTTTTGAGCTGGCTTGGCCAATGCTGGTGAACGCTCCTGTGAAATCTCTGACAAACATTTCTTTCATTAGCCCTGCATGTATATACCAATGTGTGAGAGGGTATCTTTCCCTGGAGATATTGGCTTGGCCATCTGGAGTGGAAAGATGCATAGTTTACCATGAAAAGACATTCACAGGAATAAAAAAGGGGCCTTGTGGACCAGGACTCTGAGTTCATGAGGTACCCTTGCCTTTGCGAAATACTTTGAAAAAGAGATTTCTTAACAATATATTCTAAAATACCAAAAGAGGAAAAAATATGGTGTGCTGACCGCATAAGAATTAGGCCTGCTCTCCTATTGCCGTGCTTCAAAGTCAAATAACTGCACTTCTTGTGTCAACTTTGAATCTCGGCTTCCCATAAAATCAACCAGCTAGTCAGCCTAATTGAAACCCAACCATAAGGAGACCCTTTGCGGCAGACCCATTCACAAATCTAAGAAATTAAACTAAGGCTGAAACACAGCTGCAAGAATATGATGGGCTCTGTGAACTAATACTATTCATACATTTAAAAATAAATGTTGCCTATAAATCCAAAATCACAAAAAAATTAAACCGAAAAGTTGTATCGAAATCTCTTGTAAAATATAAAACAAATTCGATTAGTCCATGGTTTTTAATTATTAAAATTATCAATATTAACAACTTTATGAAAAATATGGCAGATTTTTTGCATATTTGTCTAGGTGAAGGATCCAAGAAATCCATATTTCATTGATGTGGCATGAGCTATGATGAAATGTGGAATAAAAAGAATGTCTGCATTCAACAGAGGGGCAAGTAGCCCCCACGTTCCTCTTTGTCACATATATAGAAATGAGGATTAACCTATAAGGACTGGGGTGTGGGTATATTCTATGGGAGTGTCTGACTATTGAGGAAGCCAATGGAAAGACTGGACAAATACGAAAATAGTGACAGGAGTGATCATATTAGCCATTATAAAAGCCGAAACCCAATGGAATGGGGTTTGGACTCTGGAATCATAAGCTACAAAGAAGGGATGCCTCCCATTCCAAATGGATGAATGCTGAACCTGGACGTTATCTGGAGAATTGGGCCCTACCATTTACAAGAATATTACTTGGAGAAGAACTGCTTTCCAATAGGGAGGTAAGGCTGAATGAGTTTTTAAAACACTTGTGTGGGCCCATTCTGATGCTGAGCTTTAAAGATGATTTCAAAATATACATAAATATTTCCCCCTAAATGCATCTATTAAAATCCCATATTATCATTGCACTACTAAGTCCCTGGACTGGGAGTGATTGGGGAGGAGATTTCCACTATGGCGCGCTCATCACAAATAGAATATCTTGGTGTTTCAACGTTGTCAATACTTTACATAGATGTCATTATAGTCCGCCACAACTTTGTTTGTCTGTAGATTGAAGGGGCTGTGGTGGCTACCTTTTGCGGAAAAAACAGATTTCATACAGATCTAAAGCATTTATTCTCACATGAAAATCTGATGCTTGTGCAGATGTCTGCTTTGTGGCATGGCGCCGATGGAGGTGGTGGAATCTGTCTTTCCGGTTTGTGTATCCCCACCCACCGTCACCTGTGTGCTCCAGGTCTTAAATCCACAGAAGTCACAAAGTGCATTAAAACATACATAACATGTTTTATGCATTGTTTCTACACGATCTGCATATGCTCGGAAGGCACGAGAAAAACACCTCCCACCCCTCGTGTCTTGTTGGGCTTAGATTTTCTTTCTTGGACGATATTCACTAAATACAATTGCATCAGTGTTTCGGTTTTTTTTCTGTACTCTCAACTGTTGAACCTGCTAAAATGTCCCAATCCATATCTGGATCTAGGACTGCATCTTCACTGTGAAACAATATCACTAATATTCTAACCCTAGTTGTTAACGGTGTCATTTCTTCTTTTTCTTTTTTCCCCTTGCTATTTAGTTAAATTTTTCATTTTCATTGGACTACCCCACATGTTGATAAACTTTGTATTTGGACATTAAGGTTGAACTTGTATCTGGATCATCCAACATGCTCTGACTGGCCAATAGAGGTATGCCTAAAGGGCAGGACCAACTGACCTCTGTGGGCCATTATGTGCTAGATTGATGTCTTGGTGTCAGTGTATCTTTGACCGGTGTTATTGGCCTAATGTGTACCATTTGACAATATCTACAAATGTGCCTCCGCCTAAAAGTACTGTTTAAACCGGTCATTGTAAAAGCGTACTCATTCTGACAAGGACCTGCAGAATTATGATAGACTATCAACAAGTACCCCTACTCTGCACAGGTTCAGTCAACAGACATGATGACACTCACCAATTCTTGAAAATCAATGATCTTGTATGTTGCTGTTCCGAGTTGCTTATCACTTGATGTGCTTTGCACTCTGAAGTAAATTGCACTGAGAATGGGTGCATGTGGCTGGCTTGCCATACCCCAGAGCAGACTGGGAGGTGAGAGTTCGTGTGCTGCAGCATACTGGGATCTTCTGTGTGCTCTCCCCACCTGTCACTTCCGACGTGGTGCAGTGAATTGCAATGCAAATATCTTGGAAATTGTGCCTCGCAGGGCCTTAAAAACGTGATTTCTTTTTTGTTGGTACCTTTTGAGTTTTATTCCTCGCATCGAGACGCTTAAAATGAGCTTTGTCTGGTCCTTCTACGACAACATTGATGTTTTACCGATTTCAGGCAAGCGTCCTGTGTGAAATCTGGGGAAAGGGGTGGGGTGTCCAAATGTCATGTAGCCAGTAATGTCCGGAGGGTCCTAACAGTTAACTGTGCAAAATATGGTGCAGATTGGTGAAACTGTGTGGCATTGTTTGAGGAACAACACTTGGCCAAGCCCCAAACCCACAAATAAATATATATATATATATATATATATCTGAGGCTTGTGGAATCTGCTTAGATCACATGCTGTGCATAGGCCGACATCTAGTGGAAGCTGCGGAGTATTAGTTTGTTTTTCGAAAGTCGAAAAAGGGCGTCGACACAGGGCGTGCCAGTAATACTATCCCTAGTGTGACGTCCACTGTACCCATGATCCCTCACGCGTCTAGGATCCCCAGATTGTTTTTTTCCGCCATTCTGGTCGGAAGCACTTCATCGGAGTTCCCTGGCTTTGCCATATTTACACTTAAAACTATTTCTAATTTGCCCCATTTTCTCACCCCTACGTCGACCAACATCTCGACGCCGAACCGGGGAGGAGATCAACGTCGAAACCCGACGGATTGGGCCTTGAGGCTTCCGCCTCGGCTCGGGCCTGGGCCGCTGGCCTCGGCCCTACAGTAGGGAGAGTGGGGGGTGGTACACTTCCACACTCGGTTAGAAACACCTTCTTACCTACACACACTTGCCCGCTGCCCACAGGCGCGTATGGAGGGTACGCCCTTTCAGTTTTGCCCCAAGTGTAATAAAAAATACCCTTGGGTAGATAAGCACGCTACGTGCAACCTTTGCCTGCCCAGAGACCACCCCGAGGCGGGTTGCAGGGCCTGTAGCAGGTTTAAGACAAAAACTCTTAAGGACCGCTCCACCAAGCGTTGGGCCCACCACGCCAAGCTAGCAGCTATGGAGGCGGAGGGTACCTTCAGCGACGGCAGCGACGCCGGACTTTCGGACGGCGAGGGCACCAAGGCGTCGAAAGACAGCCTAACGCACGTCCCCGGCCTCGGAAGGTCGTCCGTCCCGGCGACTATGGGGAAGTCCCCCGGCGACAAGAGCGTTACACATACACACACTAAACACAAAAAACCCACCCGAGATTCGACGTCGTCGAAACCTCGGAAAGAGGCACAAAAGGAGCGGTCCGAAAGGACGTCCTCTGGGCGGTCCCGGTCGAGGTCGCCGCACGACGTCAGGCAAGCCTCCACACTTGCACAGAGTGCCTCGCCCATTAACATCACGGAAGATCACTCGTCCGGAGACGAACACGGCTTCCATCCCCAGCCCACACCCCAGGGAAAGGGTACATCTCTTGGGAGTGAGGAGGGCCCAGTTTCGAAGCCTATTTCGAAACACAGGGATTCCACATCCGATCCTCGACGCCAGGCGTCGAAAGATAGGGGAAAGGGTAAACACACTTCCACCCACGGGGAAGGGGGTAAGCAACAAAGGAAACAACCCTTGCAATCCCCCACAACAATAGAACTGACTTCCCCGTCCAAGTCTTCTCAGGGACAGTCCTTAGAGAGTTCCAGCAGGGTCACCCCAAGCTCTAAACTCTGGTCATGCGAGGACATTGACAGAGTAATGTCAAGGATGTCCTCCTTAGCAAATTTCTTCGAAAGACACCCTGACCAACTACTAGCTTTAAACCCTCAGGAATCTTCTCCCTCAGGTTCAAGGGACCCTATCCCTTCAAATAAAAGGCCCCGGGTCGAGACACCAGTAAAGGCTTCAGAACCCTTCGAGGTCCAACCCTATTCTTGCCTTTTCCCTACAGGCCAAGGAGACTCTTCCCTTATAGAGGGCCAGGATTTTGAGACACCAGAAGATCTCGCAGTGTCAGACTATTACGGGGAGGACGAAGACGAGGATGAGCCAGAAAATAGCCCAGATATTTTCAGAATGGACTCACCAGTCGAAAGGGAAGCCCCAGTGTCTGATTCCCCAATAGATAATCAGCCCCTCCTAAATGAACTGCTCTCTCGGGCAGCTAACCACTTCCACATAGACACACAAGGTGTCCAAGAAGAGAGGGACTTCGCGGAGGAACTAATAGGGGAAAGGAAGACAGTAGCCCAGACCATTCCCATCCTGAAATCTATTCAACGCAGAATAGCACCATCCCTTGTCAACCCAAACTTGACAAGACCTGTAAACCCGAGAGTAGAGAAGCTGTTTAAAGCAGCCCAGTCGGACCCTCTATATGTTAGAGGCCAACTTAAGCCAGGCTCTCTAGTCGTAACTAACACCCGCAAGAGAGCTGGAACCCCATTATCTTCCTCGGAGGCTCCCCCCGACAAGGAAAGTAAGAAACTCTATGGTTTTGGTAGAAAAGTAGCTTCCACGGCAGCCTACCAAACCAGAATCGCGAATTCCACCACACTGTTGGCCAGCTACAACTGCCATCAGTGGGAAGAAGTGGCAGCACTAATAGATTCCGCTCCCGAACCCCTTAAAGGCCAGCTAGCTCGCATTTGTGCAGAGGGAAGAAACGTCTCAGGCTGCATTTTAAAAGCAACTTTAGACGCCGCAGACAATGCGGGTAGAATTATAGCAGAGGGGACTGTCATCAAAAGACATGCTTGGTTGAGGCAGTCGGGATTCAGAGCAGAAACACAAGCTGCACTCTTAGACAAACCAGTGGAAAGTGATCTCCTGTTTGGAAAGGCAGTCGAGGACGCACTAAAAAACGCTAAGGAGGAATTCGACACCCTCAAATCCCTTGGCCAGTTAACTACAAAACCACCTAACCAAAGAGGGAACGCCAATTTTCGTCGCCCCCGCGGCCAAAATTCCAATAGAGGTAATAGCTATTCCCACACCCAGGGTACACAGTGGAACACCAACTCACAACAGTCTACCCAGGGGTATGGTAGGGCTAGTAGAAGAGGACGTGGTAGAGGCAGAGGCAGCCCCAGTAAAGGAGGCGGCATGCCTCCACCGAAGCAGTGACGCTCATTTCAGGGTCCCTTCCCATGCAACCCCAGTAGGGGGACGAATATCCAGCTTCACCCAGGCATGGGAAGGGATAACATCCGACAGATGGGTGCTGTCGACAGTATCCAAGGGGTACTGTATAGAATTACTGCAACGTCCCCGAAACCACCCTCCAAGACAAAAAGTCCACTCTTTGGAACATCAAAAGATCCTCCTCGAGGAAGTCTACAATCTGCTCCTAAAGGACGCGATAGAACTCGTCCCAGGACACCAGGTAAACAAGGGTATCTATTCAACTTACTTCCTTGTGCCAAAGAAAGATTTAACAATGCGCCCAGTATTGGACTTACGGCCTGCCAACAAGTATGTCAAGCCCCAAAAATTCCGTATGACCACGCTACAAGAGGTAATCCCACTCCTAAAAAAGGGGGATTACATGGCAACCTTGGATATGAAAGATGCCTATTTTCATATTTCCATGCTCCCGGCGCACAGAAAATACTTGCGCTTCAAGGTGGACAGTCGCCACTACCAATTCAAGGTACTGCCCTTCGGGATAGCTTCAGCACCAAGGGCATTCACCAAGGTACTGGCGGTGGCAGCTGCACACCTACGCAGGGAGGCAATCCCAGTGTACCCTTATCTAGACGACTGGCTCATAACGGGGGAAACCCCAGGAATCTGCAGATCAAACATTCAGAGGACTATCGACCTCCTCCACGAATTAGGCTTCTCTATCAACGAGAAGAAGTCAAGTCTGGTGCCAAGCACCTCAAAACAGTTTCTAGGAGCGATCCTAGATACTCAGAGAATTGACCTTCCCTTCGGAAGAAAGAATTCGGAATATACTTCTGCAAATTCCGCATTATCAGTCAGGTCAACAGATAACAGTACGCAAAGCTATGCGGTTACTGGGCATGATGGCGTCATGCATTTACCTGGTCCCCCACGCGCGTCTGCGCATGCGTCCCATGCAGGAATGGTTGGCGAAACAGTGGTCTCAGGCAAGTGGTCAGTGGGACGATCTAGTGGTCGTTTCGCCAACACTCGTACAGAGCCTACACTGGTGGACAAGAGAGAATATCGCAAAGGGGAAACCCTTTTACGATCCCGAAGTACAGGCAGTGGTTACTACAGACGCATGCCTGACTGGTTGGGGAGCTCACCATCTCCACCACACAGCGCAGGGTCTCTGGTCTCACTCAGTAGCCAAGAACCACATCAATCTGCTAGAGCTTCTGGCAGTATTCCGAGCGCTGCAGGCGTTCGAGCCCCATCTACTGAACTTGTCGGTGCAAATCAGGACGGACAGCACGACAGCCATGTTCTATCTGAACAAGCAAGGAGGGACTCGTTCGCCAAATCTGTCCAAGCTTGCCCAGAAAATATGGATATGGGCACTCAGACGGAACATCTTCCTGTCATCGCAACATGTTCCAGGGGAGCTCAATTCCCTAGCGGATGCTCTAAGCAGAGACCCCCTCCCAGAAGAACACGAATGGGTCCTTCACAGAGACGTAGTAGAAGATCTCTTCTCTCAGTGGGGTTTCCCCACTATAGACCTATTCGCCACAAGCGAAAACAAACAATGCCCAGGATTTGCATCCAGGTTCCCCCAAACGGACTCCCAGGGGAATGCCCTGTGGATGAACTGGTCAGGGAGGTTTGCGTACGCTTTTCCACCAACTCCTCTCATCAGGAAGGTGGTGTGCAAGATGAACAAGGAATCAATGACGCTCATCCTAGTTGCTCCCATGTGGGCGAGACAAACATGGTTTCCACACCTACGCAGGATGGCGGTGTGCGACCCCATCAGACTCCCAGCCTGGTACAACCTTCTGTCCCAGCAACAAGGTCAAACACTGCATCAGGAACCCAACTCTATGAACCTAGCAGCATGACTCCTGAAGTCATAGAGTTTGGACATCTCAAATTACCACAGAGGTGTATGGACATTCTAAAAGAGTCCAGGAAACCAAATACAAGACACTGTTACTTTGACAAGTGGAAAAGATTCGTTATCTGGTGCCAGAATAAACAAATCAACCCGGTTGATTGCACTCCTTCCAACGTTGTAACATACATGCTCCACCTGCTGGATGCAGGGTTGGTTTTTAACTCTCTGAAAGTACACCTGGCAGCCCTCTCGGCTTACACCACATCCCATAACAGGGTCTCGTGGTGGAAAGTACCAGTGGTTAAAGCCTTCATGGAAGGAGTAAAGAGACTTCACCCTCCTATTTCGAACCCACCGCCAGGATGGGACCTCAACGTGGTGCTAGCTAAGCTCATGGGGCCCCCCTTCGAACCCATGCATAAAAGTAGTCTCAAACACCTGACTTATAAAACGGCCTTCTTAGTAGCCATTACCTCCATAAGAAGGGTCAGTGAAATTCAGGCTCTGTCAGTGCAAGATCCTTTCTTTACTATCCACAAGGACAAACTGGTTTTACGCACACACCCTAGGTTCTCACCTAAATTCATATCCAAGTTCCATGTAAACCAGTCCATCGAGCTTCCGGCTTTCTTCCAAAACCCACAAAGCTCGGCTGAGGTGAAACTACACACCCTAGATGTGCGTAGGGCGGTCTTATACTATGTAAATAAAACCAGACCGCTAAGGAAAACAGATCAACTGTTTGTCTCCGTAGCTACAGGCAGAGAGGGGGATCGCGTCTCTAAGGGCGCTATCTCTAAGTGGATTATCAACTGTATACAGCTGTGTTACTCTCTTTCTGAAAAGACTCTGCCGTTTACACCAAGGGCCCACTCTACTAGAGGCATTGGGGCCACTCTGGCTTTCATTGCAAATGTTCCCCTCGACACCATTTGCAAAGCAGCTACTTGGAGCTCTATTCACACTTTTACTCAGCATTACTGCATTGACACTCATTCCAAGACAGATACACAAGTGGGACAAGCGGTTCTAAGACACCTGTTTGCTCATGACCCTTCTCACATCCCACCTCCTTCTTCTGGTACTGCTCGCTAATCTATGCACAGCATGTGATCTAAGCAGATTCCACAAGCCTCAGAAGGGATACATTACTCACCGTAATCGTATTTCTGATGCTTGTATCTGCTTAGATTCACATGCGACCCACCCTTCCTCCCCTCCGAGAGAAGGCGCATGGTTGCTTGTAGTCTTACCTTTCTGTCTATCTGCTTGGACTATCTGTACTCACGCTACTCCTCATGCTACCTCATGTCAGGAAAAACACAATCTGGGGATCCTAGACGCGTGAGGGATCATGGGTACAGTGGACGTCACACTAGGGATAGTATTACTGGCACGCCCTGTGTCGACGCCCTTTTTCGACTTTCGAAAAACAAACTGTAATACTCCGCAGCTTCCACTAGATGTCGGCCTATGCACAGCATGTGAATCTAAGCAGATACAAGCATCAGAAATACGATTACGGTGAGTAATGTATCATATATATATATATATATATATATATATATATATATATATATATATATATATATATATATATATATATATATATATATATATATATATATATATATATATATATATATATATATATATGGCTAATGGATAGGCGAAGTCTTTAATGGAATTTTCAAGCAGCATTTTTTAATGTTACCCCCTCTGCTCTCACCCTGGTCCTTTAAGTTGGGTTGAGCTTTGAACATCTCATTGTAGCACCTGGTGCTGTTTTCCTGAAGTTGCACAATTGTCTAACCTTCGACACACCAGCCCCTTCTAGCTTGCCAAGACCTAACTCATGCAGAGCAAGTATCCTGTTGTTCTAAGGTAGGTTGATGAACCATTCCTCGCAGCATGCTTAATTTTTTTAAATGTAAGGAACTGGGAGTGCTGTTGCGCGCCACCTATGATGGCTGCCGGAGACATGAGCTCCTCAGCCCGGCTGCTTTCAAAACCGCATTTTGCTACTTGTGGTGTACAGTGCCCTATGAAACTCGCTCAATCAGTGGCAGAGACTACGAGCCACCTGCTGGCAAATACTGTGTGTTGGGGGACTTCTGGTGCCACTGCTTGGGCCTGCCATGGTGACCACACTGACACAGCACTGGGCAGCTGAACGGTAGGCTGCCTAGCCCTCCGCCTCACAAACCGATCCATGGCTGCCTGCAGTTGTTGCAACGGCTGAACCTATCATTGTCAGCTAGGGTGCTTGGACCCTTGGACCCTACACCCGGCAGAACCCCCAACTGCAGCATGCTGCATGTGGGAGGCCCCCCTGGTCCCGACAGCCCCCTGCCCCTTGCAACGCGCCACGTGCCGGGTTCACTAAAGTGTGCCCAAGACCTCTGAGGCGGTGACGGACGGCGAGCCATCAACATCTGGGGAGCCCACAGAGCTACAGTGCATGATGGAGTATATGCAGGAAGGGTTCACAACATTGCACACTAAACTATACGATATTGGCAGCACTATTAGCTCAATCAAGGCCTGTATGTGTCGTGTTTAAGAAGTGGAAACTAGGGTGAGCTCAACGAGGACAGCATTGCGGCACTCTGGGCTGAGCGCACTTCATTATCCAGGCATGTGCAGTTTGTTGTCAAAAAGAACGAGGACTTTGAGTCCCGATCTCGGCGCAATAACTTGGGCATAATAGGGGTGTCGCAAGACAACACCAATGAACCTACGGAGGAATTCCTAGAGCGCCCTCCTGACTCTCCTGGATAGCCCTAAACTAACCACAATTTGCGATTGAGCGTGCAAACCTTTCCCTGGCAGTGAAGCCCAAGCCTGGAGCCCCTCCCCATCCAATTATTGCACATGTCCTCCACTACCATGACAAGGATGCTCTGCTGTGAGCCACCAGGGCCAAGGAAGAGCTGCTGCTAGGCTCCGCCAGAATCCACCTCTACCCCGATTTCTCAGTTGCTGTGCAGCAGGAACGTAAATCCTTGTCTGCCAAGAAACGGCTATCCGACTTGGGGAGGGGGGGGGTTAAGTATGCCATGCTGTATCCTGCTAAACTCTGGATTGAACACTCAGAGAGGGCCTACTTCTTATCCCTGAAGACGCTATACAATTTATGGAGGAGCACTTCCCGGGGTAGATGCTGCAAAACTGACATGAATGATTCAGGGTGCATCCGATGCTGCCCCAGTAGGCACAGTCAATATGTTGATTCAAACTGATGTGTTCCTCATGGGGCCCTCTGCTGTCTTTACAACTTTACAAAGTTAATTGGTTCTGTACACCTGATTTAGGATTCTTGTTATGCTCCGTGGTGTTGAAGCCGGGCTGCCTTTGCTGTGCAGTTTCCATGCAAAGTTGCAATGGTTTTTGTTGCTGTTTTGAAGGGGATGGGCTGCAGGATTTCACTCCTCTGATTGGGAGAGGTGTAGGGGGGTGGGAGGCATGTGTAAGGTGTTAGAAAAAATGCTTGACTTGCGTGTAGTGATGAGATGTGGAACATTATCCTGTGATATCGATGCTGCCGAGAGACTTGCTCTTGGCCCAGCTTGGGCTGCTGTATGGTTTTGTGTACCGGCTAGAGGGGGTGAGGAGCTGTTATTCATGAGCCAGAATGTCAGGGGCTGGGTAACCCTGTGAAAATGTGCAAACTTCGGCTGTATGTTGCGTAGCACCAAGCCTGTGTCCTATTTCTACAGGAGATGCATGCAGTGGTAATGGGCTGCGACCGGTTTGATAAGTGCTAGTGAACACAGCAGTACTATACCACTTACTCCCCAGAGCCGTGTAGTAATGACCCTCCTGCATAAGTCTGTTAGGTATACACATAAATTTGCACACAGGGTGCTACGTCCTATTGCAGTTGCATGGAATACTGATGGAGCGGGAACTGGTTCTAGTCCATGTCTATGGTCCAAATGTGGACAGCTCGGATTTCTATATACAGATAGCTGATATATTAACCCAGTACCCCTGATATCCATCCTATTGGGGGTGGAGGGGTGATTTTAACACCATAATAGATGTTGCCATTGATACGAGCGAGTCCAGGGCCGCCAAGGTGATTCTTGGGGTGCAGACCAGGCTCTGGGTTTCGGACATTTGGAGGTTGCTGCGCCTACAGTCCCGGGAATACTCCTACTATTTCTCTGGGCACGATTTACACTCACAAATTGACAGTTGGTTTCTGACGGCCTCCTTGGACAGGTAGAAGCTGCAGCCATAGTACCTAGAACTTACTCCGATAACTCTCCGGTTACTGTGACACTATTATGGAATAAAAGGCTTGCACTAAGCCACCCTTGGTTGCTCAAACCACAGGCACTACTGGACCCGGTCTTTGAATCCGAAATGGGGGCATATATTGATGAATTCTTTTGACCTTTTAATACTGAGACCTTTGACTCCAATACTATCTCTGGGACGCCTTTTAAAGTATTCATCCGAAGTATGGCCTCTCCAAGGAGGCCGGTATTATTAAGCTTATTCGCCTTGATATCTGAGAGTGTCAAACTCTGCTCACCCAACTGGAGACGTAATACCCATCGTACCCTTACACAACTACACTAGGCGAGATTGGTGACGTGTTAGACCACTTTAGGAAATATGCTGACCGTAACCGCAAGTTCCTGGATGACCCGAGGGCTGTGAGACAGTATGGTGAAGGGGGAACAACTTGGCAGACTCCTGCCCAGGCTGGTGCGCCAAGAGAACGGTGTTCATCACTTCTCTTCAGTAGAAGACGAACGTGAAGTGCTGGTACACACAGCGCCCACGGTGAACCGAGGGGTTATGCTCATTCAATGTGTTATATGCCAACAGGGATGCAGCACCTAGATCTGAGGTGGAGGCATTCCTTGGTGACATTCTGCTTTTTGCTATCCGATTGAGGCCAGGGAAGCTCTGGACAGGCCAATGTCCAGAGAGGACATATTGCTTGCTATTGAAGCACTTCCATCGGGCAAAGCTCCGGGCTCTGACGGCTTAGCCATTGACTTCTTTAAGTGCTTTAAACCCCGACTGGCTCCTCGATTGGCTGCCGTATGGGACGACTCCTGTGCATTGGGTGTCCTCCGTCATATGTTGCGAGAAGATAACTGCTGTTGAAATCCGATAAACCGCCCACACAGTGCGGCTCCTACTGCCCCCCTTCACTGATAAACAGTGATGTGAAAATATTCGCTCAAGTATTTTCCCTCCGCCTTTCGCCCTAAATGACGCACATTATCCACCCGGATCAGGCAGGGTTTGTTCCGGGGCATTCTACAGCACTTAACCTGCGGCAGCTATTCGACATCTTGGTCCAGATAAACCCGGAGGCACAGACTGTGGCACTGGATGTCAAGAAGACCTTTGACTCTGTCTTGGACATTGTGGGCAGTACTTGAGAAAAGCAACTTCGGTCCCCGTTTCATCTCATGGGTGAGGCTGCTTTACACTCTTCCCGTGGCCAGGGTCTGTATGAAAGGACTGTTGTCTTCTCCGTTTCACATTGCTATGGGGACCAGACTGGGCTGTTCATTCTCTCAGTAAAAAGAAAGCGGATTCAACTTGGGAACCCTCCCGTCCCCTGGACACTTTCAAATGTTTGGATTAATCCAATACAGTTGTTCAAATTGAGTTATAGGCATTGTACATATTTTTGTTTCTAACAAATATGGTCCGACACAGAAGTGAGATAAACAAATATATAGTTATAGCCAAGCTATATTATTTTCAGCAACAATTATAGTTTAGAGAGAGATTTACAGTGCATAGAAACACAATGAAATCAATAGTTGAAGCTCAAATTGAGGAAAAATTGAATCCAAATTAAATAGCGACGCGTTTCGAGGAAGTTCTCCTCTTCTTCATAAGGCCAAACTTTGACTCTTAATGTAAAAGGAAAAAGACAAATTCAGTAAAGAAAATAATGTAGGCACAATTCATAGATTGTTCATAACATATTCAATTTTACAATTTAGGAAATTTGGTGACGTTAGTTGTAACATGTCATAATATGCGTTGTAATAAATGCAACATTATAAGGTGAATTATGTGGTCCATGTTTGAGAGAGAAACTGAATTTCAATTAATACACCCCTTCCTGTAAAATACAGTAAAACGTACAACATATTATAGTTCAGTGGAATGACCCCACTAATGGGACCTATCAAGTGGATGGTGAAACATAAGCTTAAGTGAATATATAGGGGAAAAAATGCTAGTAGTTCCTGCTCAATCGATCTAGTGTGTACACACAAAGGTAACGACTTTTGCATTTCTTCCCCACTAGAAATAGAATAGTAGGGTATGTGGCAGCTCAGGAAGGTGGGTGAGGTGATGCAGATTATTTTCCCACTATTCATGGAGTGCTTCCCCAACAGGGCAGAACAGGTTCCGGGAGTTGGGAATGGTTCGATAGCTCAGGCCATCTGTGGAAAGGAGAGTGGCCCTCAGATGACACTCGTGCGTAAAAATGGGTGGATGCGCTAGGGGCCAACGGTAAGGGTTGCAAGTACTCACCAACCCCTGGCGCACTCCGGACCAAACTTCGGCAGTCGAGTCCACTTCGGTTGTAGGTTCAAATGCGGCAGTTGTGTGGCTCTGCGGCTTTCAGCGCCGAAGTTACAGCATTCATTGGGAAATGGGACAGTGGTGATTTCTCCGCTCCTGGTGGATGGATCAGGCCGGTTTCACTGTAGCAGGCTTCACGGCACAGAGGGGCACAGCAGCCAAGGCACCTGTGAGGTTCGTCACCATGGCTGGGCGACATGGTAACGGCATGTACTCGGGTTCGGGCGCCCTCTCTTTACTTGAGACCTGGAAATGCCAAGTGTGCGAAATCCGTTGTAGGAGTGCCGTGAACACAGAGCTATGATGTTCCAAGGGTCTCCACGAAACAGCAGCAGTGTCAGAGCAAAGGTCCTGCTCAAGCTGGTCAGCCCATTGGTTGGCCCAGGGACACTTCCAAGAAGGCTTACGTGCAGGGTTTGATGAAGGTGCCGAGAATAGTTAGTCCCACTATTCTAATGGGTCGAAGCGTCTTCGCAGACTTTCTAGTTCTATCTGATGCAGAGGGGTCCAGCGGGACAACAGCGTGCTCAGGGTGTCAAACCGTCCAGCAGTTCACCAGCGGTTCCTCGACTCTGCTTCTTAGTTTCAGGATACTTGGTTCCTATCCTTTGTTCAGTGAGAACTCCAGAGATCGACCTGGTATCAGTGTTTGGAGCCTTCTCTTATCCTGAATCTCTTTCGCTCCTAAACAAAGAGGACCCAATGCGAGATCTGCTCACTTACAGGCACACCAGACATGGACCTATCGCAGACCACAGTGGTCCCAGTCATTCACAGCACACCAGACTCTCTGGCACCCAGGATGTGTATTAGAACTAGACAGTTCAACCCACTTCCTGGAAGCACACCCAAGGCATGCAGAAGCCTGCAAAAGCATGGCGTTTTGCCGGAGAATGCATGCTCGACCTGGGGAAGGTGAAGGGGCAAGATGGCCAAAGGGCAGGACAAAGAACTTTGTGGCATGGCCATTTTGGAGCCAGGCCACCTTCCTGTGCCAACCGCGGTAAACACGGTCTGCATGGCAAGAAAGGGTTACAAATGCATGAAAAGGTAAGCTGCCAACAGCCCTGTCCGAGGCACATCTGCACCTCTTCTAATCATTTGAGGGTGTATAGTGCTTTTGGAAATGACAGGAGACCCAAGCGCACTATACTGTAAGGTGCATTGTGCACTTGTAACATGTTGCAGAAAAGATGCAACATTGGAAAGGACTAAGGGAAAAAAAGTCTCCCAGTACTGACTGTCTTTAAGGACATGTCAGTTTCCCCATAATAAAGTGAGGGAAAAAGCCAGGGGACTGCAGCTGAAGGCTGTGCTAAACGGCAGCAGAAAGTTGGGGAGGGCTACAAATTGGAGGGAAAACTTCACATAAATGGCAATCTTTCCTAACGGGGACCGTAGTCCAGATCAATGGCTAAAGTAGAGGATGCAGCCAGTGCGGTATGTGCAGAGGTGGCCGCTTTCTAATGCTAGGTGTGGTGCAGTGGTTGTCAGGTTAGTGGAATGTGTGCAGCAAGGTAGTTGGCCTCCGAGTCTGCATTCTAGCTACGGTAGGGCCTGTGTAAGAGATTATTTGCAGCTAGGCTGATTTCTCCCCCCCTCGTCTGATATATATCTCCAACTCCCCACACCCCCTCTTTTTGGTATAACTGTGTTCTACTAGACTGTTGAGGTGCTCAAGGAGCAGTGTAGGTATGTGTGCAGCTATGCCAAAATTGATTTAGGGGTATAGCTGTGTTCTATTGTTTGTTGGTGTAAAGTGGAGTGTGAGCATATTGGTAGGAGTGAGTGTCTGTGCTTACTGGTACTAGTAGGCCCCTGTTCCTTTCTGCTTTCCGGATGCCGATGAGCTGGCAGTGTCTGTCCTGATGGTTCCTGGTAGTGGATCTTCGAGAGAGATTCTCTTCTTGCTGTGAAATGTTTGTCCAGTTGGATGTTCCCTCTTCCCGAGGCTCTGTTGCTGTTCTTACCGCAATGCGACAAGCTGGCCACCATAGAAATGTCTGGCGGGGCTGCAGCTGGAGTGTCTCATCCATTTCCATCATTGCTGCCATGATGAGGGTAAAGGATGCGCTAAAGCAGCAGTGTCGTAGATTTCACATTAAGGAGGATGAGGATCAGGAGGATGAGGATCAGGAGGATGAGGATCAGGAGGATGAGGATCAGGAGGATGAGGATCAGGAGGATGAGGATCAGGAGGATGAGGATCAGGAGGATGAGGATCAGGAGGATGAGGATCAGGAGGATCAGGAGGATGAGGATCAGGAGGATGAGGATCAGGAGGATGAGGATCAGGAGGATGAGGATCAGGAGGATGAGGATGGGACGGGGTCGGAGGAGACGGGGTCGGAGGAGGAGGAGACGGGGTCGGAGGAGGAGGAGACGGATCAAGGGAGAAGGGGTCTGGTAGAGATGGTGAGGGGGAAAAGAGCAAAAGAGGCAGACCGACACACAGGAAGAGGGAGAGCGGGGGATGCAGACAGGCCAGGAGCCCTACTGGTGGAAGCATAGAGTAGGTTTAGGAGGAAAGGAGGTGAAGGATGTAGAGGGAAGACAAGGGTACCTGTGGAAGGGGCCTCCTGCGCTTTGCTGCCCCCTCATCCGCACACCACTGCCATTAACCAAGAAAGGGAGACAGCCCCAGAGCCCTTTCTCCACAGGCTTATGTAAGGCTGTTGCTCCTGCCCACCCCAGGCCGGCCCCTCACCCAGGAAAGTGTTTTTTTGGCTGTCACCAGGACACTTTTTGTTTGGCTTCATGAGGAGATGGGCTGCAGGGCTGGACACAATTTCAGGTATTCTGTGCGATTCC
Source organism: Ambystoma mexicanum (assembly GCF_040938575.1). NCBI lineage: Eukaryota > Metazoa > Chordata > Amphibia > Caudata > Ambystomatidae > Ambystoma > Ambystoma mexicanum. The sequence goes on from NC_090929.1 coordinate 893,950,703, forward strand.
CAGGTCAGGGGAGTTGAAATTATAAAGTGCAGGGCATGTGAGCTCCAAGGGGAGATTCATTGTTGGATTGGGGAATGGAGGAGATTCCCAGAAAGGGTGCAAGAGGTCAGGTGCTAGCTTGATAACTAAGAGGGGCAGGATAATTACAGGGTTTGTGAAAGAGGCATTCTAGAGCCCCCCCATCCATGATGGACACAAGAAGTAGAACTCGTTTTGCAGGGTTCAGAGAGGCTTCATGCCAAGACAAATGGGGAGATGGAAATTATAGGGTGGTGGGAGAGTGGTTCCAGGCTATAGCTGAGCAACAGGTTGAACTGGTTCTTAGAGGGATCGCGGCTTGGGTCTGCAAACCCCCCCACACAGTGCAGGTGGCACAGAGGAAAATACATTTCGGAACAAGTCACCCAATACTTTGGAAAATTAAGTTGTGCAGTACATTGAATACAGTGTGGCAATTAAAAGGCATTTACTACATTGCAAATTAATCTGGACATAGAAACTGCTATTTCCACAGCCCTGCTCTGGTCCCGAAAGTACAGTTGGAACAGCTTTTTCCAGGTGTGCAGTGGGCTTCCCGGGATGGTGGAGGAATAGTTCAGAGATGCTGGCAGTTATGGCTTGGAGCAGGAACTCTGCACCCTAATGGGGAGGCATATGGGCACAGACCCAGCAGCTGGTTTGAATGAGTGTGGGCTGCCAAATGCGTGATCTGGAGGAAAGAGTTCTCTTGGTAGTCAATCAACGCAGGAGGGAGGAGCAGAGCAAGCGTGATTAACTGGCTGATGGCAGACATTACGGATTATGTTAGGGACCCACTGGGAGCAAGAACACCCGGTTGGAGCAGACTGTGCAGATGAGTTTGTGTCTCGCTGTCCTCCAAGTCCTTCGGGAAGCAGATGGAAAGTTGATTAAATCCAGGGGGAAGCAAAGATCCCACAAGCAAGCTGGAAAGAACTCCAAGCTGGTACATGAAGACAGAACAAAGGCATATTGCAAAAATGAAAGATGAAAGGCAAGGCTTTTATGCTGGAACAGAAAATGTAAAATAAAATACTTAGGATAAACTGAGCTTGGTACACTGTAGCCGTATGATGGTCACATTGACATACTAGGTGACATTCAAAAAGCGGAACTGTTACTCCTTAAATGCAGGTTGAATTCCAAACATACTCCAGATATCGCAACTCACAATGCAAAAAAGACAAATGGAAAAATATTTGCTTTCAAAAGAGAGCTTGACACAAATCCAAAATTAAAAAAAGAAAAAATCTAATTTAAATTTTAAATTATAAAAAAATTAAAAAAATTAAACTATAAAATACTAACATTACAAATGCTAAAATATCAATCCAAAATTATAAGAAATATTAAATTCAACCTTATTAAAATGCACACAAAAAATAAACTATTGAAGTTGGAAATGCCAAAAATGATTTTTTTTTAAATACAAATTGTTCACTCTCAAAATACTAAGATCCAATAAAATCACAGTTCAAGCGACCATGGTCCAAGAAAATATCCGATACTGTTCCCATTCCGACAAGTTTCTGAGCGGGGTTGAGAACAGATTTTGCGGGACAATAGTCCATGGTCTGGGGTGCAGTGTCCTCGCTCTCCCTCCTGCACTAAAGGTAATATTGTCTGACCTGGCACACGCTGGTCCTCTCATGACTGAAGTAAGATGTTTGAAATATGTCAGAACTGATTCATCAGTTGGTGCCAAAAGCAACCTCTTCAGAGAGAGTAGCTACATTGGGCAGAGGAATTGTTCTTGCCATCATGCTCTCAAATGGAGAGGGCAGCAAAGCAGTTGGGCATACTTCTCATGTTCATGAGGGCAAGGGGCAACACATCTAGCTAACTTCGTCCTGTGTGTGCACACTTTTGCCAGCTTGCTGCTCCCCATTCGTTCTTTTCCCCAAGCTTTGTATTTTATTTAGTCCTTAGGGTAGCCTGCAGTGTGTGCATTAGTGGTGTCAGGTTTGCTACAGGATCTTGTACAGGAGAACTGGCAAGATTGGACATGGGACTCCGAACTCGGAATAGTGCGTGGGCAAGAGGTTGGGGCAGCAGCAACCAGGTCAAGTGGAGTGCTGCAGTGGGCCAGAGGGCACAGTGCACCACAATGATGCAGGCACCTTAGCTGGGATATCCTCTCTTCCTACAGCTGTGACAGTCCGGCCAGACACTGGGGCATCGGGGAACTCCCCCAGCCTGTGTGTGCTGAAGGTGGCTCCTGTGGCCACCAGCATCCTGGTACGCTTGTTACCTACCTGTACTGTCACATAGGGGCTACTTAATGGGAAGGGGACAGTTAGGACAAGGAGTTGGGATGCCAGGGGTACATTGTCTGGGTCATTTTCCCGTCAAGTTTGAGGTAACTGTAAAGGACTCTGGCCTGGATGCTGGAGCCAGGGTTGCAAGGTAGTTCTAGAAGAGGTACCCTGGCTGTTTTGACTACTGGTTGGAAGATGAGAAGCATTGGTCTGGGATCTGGCCTGGATTTGTCCAGGCTGGGGTTCTGGGTCAGAACTGGCATTGTGATCTGGGGGTTTAGGCTGAGCGGGGAGTTGAAGAGGACTAGCTGGGCATGGTGCAAGGAGCTGTGATTTGCTCTGAGCAGACAGTGATGTGGCCTTGTTCTGCTGATGCTGAATCTGCTGAGGACAGTTGTATTTCCGGTGACCTCGTTCCTTACAATAGGCACATTAGGACTGATGGCCTGGGATGGCCACCGGTCTGGGGGTAGATACTGGCTTGGGACATGCAGTGGCATGTACAGAGTCCTCAGATACCCCCAGTACTGCGAGTTTAGAGGGGGCATCTGGGAGTGGTAAATGATTCTGCTTCTTCCTCCCCCACTAAATGTGTGTTGTCCTCTAGAAGCCCCATACAGGGGCTGATGCAGCAGGGGAGTGTACCCAAGGGCAGGAACTGGGAAGGGAGCAGAGTAGCTGGGCGGGGGAGCAAGCAGAGAAAAATCTAGGACATCTTCTGGGGAAGAAGGGGTCACTGGGAGCAACACTGCAAACAGACAGGGGTTACACTGATAACTGGGGTCATTTCTTATTTTCTCTAAATTAGGTTGTTCCAGCTTCTTCTCTAGTCTCACTTGTTGTTCTAGCCACTTCTTCCTTGCCACAGGCACACTCTGTAGGCACCACTGCATGTAGGACTCAGACTGCCTAACTGCTGAGTACCCGTTCTCCCTTAAAAGAACCTCACGCGCTGCAGCTAGGTGAGTCATCAAAGGTGTGTTCTAGGGGCCAGACAGTAGGTTCTGGCGCTTCGTCTGTTTATGCTACACTGGCATCCATCTGACAATGTCTGGGCCATGCACTGTAGCCATGAGTGCCACAGGGGAATCTGGGGAAAGGCTCACTCCCTGGTTTGCAGAGTTTCCCATTCTGACAAGCAAAAAGATGTTGCACACAAACAAAGATGTCTCGACAAATACTAAATGACTACAGCTCAAGACCTTCCTTTTCTCCTCCGCCTTCACTCTCTCTCCCTTCCTAACTTAACGGTCTGCTGCCTGATTGGTTGCTTGATACCTTCAGTCCCTCACTGGGTACCAGGCTCTTCCATGACCAGCCTTCTTTGCACTGCCTCCAGGCCTAATGCCCACTTAGGGGCTGTAACTGTCAACCCGACAGCCCCCTTGAACTTACCCAGAGCCATGCTGCTCTGCCGGCACTTAATCAGACCATGCTGCCCTGATTCGCACTTCCTCCCACACCCCTGCTACTCTGTCCCTGCACTCACCTTCAATCCCCACCTCCCCCCTGCACTTCTCGCTGTCACACTTGCATGTTTCCGAATGACACAAGGCCTAATGGGATCATTGTCTTGTCCTCCCTCTATCTTCAATTTGTTGTCTTGTGGCACCTAGAAACACTTGTGTGCAGGTGCGTTATAAATGCCATATCATACAGGGCGTAGGTCAGCACCACAGTGTCCCTACTATCCAAGTCTGTCATCCAGGGTTACTCTAGTGCACTCACAATTGCTCACAGGCACCCACAGATGCACCCTTGAAGGCGCTCAACTAGGTAAGGGTTGGATGATCAACTGTTGCAGGGCAGGGGGCATATTGTGTACGAGCGCGATAGAAATAAAATATCAATATTAATGCCAAGCTACAGGTCCACTTGCAAACGGAGTGCCAAGTACAATTCCCCGGTGTCCCTGGAAAGCTACTCTGATTCAGACAGGTCTGGCACTTTGCACAAAGGAGTTCCAGGCAAAGACTATAGATGCCCACTCTCGTGGTCCTAAAGAAATACATGGCTCTGACGACCAGGATATGGACACAATACATATTGGTAATTGGGTGAGGTTGGGTCCTCTACAAGCCTTATTCACTCCTAGTGAGTGTCTAGGAGATGAGTTTGGTACAGACTAGGTGGCTCTGATACTAGTAAACTGAATTAGGCGCTTTGGTGGGTGAGGCTCCAGCTGTCCAGTCGGGCAAAATGAAGGGCATCAAGGCACACTCCACAAAGATATTTACAGAAGGACTTAATAAGATGCCACCTCACCACTCTTGGTTACCAGTTTCAGGCACATTAGTAAACTAGATTAAGCGATGTGTAGTGCACTCTAAAACAAGGCCCTTGGTGGACTGATCCCTAAGCTGAGCAATGAGACACAGCTACTGTTGTTCTCCCTCCAGTATGGGCCTAGAAGGTGTTTGTTATGGGGTAGATGACTCGCCTCACCTGAGGAACTCTCGGGTTTTCAAACCGAACACCAGATACAATGAGGGGTTTAGAACTGGAGGCTATGACTAGTTGGGTAGATTATCTGGAAAGGTACACCCTACAATTTGCCCGTGCAGTTGTGTAGGTGTGCAGATCCTCCTCTGACAGTGGCAACGCGCCATTCTGTTGTGAGTGCGACCTGGGTTGACTGGATGGGTACACTGACCTACCCTCAGTGTTACCACCCCCTTCAGAGACAAGGAGCCCTCCCCGCAAGCTGGCAGTGTCTGTGCGTGACTGGTTCTTCAGTTCTTATCTTACTACTTGATCCGGCAGCCATGCACAGGTACAGCAGGCAGCATTCAGGGCAAAAACTTTTCTCTGGTTTGTAGATTCTAAAAGAGGGAAAATGGACAGAGGAGATTAGTGTAGGACCGGGGCAATCCAGCCGTGGACCCCTTGCTCACTGTGTCTTGGAGGCTCAGCTTCACCCGACTAGACCGAAACAGGTTTCTGGGATTGCTGATGGGACTCTTGTTCAGAGATTTGCCTAGCATTTCGGTGCTGGACTGCCCTTGTGGGTGGGACAAATGGCTATTTCTCCTCTGAAGGGTGCAGTGAGCTAAAACAGGGTTGTAGACCTTCCTGAGTGGAAGAAATTACATGGAACATGGTATTTGACCCGTGTTTGCTCTCAGTAGAGGGGCTCTCGCACTCCTTTGTAACTGCATACATTGACGCTCTGGACTAGCTAAGCACACCCACTGGCATGGAACCCGGGGCCTGGGGAGTACCCTTGGATGCAGGGACACCAAGGGAGAAAGGGAAAGGGAAAGGGTTGGAGAAGGGGGCTGGTAGAGATGGTGAGGGTGGGAAAAGAGATTCATTGCTGGACTGGGGAATGGAGGAGGTTCCCAGAAAGGGTGCAAGAGATCAGGGGCTAGCTTGGTGACTTGTAGGGGGCAGGTTAATACAGGGTGTGGGAGAAGTGGCATTCCAGAGCTCCCACCACCCATGATGGACACAAGTGGAACTAGTTTTGCAGGGTTCAGAGAGCCTTCATACCAAGACAAAGGGGAGATAGAAATGATAGGGTGGGGCGAGTGTGAAGAAGAGTTGAAAGTGGTTCCAGGCTGTAGCCGAGCAACGGGTTCATTGCTTGGGTCCACAGCCCCCCCCCCCTCCACCCACCACACAGTGCAGGGGACACAGAGGAAAATACGTTTGGGAAAAATAAGTCACCCAGAAGTTGTGCAATACATTGAATACAGTGGAAAAATGAAAAGGCATGTACTACATTGCAAATGAACCAGGACATAGAAACTACCTTTTTCCACAGAGTGCAGGGGAATGAAGTTCCATGTGATAAGTGCGAGGACAGGGCTGAATGGGCACAACGGGTGCAGGCCCAGCCAAGCTAGTGCAGAGGGGGAGAGCGTGGTAGGGCAAGTGCAGGTTTGGAGGGGAGGAGGACAGGGGAGACTGGGTGCGGCTGGACTCTGTATGAATCGGAAAGAATCAGACAGCCAGTCAATGCGGCAGAGGGGGACGTTAGCAAGGGAGGGGAGAGGGAAGGAAGAGAAAAGTAGGATCTTGAGAAGCTCCCAGAACTTTTAAGAGATCCGGCCCAAGTCTGAGAGTCGCAGGGAGGCAATTCCAGAGGGGGGCTACTGCAGAAGAGAGATCTACCTCCACTCTCTGCTTGGAAAAACGTCTGATCTGCAGAGACTTGGAGATAGATAACGGAAGAGCTCTAGCAGGGAGCAATGCCACTGTTCTCTGCTTACTGGGAGCAGCATCTGCCACCATCACATTACTGACTGGGAAATGAGAGCAAGCAGAAATGAAATCTGCAATCCTAAAATTATTGGTGGAGCCAGAACAAATACTAGAAAAATCTTTAAACTGTAAGTCTCTGCAAATCACCTTTTGTGTCTCTGCCTTAAATAGTGAAACCCATAGAACCTTATACAAACCAACCGTAGCTCCTGCCGTCCAATTTTTGCCCAGTTCAGAGTTCTAACTTCTCATTATTCATCACATTCTGTTTTACGTAATCCAGTCTCTGTTGACCCCAAACATCGTGACCGGCGTTCAATCCTTTCTTGTTGAAGTTGTCCTTCTCCAAATGATCTCTGTAATTGCTATGCTGCAACTTGGAGCTAGGTTTGCATTAAATCAAATGTTTTTTAAAAATGTTAGAAAAAGCATCAATTGCCACCCCGGATGACCTGCTGAGGTACTAGCAATGATGGCCGGTTTAGCAGGCTGGACCAGGTGGTAGTGGCCCTCCACCAAGTAGATGGGCGTGAGTGTGCTGGGTTTCTATCCTCCAGTTTGACCTATCAAAAAACACCACTACTATTGCTATTAACACCCCAGCCAAATGTTGGAGTTCGAAGCGCTGCTTTTTTTCTGAGAAAGAGGCAGTAGATAAAAGCATGCAATCTGGGGGTGTTGCTAGGTCTGGAAAAGATCAGGGGCTAAAATAATGTCGGGACCAGCGGGACTCTGGGTTAGCTATAGCCTTTTGGCTGTAGCCCCTGAGTTTCTATCCGAGGCTACAACCAAAACAACTGGTCTATAGCCCCTTCAGCCCCCCCGAACCCCCGCAATGCCTCTGATGCAATCTGTTTTCTCAGGAAAACTACAAGACTACAAATATAATGCCCACCATGAAAATTGCGTTGTGATGCTCAGTGTAGAGCTTGTCCTCCATTTCCATGGCAGCCCTGTACGTGGCTTTGGTTGATTGTGCTGGCAGAATCAGATACGTGTGAGTGGGGTAAATGGGAGTGCTCGTACTGGTCACAGGGAAGCTTGGTGTGGAGTCTGGGCGGGCAGAGGGGGATGACCGCAGGCAGGGGGCTGGTGGCAATAGCCCAGCAATCAACCAGGCCTTAATTTTTTTTTTATAACTTCTGTTTATTGATGATGTTAGCAGATACAGTTTGCCTTACAACCACAAAGCCATACATATATACAACACCAAATATATTACATTTATCTCATAGCAAATTGACAGTTACACGGTTTCTTCATCTTGCGATGATATCTCACATAAGTACGTTTGGAATGGGGCCCATATGTCTTTGGGGCTGTTAGTTGCTGATACAGTCATTATGTATTGTTCTTCGCGCTCGTTCACATATGACAGTTCTCGTAAAAAAATTATTTGATATTTGGAGGCGTGGGAGTTTTCCAGTTTTTCAAAATTGACTTTTCCACAATAATACATGAGACATTAACCAATCTCCTAATTGTCTCAGCACTCTTGCCGATGTCATCGAATAAGTATTTTTGGGGAGTCATGGAGGCCGGATCGGAGTTATCTTCTCTATTACTTCTGCAACCCTTCCCCAGAATTCTGCCACCGTTGGGCATTCCCAATACATATGAAATGATCCGGCCTGTGCCGCTTTACACTTAGGGCAGTCCCCGGTACCTTTAGTTGTGAATTTAGCTATCTTGGCTGGGGTGTAATGAAGTCTGTGAAGTACCTTAAATTGTATCAGACGTAGGCCTGCATTCATCGATAGTTTTGGTGAGCATACAGCATTTGGACCATTTCTCAGCTGTAATGGTTACCTTGAGGTAATTTTCCCACTTAGCCTTGACATCATTCAGTGTGGGGGGAGTGTGTTTGTGTCAGTGCATACAACTTGGAGATTCCTAGCCCTGAGCCGGATGTTGCTGCTTGTATGCACGGGTGTACGGGGGGGGGGGGTCCATCTGGAAAGAGTGGCCACCGTGTTCTGAATGCTGATTTCATTCTATAGCATTGGAGTGCCTTTAGCGTGCCACCACCAACCACGTCATGCAAGTTGTCCATACTCCCAAACTTCCCGTTTGGAAACATGTTGCACATTTCAATTTCCTTATGTGGATCCCACTGCCGTTGCAAAGTTTTGTCTAACTAATGTTGGTGGAATGTCAGGGTAATTCCAGAGCGGGACATCTGGATCATATAGAGTATCTATTTTTAACCTTTTTGTATAGCGCGCCCCATGCTTGAACCCTACTTCTCGCGGGATCTTAGACAAGTATCTTTGTACTTAGAGTTAAAGATAATGGATCGTAGGCCAATAGGGGATGCAGCGAATTTCTCTAGCCAGATGTGGGGTGAGCGATCAGATAAGTCATACCAATGTTTGGCAAACTGCACCTGTGCCACTTGGAGATACAGTTCAAAGTCTGGTGCTGCTATTCCTCCAGAGGAGTACGGTTCGATTATTTTTTCCCATTTCATTCGAGCGGTCTTGCCATCCCATAGGAACAACCAGGCCTTTCTAAATGTGGGCATATACCGGTTAGTAATGGCCTCTTTCCAAGCAATCGAATTGTCGATCTGGCCTCTGACTGATATTTGTATTTATTTATATAGCGCACCAGGCCCAAGGGCATAACATGGTAATGTTAGAAAAAATCTTTATTTTAAAAAATGTTTTAAGGGACTAGTTAAAGTAACCTTACCTAGGGGGTTTAAAAGAGAGAAAATACTTAGGGTATAGTTGTGTTCTTTTTGTACCATTGACATGTTATTTAACTGCAAATGAAAACCACTGTGTTCCATTTTAATAGCGCGAGTGGCAGAGCCTACAATGAATGATTCCTTATGGGAAATAAGTGCTAAGGGCATGTATGTGTGCGTCCTTGTTTTTTTTTTTTTTTTGAGATGCATGTCATTTTAGTCACGTATTCCCTCAATTCAGCCTATTTATATGCTATCCTGTATATAATATGGGGGACCTGTTTGTGCTAAATTGTGACGTCAACTGCTATCCGAAAACAATTTTGAAATTCCCCTCCATGATTTGTGCAGTTAGTTATGAGCAGGGCATGTGTTGGCAAACAAAACTTAACATTTTGATTGGTTTCGAGATTGTACACCATGTGTACTTTCTTTTGGTTTTCTGGATCTGTTTATTTACTGGCAAGATGGTATAGTGCAGTGAGGTTGCAGTGCAATAGTCTTGAATCCCGGTCCCGTGCTTAGAAACCAATTTCTGGTATTAAGCGTGTTATAAAAGAATAATTATATTATGTTTGGGTTTTGAATTCAAAGTTTCAAGCTACTAGCCGTGCATAAATTAACGTGCACACCATTTCTTAATTACCAAGAGTCAATTGGCACTATACAATGGCTAGTAGAGTGTGCACATTTAGGCTTGTGTGCAGTATTAAAAAATAAACATTTTAGAGCAAAAGTGTAATGTATATTATACAAATTATTCTAGCGTCATTGCTTACAAGTTGGATGATCTGAGTCCTTTCCATCTTCGTGTATGATATTTCTTTTTTTTTTAAATATATTTTTTATTGGGAAGGCCCGTCTTGGATAGCATTTTCAGTAAATGAGTTCACTCCGAAAAATTGCCATCAGCAACTCCACTCATAAAGCTAGCTGCTGCCACGTACCCAGCACAGAGCAAGCAAAATAATGAACTGCGTCTGCCGTTTTGCAAAACTTAATTCAAGCATTGGCTTGGTTATTCAAGATGTGGAGACTTCTTTATTCAGTCTCATTGACATGCAGTAGCCAGCAGTCTGCAACTTGCCACTCTCCAGATGTTTAGACTACGAGTCGCATCCTCGGCAAGGAGGCCGATTGCTGATGGGATTTGTAGTCCAAAACATCTGGAAAGCAAATGTTGTAGACTCTGGAGCGTTCCTGAATGCATCCACACATTAGACGGGCTTTTAAATGACAATCTGGACTAATGAAATGAGATCTCACAAATATCGTCAAAATAATAGTAAATGAAAGGAGGCAATAGTTGTCAATTTCGTAGCACAATTTTTTTTAGCAATGGCTTTAGTAGCACACTTTTTTTTATTTGAAATGTCCGTCACAGTTTCCACAAGTTATTTAACCCGTTTGCAGCAGAGCAACGTGAGATGTAAAGGATGAGTGGTGGGCGGGCAGGTCATATAAAGTTGCTAATATCCCTGGCAAAGGTACAGTGCTAATCTCCAGAGATTTCAGGAAAAGGTGGCAAGTACATTAGCTTTGAAGCAATCGTCAAGTTTTTTCCTTAAGTACAAATGGCGTTCCTATTGCTTGGCCTAGATTGTAAATTATTCTGGCCTACAGCGCAATTTTATTTTAAGCCGGTTACAATGTAATTAGTTTTAATTTTTAGGGACATTTATTGTCCCATTGTTACAGAATGTTGAATGTTTTTAGCTTTAAACTTTTTTGGGGGAAAAATCCAATGGCAATGTTTCATAAGTGAATGTTTGTTTCAAAGGGCTCGAAATTAAGATTGGAAAAGCGAGAGCTGCTTGTAGCTACTGCTTTTCCAGTGTACCAAGCTGTCACCAGGTGCTACTACGGCGAACAATTCTTTGGTTCTTTCATCTTTAGTCAGGATTTGCCAATGCCAAAGATGAAAGAACCAAAGAATTGTTCGCCGATCCACCTACATTTGCTTATCAAAGATCCAATAATCTAAGGGACCTACTCGTCAACACACGCGACGATAAACCAAGAAGAAGTCCAACCAAAAGATTCGGCACGTACCAATGCCTGAATTGCAGTAATTGCAACAATATCATAAAAGGAGCTTTTGTGTTGCATCCGCACACAGGGGAAAAAATTGCAATAAAATGCCACGCCACGCCACATGTAACATGGAGAACTGTATATACTGCATACGTTGTCCCTGTGGACAGTACTATGTAGGAGAACCAGGACGAAAAGTACGCATCCGCCTGAATGAACACAAGTCATGCATTCGCAATAAGAACATCAACTCAGCAGTAGCTAAACACTTCAATGAAAAGAAGCACAATATCTCCCAATTCAAATTTCAGGTATTAGAAGTCATTGTAAATACCGGCATGGACACTAAGAAGAAGAGACAACAAAGAGAATCCTTTTGGATTGATAGACTGGAATCATTGTCACCTCGAGGAATGAATGAGGAGTTCGATCTTAATCTATAATTGTATCTGTTTTTACAACACATTGAACTTACCTGTGTTTTGGACATGTCACTCTTGAGAATGTAAACACCTGGTAACACAGTATCCACCCATTATTATAAACCACACACACAAACATAATTTGACCCCTGACTACCTCATGTAACGCACAGCACTATATTTTATTTACTTCACCAATCAGAACAGAGGGCATCGCGCTTCTATTAGGATCATTTGTGCAATCCAGCGTGTTTATGCAATCGAGTTACCATACACCAGCATTAACACTGCTTTTAATTGCCCACTCTAGTATGGCTACTTCATGCACCCCCCATCCGCCATTTTGAGATTTACATCACCATGACATTACACATATACACGCAGACGCAAGCAGAGCCTTCTTGCTACCCGCAGTCGGAGGTTACTTCGCTCGAGCGAGCTACACACTCACAAGGTAAGCGCTCTGCTTTCACACAGACAGGCACGTATTAGAAGCAACCACAAGTGATCGTGACTAAATGCAGCATACCATTTCATTTTGCAGCGTTCTGAGAAGGAACGTTTGAACTGCATGTACTGAAGCCACCCGTTTCAGGTCAGTGATAACATGAAAATGTCCTGCCTTATCCCCCAGAATACTTGACCAGAAGACACTTAGTAATAGATCTAATGTAAACCTTGACGGAAGTGCAATTTGAATGTCGGATGATAATAGTCTTTTAAAGAACGCATTAATGCAATGTAATGTTTACAAATAACTGACAATGTTCTCTTCTCTCTTCTCTCTTCTCTCTGTCTACATGTACGTGTTGGTCAATTGTGGGTACCCTGTTCTCCTGAATGCATATATATTTGATGTTTTTCAAAATATTCTAACAAAGATTTTTTTTGTATGCTCGTGTACATTTAACCTGGCTCTGAGGAAGGAATGTTACCATTCCGAAATGCATTAGCCCTAGGTTATTTTTCTTTGCTATTGTATCAGCACAAAACGAATTGGTGAAGTTTAACCATTCGTTAACTAAATGAGAAATCGAATTGAATTGCAATTTGCAGAATAAAAGCACTTTGAAGCAACTTTATGAAAGATGGCTTTACTGTCATTTATATTCTAAAAACAAATGTTCTAAACCTATTGGGGGAATAAAGGTGTGCAGCCCACACCGAAGGCTAATAAGCCTAGGTCCTTTCTCTGTCGGCTCATGAATGTTAACCACTTTGTATATGAGGCAGCTGGCTTTGAAGGTGATGCCCGCTTGTAGGGGTAGTCGGTGAAGTGAAATGATTGTGGGCATTGTGCTTGTATTTGCAGAGACCTTTTTAAAGAGGCATGCAAGGTTTTGGATGAGTATTCAAACATGCTACAATAATGCATCATCAGTTGTAGCTGTGTTGCACAATTGGTTGGGTCAGATTTCACAGAAACGGCTTTTGTTTGGTCCTTTCTAAAGTTACATTTTCAAAGATTCTACACATGTCATGGTTTGTCCCTTACCATTAGGTTTCATCTGTGGCCGATATCTGAATGTTTTTCTACCCTCATATTTTGTGTCCGTTTTGAAGCATTTCTTTTCTTAGTTTGACTGCCTTCCACTTTCTGAATTGCCTTCAATCGCCAAAACTGAAATTGACATCAGAGGAAGAGTGGAAATGTAGTCTGCAGATCTATTACTGCATAGAATGTGCAACGTAAAAGGTTTCATTGTCCTCCAATTCAACAGTTTTACATTTCTGGTAATCCATACCCCAACCAACTATAGCTGGTGAACTTTCCTCTTGCATTCATATTTATTACTTCACAATCATACCCCCATCCTCCACACAAGCATTGATATCCCCCACCGCCTCCCCTCGAGACACTTCTGCAGTCTTGCCACCATATACTTATGTACCTAGCAAGCTTTTGTCCAACCCATTACTACTATTGCAGTACAAACTTGTTTGTACTTTACACCGTTGCTACCGTTCATGCTGACCTGGATACTTTTAGCTGTACTATCGGTAATAGTACTACTTGTAGTGAAAGTATGCCTTATGCAGCTTCTACTACTAGCCGTACTACTAATGGTTGGACTGCAGCTACCAGTACTGGTTTTGATAGTATAGGTAGCATCCATACAGATGTGGAGGCTGAGTACTGTTGGGCAAGGATTGATGTAGTTTTCATCTACCAAGTTTGATACAAAATGTACCTTACAGTCAGATGCTTAGTCAGATGCTAAGGGTCAAAAGGATGATCAGTGACCCTGAAGATTATACTGTGGAATTGAAGAGGATGGGAGAGAAATTCATTAAAAGAGGATACACTGAGGAGGAAATCGAAGAAGCCAGAACTAAGGTGGAACAAAAAACAGAAGAGCTTCTACTGACATCCACGAAACCTCAACAAGAACCTCCCCTGGTGTTCGTATCTAGATTTTCCAAACAAAGTAACATGATCAAATCCATAATTAAGAAACATTGGCAAAAATCCTATCTTGCGATGAGTGTTGAGAATCTGTTCAAAGAGCAACCAACGTTTGCATAACAGCGCAGCAGAAATTTTAGAGACTGCTTGGTACAGACAAGGACTACCACTTCAAGAATAGACTAGACGGAAAGGTACATACCCATGTTTACAATGCCGCAATTGCAGTTATGTACAAAAAGGCCACACAGTGAATCGCCCTCATACGGGCGAAAGAATTAACCTTAAACGTTTTGCAGCATGTGATTCATCCAGTATTGTATATGGAATCAAGTGCCCATGCGGCTTGTATTATGTTGGACAATCCAAAAGGAAAGCTAAATAACGCTGCAATGAACATAGATCCTGTATACGCAATAGGAACACAAGTTCAGCAGTGGCCAGACATTGGATGGACCAAAGACATAACCTGGCACAAATTCGCTTTGCAATACTGGAAGTTGTTAACAAAAGAGAATACACAAAAAAGACTTGAAAGAAGGGAAGCCTATTGGATAGAACGCTTGAGATCCCTTAGACCGAAAGGTCTTAATGAGGAAGTGAATTTGGCATGTTACCTATGAGTTTTCATCACCCTGACTCTAAGGATGATATACAAGACAGACAACTATGTTATAAGATGCACTGTGTATGTAACATTTCAGATCTGTGTATGTAACACTTCTAATCTGCCACATGTACCGGACATTGATTGGAATATTGATTACATAATACCATAGTCCGGAATAATACCATTCACGTTACACATTTCCTCCTAGTAGTAATGTTAAAAGCTAGCATCCAGCAGACAGTTACACGTGTCCTAGCAATAATATGAATGTCTTCACTATTAGGGGTAAATGTGAGCTACCTCACACTTTAATCTGATCACCTATCCATTTGCAACACATTTTATGAACATCTGTGTGTATAATCATAGAGTAAATATCATATAAACAAGTGCAGGAATGCACATACCACACATGCAATTATATATGTTCATTTTCCTACTACATTAACTGTATATACAATAAACCTTTAGGGGCATTACATGTATTGAATCATTCATTTTTACAATACCACAACACAATAGTTGCCGCACGATCAAACTCCCGTGCCCCAGTCACCATGGGGACACGGGATGCCGTCACGTCAGCACGCACACTGACGTTGTGCGAACCCCTGCCAGATCGGTATGGCAACCACAGTAAACACTATTTTCCATTGACCGCATGGACACATACACTTTGAGTTCTGTTGCCGACACGGCAATTTGAAAGGTGAGCGAGATTTACTTTCCGCACTTACACATTTTCGGACATTACGGCACAGCCCTAAACATACACATTTATCTTACAGCAAACACTCATTTTAGAGTGAAGTCCCATACAACCATAAGGTAATCCCTCACTTTAATATGGATAAAATGTTTTAGTACACGTGAGCTCGACCTTGTGTAATGAAAAGTGAGTGAATCTATTCTTTCTCTCTTTCCTCTTACTATCTGCACTAATGGGACTAAAGAGAAACGGCCATGTGTTTAAGGTACTTTTTCTAAACCTAATTTATATGTACAGACTCTTACCAGATTGTGATGACCACTCATTATAGTAGTATTTATGTATTTGTTTTCCTTCCTTATCATCCATGATCTTGACTTGAAAATACGTACAAACACATTTGGTATGTACTTTTTTTCATATTACATATCACTTCTTATTTCTGATTTGCTGTATGTTGTCTATATATAATAACCTATTGATTTTCGTTGAACAATACACAACATGGCAAAATGAAAGCCCTGACGATGGAGAAGCTCTCCGAAATGCATAGGCAATGTAGCTAGGCCATACTGGTTCCTGGGGATTGCTTCCCTTGGATATTGTTTTGTATTTTAAGAATTACATTAAAAAATCTGAATTATCAGGATGAATAAAAAGTGAACATTATTTTCAGTGACTAAATGCAGTTACGAGTGGATAATTTGGATAAAATAATTGTAAGAACTTTATCATGTCTAAGAAAAAGGACTAAGCTCATTAAGAGCCATCGAGTGAGCACCAGACTTAGCTGGTTGAGACCATCCAGCTTCTTGTGGATTTCTGCATTTGGTGGTCCGGGTGTCCTAGGACCATAATATAGCCTGTTATATTTTTATTTGGAACAAAGCAAGCCATTTAAACTTCGAATTACAAGGTGGTGCCCACCTCTATCCGCCTCCTCAAGGATTGATGTAGTAACACTGTGTGAGACTACACAACACTTGTCTACTTGGTATAAGGTAAAGCACCTTTTTGGTTTAGGGCAAAAATACACAAGTTGGTAGTGTGAGTGAGCAGCCAGACCTATCTTAAGATGGGTAAATGTGAGCTGTAGAGCTGGAACAATGACATTCGCAGATACAAGTGGCCAAGTAACACTTAAACAACTATTTATAACTGAAACCTTGAGTATAACAAATTTTAAAAAGCTTTCTTTAAAAAGGGCATGATAGGTTACAATCAAATATACTTTAAAAAACTTTTCCAGAACCAGCAAAAGTTTAGTGGATACTCTTTAGAAATGCTTTTTACACATTTGCGACACACACAGGTGACTTCATTCACAAGGACAGTAATGGCATGTATATGTCACTAGTTATGCTTTGCAGATTCTGGGGTTGCTGAAGGAAAAGGTTAAGGAAGAGAAAATTGTTAAATAGGGTCTTGGGGCATGTGAATCTACTTCAATCTTCCAATGAAATCTAGACAAAACTTTTCCCAGCAATAACCTGCTAAAACAAGCTGCCACCTTTGAGGGACAGATATCCAAGTCAATGGACTAGAAGAGTCTGGAGCACAGTCTATGGCACTGAGGCACTTCTTAGTTAATACAAGTTTTGCACAAAGTTAGTTTTGTAGAAATCTATTGTAGGGTCAAAAGCTGAGTTAGGATCAACTCTAAGGTAAACCAATGCAACTGAGAAAAGCACAGCTCAAAGACACGAGGTAAGTACCCCAAGTCTAAACAGTACCTCTGGTTTGAAGAAGAGCTGGATTCTGTCCTGTTGCAGCTATGCAGATCATGGGTTCCTGAGCCTCAGTCGTGGGAACAAGAGGGAGGACCTCGGAAGGACTCCCGCAGCAGCAATTTTGAGGTCGTCGGCAGGAAGAGGCTTTTCGGAACAGCAGTACTTTGCGGTTTCAGCGTGTGTTAAACAGCACCACCGAAGCTCTCGGATACCGGTTGGGCTCCTTCACTGCTTGAGTCCTGCATTCTGGTGAGGGCCCTCGAGCTCTGGTCGTCCTGCTTCTGGAGGGTCCTTGCAGACATTTCACTAGACTACGGATTTCTCAACCCCAGGCACTCAGTTCTTGTAGCAACGAAGTAGTACAGGCAGTCAGGGAGGATGGTCCAGTGGAGTTCATCTCTGGGTTAGGTGGTCCCAATAACCCAAGGGAAAAAGTTGTCCTTTCCGGAGCTTCTCTGACGTTCAGAAAAAGGAGTTTCAGCACAGCAGCAGGGCTTTTACCGGGCAATTCAAAGGTCCAGGAGAATGCAGCCAGCTCAGTTCACGGTTTTCTTAGTTGGGTGTTCTTCTCAGTGGTCGACTGTGCCTCTAGTCCCAAAACCCTTGCCTTTTTAAGCCGGTTTCTCCCATTCAGGCACAACCTAGACTGTCAACCACACAGCAGGGTCGCTGTCCTGAAAGGACAGACGACCAGCCAGCCAATCAGGACTGGTTGCATTCAGGCACTCCTAGAGACGTAGGACGGGAGTTTCGGCAACCTCCCTCACTTCCTGCCCTTCAGACACACTGGAGCCAGAGGCTGGTTGCAGGACTGAAGCCCACCAAAGGCAAAACGAACAAAGGGCTCGAACCTGGCTTGTGCACAGAGTAAAACCCAAGAAGGACCTCCCAACAGAAAATGGTGAAAAAAAGAGACGCATCCATTTTGACAAAATGGTCTCCCATGGGTGCTATACTGCAGCTGAGGATTCAGCTTGCGGTTGAAAAGCACAATGGTAGGAAAATTAAACCACTGCCACCAGCCATTTAAAGTAGTGAGGGTAACATGAAAATATTTACATGAGAATGTAGGATAAGGGGCTACTAGGTTACCCTCCAGCACTCCTCATACGATGGGGTGTGCTGGATTTACAAAGAGAAAAGATAAGTCAAGTCAGAGAAAAGGAGCTGGTGGTCTCTAAGGTGGGAGGAAATGTGCACTAAAATGAAAATTCTCCCTTGTAAGTACCTACACGAATCAGCACCACTCTGATCTAGGAGAACCCTATCGAGCATGCCCAATCCCAAAATTGGCTGACAGAAATTAATTTGATCCGATTCCCACCCAGATCTCCCTCTATACAGAATCTTTTGGATTTGACTCGGATGGTGACCTGTCCTTCGGGGTGGATCACCAAACTTTCTCTACTGTGCTAACGCAAGCTTTTTATCACATCTTCGGAACAGTTGTTCAATTCCTCTTGCTTTTCCACCTAATTGGTGGTAATGCCCTTAAAGGTTCCCAACCTCCACACTGACCATACTGAATACTTAGGAACATTCTGCAGCCGCCTCATCAAAGTACCCTAAGTGCCACCGCAGCACAACCCATCCTCAAGGAGCTGCACTGGCCACTTCACCAAACCATTATCACCTACAAGGCAATCACAATCTAGGCATTTTCCTAATATCACACGCTCAGTTCTAGCATGCCAAACATGGAAAGAAACTGTCGAAGATCTTGTGTGTGCCGCTCACCTCTACTGCAAACTCCTTCACACTAAAGTATTGCGGGGGGGCACATCAGAGGTTTGTCTTTTAAGCAAACACTTTCAATGTGACCTCTTGAATGAGATATGGTTTTAATTTTTGTGTTCAACAGCACCGAGACGTATGCAGCCCTCCCAGTTACAAATGTATCAAACCGTACAGAGCTTACAATTCTACCCAGGTTATCTGTAATGTATTCTATCCTGGCAAAGTAGATCACATAGAGAGTGACGCCTCTTTAAGTAGCCTCGAAACATGCAGATCTTAAGAGTTCCGACTCTTGCATGTAGATAGCAAAGCCACCTTTTTAGAGATCACACCCCAAATAAAAAAACGAAATGAGAACGGTGGCACGGTAAGGGTACAGTAAAATATACAAAAATGTGCCCCCCCACCCCCAAATGCTTTATGGTAAGGGTAGCAGTGACTTAATATTCTTTTATGAGGCACTTAATACCAGAGATTTGTTTCAAAGCATGGGATCGGGATTCAAACCTGTGGTGTGCTGTTTTCTTGCTTCTAAGACAAACTAGTTGCCCCTGAGCTATCCCCCCTAACCATTCACCTAGGGAATGCAGTCCGGTTTGGAGAGGCAAGTGGACGGCCAGCATGCTGCATAGTTTCGAGGCTTTGGTATTGGTTTGCAGTGATGTAACACTGAATGAATGGGAATCGTATGTATTTCCTATGCTGAGCCTCGATGGGGTCACCCTTGACTGTTAAGGGTTGAAATTGAGATTCGATGAGCAGGAGCTAAAACCAGCTCCTGAGTGTCTGGCATCATCAGGGAGACGGGAGCTACCACTGTGAACCAGGAGTGAGTACCCAGCGCACCATGAATCGAACTTTCACATGAGATGCACACGTTAACTTTTTGCACATAAGGCTTGAGTCAATTTGAGAATGCTACTATAGAAGAATTAGGACACATTAAACAAATACTCCGGTAATGCCACCTATGCATGTTTGTAAGGCACAGATTGCCTGGGGAGCCAAACATAGCTCCTGGTAGCGGTTGCTTTCAAGCTAACCAAGGTCTCCTAGGCTAGTAGCAGGAGCTAAATGGCTCCCAGCTCCCCACAATTTCGAACCCTGGTCATGCATTGATTAAGCTGGAGGCTAACTGGTTCACTGGCGTTAGATTGGGCAGGAGACTGAGAACAACGTATTTGTTTCTACTGCCCAGCTCTTGCTACCCATATTGCTTATGTATTGTTGTATCATAAGTGTAGTTTGGGTGACTACGCCACACTAGGCTTGGCTGTTTGGGAACCAAAAACTGCCATAGCATGCACAGTAATTCATGCAAAACCAAGATCCTCTACCTTTTCTAATTATTTGGCCTAACAATTCAATCAGCCTCCTTCCTGCTCCTCGCAAACTTTACCCAGCTCCTCACCCCCATGCAAATCCCAAGTAGGAAACAACCTACACTAGTTCCTTTAACAACCTGTGCATCATCAAACTTCTGTGATCCCTCATCCACAACCCTCACCAGCCTAACCTATGGCTTACCCTGCTCGTCCAGCCCCTTTGACACTGCAGCTCCCATACCTCAACGCATACTACATTTCTAAAGATTTATTTTCACACTACCCACTGTTCAAATCTTTATTGTGAATGAATGCATGCTATTGGCAAGATCTGTTTGCCCACTCCCATCCTATCCTCCCCCCACACTCCCCACAACCTCCACAAACCTCTTCTTGGTAGCACCCACCTCACAGGGCTTGCCCTCTGTTATATTTTGGTAGTCTAAAGTTTTCATGTCTTTCATGGTAACTGATTAACTTAACAATGTTAACTCCATTTGAAGGTGAGGTAAAATTTGAGGTAAAATTGGAGCTGTATCTAGCAGGCAGTGGTGCCTCATGCTTGCTGTTTGTAATACCTGGTTGGTATGGGGTGCACTTTGTTGAGCAAGAGCAGCAGATCGGTTGCTTGAAATGAAAGTAGTAAGTCTTCTGACTTGCACCGTTTTTTCTTTCAGATTTATAGAAATATGCAGAATTTTGTTACCAACTTGGAATTAATGAAGTGGAAATACAGAGTGCAGAAAGCAGTTGTTATACGGCCGAACCAGGATACTTTCCCAGTTGAGGTAAGCAGATGTTTTGATATGTGAAGAGGATGTTCTTTTTCTATTTTTTATTTGTTTTTATTTAATACTATGCAGCTCGCATGCCCGCCCAGAGCTTTTCAAAGAAGTGTTGTCATTAGGCGTCTGGAACAAAAATATGCCAGCAAAAAAGGTTTAGCCATTTCTTTCAGGTACATGGTGATTATTCTGTCTTTTGGCAGATCTGTGGGTTGCTCCTTCTGAGGTATTGCAGAGAGGCACAATGCTTATTACAGACTCGTCTGTTTTTTTTACTTTAGCAGGTGCATGGAAGGGGAACATAGGGAGAACTTAAAGACATTCGAACAAAATTGATTTAATTTGTACTATTTCCTTGCTGGCTCATTCACGACTGGAGAGTTAGACTTGCAATTTTGATGATGTCTTGCGTTTGTTTTGACACGCAACCACTGGCTTTACTGGAAAGAGGATGTTGATGGCGACCTCATGGAGGTTTGCACTGGTAGAGCGCTAATGGCAAACCAAAAACGTGAATACTTTATGGGAATGTATTTTTGTCATCCTGTGGAGCCTCCCTCGGAATGTGACTGTGAGATTATTCAGACGATTGATTTCCATAGCTCTTCAAATAGTACTAACCTTTTGTTCTGTGACCATCTTTGACATCCACAAGATGACCATATAGTAGCTTCAGATAACTTGCCATCTTTCAGTATTCTTGTTCCCTTTACAAAAGACATAACTATTTGATACTTTAGTCCACTTCGTTGGAATGAGCAGTACGCAATCCATCACTTAAACAAATAATATTGTTACAATTGTGAAATGCCCTCATTCCAACTGCAGACACCCGTTTTGAACAAATCTACAATTTTAAGCAATATTATGTAGAATACCCAAATTGTTTTCTATCATGCCTTGTCAATAGCACCTTTTTAAAAAATACTGCACCAAAGGTTTGAACGAGTTTTAAACAGTGGCTCCAATTCGGAATATGAATTCTCCAAAATGCGAATGTAAGTAATCATTAACTTTATCGCAAATGTGTAAAATATATTTTTTCTAACTGCTTAAAAACAAAACAAAGTACATGTAACATTTTTCTGCATTTTCAGACCTTGTGTAGTAGTAATTCCACCCTGACTGTAATTCATTCTAAAAATAAGTGTACTTCTTACAATTCCAATTTTTGACAAGACCTTGAATGATTTCAACTTTTTATTTTTTAAAGATAAAATGTTGGACGTTTTTCCAACTTTTCTGGCTTGTTTGGTTTGCTACCTATCCTAACAAACATGATATTTAATAATCTTACATCCACTTCTTTACAACTGCAAATAATTAGGGTTTCAAGTCCAAAATATGTGGCGATGCAGTGGCCCTTTTTCCTTTTTGTGTTCAGTATTTTACAAATAAACTTGAAGTCCGGGATGAATCTCGGATTTAACAGTTTAAAAAAAATGTAAGCAATAATGTTGCATTCCGAGGGCATTACAAAGTGTACCAGCCCCTTCACAAACGTAAAGGCCCAGGCCAAGCAATGTCCCTACTTGGTAATTGCTACAGCAATAGGTCATTTTTGCTACTGAAACATTCCACCCATTGAAGATGGAATATTCGGTTAAAAGGTTGGCGAGACAGAAGAAAAATTGTACAAAGCACTTATAAAAGCCAATATTGCCCTCTCAGTGTTTACAAAATGTCCAATGTTCTAGTAGTATGAACATGTTTGGTAAAAACTTTAATCACTCAAGAAGAAATAATCCAGGACTACTCTATGTAAAATGTTCTGCGTGTTTGGTTTGTGCTCACAGATTATTCATCTGGTGGCTGTTTTTAAGGCCTTTTTACATCCAGTGAAGCCAACAAGAATGGTAGAAGGGCGCATTGTGGACACATCAAAATCCCAAAAAGATGATGGGTATTGCAAGCCATGCTGCTTCATTTAATTCTCAAATATCTGAAAAGGGAACACCATTGTAATTAGTTCTTTGCAGCTTTCATTCAGCTTCTTAACTCCTTGTAATAATTCCTTGTGAAGTTTAGTGTGAAATGTGAAAGTTTTCTAGTTTGGACTACTGTGTGTTTATTATATGTATATGTATATATATATATATATATGTGTTTTTTCTTTTTTTTTCTTCTGCATGACATTCCTGGCTTGTCCCCTGACTTTAATGTTTGGGATTGCCTTTCCGAATCTGTCGGGATGAGGGGGAGACTCCAGTGGCATGTAGCATTCACTGGTTTCTTTGCCACAGCACACTGTAGTTTGTTGGCAACAAAACACTTGCACCAGATGATTAACCTTTACTGTAAACTTCACGTGTCTTAGAACATTAATACATTTCCCCACGGGTGTCGCTTTGCCCAGAATGTGATTGGTGATGCGGTTATGATTTTATGGAGTTTTACATTGTGAATGTGTTGAGGGTCACAATAGAGGATATTGTCTTGAACAGATTTAGTCCTTTTTATATACATGAAGAAACTGTTCAAGCTTTTATTAGAAGTCTACATTTCCAAGTATATGAAATGGTTGCTATGGGATGCTTTGCTGTGTTTAAAATAATTGGATATTTTATAACTTTTTTTTGTTCAATTATTGTAAATCATGGAGGAAACTGGAAGAATTGGGTTGGCCACCTCATTTGATTGATATTGGGTAATGTCCCCATACACAATATCCCCATACATATGCTGAATCACGTATGCTGTCAAATTGACAACCTTCATACCTCTGTTGGAGCAACCTTAATACCTCTTTTGAAGCTGGGACTACTGATAGTCACATCTAAATATTTGAACAATGATGCTACTTCCTGCAAGTATGATTCAAGATACCACATAAAACTTTTTTTCCAGCGCCTAGGTTCCAAAATCATGATTTTGTTTTTTGCAGAAATTCACCATGTCCAACTCTTTCAAATAAAACATGACATTGTTTAGTGTTCCTTGTAAACTCACAGGGGTAACCTCCAGCAAAATAAAGTCATTTGCGTATACTAAATGCTGTATAATAGCTTGACCAGGTTTAGGGGAAAAGGCATGTGCCTCGCCAGCCTCTTACTAAACTGTGCAATGTAAATATTGCAGAGTGTGCTGGTGCAAGGACACAGCCCTGTTTTAGGCCTCGGAAAGCAGAAATCCCACTAGACATTTCACCCTTCATGTTTCAACGCACTTTAATTTGGGTGTCGTGGTGCAAATGTTCGATAATGGAAATTAAATGATTCCATGTAATGTCCCTGCAAAAATGTCTCCTGACAATTATTATATTGAAAATACAGGGGACAACCCCTCAACCCTTAATTTTTATTTTTTAAAAAAATTGTGTGTATATATATATATATATATAATACATTTTATTTATTTTTCTGTTTTTTGTTGTTGCAGGGGACATCCCTCCAACCCGTCCCTATACATAATGTCACCAATGTCTTTTCCCGGTGACATGTATGGGGACATTATTACCCGATAACGACTTGGCTAAGAAAGAACTATCTCAAATATGGAAAATTCTCTGATCCCTATGTTGAAATATAAGGGGAAGGTGATAACATGCCTCAACTCTGGTGCAGAAACGTCGAACTGCGACACCCCTTACCAAAACATTGGGGGCAGTATATGGAAAAGGGCCTTGCATTTGCCAACTGCCATCCCCATGTCTGTGCTTCGATTCGAGTTAGGGTTGGCTTCCCTCAACTTTCAAATCAAATGGAAATCTCTCCCAATGCACAAAAAATAGTGGCTCTTCCACAACATAAAATGTTTTATACTGTATGAATGTATGGCTAATGCATCATGCAAAGCGCTGAATTAATGGGTTAGGAGTTACGGTTCAATTATGAAGTATTACATCCCCAAGTGGGCATTTGATGGAGAATCCAGGGCAGGTGAAAAGGAGATTACGCAGGAAAGATTGGATTGTGTGAATCTTCTGTTGTCCCCTATGGGGAACCCCTTCCCATGAGACCAGGTGAGGCAGCCACCCACTAGTCCCCCTGGGTGTTAGTGTGCGGGTGTATCTAATTGGTTGGTATGCCCCTATGGCACTAGGGACGACTGTCCGCATACAACATGGTATGCCCAAAGCATATCCCCACTGCCCCTTCATTCTTGTACCCTCTACAGGGTCCCATAGTCCCACACACGTCCATGTATCTCTGTAGGATAGATGATCTGACCTCCATAAAAAGCACTGGGACGGGGAAGAGTAGGGACTACAAAAAAGAGCACAAGTAACCCAGTTGAGCATGAGAACCTCAATACTGAGTCGGAAGAGGCGCAGAGCAATGCAGATTGCCCCGCGGAACCAACCTGTGCGGCCTAGACAACTTGGAACAAGTAAGTCCAACCCGATGATAAAAATGGAAGAAGGACTTCATGGTTTGTCACACTATTTCTGGAGGAACCGGGAAACTCTAAGCAAGCCCAATAAATAGGGACCCGGGAGTGCAGGGACCAAGACACTTAGCCACTGGCAGAGGCATCCCCGATGGATCGCCATGGTTGGACCAAAGGATGAGGCAGAGACCAGGGCAGCCAGTCGACTGGGAGAACCGGCGCACGCCTAGAGCTGGAAAACATGCAGCCTAAAATCAGAGGAACTCTGCAAGGCCATCGTAGCCCCTGGAGAGACTGTTGGAAGCCCAAGAGGGAGGAGAAGGCCACGGAAAACCAGAGGTCACCAGTAAGAACCCTGGAGAGATCCGGGTAGCCGGGACAGTTGGTGGGAACCACGAATGGCAGAAACCTCACAAAGGGTCTGGGACCCACACCTAATAGGGAACTGCCACCAAAGTCCTCTTCATAGTCACAGTATGTGGCAGGATACTGAACCGGGTCTGCAGCATCAAGAGAAGAAACTCACAGGTCTGGGACCTGCACCCTTTTTTTTTTTAAGAGTAACCCAAGTCATCTTCAGTTACAGTACCTGGCAGGGTAGTGAACCAGGTGGGCTTTGAGACAAAAGCCAAGGGAAGGGAGTCATTCTCTTGGCATTGTGAAAAGCCTCAAAGGCCAGGGGGAAGGGAGTTGTTCCCCCTGGTGAACATTGTGAAAAGCGTAAAGAAAGGCATGGGGAAAGGGAGTCATTACTCTTGGTGTTTGTGAACCTTACGAGAAGCCTGAGAAAGACCAAAGGAAGGGATTCATTGTCTTGGCACTAAGGTTTTGAGTTGGAACTTGGCTTTGTGAGTTGAGACGTTTTCAATCTGGAACTTGGTGTGCTGCCTTTGAAAGGAACACCTGGGGAAGGGAGTCATTCCCTCAGGAAATAGTCTCTTCAGATGTAATCAGTGCAAATGTACGGGGGAAAAAAACAAAAGGGAGAACACGGCACAAAGGGTGTTGGAAGAAAAAAATGGAATGCTAAAAATGTCGATCAAGGGGAGCGGAGGTGTCCCCGCTCCCCTTGATCGACATTCTGGGACATCGAGGGTTGTGGGGGTTTCCCCCGCTTCCATCAAAAGTAAAGCGGGAGGACAAAGTAATTTTTTTTTAAAAAAAAGGGAAACTACCCTGTTGCACCAGTTCCCTTCTTTGTGCGTGAAGGGAGCCAGATCCACAGAGGGATGGCAAGGCAGTGGCACACTTTCCTGTGTGCCACCAGAAGGTATGAGGGTTGGGGGACAAATGGGGTTGTTTGAAATGACCGCGGGAGGAAAAAACAAGTTTGTTTCGAAAAAAAAACTTTTGGTTATTTCTCCCTCTGTCATTTCGAATTCTATTACATCACAATAATCCTCTTCAGTCTACTGGCATGATGTTCCACTCTACAGAAGGGTGGCTTTCTTCTGCATTAGTCTAGTTGGAAGCGTAAGGGAAGAAAATGGGTTTTGACACAGGACTGTGGACTTTTGTTTACGGACATTCTGACGCATCCGTATTAAGTGTAGGTAGGGAAACACCTCTTGGTAATAGCGCCAGGTAGGGTTTTTCCCTTTTATTTTTCTCACAAATAAGTGTTTAGAAACAATCATACCACCTGTGTCAGTCTCCTCCTTCCACACCCTTACAGTTAATACTATCGCTGTATGGATAAAGTATAAACTAAACCATATGACACAATTTTCCCATATTTAATAGCATAGTACCAAAGTCTAAACGCACATGACAAACTGCACAATGCATGGCAGTCAAAGGATGCTACATATCTTTGAGGGCCAGCTATCTTCACTGTACCCACCAAAGAGCACATAAAGAACATGTTTTCCCCTGTGACACTACTTCGAACCAGTTCGCTTTGTACACTGGTGTGCATGCAAGGGTTAAAAGGCAAGTGGTGAGATGGCTTGGAAGGTTAATTTGCTATGGAGGCCCTACACTGGGGTCAAATCACGATTGAAATAGTCCCACAGTGCTGAGGACCATGCAGAGGAGCGAAGGAAATGAAAGCCGAAATTAATAAAAGGCGGTGGAGGGGCAGTGGAGAACGTTTTATAGATGTGCAAGGTGAGCCAATTATATAAATAAGGAGATGAATGCAACCTGAAAAGATTTTTGGAAACTGGGGGGTGGAGGGGGCAAGTGGAGAGGAGTTAGTGGTTGAGGGAGTTGTTAGGGAGGAGCCTAAAGAATAGATCAAACAGATATAAGTATATGTCTGAGGTGTAAAATGTTAACTGATTAATTGGTGTGTGAAGAGCAAGTAAGTGGCAGTGAAGGATCCAAGAAAAGATTGTAGAGAGAAGATAGGATATGCTAAGGAAAGTTAGTATTCGGCTGCTGAGTTTAGGAATTGAAATTTCAAGAGGAGGATTGGGGTGAAGGCATGACCAATCACCATTTGTGCTATTAAAACAAGAAGGGTAAGCACATGCGCAGAAATGCTGGGCTGCTAGTGTACATGCAAACACTATCCAGCCAGCGGATGGGTTTTAGGGACAGCATAGAGAACTTGCACAAATGAAAGAAAAGCCAACACAAAACAGTGAACCAGTTAAGCCATAAAATGCAGGGATTAGCGGAGCAGCAATGTTGTGGAAGTGCAAGAAGAGTTCAGTGGATTGGCATGGCTGAAAGTGCAGAGTTAGCAGGCCACATGAAAGTATGTATATGATCCAGGAAGGCCTAACCTAAGAGAGATTAAAAAAGGCAGAATCAAGCAATGACCAACGGTCCAACGACAGACGGCTATAGGAACATAGCAATAAGAACATGGTGTGAATCGGAGAAAGTTACTGATGCTCTTACCCGATTGTTGTGCCCGCCTACCACCTTCCTGTATCCATAACTGTCTCGGAGAGCACAGCTGACGAATTGTGAGGGTCCTGTGTGTGCAGTATGTTATCTTAAGATTTGCCTCCAACATTAAGCCTTCCTAGACAGATGGGGCAGTGCATTTTCTGCCGCAGAGCTGCAAAGCTCCCAACTTCCAGATCCTTCTACACCACTGCAAAAGAGCCCCCTCCAGCATCTTCACAATGGGGCCCACCACCCCTGAAAACAGACACTGAATGCAAGCCTTCACCTAAAGTCTGCAAAGCAATTATAGGTGCAGTCCACAAACCTGCCTGCTGTTTAACATTGTATGCAGGGACCAAAAGCTGGCCGGAAACAAATTTGGCAGTGGCTGCTTGAGCGTCTCCCGGAATCGTAAATTAAACTTCAAAATCGTCTGCAGCGAGATCCAGAGAGCCCACCAGGCTGACGAGAGTTAATGGAGCACAGAGACCAAAAGGGGAGAAGAGAAGCCAAACTGCCACTATAGTTTGAGGGAATCGTACAAAAATGTTGCCCTCATTTGTGCGATTCCGGGGTTGCGGGGGTGTCCCTCGCTTACCATTTTGTCACCTCTAATCCACTTTAGTGGGAGGAGCGGATGCCGCAGGGATAGCAGGGTGCAGGCGGCACACACAGAAGTGTGCTGCAGTGAATGGTAAGTTGGGGGGTGAGGGCGGGGGGTAAGAAGGGAAAATCAGCCCGGGGAAGCAGGCACAGTGACCTGTAATCACTGCGCCGCGCCGTAACTTGCGTCAGCATTTGGGCCGTCGCAGTTCTGGGCGGCGCAGTGATCACATAGTTTGAGCACGATCTGTATGGGGACTGGCAGCTGTGAACTCGCAGCTGTGAACTCGCAGGGCGACCCAGAAACTGGAAAATAATTGAAATAAGAGAATATAAATGTAAAGTAAACCTAAGCCAGTGAAATGGTTAAAGAAGGGCAGGGTGATGGCAGAGGGGAACCTACCTGTTGCCCGACTTAGACTATGGTGTAAGGCTCAAGGGCCAAACTCCTCTGAAGATTTTGTGTGGGAATCCATTCAGCTGTCGGGAGACTGTCTGGAGAGCCCTGTAAGCGATGCTGGGGCTCAGTGCTCTGTTAAGCAGATCTGCACCAAAGATGTTCTGCATGCGGTTGCCCTCCGCAAAGAAATGAAGGTTCTGCGAAGTGAGCAACTGTGACTGAAGCACAGATTCCGCCTCTTGCTATGATATCCCCGTTTGATATCCCTGCTGTTCGTTTCTGCCAAGTTTTGGGCCACAAATCGTACTGTTCTGTATGATGGCTGCCATTCCACTTACTGGGACTTCTTTGTATTTTCTTGTTGTCCCAAAAGGTGCAGGACAAGGGTTTGTGAGATGAAAGTTGTTTTTAAAGTGGTTTGTTGAGTAACCGCAAAGTTGGCACCCCTAATGCTGAATGTATGGCAAAATCCAGCAGGAGCAGTTGGTGCAAACCCTGTGTCTAGTAAAGCAACCATTGGAAATCAAAGTGGACCAATCCGGAGTATGGGTAAGGGTTTAGTAACAAATGTCTAGCTATGAATCAATGGAGTTCTACAAGGAGGAGATGGGACACAATAAAATGGATAGGCTTGGGACCAGGCTATTAAGGGTCACTGAGTGTTGCGAGGAGAGCGGAAACAGGGGTACAGGTTAGAGACCCATTCTTGAACAACCTATTAGTGGATTTGCTGATATCACTGCTGAAGCTATATTCCGTAGGGTTTTATGCAATCCCACCACGCTAACTGCATCAAGTCTCTGGGTCTGCCTCACGGATTCCCTCCTTTGACTTTTTCTATAAGAAAAGAAGCCAGGTATGTTCCCTTTTTAGATCTCCCCAAATAAGACCTCAAAGGCAGCAAGTAATTCATCTTGGATGGAAGATGAGGGCAGCATTAGTTGTTGCCGACATGCGTGTGGACACGCTAGCCTGGCAGTGCTTTATTAATATGTGTGCTCTTGTTGATTAGTAAGTTAAGCCATCCAGCACCCACTTGTTTAGGTAAAAATCATTTTGTGCCATACGATTCACATACCTTGTGTACATTGCACAGGTCTACCGTCTGAAGTGGGAACATTGAGATCCCTCTTTCAGACTGCGACTCCTGTCTCTTCCATTATGAGCACAGAGCTGGTTTGAAAAACCTCCTGTTTATCCAAACAAACTCTGGTCAAGCGCAGGAGATGCACGTTTTCGGGTGCTGAAGTTCCATGGGAGCTTTTTCTTGTAAGTGCAGAGTGAGCCTAATTGCAGTTTGGCTACACATTTTTGATCCCCGCCATACACTGTTGTCATCACACAAGGCTTTCAAAGTCCCAGGGGTATTTATCTTTCTAGGTATCCTTGTTGAAGGTTTTCGTTCGTTTTTTTTTTTTTAGAACTAAGAAATGTTGACATTCATTTCATTCTGTTAGCAGATGTGTGTGCTTTTATTTGTTCCCTTATTAATTTGGTTGGCGACATTTGCCATTGCATTAGTTATTCGGCTTTCCCATCTTTTGTGCACAAGTGTTTCAATTCTACTTTTTTTTAATCCATCCAGAATTGTTGCGATTTGGATTTCAACTGGGAAAAAGACCTGTTGTGCAGTGGCATTTCTGACCCCCAGTGTCTAGTTTTAATTTGCGGTTCGTGTGCCTGGATCTGGCGTGATGTACGAAAGCCTGAAAGTGTTTAAGATTAATTTGTGAAGCCATGTGTTGCAGTTTTCTGTGGAGTATAGATGGAATTCACATCTTTTGAGCCAAAAAGGACAGATATAAAAGTCGTAATGTATGTTGGGTTTTAATTAATTGAAAAAATGTGTATGTAAATGTATTTTTATTTATTGTAAATATGTATTTATGTATGTGTAAAAAAAAAATGCTTTTAGTGTTGCTGAAGTTGGTTTTTCCGCCATTGCAAAATAAAATAAAAATAAAAAACGGACAGTTATGTTGCAGGCAATGATTCTTTCAGGACAGCGTTTATAGTGGTGGCAGAGGTTCTCTTCTGCTTAACATTGGATTTGGAAGCAAAACACTTTTACCCACCATCTGCCCAGTCTCCTGTGTGCAGGGTTTGGCAGTGCTGTCCCCAATGTCTAGATTGACCTCTGGCATGGAGACTGGGCACTGTCAGATCAGCAGACTGGACACGTGTGGGATTTCTGCTCACACCATTAGTCCTAATTGTGTTTTTTACTGAGGCGATCTTGAGCAACCACACACCTGTAGCAACTTATTTGAGGCCATTGTGGGCCTGAAAAAATAGATTTCGCAGAGGTTGGGGGGGGGGGGGAGTGAAGGAGGAGGGAGTTTGGACCTTATAAAGGATGTGCTGGGCACCAGATCTCCCTGAGAGCAGAAGAAACTAGAGATTTGCTTTTTTTCCTCTCAGCTTGCCCTCTCTGCGTAAGAATGAAAGGGTTGTCTGCAGACATGCACATGCCCCCGAGAATCGGGACCTGTGAAAGAAACCATTCAATGAATTCTGCAATCCAGCACACAACCATTGCTCCACGCTGGTGAGCTGTGCATCTGAAGGAAATTCTAACAGACGTTTGGATTTGGAAACAGTTGCGTTCATGGCTGATGGGGAGTTCTGGCGAAGGAGCCTTGGGATAAAACCTATGGGCATGCATTGGGGAAGGAAGGATTTGGTTACATCCCATGGGTCGGCCAAGTAAAGTAATGATCGGGGACACGATTTGTCCACCTGAAAG
The DNA here is from genome assembly GCF_040938575.1 of Ambystoma mexicanum. NCBI lineage: Eukaryota > Metazoa > Chordata > Amphibia > Caudata > Ambystomatidae > Ambystoma > Ambystoma mexicanum. The sequence continues at coordinate 893,982,555 of NC_090929.1, forward strand.
GCAAATTTAGCTCGACCTCTACTTAATTTAAAGGTTCACCCTGTCATTCGGCATTAAAATGTGTTGGACGTATTTCTACAAAGCTTGCATTAACTGAATTGTGAATGGCTTCCATAATCCACTATTTACTTTCTCTTTTGGCAAAGGATCATATTATAAACTCCAAGTGTATGACTAGATCTTAGCTGACTGCAGCGTGGGTACAGGTAAAGTGGTTGTGCCTAGAACGCCACCGAGTAATGAACAAAATTCCTATGCTCAAAAGAGCTGCTTTGTAGTGCATATTTACTCTGAGTTTTCAATAAACACAAATCAAACACATTATATATATCTATATCTCCCCTTTCACCTGAAATGTGAAAGTGGGAAAGTCCATTTGAGCCAACTCTCCCATTCCACAACGCCACCCAGTAGCCATTGCTGGAAGTTCACCTCCAGTTCTGAGCCACAACAGTAAGGCATTGTAGGTTTGTAAAATAGCACAAATGCCAACCTTTTCTCCTGGAAATTGTCTTTGTCTAAGAGGGCAGGCTTACTTTATACATGGCGTAATCAAACCAAGACAAATTTTGCAAGGTTGTCAGGACAACCAAATACCTGGTTTGACCCTTATTAGGGATCATTAGTGCAGTATAGTCCTGACAGCCTGCAGAATTTCAAGCGTTTTGTTGCATTAAATCTGCACAACTGAACTGCACCTATACTAATGTGCATTTATAAGTACATTTTTAAGTGCACGCCTGAACTGAAGATGATCTGTAGCACGAAGAATGTAAGGTAGAGAATTCCAAAGTTGGCTCACCACCACAGCAAAAGAGCGACCACCTCTGTTTGTAGCGAGTGTAGAATTCGCACAAGATGAGCCTCAGTTGAACAGAGGGGTCGGGGGTGGTGTACATACCAGCTAAACTTAGTCTGCAAATATTCAGCACATTTACCAAGTAGGCCACAAAGCAAAGGGTTTTCTAGTTAATACGCTTAGCCGCAGGGAGCCATTGTAACTGGCAGAGAAATGGTGAAATATGTGTACTCCAAGGAGAAGCAGAGACAAACCTAGCTACAGAGTTCTGGGGGACCTAAAGACGTTTAATCGGGTAAAGAGGTTGGCCTAGGAGAGAATTGCAATAATTCAGGGACGAAAGGACAAGAGAAGCAACCAAAGCAGCATGGTATTAGGGTGGCAGAAAAGGGAACACCTTACGCAGACCTTTTAGCTGAAATTGACCCTTCTGGCACAAAGCTTTAATCTGAGGTTCCATGGAAGGAGTAGAAGAGATCTTGACTCAAAGATCCCTCACTCCTGACAGGGTAGGGGCCAAGCGAAGAGGGCCAAAACGAAGGACACCAGAGGGAGTTCTCCGGAGGAATCCACCGCAAGTACTTCAGTTTTGTCACTGTTAAGTCTTAACCAGTTCTGATTCATCCAATCCCCAATTGCTAGCAGACAAGATCTAAGCCTAATGGCAGTGGTCAGAGGTGGAAAGATAAAGATGAAAGACAATTTGGGTATCTGCATAAGAGAAGCAGAGAAACCCAAAAGTTGAGAGGTTGAATGTACACATTAAATAACACATTGGAAATAGCAGAGCCTTGGGGGACATCACAAGATGGTGACACAAGTGGAACGGAAAGGAGGAAGGGAAAGAGACTGACAAGACTTGGAGAAAAGATTGAATCCAGGAAAAGACTGCACCAGATATGCCGGCTCTGGCCAGGTGTTCTAGTAGGACCATGTGGTCCACCTTGTCAAAGGCGACAGAGGTCTAACAAAATCAGGGCTCCCATACCGCCTTGACCCTGTATTGACATAGTCATCGACCACAGAGATCAAAACACACTCTGTCTCATGCCCTGGCCGGAAGCCGGACTGGTAATAGTCGAGAAAAGATTTCTGTTCAAGAAACTGAGGACAGACCAAGTATTCTAACAGTTTCATCAGATAAGGAAGAAGTGAGATAGTGTGGAAATTAGCAGGGATATAAGGATCCAAAGGTTTTTCCAGAGGGGGTACCACTAGTGCATGCTTAAGAGAAGATGGAATTTACGGTGGTGAAATAGACATTCACTGCATGAGTAAGCACTGAAATAAGTCGGGAAAATTTCCTTAACCAAAGCCAGAGGTAAAGGATCAGAATGGGAAGCTGATTTAAGACTAGCTAGTGACATAGCAACTTCATCCTGTGATAAAATAGGAAAAGAGGATCCTACATGAGAAAAAGTAGGTGGAGAAGAAACGTGCAAAGGCTCCAGTCTAGCTGAGGCAATGTGACCACGGATCTTTTCAATTTTCTTAATGAAAACGATGGAGTTGCATAAGAACTAGGAAGGGATAACGGGATTAGTGGAGATGGAGGACAGAGTCCACAACTCTGAAAAGTTCCCAGGGTTTATTAAGAGATGCTGCAGCTAAATATGAGAAGTATGTATGCTCCGCTTCAGATATTGCAGTATAGTAAACTCTGGAGATATGCTGAAAGGAGGCACTAGTCTAGGCACCATGTACGTTCTGCTCGTCTCCGTAGCAAACAGACCAAAGGATTCAGTAAACCAGGGTTTCCCGAAGCACAAGTCCTGGACAAATGAATCTTAAAAGGAGCAAGTTGATCGGCCAAAGTAACAAAGGCTTGTGAAACTGTCTCAAGGTTCGGGATGCAATATTGGCACAGAGCGGTGAATTGAGTAGTAATATCACTGAGAAACAGACCGCCAGTTTCTGTTACATAAAGAATGAGACTTATCCCTAGAGAGAGGGGCTATACAATTGCAAGTAAAAGGGGCAAAGAAATTATCTGACCATGTGATTAAATGATTGAAGTAGTGGCAAATATAAGGTCAAGGGTGTTACCAAGCAAATCAGTGGGACTAGTAACAAGCTGTGATAGAAAGGGGTCCTCCATGGCAGTAATACATCTCAAAGCCTGGGGGTTTGGTTAATCCCCAGGTTTGAGATTAAAATCACCAACAATACACAAGTTAGGGAAGTGAAGCTGCAAATCAACACCAAATTCACAAAACACATCAGAAAAAGTAGGATCTGAACCAGGGGACCGATAAATAATTAGAAGATGGAGAGTTAACAAACCAGATAAAACAAACCAGATAAAACAAAGCATATAAATGGCGCTTTCATTTTAAGATTATGATCCAGAGGGAGGGCATTGGCAATGCAGTGGGATTTAAAAATAACAGCACCACCACCACCACCACCACCACGTTGATTGGACGCACAATGACAGTGAATTATCTTAAAATCGGGCAGTAGGAGTAGTACCACAGAAGACCTGGTAGATTCATTAAACTATGTTTCAGTAATGCAGGTAAAATATGGAACATATTTCTGTAACGGATCATAACAATATGCAGCATGAGCAACAAGTGACCGGGAGGTCAACGAGAAACAATAAAAAAAAAAATAATGAAGACCTAAAGGGGGTAAACTTGTCAGGAATCGAGCATGGCAGAAACTAGGTGGAAAAATAGTAGCCGGGTGGGGGCTAAATTCAAATACAGCTCCTGTGACGAAAGAGGACCAGAGGAAATGTACTGGATGTTTTCAAGGATACATGCCTCTCGGCTCTTCCCCTCTCCCTGAGAAATTATATACACACATAATATCGCTGTAGCCAGTCCACCCAGTCATAGCTAGTAGGGCTGGAGGAAAGACTGCGCACAAGGGCTTTGTGCAAGTAAGAAAGAAACCGCCTGTGTCTACCAGGAACAAGCCATCGGTGCGCAATAGGGTGGCCAGGCACCAGCATACAAGAAAAGGAAAGCAAAATTTAAATGAAAAACTCCGGCAAATAAATTAAGAAGTGATTGTGCAGGTAAATAGCATACAAATCTTAAAGGCGTCCAGTCATAGATCTCACCTCCAAATGGTACAGCTGCACCTTGCATAGCACTCCAACGCCTTACTCAAAACCAAAATAACCAGCAAATTCTGGATCAAACCAGTGACAATTCAGTTTATTTTATAATCCTAATGCCAAACACTGACAAGAGTGAACACTTTTAGCAACTTACATGTTGCTTAATCACATACAATGATATTGACAATCTACCCAGAATGTATACCAATTATATGGTACTGTCATGCAAAATAGTCCATCTAGTGTTTTTGCAGTCCTATGTGTTCAAGGTCCTGTATGAAAACAAGTCAGCCATTTTAACACATGTTCTCGATGTACAATTGCTTTGGGGACAGAGCATCTTTAATAATGTGCCAACTGCTGATGACTTGTCAAAGGACTAATAAATACATAATTTGCAAACAGAATGACCAACAGTGTGTACAATGAAATGGCTGCCACAGTAGAAAGTGCATAATGCTAAGTCATTTTGCATCTTGTTTTCATATCCCATCTGTATTCAGAAGTCCTGTATGATATCTAACAATCTCACCAATATGACGTTTTCAACATGCAATTATTTTTTAGATGGGATAGCCTAAAAGTGCCAAATGCTCTGAACTTTCCCAATGATTTCCAAATAGATCATGTGAATACGCTGAAATAGCAGTCAGTGTACACATAAAATTGCTATTAAAATGTAAAGTGCAATTTAGGTACGGGATTTTCCTTTGGGTAAACTGGCTATCACCCTGCGATTCCACAAACAAGAAAGTAAAGTGTCAAGGCTTTGAAAAATCCAAACTCTGTCAAGAGTTTGTTTTGTCACAACCTATTAGAATTAAGCAAAAATAAAAATAGCCAATAATTCATCCGCTACAAGCACATGCACACGTATTTTAGTACATCTTAAATAAAAAACTGAAAAATGCACATTTCTAATCCTTACAACACGAATTGAAACATGATATTGAGTAATTTACACATTTCAAAAGTGCTTGTTGCTTAAACCTAATTTGTGTTGACTTAAATCAATGTCACCATTCAAAATGGACATTAAAGACATTTCATACAATCCATGTCATACAAAACATGACGATATCATGCAGTTGAGAGAACACATAAGAACAATACATTTAAAACATGAACTAGAACACTAAAAAATCAACTACAAAATAGATTGTTTAACCCAAAACAGGGCACACTCACTTAATTGGACCGGGAAGACCACCAAGAAGTGATGCGAGATAAAAAAACCTGCTAAAATTGACACATCAAAAAAGAGATTTTCTGAAGAAAGTGCTAATTAACAGAAGTTTAATAAAACATGTTTTGTGAGTGGTCACTGCAGAGAAGTCCATGGGGACCACAGGCAAGAAAGAAGAAAATGTCGGTATTCAATTGCACTCGTACATTTTATTGAACTGATATCAACTTCCTGCTATTATATTGACAACATATTGAAGATTTGTTATAAAAGGTATGCAACTGTTATGTGTCATTGGGAATTGAGTTTCAATATCAAGTATTGACCTGGTTTTCTGCTAGGTAACAGTTCCCGTTTGCCACCTCTGATCGGCAGAGATGGTATGTAGGCCAAAGAATCTGTCTAACCCCCCGCACCCCCCCCCCTTCCCCCTAAGTGCATCTCTAAAATGCTTGGTCATTGGGTATGAATGGTCAGTGTTCTTTATTGCATGGATGTGTTGTAGTATACAGATTTTAAGCTTGCATGCCATGCTGCCTACATACCACTTTTCACATGTACACCTTAAAACATATTGGTAACAAAACTCCCCACATGAAGTTAGATATGCATGCTCAGATAAGGAGTGTAAAAGGAGGAAATAATGCCTTGATACACTCTAGACTATAACATTATAGAAACCTTGTATAAGAAATATATAATACTTTTTATTAAAACATGTATACAAAAATAGATAAAATATGTACAATTAAAAAGAACATGTACACATGTCTGATACCAAAAGTGCAATCAGTGCTGGGCAATTAAAGAAACAGTAATTACAATACTCTTGTTCATATCTCCACATAATTGCGCTTCAGTTAATCAAGGAAAAAGACATTGACAACATTCTTGGTCTCACACATTTGTGTGTTCTTGTTGCAAATTAACTTAAACCCAGTGTTGCTGCCCTACTTGTTTCAATTCCCTCCTTGTGGATGCAGGGATTTTCTTCAGGGGCCGGTGAAATTGACCTATGGTCGGTGAGTAAGTATGCCTGTAAAGAAAACGACCACACTACTAATGCATGTCATGCTTAGCTTGTCGCTCCCTGATTTGCATTGGCCACCATATACTGAGAGGAAGCCCCAGTGGCAGATCGAGAAATTTGTTTGTCTGTGATGTTGTAGAAACCAATTTAAAATTTGTATTTGGAGACCTGATGATTATGGAAACGTGCATCTGCCACCAACCATATGTGCAGGAATGAATGGTCATTGTTCTTTATTGCATGTATGTGTTGTAGTATACAGATTTTAAGTTTGCATACCGTGCTGCTCACTTACCACTTTTCACATGTACACATTCAAACATATAACACAAATTCAGTATTGCATGAAATTCTACAGTTCATTTTCACTCTGTGGTTCAACACCGGATTTTCATATGTGGTACAGGTGTGGGCATATTGACATGCTTTGTATTTTGTACATTTATGTAAACTTGATTCCTTGATTCAATTGCTCCCCAGATCTTTCTGATCTCTGTAAAAAGCTTGAGACCAACATGTCTCTCATTGAGGTAATCTGTAATGCTGGGATGCTTAGCCAACCTGGATTCACCTTGTAATTTGCTAGATTCGGCTATCATGTTTTTTGACATAAGGAGGGACTCCCTTTGTATATTACACGCTTTTACAAGCTACAACTCGAGGCATCCAAAATTTGCTAAATATTACAAAAACATTAGACAATCCTTACATCAGATGAAGATATTCAACGTTATCTCAACAAGATGCCATGCATAGCCTATCAGAAGGCAAAACATCTCAAAAACCTGTTATGTCCATCCCATTTCCAATTTCATAAACCACAAAAAAAATGACCACAACTCTGGAACACGTCAACTCTTAAAGGGAACTACAAATGTGGGTCCTGTTCAGTTTGTGCTTACTCTGAAAACTCCAAACCATCCATAAGTTTGCTAAATGGGAAAGATTACAAACTTCAAGATGTCATCAACTATAATTCCAAATTTGTTTTATATGGCATCAAATGCATCCGTCAAAAACTCTATATAGGAAGTACAATTTGCCATCTTAAAACACGAATTACAGAACACTTCAGAACCCTGAGGAATAAAGATATAAGGTACCCGCTTGGCTTTGAGAAAGTTGGCAAGAGGAGGTAATCGAGAAAAGCAACTGAGGCAATGTGAGGCCAATAGGATTTGTCTGGCAGACTGTCGCTTCACAGGACTCAATTCGGACTCGGAATTGATTCATTTTCTATAACCATCTATCTTTTGGAGCTATTGTATTCTCTGTTCTTCACTTTCAATTAACACTTCACATTGCATCCTTCAATTTGTGAGATTTTGTCTAAGGTCAAAATTGAATTCTGTCACCTATGTCATCACCGCAAGCTGATCATTCCTTATAAATACGGTGCACCGTTTTAAAGTCTCATGGAAGCAAAGTCGTTCTAATAAAAGGCGCTTTTCCTTACTATTTGGAATTAAGGGCAGTAAAAACCTATTGTAGATATGAATGAATCACACCAAAGCAGTTTCAGTCAATACTTAGCTTCTTCACAAACTTTAATATGAACTATAGCAAGATTACATTTTGAACTCTCATTGCATTAATATCCCAATCCAAAATGGCTGAGAAAGTGATGCTATTACGCCGCAAAATAACGTTGCACGTCATCACGTAACAATAAATACGCTGCCATTTTGAATTGAAACTCGCACACAGCCCCGGTTATCAGGCCAGCAAGGTCCTCCAGAATCTGTTCCCTATACCATATGAAGATTAACCAGCTATACAGCAGGTAGGTTATAACTTTAGTTGGGAATCTACTAAGTGTCTCTTAAGAGCATTGTTCCTGTTAACCCACCGCGATAAACTCCAATCACACCTTATATAGGTATATCAAGGAGAAATCCACCCATAACCCCTAAAGGGACAGCAATTCATCTATTGATTAATAAACATCGCCATCAAGACAAATTGAATTTTGTCAAGTTGCTGAACTACAATTATACAACCACGGAAGCATCACATTAAGAATTTGAAAGAAAAGTGGGTACCAGATCCATGTTTAATCCCTTATCCCAATAGAACAAGAATTCACTATCCATGTTGCTACAAAGGTAAATGCAGCAATGCTTGCCTATCCCAATAGCGTAACTACAGTTACATCAATACTAAGGATTTAATAACAATTTTGCTGAGAACTTATTTCTTTCTTAGGACCAATTTGTAACTGATTCTGTTAATTTTATTTCAATAAGCAGTCACATTTTGTTGTATAGTATTTTGTTCACAGCTTTTTGATAACCAAAATGTATAACGCTCCCTCCTGAGAAACCAAACACGTGTCGAGGGTTTGCCTAAATGTGAAACAACATTTAATCAAGTCTGTACTCTAATAAAGAGGCCATTCTCTTATTTTGATGTGAATCAACATCCAACTAAGCTTTACTCCTGAATCAAATTAAAAGGTCAATTCTTTATACTCCTACGTCCCGTCCCCTTTCCTCCATACTTGTGGGACATCTCTCCGTCCTGTGGGACGGGACCGCAGCACTTTGTAAAAAGCATCCACATTTTTCCAAAAATGTGTCCTTCCTCTCTTTCCTGCGCGTGGCCCGGCACGTGGCCGTGTCCCCGCCCACCTTGGCTCCGCCCCGCACATCGCCCCTCAGTCCTTTTCTCCGCTCGATCGGGGCCGGACGCACTTGCATCCTCTGAAGATTTTCTTCCCTGTTTTCCTCTCTGGCTCTCGCTAGCGTTAGTCTTCTAGTATGTCTGTCTTTTAAATTAGAATTTCCAGACTGTTCTTCGTGTCATCGTCGCTTCGCGAGGGCGGATCCCCATCCTCTTTGTATAGTGTCTTTGGGTCCGGAACACCGTTGGGACTCCTGTTTTTTCTGTGACTCCCTTTCGGTCCGGGCTCTTGAACGGTGGGAGGAGGTGTTCCGACGCACTCCATCTCATTTTCAGGCATTCTCCGACGAGAAGAAGAAACGCCCGGGAATTTTTTTGTTTTCAGAGCACCCTGGCTAGGGGGATACCTTCCCTGGTTCCGCTCGAGCTGGGAGGGGCATTGATCGCTCTGTCACCGGGGTTCGCCCTGAGGTGCCTGTCGGGCCTAATAATTCTACCGGAGTTTTCTCTGAGGGTCTCCTTAAGGGGCCTGTGTACACCGGAGTAACTTCCGAGGCCCCTCATGTGGGGGCTGTGTGTAGACCCAGTTCTGCTGAGTCGCAGGGTACCAGAGCTTGCTCTGAGGCCTCTTTCAGCTTCCCTTAAAAACAAGACCGGGGTGCGCCCCGAGGCCTTGGCTGGGCTTGTGTTTACCGAACGGATGTTCGAGGCCCGTGCCGATAAGGCTATTACCGGGCCTAGGCCTGAGGTCCCTCGTACAGAGGCTAAGGCTACCAGCAATTCTGAGGGTCCGGGCAGGGCCCTGTCGGTGAAAGCGGTTTCTCACCGTTCCTGCTCTTGTGGTGATACCAGATCTGTTGAGGGGGCAAAGAAGCAAGGTTCTTCTTTTACCAGCGTTGCCGAGGTCATTCCTTCGAAGGCTCAGTTGGCGGTTGGTATGTCGCAGAAACATTCCAAGCCTCATAGTAGCGGCTCTGCCGAGGTTCCTTATGTTAAGGCTAAAATTAAGACCCTTGATCCATCGACGGGGACCCCTGCCTCACCTCCTCACGTGCCGCAGTTCCCCCTCAGATGAAGACTAAATGGCGGCCGTTCCTGCCACGACCACGGCGGCCATTTTAGGTACTACCCCTACAACTACGCCATCGGTCACTTGTGCGTATCCTTACCGGCCCGTTTATGATTGGAACACTCGGATGCCTCTTCCGCACAATGTTTTGTTGCCTGCAGGGGCGGCCCCTTTGTTTTTTGTGGATACGTCGGCAGAGGGTCCGGCATGGCACCTTTCTCCGTTACGTCCCTGGATTTGTCCACCTCATGAGAGGCCTCCTCAGGTTCCGAAGCAATGTCCTGAGGATGCTTTTTTCAGTAAATTTCAAGCGCTTATGCGCACCGACCCCATGAGGGAGTATTTCAAAGGGCTTTTTAAGGAAATTTGTCCACCAGCCCCTCCGGCTCCACCCGTTCCTCTGGTGGTTCCGCCGACGCCTCCTTTGCCCATGGTGCCTGCCCCTGCTCTTCCGCCTTTGCCACCGTTGTCCCCAGTGGTCAAGGCAGTGCCTGACACGGTTCAGCAGGATCCTGACCTGTCAGATGACCCTCAAGGCGAGCAGGACAACGAGGACCTTCCCCACTCTCAGAGCTTTTCATGACCGGGTATTGGACATGATGAATTTCTTACATGTTCTGGTTCTCGAGGCACCTGCTCCTCAGGAGGGCGTGCTTTCTGGGGCGTTCACCATGTCTCCTTTGGAGTGTACCGGCCTTTTCCTGCAGAAGGATGTTTTGGCCGAGGTCCGAAGAGTCTGGGAGAAGCCACACTCAGGACTTTTTGTCAATAAAGAGATTGACGCGAGGTACAGGCTGCACTCTTCGGAGGAAGTGGCCTTGTCGTCTTGTCCGCCTCCCTCCTCCACAGTGGTGGCTGCGGCCACGTTACAGTCCAGACCTGCAGCATTCTCTTCCGCGATGGCTACTTAGGTCTTGGGAAAGGAGGACAAGCTCCTGGACTCCCTAGGGAGGAAAATCTTTGCCAATTCGGCCTTGCAGCTCAGGCAGGCCAATGCCGAATTGATTTTGGCGGGAGCTGACATGCGGATGTGGAAAGGTCTGTCGGAGTTTGAGGAGCACCTTCCGGTCGAGAAGTTGGAAGATTTCAGAGGTGGCCTTTCCGATGCGCGGGTCTTGGCCCAGGATCTCCTGGAGGCTCTGGCTCATCACGTAGACACCTCGGCTCGGGGCATGATGCTCAGGGTTGATACCTTGAGGCAAGCGTGGTTGCATGCCACTAAGTCGATGGTAAAGAGCTTTTTCATTCTTCTACTGATGTAGAGCTCACCAAAACCAAGGATAGCACTCAGACGGCTAAATCATTGTCTGTTCTGGTTAAAGCTCCTTTCAAATCTCAGAGACCGTTATCGCAGAGTCGACCTTCTTCTGGTTCAGGGGCTTCCTCGACTGCAAATCGCGCAGAGTGGATACTCCTGCGGGGAATAACTGCTGTAGACAACAGCGTACGCGGTATTTCTCCCGCTCCTCAGCCTCCTCATCAGGTTCAGGTGGCACCGCCACCGATAAACCTGCCAAATGAGGTTTTTTCGTGCTCGCACAAGACCCCGGTGGGAGGACGCATTGCGTCTCATTGGGAGGCGTGGCAGACCATCACAGAAGACAGATGGGTCTTGTCAGTCGCTCGGGCGGGCTTCCGCTTAGCTTTACCCTCCTACCCCACCCCTCAACCCTCCTTTTCAGCTGTCGGGCTCACCCTCCCTCAAGGCCGAGGTTCAGAAACCTCTGCTCCTCAGAGCTGTGGAACCCGTTCCCCTTGGGGAGCGAGGGGAGGGCTTCTACTCCCGGCTGTTTACGGTGCCCAAACCCAACCAGGGTGGCCTGCGCACCATCCTAGACCTTTCCCAGTTCAATCTTTCCTTATCCAAGAGAAATTCAAGATGATCACGCCCGGCCAGATTCACTCCTCGTTGCAGGCGGGCGATTGGCCCTTCAGGATGCGTACATGCATATCCTGATTTGGGCTCCACACAGGAGGCAACTCTGTTTCTCTTTGGGAGAGGAGCACTTCCAGTTTCGGGTGCTTCCTTTTGGCCTCAGCTCGGCGCTGCGTGTCTTCACGAAGATGTCGGTGATTGCAGCCTATCTTCGTCTTCAGCGTATCCATGTGTATCCTTATTTGGACGATTGGCTTTTACGCAACCCTTGTCCGCTGGCGGCAGCGGGCAACCTCCAGTCTCTCCTTCAGCTCCTGTTCCATCTTGGGATGTCGGTGAACTGGCGGAAATCCTCTATGACGGTCTCTCAGGACCTGATTTTTCTGGGTTTCCGTTGGAACACGATCAACTGCAGAGTATACCTGACCGGGGACAGAATGGCGGATCTGTTGGCCACGTGTCAGATGTTTGCGCAGTCGGAGAGTATGTCGGCCTGGTGGCTCCAGAGGCTTCTGGGCCTCATGGCCTCGTGTGTGCTGGCTCTTCCTCTTGCTCGTCTCAAAATGAGACGGACCCAGATGGCCCTTTGGAATTCATGGCGTCAGCCAGTGGACCCAGACTCCATGCGGATAATGATTCCGGATTCCATGAGAGTGGACCTGGACTGGTGGTCATCTCTCAGCAATCTGTCTGGGGGCGCGGGGTTTCAGGACCTGGTCCCTATGGTGACGATCACAACGGATTCCTTCCTCCTCGGGTGGACACGCATACCCAAGACCTTTTTCCCCTTATGAAGACCCTGTGAGACCCAAGACACTATTGACATATTGTCAACTGCTTGTTCCCCCTTCTAGAAGAAGTAAAGAAACCTCTTCATATTTTTCTGGTCAAACTACTACATACGACACATACACAAAGCTCCAACACAACACCTTTTGCTTCTAAAGTACCAATATGTCAAACCATTGAGAAGGACTATTTAAAAACCATGTGTCCAATGACACCTATGGACTACAACTCCCAGAATTCCCCAAGTACTGAGACGAGGAGGATGAAGGAGTTTGAACAAGGTAATGGGAGCTTGAAGGACAATTTGCAGTCTAGTTTTCTCAGAACACCGGTTCGAGGGACATTTAAACATGGCCAGCAAACTTCAAAACAAGACACTGCAGCAGAAGACGTGTGGTCCTGTCCTGATGCTTGTGACTGCGGAGATCACATACTGGTGTGGCAGAGCAATGAAGATGGCCATGCCAGAGATTGAGACGCTGTGCCAGAGACAGAAGTGCTGTGAAGACGCTGAGACCGTGAGAGGTGTCCTGGGCGCTTGGCAGGTCAAGAAGGCGGCATTCTCGATCCCGGGTCCTGAAGGGAAGCAGGCGTGTGACCGCGCAGGAAGCCAGAACAACGTCTGCACACTCCAGTGTGCAAAGCGTGTCAAAGCAGCACGCTGCAGAAACATGCGTCTGCCTGAAGCCAGTGGGGACCATAGGGCGTTCCGGCAACCTTGCCAACAGCAATTTGAAAGTAATACCGTTAACACTAAGATTCTTTGAATGCAGAAAAGGCAAAGTACAATCGCTAATTAGCTTTGGGTGGATGCATTAAGTGCATGTGTGGGGCAAATCTAGAGGAAACCTTACAGCAAACATCTATACCAAGCCAAGAGCTATACATACAATATTGGTGATACAGGGAAACTGTGAAGCGCATGACAAGCCCTGGCAAAGCAAGATACCAGGCATTTGGAACACAAGTCCTGGCAGGGGGTGTATACCAGGCAAGTGAAGACCACGGTGAAGACCTGCCAGGCAAGTACACTAGGCAGTTGGCATTACATAAATAAACTTGGCAGAGGAGTATACCGGGCAATTTGCAAAGCTTCCAGAAATGTTAGTGTGTTTCTGATCCAAGGAGAAAGTTGTGTTAAAGGCTTTTACAGAATGAGTGGTCTAAAGAGGAACCTTGTGCATCAAGGAAAGATACAAAGTAACTGTTGGTAAAAGAGACTATTACCATCCTACTTAGGAATCCACAGGAAGGGGTCCACCCTCTGTATTCGAGGAATTCCACTTTGGAGAAGATTTTTGTTGGAACTATTTTCTTCAGTTGTGAACATTTTTTGCCAGTATGAAGTTCAAGATATTTCCTTACACATTTGTATTGTTTTTGTTTGTAGTGTGAGGGTCAGGATAGGATGTTTTTGACACAAGGACAGGGTTTGTTATTGACATCCTGACGCAGACACTCATTAGTTTTGGTTTGTAGGTAGGGAAAGTCCTCTTAGAATAGGGTCAGAGAGGCATTTTTCCAACCCATTTTCATTTAATAAATATCTTTTGGCCAAGACATGACAACCTTGTGTCCGGCTCTCATTTCTGACACTTCACAATAACCTCTTGGTCGTCCTCTTCCTCTTACTGTTTTTTTTACTGAACTGACTTGGAATAGCAAGCGCATTTGGGCTAAAAAAATGTTTTACCACAGGTATTTCACTCACTTGTAGAGGCATCTGATTCCAATGTGGTTGGGAGGGCACACTGTGCTGAAGTCTCATCCTGTTGTGTTGTAATTCTACTATTTTAGCTAAAATCGGCTTGTGAATGTATATACATGTCCCGTTACATAGTCTCCCTCTTCTGAGGAGTTTGCATATTTCTGTTTCATTTCTTCCTCCTGCGGTTTTATGCTGGTTTCCATATTTTTACGCAAGTTGTTGACATCCTCACTTTGCGGTAGATTTCGTGTTTTTTTAATTTATTTTTATAGAGGACTGCTATATTTAATCTGAAAAGAATCCCGACATGATCTTGCGTATTTTACTAAAAGGTTCAGGAAAATCTTGGAACATAAATTCGTTGCATCTTCCCACTCCTCTTGCATATTGTTGTCTTGCTCGTCAAATGAAGGAGAAATTCCCATGCCTGAGGCCACACCCCTATGCGCTATACTAAATTTAAAAGGGGAAGCTCCGTTTTTCATTGCCAAAGGTTCCGGTACCCTCCCCGTGTTGGGGCACGCCCACAAGGATGGAGGAAAGGGGACTAGTGACTAAGAGTACTCTGGTCACTACAGTAACTTTAATTACTGTAATGTCCTTAATCTGTTGATTTGAAGAAGGTTGGTCTACTCTCCATGGGTAGCACTCATATCCAGGAAGACTTACAGAGAGGTAATGTAAGCCCCAACCCAGGTGTAACCATGGACAACTATGAGATGTGAGCATTTTTTCTACTTAAATCTCCATATATGAAGGCGGATGTGAAGCATTTTACAATTTTGTAGATCACATGCACACTTATATCTGAAAGTGTAAACCATTTGGATGTACTCATGAGAATTGAATCAGTCATACGTAAGTGCTTACTTTGTCCTCCCTTCTCAGCCCCCGCCACGTGTCCCATCCATGAAGACTGCCATTAAATTATTCTCACTCATTCAATGGGAGAGTGAAGCCGCTGCCCGCTTCTGGCAAAGCCCATCTGTTACTAGTTCACACTGTAGAAGTGTTAGTCCCTTTGGGACTTCATATATGGGATTTAGTTGAGGAAATGGAGGAAGGAAAAGGCCCGAAGGTCTTGTATACAAACATGTTACAGATTTGTTAGCCTACAAATAACTAAGGAACTGGAATGGATGCTAAAATGGTCGTGGACCAGTTTATCCAAAACCTGCTTTTTTAAGACCATGTCAGACGAGCATGGTCTTATAAGATATTCCTGAAATCGTAATGGTTGCTCTGCGGTCTCGTCTACGGTTTAAGCAAGTCCCTTGCTTTTTGGCCTTTGCTATGGAAGGGTCTACCTCACAAGCAGTAGTAATATTTGCTGTTGCCTATTAATTTGTAGGGGATTTATGAACAGTGTGTAGCAGGCAGGTGTATAATTGGCTCATGAGTGTACTAGTTTAAGTTTCAGTCAATACATGTTTGATTTTCCCGGGTTCTTCTATTGTTGCTTTGAAGGTGCCTAGTAACTGTCAGGGAGAAGTGCCTCCGTGAGCCTAGAGTCTTGTGGCTGTCTGGCACGTCAAGATTTGGATTAGTTAGTGCTTTGCATTTGGGATTTTTGTCTTCCTGGTTTCTGATTCCCTATACAGGGAGGATATGATGGAGCTTTATCTTCCTTATGTTGGTTGACCATGTCATTTTTCCGACTGTTCGGTCTGAATGTAGCCCACGCTGGGACTTATTTTGGAGGAGTAATGTCTCTACATTTGTGTATTGCATACATTTGCTGAGTACTTCACATGCAGCAGGTCACTACCACCTGTGGAAATGGCAGTCTCCACGTGTGGACCCTGGACAGCCTTCTTCTGTATTACTGTGGGTTTTCTGTAGATTTAATTTTACTAATGTATTGCGTGATTTTTTTTTTTTATTTTCCCAAATGCATTCTCTAACTTGCATTGTACGTGACTGTACATTTCCTTTTCCCTACCTACAGACTGTCCCCCCAATTTCAGTTTCTGTGCTCAGTCTATCCTGCATTTTATTTGTTTGACAAATTCTAACTACTTTTCCTGTGCTTGTGGTTTATTTCTGCCAAGTGCTTGCGTCTTCTCCTGTGTTTGTATTTTGTCCTATATTTGTGAATGCATTATCGCTTTACTGTACTTGGTTCCAACATTGCCTGCTCATTGCATTTTGTACTTTTGATCTCTAGTGGCTTGTCTCCTGGCACACTGGACATTTCCCACCTTTCACCCTGTGTTCCTACCCTGCATAGCAGACATTATGTCTTTAGTGTGTGTATGTATGACCTTGCCTTGCTATGTGTACATGTACTGAGTTCATGTGTACTTCCCTGGCACTGTGTATGTGTATGGGTATGTTCTGGGGGAGGGTTGGGGGTGCACCTACCCAGACAAAAGGATTAATGTCTCACCAAGGTTCAGCCAACCCCCGCCAGCCCCTTCAGAACTAAAACATGTTCCCAGCACAGGCAAACTGACAGTTTTTATGGCCGCTGTAATCACATCCTCCCGTCCCCATTAACAGCATGTGTTATCCCTGCATTTGTTTGCCTACACCCTAAGATTGCCCGCCCCTTCCTGTCACCAAGCCTCCTTGGACCAGCTGTGTTCATCATGGGGGTAGGTGAGCTTTGGAGTGGGGGAAGTGACAGCTCTGGAAGGAGGCACTGTCTCTGCCTTTGTTTGCCCACCTGTGACGTCCCTCCACCTTCCCGTCACCAAACAACCTCCCCGAACCCTGGGAACAACAGTTTCCGTCAGGCTCTGGAGTGGGGAAGCGACAACCCTGTGGCGAGAGGACCTGGGTCTCTATGGTTACTGGCAATGGTGTGCTGAACGTGTGAATGGGGGCAGAGAAACTGAGAGTACCCTTTAGCAGTTATTTTTTTTTCTTTCTGTCCTTTCACCCTCTACTTGTTCCTCCTCACCAAACCTGGTCTCTTTTTCCACAAGTCCCTCTATGCCCTTGCTCTTCCCCCCGCCCCGACATTATTTTCTGTCGTTCCCCACTCTCCCACCATCTCCCCACTGGCTATTTTTCCTCATCCTCTCTCTCTCCTTTCCAGCAGCCTCCCCACTCAGCTTTTCCCCTCTCCAACCCTTCCTTGGTATCCCTACTGCCCCCCTGCATCCAAGAGTACTCCTCAGTCCCCAGGTCCCATGAAAGTGGGTGGGCTAGCGTGTATGCCTGCCATCAATGCCCTGCCTTGTACCTGCAGCCCAGTCAGTGCAGATAATCTGTGCTGTGCCCAACATACTCGGCTGCCAGTATGTCTACCTCTCTGCCTGTAAGCTGCTCTGCAAAGACTTTGTTGCATTCGTTGGTGTTTGGTGTAACCTGCCTGTTATTACCAGAATAGAGACCTAGTCTGTCTTTGCACACAACACACCATCACTGGGTCTGTTAATCCCTGGCCAAAACTGTGGCTCTGCCTGGGGTCTCCTACAGAGCCTTCCCCATTTTGGTCTGCCTCTAAAGTCCACATGCGGTCTGCACAGAGCGCATCACCAGCCCTTACCCGGTCCATATTGTTACCTGGTTCTGAAATTCCTACATACGTGATTTCCATGTGAATCTCCTAGACGTGGGACTATTTTTACATTGATTCCAGCCTGCTTGTCCAGGACAAACATGACTGTTGCCTTAAGATCCATAGCTCTTGCTACTCTGACACATAGCCTTGAATGTTTCTCCTTGCACTTCTCGATCAGGGTTATGTATGGTGAATGTGCGGTTTGATTCTCGCTGCTGAATCTAGTGACCACATTGCCATTATTTACTTGGGGATTGAAAAGGTGGACTTGGAGGACCATGTTGGCCCACTTGTAATTTTTGGTTGTGCCATCATACACAAGTATTTCCAGGCGCTGCGGTTTTTTTGGCACACCCACCCGGCAATCGTTGAGGGAACTCTAGGAGGTGGGGCTGTGCAACATGGACATTGGCTCCTTGGTTTCACCATTGCATTACTGAACATTACTTCAATAACTATGCGCTCCTATGCATCCACAGAATGGTGGGGGTGTGTGTCTGCGGGGCTGTGGGTAAGGGAAGCCTTCTTAATAGGACCACATCAATTGCTCTGTTTCACAGAGAGCTAGTTCTGAAGAAGAGAACCTCTTTCTCTTTTCCCTAAGAGGGCATCCTAGAAAGAGGCAGGGTGGACTGAACCGAAACAGGCCCTGGAAATATTTTTCAAAATGCCCCCATGTTGCACATTTTGAGCAAGTCAACCCCTTTCCCGTCAAAAAATATGGACATAAAATGGATAACTGCACAAGAGGCCCATGATGGAGGGGCCCACCTGGAAATCTCCAGCGTTCCTGGTTGACCTGTCCACCCCTGTGAAGGAGTGTTGTTGTGGAGAGGAACCAATCAACCTTGGGTTTTGGTTGCAAATCCGGTTTTAATTTGTTTACAGTCCGAAGCAGACACACAATTTAATGTGATGTTTAGTTATGTGTATTTTTGTTTGTTCTGTTTGTTGTATGTGTAGGATGTAGAATACCATTTGAATCTTACTTTGTTTTGATTACTATCAATTTACCATAATGTCCTAGGAGAAAACGCACACTCACGCGCGCGCACACATAGTTCCATCGTTGGCTCGCGCTCACCCAGGCTTTTTTAACCGAGCGCAACCCCATCAAAAAACACCGCCGCCCCTTTACTCCCCCTCCTCTCTGCCACCCTTCTTCAGAAACCTACATACGCTCGCGCACGTATAATCTTTGTCACGCGTTCTCACTGGCTCATTTCTGTGCTAAGGCCCCTTCTCCCTCCTCCAGGCTCTCAAGCAGTGGGGGAGGGTAGAGGCGGTGTCGTCCAGATCTGAAACCTGGATGGCTGCCATTGAAGGAAATTGCTCTGAGCAATTCTCCACAAGTCTCGGAGCTTTGTTTATGTTGTCAGCACCCGGGGATTGAGCAGGCATGAAGCGCGCATCAAAAGAATCCAAACCATGCAAACCGTAGCGGGGGGGAAAACTGCAAGTGGGACCTCCTCGCGCTGAACTTCAGAATGCACTCCTAGTAGGGCAGAGTGCTAGTGTGGTGAAGTATAAACATAGACTGATGTATGCAGCCCTTTGCTGCAAACGCTTTTCCAAAAAGGTACAGTTCTTCAGCATGCACTCATTCATAAACGGGATGTGTAGCCTCTGCACTTGACGTTTTATACTGTATCTGACCTGCACAGAGCAATGCCGTAGACAGCCTTTGCCATGCGGAGGCTGTCCCATTTCTGCTTTCACTATGGGGGATGTAAAGCAAAGAGGAATATGCTTAACCTCTCGGCACTTCAAACGGAAGTACTTTATACAGCAGCGTCACCATAGCTACCTACTGTATGGGATTTACCCGAAGGCCATAGGAGTTCTTCCCTCTGCCCCTAAAGAACTCCGTAATCATTGCTATGGTTGGCCGTAAAGTGAGTGTGAGTGTGTGTGTGTGTGTTTTTCTCTGCCTCAGAAGCCCTGGAAAATCGAATCCTGGTATACCTGCCTGCTAGCCAAAGGACTAGATGTGAGTTTTGCAGGAAATACCGATTTTTTTCTTCATACTAGCATTTTAGAATGTAAAAATACAATTTTCTTTATGTACTTCACTCAAGCAGCATTATAATAACCAACAATATATAAACCTCAACACAATAAAAAAACGAATTCGTCCAAGCATGTTCACTTATCTTTTAATTTTGCACAACTTGGTCTATGGTACTGCATTGGGAACAGCCACCGACCTTGTCACACAAACCAGGTTCTTGCTAATAAAACAAAGTTGATGCATGGCAAACTTCATATTATTTGTTTGAGACGCACTGGGATTTCATTTGCTTGTTTTTTATTACAACACTGCCATTAAGGATACAGGGTGAGACGATCTCAATTATTACTTGGCCATCCATAGTTTTCTTACTCATACTATTCTATGGGTTGAGCATTCACGTTTCCCTTGGCATCGGTTGTTATTGGAACAGGTTTATTTGTTTATCATAAACCAGAATGTTTCAAGGATTTGTCTGCAACACTAATCGGCTTTGTATTTTGTTTCCTTTTCAATTTTGTCTTCACTCCTGTCTTTGTATGCAATTTGATCAGTTGGTCAATTTTGGGTTTGATTTTCATTTCAACTTATGTATGATTGATTGTTTTTGGTTTGTGGTTCAATGGACAATTGTAAATAGGCCCGCCTTGAAAAAGAACGGTGTCAGTCGAAACACCTGTTTTCTGTAAAATAGGCAGAGACTGGGTTAAACCTTTGTTGCAATTAAGACGAATCAACCCATATCTGAGATAGTGCATTTTGATATTCTTATCAGTTCCACACACTAAACAATTTGGACAGCGCATATCTTGGGATCCACTTTAGTTTCACTTGTAGGTATTGGGTGGCCTACAATCTCATAGTATTGCAGCAGCCTGTGTTTTTCAATTTGGAACTGCTTTTGAATCACTAACCAGAGCGCTCAATTACATGGTAACCCGCCTTTTTTTGTCTCCCAAGAAATGGTCCTTTTTGTAGTCCTATTTTGATAAGTTATGACTTGGGACATACAATACCTTTTAACCAATTCCTTCTCTGTTAGTCCATAACCTTCGCCTCCGTCCCGTGTCCTTCCTCTTTCTTGGTCTGTCTCGAAATGTTAAATCGTGCACCCCAACCGGCAGACGCTGAAAAATAAGGATGTCTTCCTCTTGCCTGTCTCGGGATCCTGCTGCCTTAGGCTGTGTTCCTGCCAAATCAAATGAACAAGGCTGAGGCTAGCTATAATAGGATGGGGCAATCGTTAAAACACAATTCCTCACTACAACTTTATTCCGTAGACATTACATCGGTATATCAATTAGCTCATACACCGATTGACTGGGCGGGTTAATCCTTCGCCTCTGTGTCTTTTTAACAGAATCTTGACTTTCTAGAATGCTAGTATGGAAATTCAGTTTTCTGTCCAGATCGGAGGCTCGGATTATGCTTGTTCAAAGCTTACTCACCACCAATGTAGACATTTGATCTATCGTTCTAAAGTAAAAATCTTTGAACGTTGCCTCCTTCGACCAGTCAGCTACTTACAAAATGTCGTCTAACCGAGCTCCTGCATTAGATGCTTTTGACATCGTAGCTCCTCTATTTGAATGAGCCCTATAAGCCCCAATGTCACTGCCTGCCCGTAGCATACTCCATTTGACCCATCTAGCTAGGGTGGCCACCAAAACTACCGCAAATTGCCTCCTTATAGCGATCAACAATTGAGTTGCTCCTGCCGACCTAAGTCTACTCATCGTATCCTCAGAAGTCTTCAAACAACTAACAGGACATAGCTTGGGTTGATCCGGAAAAGCCTTGAGAAATGTTTATACCTGTCTTAGTCCTCTTGTTAACATTGGACGTGACCACCGAAGGGCTAAAGGATTTTCGGTCCACTTTTCGTGCTTTAATGTTTGACACCCGCTTAGACGATAATAGTCAAAGCAGTTTAGTGAGCTCTGTTGATAATGCCTTCCTTGAAAGCTGATCATTAGCTGACTAGTTACTAAACAAATTCAGGACCACACTAACGTCCCATGTCTGGGAATATTTGGTGTCAAAAGACTTACCCCTATGAGGAGTTGGCATATTAGCGAGCGTTCCCCTACCGGCGCATTCTCTATTTTTGGGGACCAGCTGATATGGCCGATCTACAAGTAGTCACTGTTCTGTAGGCTTTGCCTTGAGCCTATTTGCTCTAGTTGGATATATGTACTGTTCCACACAAAAGTTGTTCAAATGTGACCAAGCTGACTTTTAGGCCTTCCTGGTACCTGATGCCCAAGCCTCTTCAATGAATTTCTCAGCATCTCCCAAAAGTCCTGTCCTCTGCCAGGCTCCCCGAAAATCGCCCATGCTATCAGTCTCAGGTTGCCTTCTTCTATCGGGGGATGACTGAAAGAAGGGGTTGGGGTTTGCCCTCTTCTTGAGTGCTCTCAAATCTTCTATTGTACCTCTGCCGAGCATGGATAAACACCGTCAATCTGAGCCAACCAGCAAGGAAAAGTCCTGCCAAACCCTTCATACTCAGAATAGGGTTCATCAAGGTTGTCAAACAAGCCCAGAAGAGTTTCCTCGCAAAGGAATAAATCACCAGGAATTTGTAGCCAAGCCCATCTGTTTCAATGGGAAAAATCCCTTTTTGTGTTACTTTGATATTGACTAAACAGGCTACTTTATCTGATGCCTTACCTTCAAAGGATATTTGCTTAAACAAGTCCTGTATGGCCAGAATAGACGACCCTATCTTGCCATGGACCCTAGAAATAATATTCTTACCAATGTGGATAAGCCAAGGGAATATGAGTCCAGGGAGGCTCTCAAAAATGAAATATTTGCCTGGCTTATCAAAGAGTGGCCCGTAACTGTGTCGGAGCCCAAGATCTGAGAGTCCTTCGGAGGTTACAGATTGATAACTGGTGCTCCTGAGTCAATACAGATTGTATTATCATTGATTGATTGATTGATATTTTATTTCTATCGCGCTCGTACACAAGTGTTTCAGAGCGCGACAAGGCAAGGGAGGGGAAAGGGGAGAACAAAACAGCGATCTTAATAGGCCCAGTGACATTGAGAACGCGCAAGTGCAGGGGAGGGGGGAGGGGAAAAGTGCATGGAAGGGGGGAGAGGTGGAAAGTGCGAAGCAGAGGAGAAACCGATAAATAACAATAAATAAAATAATAAAGGCAACAAACAGTGGTAATGCAGCCAGCAATTTGATTGGATTTCATTGGATGTGGACTAAGTAGTTTACCCTTGTTTCCGAACAAAAACACAAACTTGCAGAACATGTCCCCTCATACTAAGCTAAGAATTGTGAACTGATTTTTTTACATGACTTTGTAAGTCTTTGTACATTTCTCCCTTTCTGTGTTTCCTTTTTGATGGATTATGTTATGTATTTGCACGATTGTGTCTGTATTACTGTTTTTTTGTCTTGTCAGTGCACTGAGGCCTATGGGCGTGCTCTACTATATAAGAAATAAACAAAACTTGATCTCTCCAGTTACTCCTGCTATTGTAATTGGGCCTGCATGAAGAATAGTGGTCGGCCGAGCAACCCCTTCCTCTGTCAGCCCTTCCAAAAACCTTCTGCCCAAACTCTTTTCAGTGAGGCCTGAGCATTGTCGATGGTGACATAAGTATTGGTGTATGTCGCCATCTCTTAAATGAAGGCATCCCAAAAGAGCTTGCCTTTACCAACTGACGCAGACTCTGCGGTGGCCAGTTCACTCATCTTGGGGTCTCTTAACCAAGATAGACCTCCACCTTTCTGTTGTCAGGGCGTTGTTGGCATTACCGCGCCCATCCAGCTAGGATCCCGGGTCCACTCTTTATGCTGGGATTTTTGCCTATTCAGCTATCTGCCAGATAATTGTTATAGGGCCTAGGAAATCTAAGACTTTATCTTGGCATGATCGCCAGGATCTGTCTATGCCCTCCTTAATGTCTATGCCGTACCTCCCCATGAAGGATAACCTCTTTGTAAAATCTGTCGTTTTCGCCACACCATCTGGCGCATTCCGCCCAGTTTCCAATCCTCCTCTTAATATTATTGGCAATCTTGGAGGGGGGGCTCCGACTCCGTTGACCTGGGAGGCATGATCGAGTCTGGGTCGAACTCCTTGCCCATCTTTTCCTCCTCACTTTGCCTTTTCTTTTCTTGGGAGCCTTATGCTTTCTAGGAGGGCTCTGGGATGATAATTCTCACTCAGAGCATGGATGTTTCTTCCCACTCCTCCTCATTCTGTTCCTCAGAAGTGGACTCCTCACCTGTGTAACATCTGCCCCTCCTTTCCCACAACCTCACTTGTCTCACCACTTCCCTTTCCGTGTGGTGTTCCGGGGGAGGGTCTGGCTGCTGTGGGCCTTTCGGGCTTTCTTCCCACCCGATATTTCTCTGGGTCTTCTCTCAGGGCTTGCATTCCCTGAGAGAACTAGATCAAGTCCCCCACCAGGCGCCTGCCTTGGGCTAATAGTCCCATGCCTGCGCTCTGTACTTTGTACTGGCTGTCCCCTGCTGGGCTCTGCTCACTTTCTGCTGGCATGGGGCTCCTCCTATTCGTCGTCTGTCGCCGTCACATCTTGACTCTGGTGGGGCACTACAGGAATCTTGGGCCTGTCCCAGTCAATATGCAGCTCCATGTCAATCTGGGGTTTCTCTGTTACAGGTTGGCTTGGGTCTTTGCCCGTCTGCTGTGCTCTGCCCACACACTGTATTTCTATAAACTGCTGGATCCCTGCTCTCAATGCAGGCAATTCGTTTTCCTTAAATGTCTTAATATGTGCTACCAGGTGGCGCTAGCTGGCCTTTAAACTGAGCTCTCCTCCACTCGCTGTGGGCTCTGTCTGGCTCGCCTTGCCCTCGCTGTGCAACGCAGGATCTCCGGTCCTGTAGCGATACCCAGAGATGCCGTTGTGTTCATTAGTATATAGAAACAGGCCGCTCTGACTGTCATCTGTATTCCTAATGTGCTCCTCTCACGAAATGACGTTGGTGCAGTGCTGGAATTAGTATCCCGTCGCACAGCCCTGTCTTCCGTGAGAGAGCGCCCTCTTGTTATGGAATTTTCTGCACCGCAGCCTCATCAGGCGCGATGGCCGGATGCCCTCTTGGGCTACACAAAGACATTCCTTCGTAAGACCCCGTAATATTGCGTGTACCCTCGCACTCCTAACATCAACAGCAATATGAATGTTAACGTGTCTCAATCATCTCCCACGCCACCTACTAATATAAGGAAATAAAATTAATACGTTCTCTGCTGCCCGAGCAGCAGAGAAAGTAGGAGGAGGGATTGGTTAAAGCGATCACATGGCCCAAGCTCTAACATAACAAAAATGGACTAAAAAAAAAGACTTTCTTTGGAAATGTAGTTCTTTTATTGTGTTGAGGTTCATATATTGTTGGTAGTTTATAATGCTGTTCGAGTTTGAAGTAAAGAAAGAAAAGCACAATCCTTCGCCTCCGGTCTTGGTGGCTAAATGTAGCAGCTGCACATGCATCCCCTGCAGAGGATCTATCACTGCACATCCTCTGCAAAAATCCTTTGGTTGTGGCTACTCGACCGACTTTGCATTAGTTTTACCAGATGCCAAAGCTCTACCGTCTCTGCATCCAAAATCCACTGAGTCTTCTAGCGCCCCTAACTCGACATCGCATGCCTGGTTACCAGCTTCTGTGAGCTGTAGCCTCTCGCTGCTGTAGTACACCAGCACAGTGTTGTGCTAGATTGCTGCTGAAGGCCAGTCTCTGCTTCTCCACACCCAAGGCTGCTGAAGTCTTGCAGTGTTGATGACCTTTCATTGCTCACTATCCCTAGTGCCTTTGACCCACTCTCCATTGCCGCTACCAAACAGACCCACACCATTGGAACCAGGCATTACTGCTCCATGACTGGCACAGAAAGCACCCATTCTCTTGGTTAGATGCAAAAAGTTTAACTGGACACTGCTGAAACACGCAAGGTATTTAAGGTGGTCTAGGGGACACCACCACTTCAAAGGACTAGGACTGTTCAGCCCTTTTAAAACCTCTTCATAAAAGTTCAAATTTTTCTGCTGAATCTTTGCATAAGCACTCCTGTCTACAAACCTAGAATGCCCCTTCGGTATAAAGACTTCTGTGGGAAAATGTAAATAACAGTAACCAGACCTGTGGCGAGTAAAGCATTGGACACTGTGAAGGCATCATGAAGTAAAACACAGACAACAGATTCACTTTTCTAAAATAGAGCTTTTATTTCTCAAATGTCCGGATGGAGTAAGGCCCAACTTGCCTCATGTTAATGTGGGATTACCCTACCTAAAAAAATAAGGATGGTCTGTGTCGTAAAGTTCAACTTAAGTCGGTCTTTGTCCAAAACCTATGCTTACCCTCACAACTAAATCTATACAATGTGTAGGGCTGTTGGCAACCATAGAAACGGTGTTGAAAGCAAAGTTGAGCTTTCCAGCTCCTGGTATGTTTTCAATTTTGTGTTCCTTAGACTCAAAACAGTTCCACAAAAAGGTCTTGGGGGTACCTTGCCCAAATTCAACAAAGTTCCAAATCACCTTGGGGTTCCCTTCTCCAAGTTCAACACAGTTTACAGTTAAACTTTTTTTCTCTTTTAGTCACTTACAGACTGTTGAAACAAAACTACTTCAATCTCTTTGACTCACTTCAAGTAGGGGTACGCAAACCGCACATAGGCTATCATCCAGGTGCTAGTGGGCTGGTCATAACCATAGCTTCCCACCATTTAGCCCTGTCTATCATCACCCTTACAGCCTGCAAGACAATTGAGGCTTTGAACTCTGCCTTGAAAATGTTGTGTTCTTCCTCGCTTGCTTTTCCCACTTCCTCTGGGATTTCATTGAAATGGCCATCATATTGTTGTGTATGCATGTATGGCTTCCTCATTGGGAATCTTACTTCCAGGATTCTCTTTGGTATAGGTATTCTCACTGGCATTGCACGTGTCTCACACTCTGGCTCCCAACATATAGGCAACATGGGGGGAGGAGCTTTGGGTGAGGGGGTACTTGGCTCTACCTCTAAAGCAGGTTGGAGGAGGGGAGGATGTATTTTGACAAGGGGGAAAAGGGATATCATGCCTCGCCTAAAGGCACCTTTCATCCACTCATGGAGGTCCCTCCAGCCAGGTGATCTTCCCTCGCCTATCCACCCCCACGGTCGGGATCCAATAGCAATGGCCCTTCCCCGGCCACTTGAGAGGAAGAATCAAGGGGAGTAGATGAGAGGATGCCCGTAGGTTCCTCACACCACATTTATTACAAACTCCACTAAAAAACAAACCTTGCAAATTACTGGACCAAATTGAACTTGACTCTTAACATTTATTTTTTGGTGGCTTTTTGTGATTCCTGGACATTTGCATCAGAGGGTTGCATGGCAAGCCTGGTTTTTGCTACTTCTCGTGCATCTGCAGTCCGGTATCAAGTGTGAAGGTGGTTCTTTAATTTCTTGAATTAAAAGACTGTTTTAGAAAGGCAGCTCTGAGAAATCAAATGGTCATGCCCCTGCCGCACACGAGTGGGCACAGAGGCTGACCAGTGCAGCCACTAGAGTGAGAGAAATGTTTTTGTTTTTTTTTTGTTTTTTTTGTTTTTGGGGTTGTGTGTGGGGGGAGCGACTAAATGAGTGTGCGTGACTGTCTGTGTGGGAAAGGAGGGGGGGAGTGTTGGGCTGGGAAGAGGGCAGTGGGGGATTTAAGAGGGTATTCGGGGTGAGATGTTCCAGCAATCCCACCAGCTTTGTAGAGGGTGGGCGCGTGATTGCTTTCAGGGTGGGAGCGGGGAATTCTGAACGTCATTTTTCAGCATTTTGAAGGGCACACAATTAGTCTAAAGAAAAGTCTTTTTTTTTGTGTTCACACTTTAAAATGTGTAAAAATCGGACACACCAATTGAGGAACCATCTGCTCCCCGTTTCCCCTCCTGCTCTCTGGCCGTCCTCTATGGGCTCACCTCGCCGTTTCCAATGAGGCCAGAAACCTTAGGGTCATCTTCAACTCCTTTTTCTCCCTTACTCCTCGCATCTTGGACCTTGCCAAAAGCTCCACTTTCAACTTCACCTCCTTAGATGCATTCTCCCTTTCCTCCCCTTGCCCCAGAAGTTCATTGTCTCTAGAGCTCTGGTCCTCTCCTTGCTAGATTACTGCAACATCTTCTTCCTCAACCTGCCCCTTCCTTCGCTCCGTCCTCTTCAACTAATCCAGAATAGGGCTGCAAGACTTATCCTTGGCCTCAAGCCCTGGGACCGTATCGCTCCAGCTCTCAAATCTCTCCACTGTCTCCCGGGTGCTGCAAGGATCAAATTAAAGACTCTTTGCATCATCCACAAGGCGGTCTGGGGCCTGGGACCACGCTACCTGCAACGTCTACTAAATACTCTCCTTCCAGATCACTTAGATCTTCTGGCTCCAATTCTCTGCTGATAAAATGCTTCTCCAAGCAGAGAGCTGGGTCAGATCTCTCCTCAGCTGGCTCCCTCCTATCGAACAGTCTTCCTTTCTTTGTCTTTAACCAGACCACCTCAAGTTCTGCAAACCACACAAGGCCTTTCTCTTCTCCTCCTCCCGTGCATACCATCCTCTCTATCACTGAGATTGGCGATCTGGTCCCTCAAGAGTCCAATAGGGTCCTGGCCTTCTGCCCAATTGCTCACAGCACCTCTGTGCACTGCCCTCTGGGCCCACACCTGCCTGGTTTTCGCCGCCCTGCACTTACCTGTTGGCCGGTAGACCTCAGTCTTCGCCTGGGATGTCCCCACCCATGCACTTAAACATTGCCTCCCCAACGGGCACCTCTAACACTTTGTCCCCTAGGTGACCCTAATAGCATTTTACCCCACAGCCCCCTTTTTTCCTTTCTCTCGCTGCACTTGCACGCTGCGAATATCACAGGAACTAGTAGGACTACTGTACGTTTCTATTTATTCTTTTTCGATCTCGCTGTTAATTTGATCCCCTACGGCGCTTTGAAACACTCTTGTTGTATAAGCGCCATATAAATATCCGATAAATAAATGAACAAATCCAGACATTTACTACCAGCTATCCATGTAATTTCTGGTCTTTATTACTTCCCTGTGACTTTAAACGATTCCGGGCAAAAGCCCTTCCATGTGAAAACCCGCCTCGAGTAGTCTTGCCCACCGGGAACCATTTGTTTGCTTCTATTCCTGGTAATGAGTGTGCCCCAGGGCTGCTCTGCAGTTATCGAGTCCAGCTGTCCTTTTGGATAACACCAGGCTCATCTAACAGACCTCCATGGCAAGCAGGTAATCTCCTCCCCGTCCCCCACCGCTGTCATCCGTGGCCTAATGTATCCTGAGCTAGGTTCACCCTGTAACCCTGCCATGCTTTGGGCGTGCCCCCGTTGCTCCCAAATGCCCAGCTCTTTATACTGCTATATCCTACCCTTTTTAGGGTCCTGAAGAAACCCAACAGCCATTCCTTCGGCCCACAAATGAACCTTGTCCCTTGCAAAATTATTGGGAATCTTCTTACGCAACAATCTGTGCTCGGTGGAGACCTTGTATTCCTTTACTTTTCCATCCTGGTGTTAATCCTACTTCTGGACACTTGGCCTTCTACCTTGATCTCACACCTCACCATTCACTACGTGATATTTCAGACAATATGTGCTCTTGTGCACTCCACAAATTGACATGTGGCCCTTTTCCCACTCTCTTGCAGCCAGCCAGCCTTCCAGGTGTTCCACTACTGCCCCCAACCATGCCTCAACCCACCTCTCTGTACTTCTCCCAGATCCAACATCATCCTCCCCGCCTTCCCGGCTCACTCTCTCCAGACCCTCCACCACAGTGCAAACCTCTCTCACCACCTCTAGCTAGCACGTGCAAATGTCTGCCCTCCACTAGCATCAAAGCATTGGCCTAAGTGCACCTTCTCGCCAAATCGCTGTCTTCATTTTGATTGTCCCTGCTTCACAGGCACGGTGCACCTCTGAATCTAGGTGATGTTGAACGTTTTTCATATTGTCATTTCATCTACTTTTTAGTACCTATACACCATTGAACCCGGGTGTTTTTTAAGCGATAATTACATTTTGATTGCATTTTTGGCCCTGTGCACCCCTTGAATCTAGGTTCCCTTTAAGCGTTATTCACGTTTGTCTGCTTTTTAAGCTGTGCGCACCTTTTTGAATCCATGTGTGCTTTCAAGCATTATCCATATTTGATTCTTCTTGGATTCAGGCCTTGTGCACTCTTTGATATTTGGTGCTCCTCTGAGCATTATTCATATTGTTGTTTCTGCATTTTAGACCCTGCCCACCTTTTGATTCTGGGTTCTTTTCAAACATTGGTCATGCTGTGATAGCCTCTCTGCTTTAGGTCTTGTGCACCTTTTCAATCTAGGGGTCTCTCCAGCTTTGTTCAATTTTGACTGTCCCTGCAGTTTAGGCCCTGTGCACTCTTCGAATCTAGGTGCTCTCTTTAGCATTGTTCATATTTTGGTTGGGCTTCTACCAACTGCTGTCCCGCACACCGCCACCCCCTTCACATATCACAGCTGTTTCAATCCCTTCCTGCTCCTAATTCACTCTTCCTCTTCCCCCATGCCAAACAACTCCAAGGCCAGATGAGCCCTCTGGCGTACCAGGAAACAGAAGACCGCTCTTCCTCCCCACCATCTCCAGACACTCAAGATAACCCCCTCCGCACTACCCTTCCCAACACCCCTCCACTCTGATCCTCCGTCCCAAACCTCCATCCTTTGGCACTATCTGATTTCACTCCACCACCCCCCACTCTACCCCAATGCCCGCTCCCCCCCCCTGCCTGACACTCACTTTCACATTCCTAAGCGCAGCCTGCACAGCCTTGGCCAAGACTTCCCTTTCAGCAGACCTGCCCAGAAGCCCCTCTACCTGCTGCCAGCCCCTCCCCACCCCCCCCCCCCACACACACACACACACACACTCCTTCCCAGTGCTCCAGAGAAGATTTTGAAGTGGGAGTATTTGACTCCCTATTTTTTAAAATTGTGAGTAAAATAAAAAAAATTGAGTAAAAAAAATGAAGTCCCATTCCCAATGGCACTATTTTATAATGAGCACACTTTTTTTTACTGTTAAATCAAAATGTTATTGTAATAAATAATACTTTGCACTTAGTTTATTCATGCACATGAAGAGACCGGGCAATATTAGTTTCTTCATGTGGTACTAAGTGCACTACTGGTCCAAACCTATCCATGCAGCTGTGTGGATGAAAACGGTGGTACAAGGTCTGATGTCTGTTTCAGTATTTTTGTTGGGAGTATTTGTACTCCCTATTTTTATTTTTAGGGAGTAGTTGTGTATTTTTATGGAGTAAACGTGGCTGATAAGCTACTTATTTGTAGGGCTGCTCCTTCCCCACCCTACTCCCGTGAACTCTTCATTTTGCACTGTCATACACCCCTAGTTCTCCCATCCAACTCTGTCTATCCTCTCTTTCTATCCCTTGGCAACTCCACTCCTTCACCCCCCCTCTCCCGCTCACTCCCTCCAAGCTGCAAGCCTCCACACTCTACCCCGTCTCACCTCTCCCCTACTCACCCCACTTCACCCACTGCCTCTTCTTACCTGCAAGAAATCTCCTCCCAGCCCTCCTAAGGGCACTGCCCTCTGAACCCCCTCTTTTGCATATGCCTCAACTCCAGATCTTTTGCCAGAAACAAACACATGATTTTTGACCTTCGCTCTAATGAAAATCCAGATTACTTCATCACGAAACATGTTTGTCAACTTCCTCTCCACTGTACATGAGGCCCAACCCTCCAGTCTACTTCCTGATCACACACAAGAGCCCTCAGAGTAGGGGGAATAACCATCCTCCACAAACATCACCTCCCACCATACATGTTGAGAAACAACCCTGCAAGTCAAATTCCAACTATCTCTTAAATTCTCACTCAGCCTCCGCCTCCTTTGCAGACTCCCTGCGTATAACAACTTTCGCAGACTCAGAGTGACTCTGTAGCGGCCATCTTGATCTCCCATCCCACGCGCACCCTCCCAGGTGATCTGAATATCTGGGATGGCACGCCCTCCAACCCCATGTCCCGTCGTCATGTAGTGTTCTGCTCTTACAATCTGATCTCACCCCAACCCCGATCACTCTGCAATTTTCTTCTCAGCTGGGATCTTCCAATAAGCATACAAAATTTCTCAAGTCAAACCTCTACGAGAAAAAAAAGCCCTCCTGACCCATTCTTCTCCTCCAATTACTGACCCATTTCCAATAATCGCTTCATAACCAAACTGATAGAGAACACAGCCTACTCCCAGCTCAGCCTCTTTGCAGAATCCCATGGCCTTCTTGACCCTTCCCAATCGGTCTTCAGACCCCTCCATGGAACAGAATCCTCTTGTCTCAATTTGGGATGACCTGAAAAGAACAGCAGACTGGCTGCACTGCACTCGTCCTCCTTGACCTCTCTGGACTTTTCAACACTATCAACCACTCCATTCTCACAAACAGAATCTTCCACCTAGGCATCAGGCTCTTAAACGCATCTTTTTTCCTCTTATGGCTCCCAATCAATTTTCATCCATCCGTTATCCTCAGACGCCCCACCCAGTCAAACCAGAATTCCTCAGGGAGCCTCCCTCTCCCCCTCTTCAACGTCTACATCTTGCCCCTTCCCGCGCTGATCTGCTCCCATAACCTCACCTGTTAAAACTGTGCCGATGACACTCAGATCATCTTCAAAATCACTAAATCAACAACTTCACCCCACCCAGACCTTGCATTTTGCCACTCGGATATAGACAGCTGGATGATGAACAACAACTTCCTTCGCAATCCAGGAAAAACCGAAATCCTGATCTGTGGCAAAACCGCTCTTTCCCCAACCTACCCCTTGGCCACCTTCTTTAGGACTCCCGCTCACTGCATTGCCCTCAGTCAAAAACCTAAGATGCCCTTTAGCTCAGACATGACCCTCTCTAGCCACATCAATGCGGTCTCCAGTTCATGCACCTTCCACCTCTCAATTCTCAAGCAGATGTTTCCCTCTCTCCTACCGCACTGAGTCCTTGTAATTCTGCCCATCAGTCTTTTGTACCTAGACTAATTCCCTCTATCTAGGCGTGCCTGCATCTCGGCTCAGAAAGCTTCAACGGATCAAAACTTGCAGCAAGGCTTCTCTTCTCTCGCCTACAGAACACATCTCCCCTGCACTCGAAGTACTTCACTGGCAGCTCGTCTGCCGATAGGCCTCCTACAGAGCCATGTGCATACCCACCATGCCATCTCTAAGAAAGGCACTGTTCTCCTTCAAAACCAACACACGCTACCACCCCACCTGAATCCTCAAATCAGCTCAGCTCACCTCCTGGTAGATCCCCCTCCCCCCCCAACCACCCCTCTTTCACATTCTCCATTCTAGGAGGAGCCTTTTTCTCTGTCCTTGCACCTACCTTCTGACTCCCTTCCGCTCCATCTCAGAGGATCATCTGGCGTTTAGAATGGCCCTTAAAACCTGGCTGTTCCCTCCCTCATCCTGACCCCCTCCCTCCCGGTGTGTCACACTTAGAGGGGTTGTTGTGGGGGGGGGTAGGAACTGTCGCACCTGGAAGGATTGTTGGGGTTAGGAAATGTTACACTTTATAGGATTTTGGGGGTAAGTAATGTGCTACACTCAGATGGAATTAGGAGGTGGAAAAATTGTCACAAGTGAATGGTGTTTTGGGGCTGGGGAAATAATGTACACCTTGATGGATTTCGGGGGTAAGACATGTTTTGCACTTAGCTGTATTTGGGGGTGGAAAATGTGCCGCATTTGAATGGAATTTTGGGGGCTGGGAAATGTTACACCTAGATGGATTTTGGGGGTAAGCAAGAAGTTGCACTTGGCTGTACCTCTGGGTTAGGAAATATGGTACACTTAGATGGAAGCATTTGTTTTCAACCAGGAGGAGGATGGATACATGAATAGTTGCATTTGATTCATATGGAGTTTGGCAATGTGTCCTACTCTAGTGTATATTAGGGCTGGCTTTGCCGCTGCTCCTAGACACATAAGGTGGGAACTTTATTGCACTAGAAGGACCTGCGGAAGGGCCATGTAGCACTCCAAGATCCGCAAAGAGGGTGAGTATTTATTGCACTTGCATCGTATGTGAGGTTAAGTACTGCTACTGGCACCTGCTTGTAATCCAGGGGCTAAACAAAGCTGAATGTATAGCTAACCCATTTATTCCCATCTCACTCCACACCTTAGTAACTTGGCTGAAGGCACGGCCTCACTCCCACAAATCTGCTTTTTCAAAACACCCCTACTATAAGAACAGTTACCTTTCGTGCCAGAAACTTCGATCTGTAGCTAGACACAAATGTCTATCCTCTTACGCACACACCCTCCCGCTTAGTGCGTAGTATACCTCCTTCCACCCATCCACATGCCATTCAAACGCTACAAGGGTCTTGGCCACCCCCCCATAACTTTTAATGGCTGACTTGCGCACACGCATAATAGCACCTCCCAAGTTCCCATACTTTGGACATTGGTCCCTCTGAGGGCGTTAATAATTATAATTATAGTGAAAGGCGATATACAAATGCCATGAATTGAAATTCCACCGGGGGGTGAAAGGTCCTTGCTAGTGCTTGATGTTTTAGCACCTCTAGTGCTGGGCATCTGCAACCTTTGGTGCTCCAAATATTTTGGACTACAACTCCCATTAGACTTCACCATCAATGGTGAGGGATCATGGGAACTGTAGTCCAAAACGATTCTAAGTGATCCGACCGCGGCTGAATTTGCTGCGGCCGGAACGTTCGCATGAGAAGGTGCCAACTACCAAAGGTTTGCACCTTTCTCATGCGAACACACACACCCACCACCTCATAACACCCCTTCCACCCTCCGCACACACCCACCCCCAACATAAACAAATCCCACTTACCTTCTTCACGTTGGGTTCCTGCGGTGCCAGTTCCCTTTCACTTCCGTGATCGGGAACTGGCACCACAGGGTCCTTTTATTTTAATTTTACGGGGGCTGCAGGGGTTACCCTCGCAGCCCCCGCAGTCTTTATTTTTTAAACTTGCCTGCAATGCTAGCAGCAAAAGTTCAAACTTTTGGTGCTAGCATTTGTAGAACTTTTTGTACACGCAACCGTTTAGATACTGTCTTTTTGTACACAACCGTCCAAAACATCTGGAGAGCCAAAGTTTGCAGACCCCTGCCCTAGTGAATCACCAGAACATGAGTGACTGGGCCCTCCTACAAATCCCTGTTCACAGTGGGCAACTGTACAGACCATTTCATGTCAAGCCAACTAGACCATCTTTAGAATCCTCCCTGCTGTCAAACTTAGAGGCGGCAGGGACATTTAAGGTCTTCCCAGAAATCCCCCCCCGCCCCCCCGCCCATCTCAGTAAAGCTGGCTTGTGGTAGTAGGATCCACCCACTATGGTGGTTGCACCTTGATTTTCCCCCTATGGGAGCTGGGGGCAGCCTCCAAAATTCCAGCGTTTCCCTCCAGAGACCTGCAGTCCCCATGTCTGATTGCATGAAGGGTAAACCCTGTCTCGTTTTTCATCAGTGCTGAGGGTAGGCACCTCGCTGGTCCTTTCAGACGTGCTGCGCTATGCTTGGCTGTAAGACTGTTGCTCCAGCTGCACACAGACTTTGAGGGCGCAGTTCTGGCTGCAACACCCTGCTTTGCCTTGGAGCCTACTACAAATAACTCCTGTACTACTTTATCCAGATGGCTGCATTTACTGGCCCAGTCTGCTTTACCACTGGAGCTTGGACTGCCATCGCAATGTTTGTAATCGTGTTTAGCCGAAGGCCAAGTTATGGAGAAAATCATACTGCATTACTGTTGTACACTGAATACCTTTGAAGGGGAAGAAATGGGTCTTCAGCTTTTCATGTAATACGACTGGCAACCTGTACAGGGGGAGGGGGATTTCTTAACTAATTTTATTTTCGCTTTATTTATTCACCCTTTTGTCTATGGGAAGTGTGTGGTGTCCCGGTTCTTTGTTTGTTTTTACGTTCAGTCCTGCCTTTATAAGAAGCTATATATTTTTTTTTAATACATTTGTTAAGCTATTGGATTTATACCCCTTTTTGCTGCCATTTGCATGGTCTCCCGGTGTTCTGGTCAGCACTACAGATGAGGGGTGTATTGGCCTCTTTTACTCCCTAAAAATAGGCAAATAATCCCAAAAAATAACAATGGGGAGTAAAAATACTCCCAACAAAAATCGGAAACATACCCATATGACCTTGTGTACATAGCTGCATGGATCTTTGTACCTGCAGTGCACGTAGTGCCACAGGAAGAAATTGCCAATATTACTGCCTGACAAGAAGTAAACACGCATCTTTTAATGTGTATGGATAACTAGGTGCAAAACCTATTACATAAACATTTCCATTTCCCATTTGAAACTCATTTTTACTTGCTTATAAAATACTCCAATTGGGAATTGGACTTAGGTTTTTACTCCCTAAAAAATCATTTTGCTCCCAACTTAAAAAAATTGCCAAATAATCCTACCTCAAAATCGTATATGGGGCATTGGTTCTGGTGGATCTGGAAGAAAGGGGTATGAGTGTGGTTAGTGGGGAGGGATGGAAGATGGCAACTGGAAGTACCCTTGGCTTTGCATAGGGATTCCGTTGCTAGGTTTTCTGTGTCAAGAGCATAGAGGCATTTGTGTCCAAATGGGAGCCACATGTGCCTGTCGTGCTAAAATGTAGTGTGTTGAGCTGTGAAATGTAAGTTGGTTATTTAGTTGAAGTGTTCTGATGTTTGTCTTTTGTGATGGGTGTTTGATTGCCATTTGTGGGTGGCTTGGTTGATGTGCATATTTTGTGTTGTAATGTAGAATTCAAATGTGTTTGTGCAGGGAGCAGTCGGCAAACTCGGTGGGTAGACAAACCTGTAAGCACAAAGTGCAGATCATATCTGGGGATATCAAGGCATGAACATCACAAGTCCTAGAAACAACTGGAAAAGGCCTTACCAACTGGTTTCCTCGCCATGCTCCTAACGCTAGCCTCTTACAGACCGGTCCTATTTCAACTGTAGAGAAATCCCTCAACGCTCACACCAGCACAAATGCAACCCACTGAGGAAAAAAGCCCAGCACACCTCTTGCAAGGAGAAAAAGGTTTTATTTCCACAAAAATTGAAATGCACCAGCAAAGCATTTTTTTGCTGCGCAACGTTCTGCCAAAATCAGTATGGGTAACACATTATGAAGGCACACTGCGTCCTCAGTGACTTAACTTACATAATGTTCAAATCCAAATGGCTGACCCTATACATATTGTACCTGCTCCATAAGGGATGCAAGGCCATCAGTGCCAATCCCTTCTATCCATCTTCTTCCACATGGGCTCCTCCTTGACCATCATCCGGCATGAAGCTACAATTCATCGTTTATTAACCCAATGCGCACCTGGTACTGCAGACAACGGGCTAAACGGATACTTCGAGGTCATTGTATCAACAGACTACAGCTCAATTCCAGACACGTTGGCGACTGTCCAAAGCTCCCCACCCTCATTTTGGGTTTGCAGTTTTGCCTCCCAGCACCTTGCACACAAATCGTGTAACCTATGGTGAAGGCAACTGGTCCCTGCTCTCTGATCTTTCCTGATCGATTGGGGGGTGGGGGTCATCCACCCCCAACGGTTTTATGGTTGGTGGTCTGGGACTGACTGGTACCTTGGGAAGGGGGCATCTGGGTGCTGTTACTTAGGTCCAGGGCAGGTCAGAGGCTCATGCTGTGCTTCTCGTGGGATCACTTTTCGCAGAGAGTTCTCAACCCCCATGTGACCTTGCAGGATGCATTCCTTCTGGGATACGAATGCTGGCAACATGAGACAATGAAGGGCCTACGACTCTCTGCTGCTCTGGCATTTCTCACCAGTCCCCAAGCTACAAACATACTCATACTTATTTGTGTGTGGTGTGCTCCAGCCTGCGGACCTGGCTGCAGCGCTCAGGCCTGCGGACCTGGCTGCAGCGCTCAGGCCTGCGGACCGGGCTGCAGCGCTCAGGCCTGCGGACCGGGCTGCAGCGCTCAGGCCTGCGGACCGGGCTGCAGCGCTCAGGCCTGCGGACCGGGCTGCAGCGCTCAGGCCTCCGGACCGGGCTGCAGCGCTCAGGCCTCCGGACCGGGCTGCAGCGCTCAGGCCTGCGGACCTGGCTGCAGCGCTCAGGCCTGCGGACCTGGCTGCAGCGCAAAGCTAGATCTCGATTTCAATATGGCTCCTTTTATCGAAGATGGTGTTGACTTCTAATGTGCCCTGTAGCGAAGCATGCGCCACCCTCCCGCAGTAGTAGGACGGGGAGAAAAGGGGCTGGTAGAGAGGGTGTGTGCTCAGAGAACGGGGAAGAAAGAGAGGGGACAGGTGAGGCAGTGCAGGGGAGATGGTACCTGCTATAGGGCCTCCTGAGCTGCTTTGCCCCCACGCACACATTCAGCACATCACCGCCAGCGACCAAAAGCGAGATCTAGGTCCCCTCTCCACACACTTAGAAGGCTGTCGCTCCCCCACTCTAGAACCCACCCACACCTACCCCAAGATAAACACAACAGGTGGAACTAGTCTGGTTTGTTCCCAGGGATTGGTGACCGGACAGGGAAGTGGAGGGGAAAATACAGGGTGTCACACAGATGGGTAAACATAGGTAGGGACAACCGATGCAGTTACGGGGGGGGGGAGGAAGCTCTCAGGAAGGGATGAAGCGGCCAGCCCACAGGCTTCAGATTACACTGACTGTAAATCTGGCTGTAAGAGCTGGCAGCTGGGTCTTTGGAACAGGTTGACAGTGGAAACTGATTTCTGGAGGGAATGGAGTCCCTTTGTGGGGCAGGAGCATGGCTCCAGTTCCATCCCCCCCACCTCCCCACACACATTGCAGGGGACACTGCACAATAGCCGGAACTCGACAAAATTCCACATTGCAAGGCAGGGTTGGACACTCACACTCTCACACATACTCTAGTGCAGGAACACAGGGTAAAAGGTGGTAAGTGTCCAGTTTGTCTGGAACCAAGTAGCTACAGATATCATAAAGTAACAGTACAAAATGCAGTGATCGGGCAATGTTGTATATGTTGTAACAAAGTACAGTGAAGCATCAATGCAGAGACTGGGATTCTCCCGCCAACAAAATACAAACGCAGATTAACTTGGCAGAAACGAACCACAAGCACAGAAAATAGTCAGGGCTTGTCGTCAGCCCAAACTGTAGTCTGGGGCGAGCGTTTGGATTCATATGCAGGGACACGGACACGGCCACGAACAGTGCGAGATGCAAACTACATTTGTGAGAAATGAAATATCACATCATCCATTGGTAAAATGAAAAATGACGAAAGCCCACAGTAAATAAGTGACCTATATGTTAAACACAAGTGAAGCCTGGCCACATGTAGAACGCCATTTCCACGTATGTATACAATCTCACCTCACAATTCTGTGAGGTAGTTAAAAATTGAAATTCATTTAAACAAATAATGTAACTTTAACTATCTTGGTCTCCAGCAGCTCAACACCATGGAGACAAGGCTATGTATTGCAAATCTTAAATCTTGCTCGGCATCAGAGAAAATTGATAGGTTTGTATGGATTTGGGGTAAGGTTGACTGGTTTCAGCCAACATCACAATAAAAAAAAATACAATTGGAGAAAGTTAGTTTGATACAATTACTTGATAGTACATCCACACCCCAACTGCTTGCTGTCTTGGCATGTGTGATTGCCACTTTCACCTCTAACTTCCAGTGTTAGGCGGATGACCCACAACCATTTTTCAGGCTTCATTCAGCCACCTCTTCCTCCTTGCTCATGTCTGACTGTCTGTCTGCAATTCATTTATGGTGTGCTGGAAACGACCTCTGCCTCAACGCCTGTAAGACTGAGATTGTTGGCATTGGGACCCCTGCTCCTGCTTTCGCACTTTCTCTGGCCGACCTCCCTTGGCCCTGTGCCCGCACCCACCTGCAAGGCTAAAAACCTTGGCCATCTTCGATCCACTCTCTCCTTCTCCTCTCACATTTCGGACATCTCTAAAAAGTAACTATCAGCTAGACCTCCTCAGAGGTACTCTTACCATTTCTCACTTCCCCCAGCGGCTCACTGTCTCCAGAGCCCTGGTTCTCTCTACGCTGGACTACTGCAACAGCCTCTTCCTCCACCTCTTTGCTTCTGCTCTGTGCCCTCTGCTACTCATCCAGAACAGAACCGAAAAACTTTTCTTTGGCCTCAAGCCCAGGGACTGCATCTCTCTGGTGCTGAAATCCCTTCACTGGCTCCCTTTGGTGCTGCTAGGATCAAGTTAAAGACCCTCTGCATTGTCCACAAGGCTTTCTGCGACCTGGGACCTACCTATCTGCAACAATGCCTACCTAAATACTGTCCGCCCCCCGCACCCCCACCCCCCGGTCATCTACCGCCAACCTTCTGCTAGTGAGCCGTTTCTCCAAGCAGAGATTTTGCAGGAGATCCTTTTCCTCAGCAGGTGCCTCTCTCTGGAATAGCCTTCCTGCCGCCCTCTGTCTTGAGCCTGATCTTAAGTTCTGGAAACGCCACAAGACCTTCCTGTTCCTTCTCTCTCTCCCTCTACCCTGCTAAACTAGCTCTCTGCGGTTTCCGTCCCTCCCTCCTCTTCCTTACAGTTTGCTGACTGGCCGCCTGTTGTACCTCAGTCTCACAGGTCTCACAGGTCCCAGGCACCCCCGCTAGTCCTCTCTCGCACTTGCCTCAGTGCCCTGCATTCCCCCAAATTCCCCCCCCCGCTCACCACACTTGGGGAAATAACCCAAGAGTGGCTCTCTGCACTTATCTCAGTCTCCACCGACTGGTTGCACTTGCACCTCCCCCTCCCTGTGACCGTCTGTGCACTTGCACAATCCGAGTGCACCGTGCTGAAGATCGTCTCTCTCCCTTGTCTTCGCCCCTTAATTGCACTTGGTGCAACTGCAGGATCGTTGTTGGGCCCATTTGCTGTGTCTCAACTGTTAAATGTATCATGCACTTACTCTGCCTGCGTAGATGACAATTATCGTCTCAGAATTTCAAGGGCTCTGAGCGACTGTTTTTCCCCTTGTTCCCACCCTCCTTGAGCGCTTTGAAACACTTGCCTTTTGTATAAGCGCTTTATAAATAAACAATAACATACCAACTACCCTGTGCAGGTTTGTGGCAGTGAATGTGCTGGATATGTTTAGGTCATTCAGTTTAAACAATGGGCAACTTATTTGCTTAGGTTTCATTTGGAGCCGTGGCCCTTTGGTGCCAATATCATTTTGTTAGTAGAGCCATGCGAGAAGAGAGACTAGCTCCTTTCTGTGCGCGGCAGGTGTCAGTTTTGTATGGAATTCGTGCCTCCACCAGAAAGAGTGCATTGTTTAATGTGCGGACTTTGAATAAAGAGAGACTACATGTGACAAGAGTGCAGTCAACTTCTGCAGTAGCGCTGTAAATCTGGAATGTTTTCTCTGTTTACATGTGCTTATTATCTGTTTTGACTGTAATGTTTCCAACAAACTAGTCCTATACCTTTGGACACTCGGTTAAATAGAAGTGCACACATGAGGACCCATCCAGCCTGCCCATTTGCAGCTTGCCGCAACACGGTTACCAATTTACTCTCCAACTGTCTTTTTACTCGTACTCCATAAATGCACTAAAAGTTAAAATGGTAAACTCCAACCTGACATTTTAAGACACATGCGCCTGCCCTTTTTGCGTTTAACACACAACTTGGCAGTAGCTACAACAGACAATCCTAACTGTCGCTGGGCCGTGTAAACATTACTTTTTTGAACCTCGCCATTGCCTCCTTCCTGAAGAATTATGCATGGTTTTGGAACCAACTTTGAAGTTGTTTGCAGTAACCAAGGTGTAGTGTTGTCTCCCCGCCCCCCTTTAAGAATGACTGTTTTTTCCTTGCAGCGTAGCGCTCTAACTTGCCAGATATTGACGGCTGAAGCAGCCTTGAGAGGGACCCCGCGCAGTTGCGTTCTCGTTCCTGCATGTCAAGAGTGCCAAATCCCTCACTGCGGCTGTTAGTAATGCGATTAGTTGACACGGACTCGCTTATCTGTGCAGGCCTTGATGCTCAATCTACTCCATATAGTAAGAAACATGGTCTGTCTCTGGCAAGAGTGCATTAAGACATGGATTTATTGAATTTCTCAGTGGAGCTTGCCCTGTGCGCGCACAGTGACCGAAGTGGCTTCTGAGAGCTGGTCAAGCCGTGGGTGGACTGGGAATC
Source organism: Ambystoma mexicanum (assembly GCF_040938575.1). Lineage (NCBI taxonomy): Eukaryota > Metazoa > Chordata > Amphibia > Caudata > Ambystomatidae > Ambystoma > Ambystoma mexicanum. Next base: position 894,024,480 of record NC_090929.1, read on the forward strand.
AAGGGACCCAGGAAATGTTTTTCAAAGGGACACCTTTTACACTGTGGAAGAAACCAAACCCCTCGAAGTAGGTTTTGGGGGAATTCTCCCATAAGAACACTTGGAAACAATGGGTCTACATTGTGAATTTAAACGTATGAATATAGCAGCGATTCTCGTTATGAGGAGAGATGATGGAGAAAAAGGGTAGAGTGCATGGGAACCCGCACTAAAGCGGCACAGGGTGCAGAGGCATAGCAGGAAATCTCAAGTGTTCGCTGTAAACCAGGCCGCCACTTTGGTAATTAACTGGGAGGCCTCTGTGCCTTTGCTTCTGTAGTTAATTGAAGAATTGCGCGTCGCGAGCTTTTCTGAAGGACAGGTGTCTGGCTGGAGCTCTTTGGAGAGTGTGCAGTAGTTGCATAATAAGAGGGCCTGCAATGCAACAGACCCATGCCTATTGCCAGTGCAAAGTAGGGTGGCTTGCGGAGGAGCGGTTGCTGCATGTTGTGCTTCCCATTGACCATTTGTGGAATAAGCCTGCGATGTAAAACTCGTTTTCCTGCACTTACTAGGACCACCGGTTCTGCCCCAGAATGTTCGAAGCACTGGTGCAGTTATGCTTTGCATTTTAAGGTATTGCCATAACCGTGGTGTGAATGTGAAATGCAAAAAAGCAAGGAGGTGTTTAAATTGCCATGATTTGAAAACTTCACTTGTCACCACAACGCATGAATGCTCCATATCGATGCAAACTTGTTAAAATTGGTATTAGCCACAGTGTCAGCCAGCGAGAATTCTCCAATTTTAAATTTAATTGGTCATTTAGTTAAGGATGCATTGCAGTTGTTACAGCAGATCTCAAATATGTATTTTCACTTATTGTCTCGCTAGCTTACACAACATTGTAATAAAACTAACAAAGCACAGTTAAACTAAACAACAAACAAACTTTGCATACCGAAACCAGGCTCATCTAACAGTTAAGCGTGGGTTGATGCTCTGGGGTGTGTAGAATCATGGAAGCCATAGGTTATCCGGCAGGTGGGGAACCAACCGCCTATATGCACCTGGCCCGGAGGCCCAAGGGGACTCTTAGTCATGTGCAGCGTCCAAAGATGACTAAGTCTGGTCCTTCATGGCGGTTTATCGTCAAACGGGTGAAACATGGTGACAACCAGTAATTTCCACGCTTCATAAGTGTCTGCACGGTGTCCTTACGAGTTGGTAATGACATAGCCCAGGCTCTTGTTTCTGTTTCACACCAGGTTTCAAAGTCATGGAGCCAGAGTTTATATTGGGAGCCCTTCGGTAACTTACATGGCATGGCAATCCGTCGTTTAGCCAGTATGCAAGCTTGGCCCATTGCAACATATTTGTATTTGCTGTGCTTCGAGTATGCACCTTGTAGACACTCCAGTGTATTCCAAGAGTTTCTGACGACACCAGCCGCCCTGCATGCCCGTTCAATTTGGGACCAAAAGGCCTGCACTTTAATACATTTCCAAAACGCATGCATGAGATCTGCAGTGTCCTGGTGGCACCAGGGGCATGTCGGTGTTGCATCTTAATTAAAATTAGCTACTCTGCTGGGGGTCATCTATGTGCGGTGGCGCACATTGATTTGAAGTGGTCTGAACCTAGCATTTCTTGACACAGTGCCTGGGGAAGTTAAGCACCTGTTCCCACTCTGTCTCTGTAATGGCAGCACCCATGTCCGCCTCCCATCTCAATTTCAGATTGGGGTTTCGAAGACTGACTCCCCCCAGTGAGCAACTATGCAGCCTGATTGCTGGCCTCCATCCATCTTCTAATGTGTACATCAGTGACTGAAGTTCTGTCTCCTCCAGTTCAGCCACCCCTTTCACTTTCATGCATCTCAGGAACTGTCCTATGGGCAGGCCTGTCTGGTGCGGTAAATTATCCAGATCTGTAAATTGGCCATTCTCATACATGTCCCCCCACATGTAGATCTCCCATTCCTCCCAGAACCTTGCAACCCCCAGGTCCTCTGTCTGAGCACACGTCGGCCACTATTGGCACATTGGGCGAGTATGGGTGCTGTATTTTGAGTATCTTCTTTGCTCTGGACCATATCTGTCTGCCCAGTCTTACCAACATTGGGAGCGAGTTCACACAGCATACCGGTGAGCCAGCTGGCGGAGGAGCTGGACGTCAATCTTGACTTCATCTATCTTTGAATCCAGGGAGGATTGCAGGGCAGCTATCGCCGCAAGGACTTGGCTTTTGTGTGGAGCTGTGCGAGTCTGGTTGGTCTGTGCTCCCTGTGTGCGAGATATTAAAATTTCTTCCTCCGACTCACTGGTTCTGCTGACCTTGTCGTTTCTTGTCTGTGGAGTCAAGATGGTACCACAGTAGCAAGCATGCCTCCTCGTCTCGGTTGTCAGTGCATGAGGGTCCTGTGCACTTTTGCACCACACGTAAGCTGTAGTTCCCGGTCTTATGATTTCTTTCAGAGGCTTCGCGGATCTAGTTCGAAAAGGGCACTTCTTCCTTGTCTTTTCCGGTCTAGCTGCCTTTCTTCGCCATTTGAACTACCATCCTGGAATAGCTGCTTCCTCGTGCGTTTGTCCTTGCTCAAAGTGTGCTCTCGTACCCCGCCTTTTAAGAGGGCCATCCTATGTGTAGTTAGAGTCAATTGCCTGACTCTGCCTGACCCTTGTGTTGGGACACGTCCGGTAAACGGCTCTTGCATTAGTCCATTGTCTTTCACAAAGGGTTTGTGTCGGAAAAGGGGGTTGAGCTTCTTAGTAACATGTTACATGGAAGGGGATACCGCGTCTCACCCGTCGGTGTCCCACTTTCACTCCCTGAAGTCCCCCCATCCAGGTGATCTTCCCCCACTAGTCCTCCCCCAGGAACTAGATCCAATAGCGATGGCTGTGTCCTGGCCACATAGATAACAGATCTCCGGGCACTAGCACTTCAGGTTTCTCACACCTTGCACAACAAGTAAGGGGGTTGAGCATCAAATATGAGAGACTGCCCTGTGCAACACCGACTGCACCCAGCTACACAGAACCTTGCATTGAAAACTGTTTTCAGAGTATTTTTTATCATCTCTATTTATTTGTGTCCATTCATGCAGCTCACCTTTACATTTTGCACTCATCTCACTAATGTCCTCAGCTGTACAGAAAAGTGCTGTATTTGTGTTCATTTTATGTCCCGGGTGCAAATAAATTCGGGTGACATTACAATAAGAAGTACAAAATTGCTAAACCGTTGGCAAAGTAGACAACCCTAAACTTTGTTACAGAAAATCTAATACTCCTACGTCCTGTCCCCTTTCCTCCATGCTTGTGGGCCATTTCATCCTTCGGGACGGGACCAGAGCACTTTTAAATAGCATCAAAAAAAGAATGTTGTGTCCCTCTTTTATGTTTACGCAGGGCCACTGCACGTTACCGCAGTCCCGTCTTCCTGAGCTCTGCCCCACACATCGCCCTTCAGTCCTTTATTCCGCGCGGTCTGGGTTGGACGCACTTGTATCACAGGGAATATTTTTCTTTTTGTTCCTTTGCCCTTCATTCCTGCTCCGGTTCCACGGTCATCTTGTCCATCCGTCTATGCCAGAGCATTTGGGATTCCTGTCGTGTTGATTGTGCGAACGTCATTTAGCGAAGGTGGATCCCCACTGTTTGCCTGGAGTGCTTGGGCCCGGAACACGGTTGGGACTCGTGCTTCTACTGCGACTCCCTCTGTCTGGGCACACAAGCGTCTGCTTGTCAGGTGGGTAGGTGTTTCAACGCGTTCCTCCACCACATCTACAGCAGTTAATTGAAGAAAAAAGGAAACCGCCTTTTTAGGACATCCGAGCCAGGGGACTTCTTCCCAGGGTCTTCTGGGTCTGGGAGGGGCTCAAGCTGCTCTATTACCAGGGATCTCCCTGAGGTGTCCCGAAAGGGATCCAATGGGTGCTCTGGAGATTGAGGTGCTCCCTTTTGAGGGTCCTGGCTTCAGGGGGTGACTCTAAGCCTTCCGAAACTCGGACCTGTGGGGGAACCAATCCTGCTGAGGGAGCAAAGAAGCCGATCAAGCACCAGAAGTCTTCCAGTACCATCTCTGCCAATGGTCCACCACTTGGGGCTAATGCATCAGCAGTCCCTAAGGTGTTTCAGAAACACTCTAGATCTGCTAGTACCGGTTCTGATGATGATCCTTGTCACAAGGCTAAAATCGCACATAAGACCCCTGACTCTCATGTGGTGACCAGGGCCTCACAAAATGGCGGTCCAACCCCTGCGGTCCATGGTGGCCATTTTGACTATCTCTTACACCAACGTTCACCACGGCTGGTGCTGAGGGACCTGTTTTTGGGGCAGAGCAGCCTTTTCCACGTTTTGTGGATAATAACCAGTTACTCCCACCAATGGATTAGCGTGCTCCGTCTTTGCTGCCACATAGTCTTGCTTCCTCCTGCGTCCCCGCCTTTGATCTATGTGGATCCTGTTGGTGGGGGACCATCCTGGAAACCATCTTCTTTGCGATCCTGGGGGTATGCCCCTTCCGAGCGGCCTCTGCCGACTCCAGGGCCTAGACCCTCATCTGAGGATGTGAATTTTAGCAAATTTTAGACGCTTATGCATTCTGATCCCATGAAGACCACCTTCTTTAAGGATTTATTTAAGGAAATGCTCTGGCAATCCCCATGCAGGTTCCGGTAGTGGACCCTCCTCCACCTCTCCCTGTGGGACCATCTCCCCCACTGCCTCCCCTTTTCGCTGTAGAAAAGACTTTGGTTGCTCTGCCAACCCCCCTTTGGGGCCTGAGGTGCCACGTGCGGCGCATCAGTCTTCTGGTCCCACCTCACTGGATTAGGACCAGGCGGAAGAAGCCCCGCCTGCTCTTAAGAGCCTTTCACGACTGCTGGATATGATGGCACTGCTGGACATCCCATACCCGATCTCCAGCTCCACAAGAGGGAGTACTTTCTGGAGCCGTAACTCTGTCGAGACCGGAGCGCACCGGCCTGTTCCTTCAGAAGGACGTCCTTGCCAAGGCCTGTAAGGTCTGGGGAAAAACCTCATTCCGGGCAGCACCTAAACAAGAACATTGATGCTCGCTATAAGCTTTACGCGTCTGAGGACATAGCCTTGTCTACATGCCCGCTCCCCTCGTCAGCGGTGGTGGCAGCACCTACGCTCCAGTCAAAGCCAGCCTCTGCATCCTCCACTACAACGTCTAAGATCCTTTCCAAGGAAGACAAGCTTCTTGACGCCAATGGGGGGAAAAGGGTTTTTCCAATTTGGCTCTTCAGCTGCGTCAGGCTAATACTGAGCTTATCCTGGCGGCTGCCAATGTCGAACTGTGGAAGGAGCTAGCAGAGTTTCAGGAATGTATTCCTCCTGATAAACACAGACTTCAAGGGCAGCTTATCTGATGCCATGGTTCTGGCGCAGGATCTACTTGAGGTTGCGGCCCATCACGTAGACACCTCCACTCGAGGCCTTATGTCAGAGTAGATATTGCCCGCCAAGCGTAGCTGCATGCTACGAAGTTTTTGAAGGAAGTTCAGGACAAGGTGCTTGATCTCTCCTTCGAGGGTAAAGAACTGTTCCACTCTTCCACGGATGAGGAACTCACGAAAGACAAAGGCAAGTACTCCAACTGCCAAGTCCTTGTCTGTCCTTGCAAAATCTCCAGCAAAGGCACCTTCTACTCAGAGGTTGGGGTCTCAAACGAGGGCCTTCTCTGGTTTCAGAGGTTTTTAGGACCGCATGCGCACCGAGCAGATGCTCCAGCTGGTGGGCCCTGCCGTAAACGGCAACAGCAAGGCAGCTGGTTTTTCTCTTGGCCAACAGCCTCCTCTTCAGCAACGGTTGGTCTCTCTGCCGATAAAACATCTAAATATTTTCCATTGGTTGCACGAGACTCCGGTGGGAGGACGAATTTCGTCTTGTTTGGAGGCGTGGCAGACTATCACAGAAGACTGATGGGTTTTGTCAGTCGCTCGGGTGGGCTTCCGCTTGCCCCTTGCCCTCCTCTCCAGCAGGCTTGGCGCCCTCCCTCAGAGCATTAGGTACAGAAACGTCTAGATCTCAGAGCAGTGGAACCTGTTCCCTTGAGGGAGCAAGGGGAGGGCTATTACTCCTGTCTGCTTACAGTACCCAAACCCAACCAGGCTGGCCGGCGCACGGTCCTTGTCCTCTCCAAGTTCAATATCTTCCTATCCCAAGAAAAATTCAAGATTACGCCCTGCCAGATAAAGTCCTCTCTCCGGAAGGGTGATTGGCTCAGTGTGGTAGACCTTCAGGATGCATACATGCACATTCTGATCTGGAGCCCGGATCCAAAATCTATGCGGCTCTCCGTGGGGATGGAACACTTCCAGTATCGCGTGCTTGCGTTTGGTCTGAGCTCGGCACTGCGTGTCTTTACAAAGATGTCGGTCATCGCAGCGTTCCTTAGACTGCAGGGGGTTCATGTATATCAATACTTGGACGATTGGCTCCTGCGCAGTCCTTGCCCACAGGCCGCTATGGCCAATCTTCCTTCACTCCTTCAGATCCTGTTGCATCTTGGGCTGTCGGTGAACTGGCGGAAGTAGTCTTATGGTCGCTCAAGACCTGGGTTTTCCGTTGGGATACCGTCAGTACCAGAGTGTTCCTGACAGAGGACACGATTGTGGACCTTTTCACCACGTGCCAGCACTTCCTGCAGTCCTCTCACATGTCAGCTTGGTGGTTCCAGAGAGTCCTGGGCCTCAGGGCCTCTTGCGTGTTAGCTCTACCTCTTACACAACTGGAAATGTGGCGCACTGAGCTTGCTTTTCGGAGGTGCTGTTCCCAGGCTAGGCAACCGGATTTCAAGAGGATTCCAGTCCCACCCTTCGTGATGGCGGATCTTCAATGGTGGTCATCTGCCAGCAACCTTTCAAGGAACGGTTACTGAAGACTCCTCCCTTCTGGGGTGGGAAGCGGCACTGCGTCACCTCGAGGTGTACGATTGTGGACGCCTCAGGTCAGGCAATTCCATATCAATTACCAGGAGCTCCTGTCTGTTTTTCTGGCGCTGAAGGCTTTTCAACCCTTTATCACCAACAGTGTGGTTTGAATTTGCACAGACAATTATGTAGCAATGTTTTACATCAACAATCAGGGGGAGACTGGGGGGACACCAAGTCTACCCTCCTGGTGGACCTTGTTATCCAAATTTGGTATTGGGCTCTCCAACACAATTTCTGGCTCCAAGCTGTGCACATTCCGTCACATCAATGTGGCTGCAGAATCCCTCAGCCGCCAATCTGCAGCGAGCTATGAGTGGGAGATGAACACTGATGTTACCACCAAGATCTTTCAGCAATGGGGTACTCCAGAGGTGGACCTCTTTGCGACAACCTTGAACAAGAAACTTCCTCTTTATGCTTCCAGGGAAAGGCTCAGAGTGTCTGCCCGGGGGGACGCCCTTGCGATCCTGTGGGACAACATGAAAGTGTATGTCTTACCTGCTTTTGCCTTGATTCATCGGTGACTTTGGAAACACAGGAGTGCATCGAAATGCTCTCTCCTCTTCATAGCTCCTTGGTGGCCAGCCAGTTTCTGGTTTTCTGGACTGCAGCACCTGTCTGTGTCCTTCCCGATCAGGTTACTGCAGATTCCCGACCTTCACCAGATCAATCACCATTAGTGGCACCCCTTCCCACAATTGTTCAGCTTGGCGGCCTGGTGCCTGAGTTCCGATCATTAGCGCAGTTCATCCTCTCTGAGGACAACATGCATATAATTCAAGCAGCAAGAAAGCCCTCTACAAGAGCTCAATACAGGAGCAGGTGGCTCGGTTTTTGCCATTGGTGTCTAGCGAAAGAGCTTGATCACATGCATGCTTCTATTGACAGTGTTTTGTCCTTTGTAGCTGTCCTTGCAGCCTCTGGCATACATATCATATCATGCAGGACATATTTGTCCGTCATTGCAGCTTAGCTGTGTACAGACAGCTGCTCCTTTTTGCTAGCTAATCCAATCGTCAAGACACTTTGCAGGTCTGCTGCATCTTTTTCCACTGGTTCGGGCCCCTCGCCCCAAATGCGATCTGAATGTGGTCCTCACTGCGTTATGTCATAAGCCTTTTGAACCCATGGCCACTACCAAACTCAAGTCCCTGTCTTGTAAGGTGGCCTTTTTGATTGCGGTAACATCTGCAAGACTAAGTGAGCTTCAGGCTTTTTATGTCGAACATCCGTTCCTAACTTTCCGTAAGGATAAGGTTGTGCTTCGCACTCACCCTTCCTTCCTAAAGTGGTTTCTGAATTTCATTTGAACCAGTCAATATTTTTACTGGTCTTCTTCCCGAAACCGGTCTCTGATGCCGAGAGGGTCCTGCATAACCTAGACGTCAGACGGGATCTGAAGTTCTACCTAGATCGGACGAGCAAACTCAGAAGCTCTTCACAACTGTTATGTTTGGTGACAGCCTTAAAGCATCCATCTCCCGCTGGAGAGCTTCATGTGTTTCCGAGGCCTACAAGATTCAAGGGCTTCAACCACCAAAGGGCATTCATGCACAACTGGTCCGGGGCAAAGCGGCTGCTGTTGCCTTCCAAAAGTACGTCCCTTGGGATTTCATTGCCAAGGCGGTTACGTGGGGCTCCCCATCGGTTTTTTGCAAACATTACTCAGACCTTCCAGGCTTTTGCGGCATGAAATGGCAAATTTTGCGGCATGAAATGGCAAATTTTGCGGCACAAATATTTATCTATTGCGGCATTTTTGCGGGACATTTTGTATTAACTGGAGGGTGTAAGATTGCCACATTGCAGGAAATAGGCACAGTGCAAGACTACAAGAGAGACAGGGTATCATTATTATGTATCTTTTGTATTAATTTAATAGGAAGAGTCCCAGATGTCTTTTGCATGGCAGAACAGTGTTTGATTTGGCTACATTTCTGGTTTAATGTTCATGCCTATTTAATAGTATTAACTAAATTGATCATTATCAACTGTAATGCTGAAAATATTCCCCTTCTATGTTCTCCAATCCCCCAAACACCCACACACCTCTCACCAACACACATCTCACCAACTCTCTATTACAACTTGCAATACTTAACCTCTCACTCTGTCATACAAATACTCACGTGCTAGGTCACACTGTCAAGTCATCTTGGTGCTAATTACGGTATCGCAATTTGCGGTACCGTAATTACCGCCTTCCCCATTCCCATTATGCCCTATGGGGCAAAAATGGAAATGGGGAAGGGCCATGGTGAAATGGGCAAGTACCGCCCTGCCAACCTTGGAATGGGGTGGAACTTCCGCATTTCACCATGGTGGACTCGTTACAATAATACCGGCAGCAACCATGGTGCTAATAGCACCTTGGTTTAGCGCCGGTGTTGTAATGAGGGCCCCTGTCATGCAGTGGCAGCCCCAAATCCCGTGCGCGTAGGGTTGCCTACAATTTCTGCACATTTAAAAGTGCACCTTGCTTGGAAATGAGGGATGCACTTTTAAATTGACAGAAACACCACTTTATTTGATCAAGGAGGTGAAAAAGGCCATCTGAATGGGTGCACATATAAAATGTGCCCATTCATGTGTCCCTTGTGGATTGGGCTGCACTTTTTTGGGGCGCAAGTGATGAGATGTTAGTGCATTTCATTTCTTGTGTAAAACAGTAATTTTTGCAGATTATTTTTAAAAAAAATGTAAAAAAAAAGTTTTTTTTTTTTTTAAGATGGTGTTTTTGCACAAAACGGCCGTTTTCGCAGCATTTTGCGGGATCGCAAAATCGCTATAAACTGGAGGGTCTGATTACTGTCTCGACTTGAGCTCTCTGGCTGATGCCCAATTTTGCCAGGCAGTTAAGAATTTGTTCCAATAAGGGGCTTTTCTATCCACCCGCAATACCTATGGTTAGTGCTAGGGTATCGCCCATAAGTATGGAGGAAAGGGAAAGGGACGTAGGAGTATGACAAAGTTACTCTCCGGAGTGACTACCTTACTCCTAGTTCCCTTTCTTCCATAAACCCGCCCGCTGGCCCCTCTAATAAGTAGCCTCTATTGTTGCTTAAATGGTCTTAAACCTGGCGATTAAAAAAGGATAGAAAAGTACAAAAGATTACATTTTTTGATGCTATTAAAAACTGCTCTGGTTCCGTCCCGAAGGATGGAATGTCCCACAAGTATGGAGAAAAGGGCACTATGGACTAGGAGTATGGTAGTCACTACAGTAACTGTCATTAATTGTACTGTACATTGTTAACATCTGCCAGAAAAATATTCATGTCCTGGGTTTCCTGCTCTACAAGGATTATTTTCCATTCTGGAGGAAAAGCTAAGCCTTTTGGCTTTAGCTTGGCTCTCTAATCGTCACAATAATAAAATACCCTGGTCACAAAAAATAGTTTAGGAACCATAACGAAAATGTATCTTGGAGGTTCGATGGGATCGATCGGACGCGCGCTTGCGAGCATGCCATGTAGATTCCCGTCTGGCCTCCAAGTGATCTATATTCGGGGTAAAAACACCGTTTTGTTTTCTCAAATTAGTCTGGTCTAAAGGTTAGTTGCTAATTGCGAATACAAGCGGCGCTATGATGGGCGTCACACACAGATACTAAGCTGAGAAGGCCGGCTAGTGGTGGCGACTTTATCTGGGAAAAGGGGAAGAGTTAAGTGGCTGCCTTTTGTCCCAGACAGCTCCGCTGTAATGACAAGGTGTCCTTGCTGCAGACTCCGCGGTGAGCTGCTGTCTGCCTTCCCCACTGCTTGTGCGCAGTGGAAGCCCGTAAATCACGAGCTCTTCTGCATCATTCTGCACCGCCGGGAGCCCAGAGGCAACTCTAGTGCTCGCGCGCTGCAGGGGAGGGGCGGGGAGCACTCGGAAAATAGAGGATGCTTTAAAATGATCAACCCCAGTGTGCTCTCGGTCACCTCACTCCGATTCAGAAATTCCACTGTAAGGCGCAAACCATTTAAAGACAACATATTATTCCCTGTCTGTATCTGCAAATGTGTGTGTATATATTTATTTTCAGTCTAGCACGTCATCAGTTTATATTGTACCCAATTCGCACATAGTTTCTAGCAAACCCAGGCAGAGCTGTTTTCATGTGGACATGTGAGTAGGTCACACAGTCCTATTTTGAAAATTTCTGGGACTTGTAGTTTTCCTCAGTAATTCTTGGTAAAAGTGATGGGGTGGGGAGGCTCTCACCTACGCAGTGGGAAGTTAGATCACAGGAAGTCAACGTATCCTAAAGTGAAATATACAAACTTGATAACGTTTCTTTTCCAGTTGTTGAAGGTGCACAGGACAAATGAGCATTTTTGCCAAGAGAACAGATTTTCCTAGAACATTGCTGGGCAAATCTAAAAGGTGTGAAACTTTTTTTCTTATACCCAATAATCTATAGCAAAACATGTCCTGTACAGCAGAAGGGCACCAGGAAACAGTTTACAAGTTTATGATGCGAGATTCCTGTGGTCTTGTAGCGGCATGATGTGGATTTGAATCCCAGCAATTACTTGACAACACGCATGAGGGGATAAAAACGGGGCCAGCGCCGTCCACATGTGTGTTCCTTTAACTTGTTCCTGGGTTTTCCTAAATTTGAAATGGGAAAGAAACTGCAAGTCCCAAAACTCGTAAAAACAAGACTGGGTGTCCTCAACACATTGTCTGTTTAAACTTCTTGCCAGCTACCAGATTACCGGTTTACAGTATGCACATGTAGAATTTGCGTGGTGCTCGAGACCCACTCACTCTGTCTCTCTCACACTCGCTCTCTCTCACACTCGCTCTCTCTCTCTCTCTCACACTCGCTCTCTCACACTCTCTTAATTTAACAATCTCTGGGAGCTTGACCTGTCCAGCAAGCACCAATGTACACCACTCAAGTATACTGTTGGCAAACTATTGCAAATTGGCTCCACACTTCCTTTGTGAAACCCTTCTTGTACTGCTCAAAGTGAAAAAACACAGAGCCGATCACTGTGCCCCCACAGAAGAAAATTTCAAGCTGTGCCATGAGCCTTGGAACCCTCCCTTGCTCCATTCCATCCCAACCGGTGCAAGCCCTAAGCATGACCTCTAATCTCCAGGTCAGGAACATGATGCATACTCGGCAGGATTCATAAGATACTGTAGCCTTCTCTGTCCTGGGTTCACAATTCTGTTTACAACATTGCAAGGTGCAAGACTTGCTGTGCCTTGCACCGCTGGGCATGGTCTTGAACTCATTGTGCTGTACATGCAGTGCCCAGGGCCATAATAAAATCCTTGGCAGTTTTTCCCGCTCCATGCCCCACAAGTAAAGTTTCCAAAGGGGTGTGTTAATACAGATGGCTCAAACGTGCACCCCTTATGCATGCACAATCTAGTCTGCTTTGCTAGGTAGTTATTGCAGTACTATTTACACTCTTTAATAAAGGTCATAGCACCTGTCCCTTGGTCAAGCCTAGACGTGGCCGGCTGTAACACCAAATGAGCTCACACTACCCAGGTCTACTAGGTCATGATCAAACTTTCACACCATCCTCTCCTGTTTATGTGGGTTTGCCACAAAGGGCTGTTAAAAGCTTGTTCCAAGCGCTGCAAAGGCATAGTCCATCTCTGTTTTTCTGAGTGTCCATTTGGGGACAGTAGAAACCGATAGGTTCTTGGGTGGGTGCTGCATTGATTGGTTCACTCGAAGACTGGGAAAGACTAATCAAAAGTTGAGGCAGTTGTCGGAAACTTGATGGATCAAGGTCTGCCTAGTCTCTGAGTTGAGTGTGAAGACTCTGGGTTTTTACACTCTTCTCTGGGTTTCCGGTGAAGAGCGTGGCGTTTCTGGGTTGTTGGCAGTCTCAGCAGCTCTGCCTACCCATGCCTCCATACGATTGGCCACAAACGGACAACTAATGGCCTTTCACATGGAGGTATGGGTAGAGACACAATATGCAGCAAATCCCGGCCATCCCGGCCATACCTGGTGTCCCGATTAGTGTCCTTGACCCCATCCACAGAACGGGATAGTGTTTAACTGTTTTTTTTTCTTTTTAACCATGTGGACTGGTCAGGAGTCTTGTGTGCATGTGACATCGGATGACGTCTGTCTGTGGGATTTTGTAGTTCAAAAGTAGGCAGGCCTGTTTGGAGCATGATCTTGTAACAATAGCAGTCATTGGATTATGATCCCTAACCAAGGTTAAGTAGAGCGTACCCCCTGGTCAAAGCAAGCTTTTCATACTTATCATTATAGCTTGGGGAAGTGTAAAACTGCTCAGTGGTTCAATTGCAGCACACGGCTTGGTGCCAGTTCTGAGGACCACAGTTCAGATATGACATTTCTCTGATCTAGGTTTTTGTTGCCTATTACTGTTTGGGACTAAACTAAGATGACCAAACTTTACACTTTCTTGCCCAACAAGCTCACGGCAGTGATGAAGGATGATGTCCTACGTGGAGAGTTTGGAGTCATCCCACAATGTCTTTCAGGGAGATGAAACCATCTCAGCAGTTTACATGAGATCATAAATCCAGTTGGCTCCCTACTAGTTCACCATCCAACTGCGAGCCAAATTGGACTTCAGCACAAATGGAAAAAAAATAAACACAACGGGAATGTGGGGGGAAAAAAGAAGGAATTTTCGGTCGGGTGTGGTGCTAAAGAAAAATGTATGATTTAATTAATATAACATGGGACCCTAATTAAATAATGTCACCGTTACCTGTAATTCATTACACGGCAGGTCGGCTGCCTGGAGTGGGGAGGGGTGGTAATGTGCATTGACACCCAAAGGCATCCTTGTTCTGGTTGCCAGATGTGTTAACTTGAAACCAGAGATGCTTGGTGGGGGAGTGTAATGTGAGCCCTTTCTTGCAGAAAGTAGCCGCTAGCAACCATATTTTGGGAGCGCACAGAATCCAAACTCTAGGTAAGCAGAGGTTAAGAGTCTTGCACATTTTGAGCAAAGGGCGAGGAAGTAGTGGTTTGAATCCTAGACGATTGTTTCCCAGTTTTTGGACCGTGTGGGTTTTGCAGCCCGTTAAATGCAGTGGTTCTTGATTATTGCATTGAGAGTCAAGATGAACAATTTGTTGCTGCTGTGTGTGGCACATGTAAATGATCAATTGAATCACGATTCATAACCTACTTTTTTTTGTTCTACGTATTGTATTGTTTCAGGCATAAATGCAACCATGCATGCCGTTGCATGAAGAAACGTGTAGAAGGCCTATTGAAGAAAGAAAACCACTGCACGGGCTAGGGGAGGAGTGAATTGGAAGGAGGAAAGAGAAGTCTATGGATCAATGTGGGCGGAGGAGATGAAGAGGAAAAATAATTACTGACTACAGCTCTCCCAAATATGAATGGCAATGGGGGATACGTTAAGCAAACACTATGATGGAATAGCCTGTCATCAAGCCAGTCTAGTCATAAAAGCTTTCCTGGGTAATTACGAGGGGTGTTTGTATTTGGAGTGGGGTTAGGGGGTTGTAAGTCCACAATAACAGTAATGGTGCAATATTAAAGAGAATTGGAGCTCGTTAATACTAACAAGTAACGAGAATGTTAGCCTACTAGATTATTCTCCTGAAAAGACTGAGCCAATCATTTCTGGATCAGAACTTGGGATCTTCAGGCTACACCTTTTTGCAGTGGTCGCCAGAACCACAGAGCTCTTATTTTATTTATTGGACATTTGTATGGTGCCTATACACAAGTGTTTCCAGGTGCCACAAGACGAGATGGAGGGAACAAGGGAATAACAACCAAACAAAAGACGGTTATATTGACTTTGTGATAATCCTACCATGCAAGGGCTTGAGAAGGTTGTAAGTGCAGTGGATATGGGGGGTGGGGGGGAGTGCTGGGTGGGCCAACAAGGCAAGTGCCTGGGGGAGGGGGGAGTGGTTGGAAAGGGAGGATTAGTGCAGTGGGCAGGGTGGACTGAATTGGGTTAGACCGGGAAAGGGAGTCAGAGGGCAAGTTCAGGCTAAGGGTCCAGGTGGGGGATGGTCTGGCCCCTCTGACTCTGAATTGCCAGCCCCCAGTCTTAGTGAGGGAGGGTGAAGATATTCTTTAGCTAGCATAGTCAATGTGTAGTCATCATGACTCCTAGCCCAAAACATCGGGATAGCCCCTGGTTGCTCCTCTATACCCTCAACACCTTCTCACTGGTTAAACACATGCTGTCATCTGGCTTCTCCCAAAGGTCTGCTGATAGACCTCAGATGATCTTATCCTTTTAACGCCAACCTCTTCACTTGTATCAGTCTTCTGTCTATCTGCCACTGGATGAATTGTCTATGTATGTTGATTCTTACAAAACTCCACGGTCCTAGGCAAGGTGTCGTCATGTCTCGTAAGAGCTCTTGGAGCACCAGAGAACTGAGGTATGACCGTCCAGCTATTTTGGGGGAAAGGGGCAGTCTTTAAAGCTTAATGAAACTTTCTCTGGTCCGTTTCTGTTCTCGGAGTTGGGAGGTTGTTCCACAGTCCTGTTGCAAACGCTGAGAAAGCGCTGTCTCCTGCTCCGAATCTTAGTTCTGGGGCTAATGAGCAGATGGCAACCATTGGAGCACAAAGAGTGAGTGACCTCGGAGGTGAGGATGAAACTTGTTCCTAAAGCACTGTGGTGCTTGTCCCTCCTGGGACAGATGAACCAAAGAAAGATTTAAACTTATCCGAACGGAGGTGGCAAGTCTATGAGGAGACTGCGGAGCACCTAAAACCTGATCAAATGTCTTAAGGCAGAGCAGGAGGTGATGATAAATGCATAGTCCAAGTTAGTCGGATGGCTTCAATGGACCCTAGAAAAGAGGAAAGAAAAAATCCTTGCTGAGATCAGATTAATAAAGCCCTTAACATCAGTCATCTGACTGGCTAACACGAGTTTATGATCTAGCATTATTCGTAAATTCTTCCCGACTTTGGAGGGGTGTAGGGCAACTTCCAGCAAGAATGGCATGATTTTTTTTGCGGGGGGTTAGGGGGATTCGGCTAAAGTGGGTTTGCGGGAGGTAAGTGGTATTGCCATTTTCAACTACCATAACTTTCTTTCACAGCTAGCAGAAACCAAAAATGTGGTGGGTGGAAGAGCTGGCATTTCTCTGGGCCACCTTCCACACCACTGTTTTTTTTAGCCCGTCTGCCATTGCAGAAGGGGTCCAGCCGTATTCAAATCAGTCGGGTACTTCCACCAATGGGAGCAGACCTGCCCAAACAGAGTCAACCATGTTTGGGGATAATTGTGGTCTCATGCAGAAGGGAAGTGGCCAAGCAATTCGGGCTGGACTGCCCCATTTGGGGTGGGAGTAGGCCAGATTTGCATATGGTCTTCCCCTTTTGTAATGGCTTGGCAGGCGAAGAACGATGGAGGGTTACCCAGAGCAATGCCAGAAGTTAGGATTAATTCCAAACCTTCCAGCCATCCCCTCTTTTGTTTTGTGTATTACACAGCTAGCAGTCACTGAGATGCCAGAACATTCTTTGGAGGATCTGTAGTGCGGCTAAGCAAGAGTCGTCATCCTCTTGTCTGAAAGAGAAATGTAAGTTTTGAATAATAGGATAATGAAGAACCCCGTGGGATGGATGCCCCATGAATTATGGACCTTCCGTGAGAAAATAAGGCCTTGTGGGATCCTATGGAAATCCGTGAAGAATGGGAAAACAATTGCATGTCAATGCGCTAGTCTCCATAAGCTGCAAGCAGTTCAAAAGGTGTGGAACGAGTGTCTGTATAAATGTCTGATAGGTTGAGTGGAATGGGAGTCTGTCATCCAAAGGCCATCTAAAATGCAGGCTAGAAGCCTCCTTGCCATTTGGGGGAGACATTTGCCGGATCCAGTAAAGTGTCACTCAATGAAGGTCTACAGTTTCTTGTTTCAAATGTTTGGGTAGAAAGGCTATTTGGAAATACGGTGAAACTTGGCAAATTCTTCAGGGTAAGCTTGCGTTTTCTTAATGAGAATAGATATATGAGTGGCGTTGGTACCGTACATAGGGCAAACACCCATTGATTATGTCAGATGTTTCCCAGTAATCCACAGTATTTTCAGTAACACTTTATAAAACGCTGCTGGGCACTGTTTGCCGGGTAGCCACAGTTGCTACTGTCAACAAATCTGGTGAGACCAGGACAGACAGGGGAGCAAGAGGTTAGGGTTGCTTGGTTTGTTACTAGAGGAAAAATATCATTTTCCTTCTGTGTTTTTCAGCATAACCGTGCCGATTGTGCAGCACTTTCTAGACAAAAATTGACAAAGTTCCTGGGTAGGAATAGTTGCAATGATGCCGGCGTACTACTGAGGTCTGCAATGATGTGATGAAGCTCTTTCTGATTGGCACTGGAGTTAAACACTTATGGAAATACTTTTGCATTTCCCAGAGGGTACTATTTTTGAAGCTTGGCTTCCTGTTGATGGCCTAATGCTATACTCGTGGCAGTTTGTTTTCCTTTTACTACTGCTGGGGCACAGAGTAACTGCAACATTTTGTTGCAGGGGACTGGCATAAAAAAGGTTTGATGGCAACTGCCCTAAAGTAGGAGAAGGTGTTTGGCTCATGGGTGGTTTGAAGCCTTCCAAGATCTTTAGTGTTGGTTTGTTGAAATAATCCTCAAGAAACTGGCCAGTAAATTTCTCTCACTAACCAGGCCCAAATGGCTGGGTTCCCTGGGCAGGCAAGCTGGGTGGAACTCAAATACCTACATGGGGCTGGGCTTTGAATCTTCCTTCCACTGAGCAATGCCATGGACCGGGCTACAGGACATTTTGTAGGCCTTCTAGAGCTTTTAAGGGATTAGAGCTTTTAAGGAGTTAACAATAGGTTCCAGGAGGCTGGACCATGCAGGGCTGGGCTCTTGAGGGAGTTATCTGTATGCTGCAGGCTATCCACCTTCCTCTAATAGGGATGCAGTTACCATCTCCTTTTAAGGGGACATCGGGGTGAACTGGCGGTGGTGGACCCATGGGTTTACTTGGTTTACAAGAAGGTGGTGTGCAAGATTATGGACTGCAAAACGAATGCCACCTTTCGAATGAATGTACCCATCGGCTTTTGGTATTTTAGGAGGTCAGTAGCTGATAGGGAAGCAATTGCAACTGTGTGGAATACAAGAACCAAAACCTTCCAGGGACTCCTCTCCACCCTGAGCACCTCCTACAAATGTTCCTACTTTGTATTTTTCTCTTATTCTCCTTCTCCATTTATTTTTCTTTGTCTTTCATTTGAAGGCTGATTTTTTGCTGCAACTTTAAGTTATCTGGAATAGGATGATCAGATACTTTCGGGGGTGGTGGGGGGAAAAAAAGTTCACTTTTGTCACCTTGCTGCACCCTTTTCTCCATGTGGCGCATTAACACCTACACTAATTCTATCGGCCTCACATCCTAGTGATAAGATGCTGACAAGTCTGCTTCTCTACAAAATCTCCAAGCAGACTCAAGTAATTTAATTAGGAACTGCTGTGTCTAGAAATAATTTGAAAACTTAAATGTATGCACAGATCAGCATTGAATTATTAAAACATGAGGTATTACTTGTACCTAAAACGTAGAGTTAAAGTACACATGGTGTTGAGAGGTAAGTGCTGCAGGAATGCGCTCAGTGATTGCCACTGTTGAACTGCTAGCTGTACACTTACTCTGGTAAAAATGCAACCATGTTCTGTTGGCTTCAACAGTCGACTTTTATGCTTTGGACACAGTCTACGGGCTATTTTCCATAGTTTCGTGAAATTTGCTTTCACACTTTTCAAATTGGACTTTGATGGCTGCAAGTATGTGTGTGTTTTGGGAAACGGGCTAACTTGTTTTTGAGCCTTGTTGTACTACTTCTGCTTTACATGGTTGATGCACTTAAATGGGATCCGCTGAGACTTGCATATGATGATATTCTGTTTTTAAGTATTGGACTAATGACCACTGTAGTGGTTTTACGTCTCTGTACATTATCCTGGAGGTTGGTGTTATGTTCCCCTACCTGGGGTAGCTAGACCATTGGCTGAAAAGGAGAAAGAGATGCAAGTGAGGGGGAGTCGGAAGCAGCAATAGGAAAAGGGATGCACAGAACAGATTGGGTAGATTCGAGGCTATTGAGCTATGGGAAGAACATTGTGTAAGTTGTTTAATGGTATTCAGTATCAAGTAGAATGTTGGTCTCGAAAGGGGTGAAATAACATTGAGTGGCGTTGAGCATTTTCCAGTCATTGCAATACCTAAGGCTTCAGAAGGAGCTACTATAATTGGTGTAAGCATGATTTTGTGATGGACCCGAGATGTGCTTGGGCTACCCTAGGAGTGTGAAGGCCAGAGTTGTCTGGTAGCATGTTTCAGCACCTCCTGCAGTATCTTTGGCGATAATAATATGACTGAGACGAACCATCTAGTGTTTTTGCCAACGGTTATCAAGTAAAAAGATGAATGCTGGGAACCAGTGAGGATGGGAATTCCACTCTCCATTGTCCACACACGTGTGGTCTTTCCATGAGGATGCGTTAACTAATGCAAGCTCTTGGAGGGCTATCGTGAGGAGGGGTTGGTGGCTTATTAACTTGCTGCACTTGAGCCAATATTCCTTTGACTAAAACTTAATGTGTTCTACACCAAATCGGTGAAATGAGTCCTTAGGTGTCTAGTGTTGTCAACAGTTGTGGGATGAACCACAGGGCTTTCCATGGTTAAGCACCCAGATGTAGATCGGTATAGCTCTGTCATGAGCACCAGTTGTAACATGCCTAATCATAAGTTCACATTATGTTGGGTTCGACTCTTCCAAGAGAAAGTGAAGTTTGTTATGCTGTGTAACATAAAATGGTCCCTATTCACGTGATTCATTATTCCAATGTCTATGGGCTGCTAACAGCAGTTACCACCATCTCAGAACAGTGTTTTAGATGCTTCAGGATTTATGTATTGATTTTAAATTTTTAGAAAGCGCCCCACGCCCGAAGGCCTTAGAGCGCACAAATAAACAAGACAAACACTGAGAAATCAGCAGAGAGAAGCCAGAGATCAGCAAGGAGAGTTGAACAATAAGGTTTTCACCTCCTCCTTGAATTTAACCAGAGAGGTAGGTAGATCTGCGAGGAACAGGAATACCATTCCACTCGAGGGGTGCCTGGATTTCAAAATGTGCCCCCCTGAATTTCTTCAGTCTATACTGGGATTGGTATAAGGCGTTTGTGTTGTTGGAGCGAAGTACTCTAGATGAGTGTTGGAGGGATATCCAATCCCTAGGGTATTTAGGGGCAGCGGAATCCAATCATGTCAAGGTCAAAGCAGGAATCTTGTGTTTAATTATTTGTTTTACAGGCAACCAATGGCGTTAACTCCAAAAGTCTGATACATGGTCTGGCCAATCCGTAAACTGCCCTTACGGCACCACTTTAAGGGGATTGCAGACGGGTCAGGTTAGCTTGAGTAGTACCAGCAAGCAGGCCATTACAGTAATCCAGTCAAGAATTGACCAGAACAGTAGCCAGCAGGGATCTGTTTTTTTAATGTAAGGCAAGGTCTAATCTGATGGAGGAGCCTAGTAACGCAGGCACAGGAAGAGCTGATGTTCGAAACAATGGGTTTCATGCACATTTCAGAGTCAAAAACAATGCCCAGTGTTTTGACTTTAGGACTCTCCAGAATCGCCTCTCCCCCAAGGGTAAAGAGTAGTTGGGGTTGATGGACTTTAGCCGAGGGCCAGAGGCAATTAAGAGCAGCTTGGTTGTATTTAGTGCCAGGATTGAGTTTTGCTATGGATGTGGTCAATGGTCCTAGCATCCTCATTATAGTGGCCGGTCAGGTCATAAAGCACCTGGGTGGCGTCCGCGTAGTTGTCATAGGGGACACCCAGGGCGTCCAGCATATCCAAGAATGGTTTCATATAGATATTGCAGAGGGAAGGCGACATGCAGGATCCCTGGAACACTGCATGATTGACTAATGGGAAGGGCTTCATCCTTACCCATAGCAACCCTGGATGACCTTGGACCCTAGAAGGCGGCTATCCATGAGACCGCTGTCTGAGCAATTTGTGATGCGGACTATCCTCTCCTGGAGGAGGCAGTGATCTATAAGATTAAACGCTGCAGAGAGGGTGAGCAGCATCAGAAGCGCTGAGTGTCCCTTTTCAACAATGTTGGAGATATTGGACTTAAGGTCCAACAGCTCTGTTTTGGTGCCAGACTGTCGTGAGACCAGTATCTCATTAGCCTCTATGAAACTTTGCAAGTAGGCCACTCAATCGATGATCTTTAACAAAAATTGAACATTAGTAATGGGCCGATAGTTCCCTGCCACAGCTGAATCTAATGTGGTCTTCAACAGTGGGGTAATTCAAGCCTTTTTCAGAACCGCAGGAACAGTACCCTCCTTGAAGGAGGTGTTGACCAGCTTGGTGATCCAGGGTGTGAGAATGTCAAGACATCCCTTAAGAAGGGTTGTAGGACATGGGTCACCGGTGCATGTGGGAGGCTTAAGATTTAAAATGTCCAGTACTACTTTCTCAGTACACTGGTGAAAATCAAATTTAGGTATGACAGTAGGTGCAGTGTTCTGAGGAGGGCTGTTAGTGGATCTAGAAATCGCCTTATGGGCTTTGTGGGCCAGTTGGGAAACTATTTTAGCTCTGTGGCCAGCAGTTTTATTAAGGAATTCATCTTGAATCGATTGACACCAACTAAAGTTTTGGAGGATAGGGGGAAATATGGAGTCCTTACATTCAAATTCCTTAAGAATTGTGAATAATTCACAAGACGATTTGGCTTTCTCGACACGGGAATTGAAATTCTTAGCCTTTGCTTCAAGAAAAGTTCTTTTGTAATTATGGGCCACCTTTTTTTTTATAAGGGCTTTGACCAGATGAAGAGCTAAGTCAGAGTGTCATTAAACAGGGCAAAGGAGCCCAAATTTGACACAAGAGCCTTAGAAAAGTCCTGAGTTTAAGGGGAGCTGAGGGTAAAACTATATTTACAGTGATCAGAGAATGGTCCGACCAAGGGTAATCCTGCACACAAAGGTTAAAGACTGGTATGTTTTGGGCTAAAATCCAGTCCAGTGTGTGTCCACTTTGGTGCGTTGTTTGGTTAACAAGTTGAGTCAACCTGATTGCTTTGAGAGAAGGGCGAGAAGCTCTCACATTTTTAAAATCATCCCTTATGTCCCTTAGCATGTAATTAGGAGACCTGAATTCGGAATCTGGCTTCTTCATAACTCTTTAATCTTGGCCAAACCGTCTCTCACTGTGCACCAGTTGACTCTATACACATTTGTGAGGACTTAAAAAAAAAACGTATAAAACGATATTTAAACTCTAGGCCACCCATCCTAAGACTGCACTTCCGTGGTCTCCAAAAGTTTAATGGCCTAGGGTTTGTATTGCGGCACAAAACCGTAGAGGTCCTGCGTAAACGTTGCAGAGTTTGTGTTCCTGAGCTTGCCAATATGGGGCTCCAGCCCATGATGCTAGGACAATGGTCGAGAAATGTAAGCACCGTAAGTGTGGTCTGCATCCCTGTAAAATTGAGTATTTTCTAGAGCATGTTTATCTACAGTCTTTTTAGGTTTAAAGGGTGTGCAACATTTAAACGTTGTTTGCACCATTATAAGAAAATAAACTCTCCTCTCGTGTAATTTTCTATGTGCTCACGATTAACCTATACTGAAGGGCACATTTTAATGTGGGTGCGGGGGGTGAGAGAAAAGTAACGTTGCCACCATCCCCAGGGTCCTCCAGAAATTAATTTCGATTTCTAGCATTGGCCGGTCCGTTAATTAATGGGTACTATTGTTGCCCACAAAATGCCCAGAACGGGGGTGGTAAGAGAGCGATGCTCTTAACAGCGTTCCTGTCCTAGCTGGATTTCTTAAGGTTTGTGGCAGGAATTGACTCCGTGGAAGGAAATGTGGAAAGTGCATTTTTAAACGAGCTGAAGCCCCCCTGTTCTCTGCTAATCCACGGCCTGGCGAAGGAGCGAAAAGCAGCCAAGCAGACAATGGCCGTGGAGCCAGAAAGTCTGCGCCGGCGTCTAGTGCGCCTCGAAAAGCACGTCAGACGAGGCGCCGCGCAGGGGAGGGGCGGGTGATTGGAGGGGTAGAGCTGGGGGAAGACCCGGCTCCAAGACTAGTTATGGATTTGGCGCGCAGCCAACAGTGCAGAAATTCACACTGTTTTGAAACCAGATGAAAGATTGAGCCAGGGGATAATGCGCACTTTCAGTTCTGTCAAACTTTAGCAAACTGGCGTCTTGAATGTTTTTTTTTAATTTGTTATGCCATTTACAAACCATATTAAAAAAAGAACCTTTTTTTATTACTCTGCCATCTGCTCGGGAGAAATGGAAACAGGGTGTTCTGCTTTACTCCTTACTATGGTAGCTATTCCGGTACTGTTTATATAGCTCTCTATCACTACTGTGGGATTATCGGGTGTCCCCATCATTGCTATCCTATTTTTTTTAAAACATTTTTTACCGGTGACCTACAGCGAGCGTGTGCATTATACACGAGCCATGGGCATGCGTGAGAAGCATACTGTCATGTTTTTCACCTTGCATTCTGGGACTAGTCGCTTTTTCTTGTCTATTTGGCATTTAGGAAAACTACAATGCCAAGCAAAAAACTGACGAGATGGCCTTCCTGCGCATGTACACAGGAAACCTGAGAGCTACATTATTTGGCTTGGATCCTTACACGTATGATGCATGTTCTCGCCATGCACAAGACAGAGAGGCAGTTCCAACTTTTTTTCCACACTTGCCTTTCAATCTGCCACACTGGAGTGCTTTACTTAATCTTCATGAGGGGCGGGCGCTATGAATTCCCTGTTGAATCCTGCTTACAGTATTGTAAGAGTCTTGGAGCTTTCGTTGCCTTGGTGAAGAGACTGCCACAAAAGCGCATGGCACTGTGTGGGAAGTACTTACCGGTCTAACCTAAATTGTGTTCGCCCACACCAATCTAGATGGGCCCGAATGTCATCTTATGGACTGGAGGCAAGGGGACCCTGGACCTACAGTTGTCGCTATGGTGAGTAAGAAACATAGTACATGTGTCCCTTGTTTTCTTTGATTTGGTATAATTCTCTTCAGTTTTTCAAACACAGATTTTCAAGCAATGCAAGGTTTATCAATACCATAACGGTATTCCAAAACAATGGACATTTAAAACCTGTACACAAGTAATATACATCGCTCGAACAGTAGAGCAAGGCAATAACTAACCAGCTGGTCGACCAGCAAAGAGCATGAGGGACTACCTACATGCATATTTATAGGAGGGGGAAAGACCCGGATTGGCTGACATGCCAGGACTGCCATCTTGGATTGGGGTCTTTTTCGTTTATCATTT
Source organism: Ambystoma mexicanum (assembly GCF_040938575.1). Taxonomy (NCBI): domain Eukaryota; kingdom Metazoa; phylum Chordata; class Amphibia; order Caudata; family Ambystomatidae; genus Ambystoma; species Ambystoma mexicanum. Next base: position 894,048,754 of record NC_090929.1, read on the forward strand.
AAAAATGTTTTTTGGTGTTTGCTAACATTTTCAAATCTTTGCTGCTGGTTGCCAGTAAAGGAGTTTAATGCATAATTGTGAGCCTCTGGTCTTGACATAGAATCCTTAACAGTAAAAGCCATGATTTAATCGCATACCTATCCACTCTCCCGCATTTGGCGGGTGAGAACCGTGATAGAATCTGTTCCCTCACCCACTATTCTCCTTGTCCGTCCATTGGTGTCCATTTCACCTGCAAAAGGGAAATCTTCATTTGTACCCATCTTTTCGTTTGAAAAGGCTGATGGGTATTTATCGTTAAATTCCTTTCCTCCAGGGTTTTATTTTAGCCTTCATTCTGAAATCCCACTGGAATTTGTAACTGTACGTACAGCATAACATGCTTTGAAAAAGCCTTAAGAAATGGAATCGCACACATAGGCAAAAACAAGCGTTGCATGGCCTTTTTCAATTTAAACTCAGTTTATTGCCTTAACCATGAAGATTTAATCTGTCTCACCTCGTCGATTGGCCTTCAAAACATTCGATTTACAATTTTTGGCGCAAGCAGCAGCCTCCAGCAGAAAACACTTGTGCACAGGCAGTACGCCATGTGCCATCCAGCACAGAACGACAAATATGCCAGTTCGACATCACTCGTATGTTTGCAATAGTATTGATTAACTTTGAAAACCTCACCGTGAAGATCTCAAGGAATGCCAACAAGCACCTGAGTTTAAAGCATTCAATGTTTGGCTGTAGCACTACTTATGCATGCATGCTGATGTTGCGCTCCCATCGTCTGCACATTTAAACAAGGGACCAGAAAACATTTAATGTTGGAATATTTGGTACCATTTCAAAGGAGTTTAAAGTAGGTTCTCTTTGGTACCTGGGAGTCACATCTATGGCCCATGTGGTTTTGCAGCAGTTGTCGCGCTGCCTTGCTTGTACATTGTACATAACTTGTACCTGTACATATAGCTGATAATCTAGGTCAGTGGGTTGAGCACTAGCTGCTACGATCTGTGTGATCTGCAGGTCGCAGTTTCGAATCCCACATGGCCAATTCAGTTTTTCATCCTTCCGAGGTCGATTAATAAGTACCAACTTCGGTTGGGTTATATTTTATGTAAATGTTTTCCGTAAAGCACTTTACCTTCATTCGTTATCATTGTTTGTGTGTGTACGGTAGTATTCGGACTCTAGTCTTCGAGGTAGATGACACGTCCTGGTAGCTTGTAGAAGACCAGCACAGAGAGGACAGCAGCATTGATAAACAACCTCCTCTTGAGTTATTCATATGCAGTCCTTATCGTGTCCGGATCCCGCAGCTAACTGGCACACACTATATGTAAACACACCACAGGAAGTACATGTGAGTCCTATCAGATTATACCTCGAGCGAATGCAATAAACATGGAACATTCTCTTAAATGCGTTTTGGGATTTTGCCATCACAAGCATAATTGAAACGTCGAGCTTTTCGCGCGATTCTTAGCACATAAACTACATGTTTCTTTAAATGGCGTACTTGCCATTTGAACAACTTACCTCGATTTTGCATCCAGCTGTACTCGATGTCTTTGAATGGCGAGACGCATGCAGCAGAATAAACCTACATGATTTAACTGCTGGAGCAGTTGTTGAGCAAAAAGCCATCGCCGCAGAGCTCAAATCGCCACCAACTTGGATTACTTATGTGGTCTACTCAGTTTTCCTATAATCAGGCCTTGCACTAGTTGTACATGGAGGACTTGCAGGGATCCTTGGGGTGATTCGGTTTACTGTCAGTTGGCCCATATTTAGACTTGACAAGACTGAGCCTTCTATTGGTGTGTAACTTCCGTTCATAAAGAGTTTAATGTCGGACGAATGAACTTCTGCTAGATGGGTAGGAGGCAGATATGTCCTAAAGGCAGACCTGCCTACTTTTGTAGAACATAAGCCTGGGGATGTATGCATCACTGCCCTTATGCTCAATGACACCGCCCACAAACATTTTAAACCCCGCGCCCCCACAAAAAATGCATTGACGTAAAATATGCGCTGGATTTGAGTTCAATACTGTCTGTGCCCACACCTCTGTGATACTGGTAGTAGCTAATCACATGGAGGCATGGGCAGAGTTGCTGGAAATTCTGGAGACCCCACTCTCTTCTCTGAAGAAGAGCGTGCAAACTCAGGGTCTCCAGGATAAACGAGAGACTAGGCAGGTCTGCCCAAAGTGTTGCAGTAATTGGGCTGTTTCCAAAGCAGATTTGGAGAATTGTAAATTGGCCCACAATGCAATGTTGACTATGGGACGGTCTTGAGGGGGTGCCCGGGGAAATTCTGGAAGCTTGGTATCTTAATTACCCATTCATAGATATAAGTTGTACCCCAGGTCAAACTCCAAAATGCTAATTCGAAGGGATTGTGTCCTCCGACGTATTCCTTATCTTTGATAATACGTTTCCAGCTTGCTGGCCTCAAACTTTTTTCCTGTAGAGGGTGCTGCGCGTCGACGTCCGCCGAGTCGATGTCCCTCGATGGCCAACATATCGGCGCCGACATCACCATGCCCATAAATAGCCACGCGCTGCGTCCGTTGCTCAGTTCCGTTTTTCCGCGCTTCGTGGGGCCTCAGAACGTCGTTGCTCAGTTCAGTCAGGATAGCTCTATTTCTACTCGAATAATACCTACTCGTTCTCGATGACATCTTCATCGGAACCGACGCCGCAGCAATCCGGCTTCAAGAAATGTTGAGACTGCGGTAAAAAAATGACGATAACGGATCCACACAGGATCTGCTTGTGGTGCTTGGGATCCGAGCACCATTTTTCGGAGTGTGAGGACTGCATGTCCATGACGGCGAAAGCCTTGAAGGAGCGCAAGGGGAAGCTCGAGAGAGGGAAGTCAAAAACCTCCTCGAAGGTTTCTTCGGCTGAGTCGAGACATTCGTCTCCTCGCCGTCAAACATTCCCATTCTAGATCTCGAAGTAGCTCCCACCATTCGTCGAGATCAAGACACTCAAAAAAGAGACGTCGAAAACCCCCTTCCTTGTCTTCTGTGTCCCTAGAAAGGGTCTCCTGTCCCACAAAACACAGCTCTCAAGCTGAGTGGGAGGAATTCAGAAGGAAAATGTTAAGCGTCTTCGAGAACGCGGCCTCGACCCCCCCTCGAAGATATCTGAGGGTGATACCCCGGGTGAAAAACCTAAAAAATCAAAACGCCGCGAGTCGCAGCACCCGGCGAAACATTCCACCCGAGAGCGCCACAAGCCATCGGGTAAGAAGGCACCATCTTCGTCTTCAAGGATTCCTTCGCTGTCGTCGAGGATTCCTTCGACACATGGATCGGCGCCATCGACGCCGTTTTCGAAGGGTTCCTCGATGCCATCGACGCCGATGAAAGAGAAGACCAAGGCTACTCCACAGCCAACAGTGATTCCAACGGCCTCCGGCACGACGCTGAGACAGTCGTCGATGTCCTATTGTAGGATCCTGATCCTCTCGAGTTCTTCGAGACCCCTTCCAGTTTTTTCGGCGCCTTCGAAGCCTGTCACATCGGTGTCAACGACATCGACGTTTTCTCGCCCAATAATGACGTGTTTGGCTCCTTCTGTCTTAGAGATGGGTTTTAGACCATTTCAGAGGTCAGAGTACCCTGGACTATCTTCAATTTATGAAGAGGGGGAAGATTCTGACCAGGCAACATTTGGGTTACAGAGGACCACACTGCCTATTTCAGAGGATTTCACCTCTGAGGAAAGAAGACTGAAGTTCCTACAAGAGTCACTACATGAGGCAAGTGGGCTGGACACTTCCCCAGAAGTGGAATTTGTTAAGCCAGACCCAGGGGAACATGCCGAAACACCCTATAGAACCCTTATGGCAAGAATTATTCAATTTATGGGTTGGTCTGCGCCTTCCCCTGTTTTTCAACAGGATGATTTAACAGACATTTTAGACAAAGGTCCACAGGAGGGACCCTGTGGTCCCCTTCCATGCAGCCTTGCAAAGGTAAATTACATCTAATTGGGAAACTCCTGAAGTTATCCCTGCGGTCAATAAGATTGTCAGCCAAGTATAGGGTAGCGGCTGCTGACCCTGAATACTTATCAAAACACCCGACTCCAGAGAGCCTGGTGGTTCAAGCGGCAACTTCATCTAGCAGTAGGACCGCTTACTCTACTATCCCACAGGAGGGAGATGACAAGAGGTACGATTCTATGGCGAAGAAAGTCTTCTCTGCTTGTAGTATGGCGTTTAAGTCCATCAACGCCACCTGTACGCTCGCCAGGTTGTCACACACTATGGGAGTGTGCTTCATCAGCGGCTGACTGCATACCCGAAGGAGAGGAAAAGGAAGCCTTCCTTAACATTATTAAAGATGGCCAAGATGCCATGTGCGAATCACTTCAAACTGGCATCGATTCCGCTGACAGTATCAGCAGGGCCATGGCGGCAAGTACAACAATCCGCAGGCATGCGTGGTTGCGAAAGTCTGGCTTTGCTCCAGATGTACAGGTCAGACTTTTGAATATGCCCTTTGACGGCTCTTCACTATTCGGAAAAAAGGCTGACGACAGTATGGAAAAGTTACAGACTTCTTAAGCAGCAGCAAAATCTTTAGGAGCTGCTATCCGCCAAACTCCTTTTCGCCCCTCAGGAGCCTCTGGGAGAGGAAAGTACTTTCGCTATTATTCCGCATTCGGGAAAGGCAGAGAGGACAGCCGGCTCAAAGAGGCCAAAGGAGATCCACCAGAGGTGGACGGGTGCAAAAGTACTAAGGCCGCCGCAGCAGGTGTCTCTTTACCCTCGGCATCTGCATCAGCTGCCCCCAAACCACTCTGAGGCCTTTCCACACAATACACCTGTAGGGAGCAGGGTCACTCACCATTGTGACGGAATGGCAGGCTATAAAGTCAGATGCTTGGCCATTGGAGACAGTTGCCCAGGGTTACTGCCTACCCTTTCCACACATCCCTCAAAGTCATCCACCGGGGAACAGCTCTCTAAAAGTTCCAGATCCGCTCCTCTTGCAGGAAATTATAGACCTGCTAGAGAAAGGTGCCATAGAACCGGTACCTGTAGGCGGACAGGACCAAGGGCTGGTACTCTTCTCCCCCCCGGCCCCCCACCAACCCCCCCCCCCCCCTACCTTCCCATACTAAAGAAGGACGGAGGACTGAGACCCATCCTGGACTTACGAGAATTGAACAAGTTCCTCAGGAAGGACATGTTCAAGATGGTAACTCTCTCTCAGATCCTTCAGGCCCTCCAGCTCCAGGACTGGCTGGTATCTCTGGACTTTCAGGATGCTTATTTCCATGTTCCAATCCATCTAAAACACAGGAAAACCTGAGGTTCACAATTGGCGACTCTCATTATCAATTTCGAGTTCTACCATTTGGGCTGACCTCCGCCCGAGGGTCTTCACCAAGCTAATGTCAGTAGTGGCTGCGAGTCTAAGGAGGGAAGGGATCCACATCTACCCCTACCTGGACGATTGGCTGATCAGGGCTGTATCTTCGGAACAAGCTCAGATCCAGCTAGATTATGTCTGCCACTTCCTTCACAAACTGGGCTTCTCCCTCAATTTAAAGAAGTCACAGATGATACCATCACAGAGACTCCAGTTCATTGGAGCGGTCCTGGACACTTCCCTGGGAAAAGCCTCGCCACCAGAAGTGAGGGCCCAAGATATTCTACAGATGGTCACCAAGTTTCAAAATGCCCAACGTCTCGCAGCCTTCGACTTTTTGAGGTTGCTAGGCCTCATGGCATCCTGCATCTTCCTTTTTCCAGAGGCTCGCCTGAGAATGAGATCTCTTCAGTGGGCACTGAGAAGTCAGTGGTCGCAATTCTCAGGGAGAATGACGGATTTCCTCCGGATTCCGGACAAGGTACCCCGCGACCTTCAATGGTGGGCCTATCCAGAAAACATCTTTAAAGGAGAACTGTTTTGGCAACCATGGCCGGAGATGACATTAATCACAGACGCCTCACTCACGGGGTGGGGAGCCCATGCCAGCGACTTGACCATCAGCGGTCGTTGGTCTCCATCGGAGTCCAGACTACACATCAACCTATAGGAGCTGAGAGCGATCAGACTAGCGCTGAAAGCTTTCCTGCCATCAGTAAAGGGGAGAAATGTCCTGATAATGAGGGACAACACGGTAGCCATGCACTACCTCAACAAAAGAGGAGGTGTAGGATCACTGCCACTGTGCAGAGAGGCGATGCAGCTCTGGTTTTGGGCAATTCGGGAAGGAATCTCTCTATCGGCAGTCCACCTAGCCAGAGAGAAGAACTTGACAGCGGACGCTCTGAGCAGGCAGAGCAGTCTCCCACGAGTGGGAGCTAGCTCAGGAAGTCCTTCAAGAGATCTTCGCCCTTTGGGGAACCCCTCAGGTGGATCTGTTCGACACAAGCACCAACAGGAAGTGCAATCTGTTCTGTTCAAGGGAATTTCCCCCGAGAGGAGCTCTGGGAGACGCATTCGTAGTGGACTGGGAGTTTCTACTCCTTTACACGTTTCCACCAGTCCCTGTTATTCCTCAAATGATCAAGAGGTTGAGAAGATTCTGGAAAACCATGATCCTAATTGCCCCGGATTGGGCCAGGAGAACGTGGTACCCGGACCTTCTAGATATGTTCATCTGCCCTCCAATCCGTCTTCCACTCAAAGAGAATCTTCTCTCGCAGAAGGGAGGTCAGGTTGTCCATCCAGACACCAGAACCCTCAACCTTCACGCTTGGCTTCTGAAAGGGTGAGGTACAAGGATCAGGATCTCCCTGATGACGTCATGGAGGTGTTGCTTTCGGCCAGAAGGCCAGCAACAAAGTCGTTATACCGCTGCCCTTGGAACAAATTTTGCAGCTGGTGTAGGGAAGAGAATATCGACCCTTTTTCATGTGGTACACCATCAGTGTTATCGCTTCTACTCTACTTGGCAAACTCAGGTCTTCAAGTTGGCACTGTAAAAGGCTTTCTGATTTTTGTTAATCTGCTTAGAATCACATGCTGTGCATAGGTCCGACATCCAGTGGTCACTGCGGAGTATTGCATTTTGTTTTTCGTAGTCGAAAAAGGGGACGTCGACAAGGCGTGTCTGTAACACTATCCCTATAGTGACGTGGTTTGTACCCACAGTCCCTCACGCGTCGAGGTCCCTCAGATTGTTTTTTCCGCCCAGCTTCTGGTCGCCTTACGCGGAGCTCCTAGAGAGACATTGCAAATACTTACTACGGACCTCGGTCCTTAATTATACTTATTATATTGTTAAAGATCCCTCCCCTCGACGTTAGCTGTGAAGCTGTTTCTCCGCCGAGCAAGTTTTCGACGGAGGGGAAGTGACGGAGGAGATCCTTCGGCGCTGACGAACACGTGGCCTGGCCTCCCGGCCAACATACAGTAGGGAGAGTGGGGGTTCGAACTTTTATCTTCTCTTTGAGAATGTCTTTCTTTCTCCCCTATCTTTCCCTTGGGGTTGTTATCACCAGTTATTATTGCCTCAGCTATGGAGAGGACACCTTTTAAGTTTTGCCCACGCTGTAGGGGCAAATACACTTGGAAGGACAAACACAAGCTTTGTAATCGTTGCTTGCCCCTCGATCATAAGGAGGACAGCTGTGCGGCCTGTAAGCTCTTGAAACCAAGAACTCTTAAAGAACGAAAAGTTAAGAGGTGGGCGGACTACGCTATGTCGAAGTCAGTTTCCTCACCCGCCGCCGCTGTTACAGAAAGTGACGAGGAGGGTGATAACTCGACGTCCGTTACGGAAGTCATTAACCCCCAGAAGGAGTGCTCGCACTCCTCGACGTCCGTCCCCGGCCCCGACCCCGACGGGCTCGGCTCACGCCCTGCTTATGGGGATGAACACCCCGGCGACAAGGACGCACATAGACCCCATAGGCCTAAGCACACAACCCACGGCTCTTCTTCGTCGAAGACGAAGGATCCATCGGCGCCGAAGGGGACGCAGGACACTCCGGCGTCTACCTCAGACCGTAAGGGTCTCAAGCCCCACCCGCAAACGCAGCCGCGACCAGCGATTGAGCTTTCCTCAAACACGGGCGCTACCTCAAAATCATCCGACGTAACGCTCCATAGAGCGGCCGTCGAGGAAAAACGCGTAACGCAGGCAACGTCGACACCAGAGCCCTCTACTGACAAACTCGTTGTCGAGAGCCTGACGAGAATTGTTTCTGAAGACAAACGTAAGCGGATGACGAAACAAACGTCGAATACCGCACAAAAAGCTATCGAAACGCCGAAAAGGCACAAGAGTAGCCAGGAACTGCCCCCTTCATCTAAGGGCACTTCTGAACTACCGGAGGGCTTTTCAGAGGGCAACGGAAACCTTTCTTCGACGTTGTGGGAGCATTCTAAGCGTTTTGAAGGTGAAAACACTGAATTCCCCCCTCTAGACTATTCAGGGGTCCCCCATGAGACCCTTGAAAGACTCCATTCTTGTATGGAGAAAATGGAAAGGTTTTTGGGAAGCCAAAACCCACCCACACCCAAAAGACCAAGAGAATGGCCCCAGGATGTCCCGAGGGTCAAGATTCCTAGGCTATTTCCCCCTTCTACAGACATATATGACCTCACTGAAAAGGAGCAATACCTCCAGGAAGATGAGGAGTGTTTGGGTGGAGAGGAAGAACATGAGGAAGAGGGGTTTGAAGAAGATCCTTACACTAGTGCAAGAGCTTTTGAAGAAGATACAGCTACCTCGCAGCCCTGGCAATCCCCATCATTGCAGCCTTGGCAATCCCCATCAGTGCACTCAGACCCTGATATCTTTCACCCTTCTGCTCCCAAGGATTCACCTATTGGAAACACCTCTCCCATAGATGACCAACCTTCACTTAATGCACTATTGCGCAAGGCAGCAGCGCATTTTGAAATAGACACAGGGGAGACTCTTCCTGACATAGACTTTGTAGAGAAAGTTATTAAAGAGAAGGCCCCTGTTAGTCAGTCTATTCCGCTCCTGGCTTCTATAAAGAGAAGAATAACTCCTTCCCTTTCCAATCCTGCCTTAGTCAGAGGGGTCAACCCTCGGATAGAAAAGCTCTTCAGCCCTTCGTCCTCTGACCCTTTGTACATCAGAGGACATTCTATTGCGGACTCCCTCGTAGTTACGAATACAAGAAAAAGAGCGGGGGTACCACTACCCACTAGTGAGGCACCACCTGACAAAGAGGGCAAGAAGCTCTATGCACTTGGGAAGAGAATCACGACCTCCGCCGCCTTCTCAACTAGGATTGCAAATAACAATTCCCTACTAGCTAGCTACGCAGATGCACAGTGGAGCAAGCTGCGCAGCGAAGCAGAGGACGCACCAGAACCCCTGCGTTCACGCCGGTTAGCTATAATCTCAGAGGGAACTCTTGTAAACCAGGGCATCGTAAAGAACTCCTTAGATGCCGCAGAGACGGCTGGCCGTTCCCTGGTTCAGGGAATACTTCTCAATACTTGTCTGGCTGCGCAATTCGGGATTTAAGCCGGAAACCCAGGCTTCCCTGATAAATGAGCCCATAGAACAAACACATCTGTTTGGGAAAGCAGTTGAGGCCCTAGAACATGCGAAGAAAGAGTTTGATACCATCAAGACTCTTGACCAAATTTCTAGACCCCTAACCGACGCTGCTATGGCAATAGACGCTCCTTTCGTGGCCAACGCCAGCAGCAAAACCAACAGCAATTTTACTCTGCTACCAACTGGCCCTCTAACCAGGGTAACAACACCCAGTTCAGTCAAAGAGGCCAAAGCCGTGGCAAAGGAAGAGGTCGTGGCTCCAGCCCCGAAGGTTCCACGCCCAATATCAACAAATGACCCGAAGATTCGGGTCCCCTCCCATGCATCACCGGTCGGGGGCCGGCTAACATCGTTCCTTTCAGCATGGGAGGGAATATCGTCAGACCGCTGGGTATTATCCACCATAGCCCACGGATACTGCATCGAATTAAACGGTTCCCCGAAGTACAGACCCCCACGGAACCGACGCATGACACCGGAACACCTCACCATTCTTCTTCCAGAAGTAGAAGAGCTACTGAAAAAAGAAGCTATAGAGGCTGTCCCCCTATCTCAGGTAACAGAAGGTATTTATTCAGTGTACTTCCTTGTACCCAAAAAGGACTTAACCATGTGCCCTGCATTAGATCTACGCCCAGCAAACAAGTTTGTCAAACCCCAAAAGTTTCGGATGGTGACCTTGCAGCAAGTAATCCCACTGTTATCACAAGGGGATTACATGACAACACTAGACATGAAAGATGCATACTTCCATATTTTAATGTTGCCAGCGCACAGAAAATACCTCAGGTTCAAGATAGAGAACAAACACTACCAGTTCAGAGTACTACCCTTCGGGATAGCATCAGCACCAAGGGTATTCACGAAAGTACTGGCAGTGGCCCACCTGCGCAGGTTATCCATCCCCGTATACCCTTACCTCGACGACTGGCTCATAACAGGGGATTCATACGAAACATGCTTCTCCAATACCCAAAAGACTGTAGACCTTTTGTTCCAACTGGGCTTCTCCATCAACGAAAAGAAGTCCAGCTTAGACCCCAGCCAATTCCTAGGGGCTCTAATTCGAACAAAGGACAGCCTCGTCTTCCCCTCCAACGAGAGGGTCCAAAACATGCTGTTTCAGATCCCCCATTATGTGGCAGATCGAGAGGTGACGGTATGCAAAGCAATGCGCTTGCTAGGGATGATGGCGTCATGTATTTATTTGGTACCTCACGCGCGCCTGCGCCCAATGCAATAGTGGCTCTACAGCCAGTGGTGTCAGGCCAGCGGACAATGGGACGATCTAGTGGTGGTCTCGCAGGCCTTGGTTCTCTCGCTACGTTGGTGGACAAAAGAAAACCTGTTATTAGGGAAAACTTTTGCCACACCCGCAGTGGAAGCCACTCTAACCACAGACGCATCCCTTACAGGATGGGGGGCTCACCTATCCATCAGACTGCTCACGGAGCGTGGACTCCGAGCTTAGCATCCAAGCATATAAATCTGCTGGAACTACTAGCGGTGTTCAAAGCACTGAAAGCCTTTCAGGAACACCTACAAGGAAAGACAGTGATGGTCCTCACAGACAGCACCACAGCCATGTACTACCTCAACAAGCAAGGGGGCACTCACTCTCCAGGACTGTCCAAGCTGTCCTAGAATATATGGAAGTGGGCTCTCAAACACAACATGTCCCTACTATCACATGTACCAGGGGAACTAAATCTGCTAGCAGACAAACTCAGCAGAGACTTCCCCATGCTTGAAGAGTACGAATGGCAATTGCACGAAGACATCGTTTTAGACGTCTTCACACAATGGGGATTCCCGGAAATAGACCTGTTCGCAACTCTGGAGAACTCACAATGCCAAAGTTACGCCTCCAGGTACCCCCAGAACCAGTCCAAGGGGAACGGTCTGTCGATTCAATGGTCAGGGAAATTTGTTTACGCCTTTCCCCCGACTCCCCTTCTCAACAAAGTGGTGCACAAGATGCACCAGGAGCAGGTTACCATGATACTAGTGGCCCCAATGTGGGCCCGGCAGCCATGGTTCGCTCACTTGATGGAGATGTCCATATCTCCCCCAGTGAAACTTCCCTGCCCGTACAACATGCTGTCACAGGACAAGGGCAGGACACTGCATCCATGCCCTCAGACCATGAATTTAGCAGCCTGGCTCCTGAGATCATAGAATTTGGACATTTACAACTCCCGCAGAGATGTATGGACATTCTCAGGGAAGCCAGAAAACCTAATACTCGCCACTGCTATTCTAGCAAGTGGAAAAGATTTGTCATCTGGTGTAGATGTAAGAGCATCAACCCGGTTGACTGCTCTCCCACTAACATTATTCTGTACTTGACCCATTTACTGGATTCAGGTCTAGTGTTCAATTCCATTAAAGTCCACCTAGCGGCACTTTCTGCATACACCACTTCCCAACTTAGTGTCGTGGTGGAAGATACCAGTTATCAAGGCCTTCATGGAGGGGGTAAAGAGAATACACCCTCCGATAGCTAACCCAGCTCCCGGATGGGACTTAAATGTGGTACTTTCTAGACTCATGGGCCCTCCTTTCGAACCCATGCACAAGGCAACTCTTAAAGACCTCACTCTTAAGACTGCTTTCCTAATAGCTATCACCTCCATTAGGAGAGTAAGTGAACTACAGGCTCTTTCTGTACTAGACCCCTTCGTAACAGTTCACAAGGATACGGTGGTTCTACGCACACACCCAAGGTTTGCACCAAAATTCATCTCGAAATTTCATGTAAACCAGTCAATAGAACTACCAACGTTCTTTCAAAACCCTTCCAGCTTGGGAGAAAAAAGTCTGCATACACTAGATGTACGCAGAGCTGTCATGTTCTACATGGAAAGAACCAGACCACTGAGAAAGACTAATCAGTTCTTTGTCTCTGTGGCAGCAGGAAGAGAAGGAGATGCAGTTTCAAAGTCCACTATATCTAGATGGATTGTTCAATGCATCACTCTGTTACACTCTTGCTAAGAGAGAACTACCCTTCAAGCCAAGAGCACATTCCACTCGAGGCACTGGGGCTTCCATAGTGTTAATTGCAAATGTTCCCCTTGAGTCCATCTGCAAAGCGGCTACCTGGAGTTCTGTGCACACCTTTACAAAACACTACTGTCTAGATGCACACTCTAGATCTGACTCCCAGGTGGGACAGGCAGTATTAAGACATCTTTTCTCTACTGTTCCTTCTCATAACCCACCGCCAACTCCGGGTACTGCTCGCTAGTCTATGCACAGCATGTGATTCTAAGCAGATTAACAAACATCAGAAGACAATGCATTACTTACCGTAAAAGCATTTCTGATGGTTGTATCTGCTTAGATTCACATGCGCCAACCCTTCCTCCCCGCTCGGATGGAAGGAACATAGACATCCTTTTCTAGATTTCTCTCTTTTCTGTACTCATTCACGTCTAGAAGGCTCCCTCAGGGCAGAAAAATACAAACAGAGGGACCTTGACGCGTGAGGGATTGTGGGTACAACACACGTCGCTATAGGGATAGTGTTACAGACACGCCTTATCGACGTCCCCTTTTTTGACTACGAAAAACAAAATGCAATACTCCGCAGTGACCACTGGATGTCGGACCTATGCACAGCATGTGAATCTAAGCAGATACAACCATCAGAAATGCTTTTACGGTAAGTAATGCATTGTCATCTCGCAGCGCTTTCTATCTTCAAGCGCACTGCGGAGGAACCATCGTATTTCAAACTTCCTCTAGTGGTACAATTTCTCAAGGGATTAACTAATGTTTATCCCCCAAAACCATTCCAGGTTCCCTTATGGGACTTAAATTTAGTCTTAAACTTCCTAATGGGTACTCCTTCGAACCACTTATCTCTTGTTCTCTGAGATTTCTCACGCTTAAAACTGTCCTATTGGTAGTGCTAACATCTGCTAGGAGGGTGAGCGAGCTACAAGCTCTCTCCTGTAAACCCCCACATACCAATTTCCACAAGGACAAAGTTGTCCTACAGGTGAAGCCTGATTTCCTCCTAAAGGTGGTTTCTGAATTTCATATTACTCAGAAAATTACCTTACCTTTGTTCTACCCTCCTCCCCATCCGGGGAAAGAGGAGTTAAGGCTACATAGGCTGGACCCAAGGCGAGCTCTCAGCTTTTATATCAGCAGAATGGCTAGGATCAGGCAAGCAGACCAACTGTTTGTAGGATACTCAGGTCACAATTTGGGACCATCCATAACAAAACAAACCATCTCCAGGTGGATTATTTTGGCCATTCTGGAATGTTACAAACTGGCAGGGAAAGAGCCACCCAAAAAGCTCAGGGCTCATTCAACCAGGGGTATCGCAGCCTCTTCGGCTCTCCAAAGAGGGGTACCGGTCCGAGACATATGTGCGGCTGCCACATGGTCGTCCCCACATACATTCACAAAATTTTACAATATGGATTCTTCCACTACTCAAGAGACTAGATTTGGCAAGGCCGTATTACATTTGGTCCATCCCTAAAGGGATACATAACATTCTCACTCCCACCTCCAATTACATGCCACTGCTATGGGAGTCTATCAAAGAAAAGGAATACGTCGGAGGGCACAATCCCTTCGAAGAAAAAGTTACTTCTTACCTTGTAACGTTCTTTCGACGTGATGTTCCTCCGACGTATTACTTATCACCCCTCCCATCCATCCCTGCAGTGATACTTCCCTTGTGGTTGCAGCTTACGCTCCTTCAAGGTCAATAACCAATTCAGGCATGACTTTTCTTATGCTACAAAACGGAACTGAGCAACGGACGCAGCGCGTGGCTATTTATGGGCATGGTGACGTCGGCGCCGATACGGTGGGCGTCGAGGGACATCGACTCGGCGGATGTCGACGCGCAGCGCCCTCTACAGAAAAAATTTCCGAGGCCAGCAAGCTGGAAACGTATCATCAAAGATAAGGAATATGTCGGAGGAACATCCCGTCGAAAGAACGTTACAAGGTAAGAAGTAACTTGTTCTTCTGTGTCTGCTAGGCCAAAATCAAGAGTGGCCTGGTCAAGAATAGACAGTGTATAAAGGTGAAGGAAGTTGGTAATAAAGTATGGGAATGGAGTGGTGAAACCAGTACAGTAAAATTGAAAAAGCCTGGCACCTTGATGTCAAAAGGTTAAGAGTTTGTTCTATAGTATGCTAGACCTTATTGCGGAGACCGAATGTTGGTGTAGTAGCCTATCCACAATATAGTTGTACATGCCCATTTTAAGGAAAAAACTGCCCGAGCTAACTTTGCAGGCTGAGATAATTAAACTGAGTGAAAGGCGGAAGTGGATGTGCACCAAACGGGGTGGGTAGGGAGAGCAGGGCCATATGTCGCTCTTTCTATATTCAGTGACCGTCTGGCACCCTTCTATTATGTTAGGTTACCGTGCTCTGACTGTTACCATAAAAATGACATGCTTTGTTGCTTGTATGGTGCTCTATGCCACAATAAGCATCCACAGGATACTGAAGGACACACCTAAGGGACATGTAAAGTATAAATGAGCATCAACATTAGATTTCTGAATTGTTACATTTATTGTAATGCATCTTTCACGCCCCGGCTGGGCGGTGGACATGGCAACAGCCCACGCACATCTCCCGTCGGAGAAAAAAAAAGTTTTGAAAAAAATGCCCACCTGCATCTAGTTCCCTTTTCAGATGACAGTAGCCATGGAAAGCAGGTTCCAAAATGGCTGCCGTCATCTGAAAAGGGCAACCATTTTAATGGACTTTGTGCTTTCACCGCCTGCAGTAGGGAAGAAAAAAAATCACGCCTGGGAGAAAGCGCAGTTTGTGATTAGTCAATCTGCCTTTCCCCGGTGCAAATGGAGCTTTTACCGGGTTTTAAATAATGACGATAGGCTGCCTTATAGAAATGTCGCTGACACATGACAAGCCCTTACATTACCGGAATTGGCACATCATTTAACGGACAACTGGTTGTCGCAATCCTTTGTTAGCCATAGGGCTATTGTTTGAGAAATAAAATGGTTTACTTTTCATAGAAGTCCACTTTGATTGATCACTGTTGCAATATGAACTGAAAAGCTTCAATCCTGTGTGGCTAATCCGTAGTTTCCTCCTGATAAGTATTTAGTTGTATGGTAGTTGCAATAGAACTTGCTTATTCAGCAAGCCTGTTAATAGCTGCAGCTTGTAAGCGGTCTGTTGCTGTTGTAAGCGTTTCTGCTCTGGCCAATGCTCCATCTCGGGCAGCAGGGGAAGAGCGCAGGAAACAACTGGCAGATTTGGACCTACGGCTCCGATCTTCCAGATTGGTGTGATAACTGCCGAAGCACAACCTCTGGTCAACATCTGCTCACAACATGGGTGGTAGTGTGATGCATCATGAGGGTTTGTCTGGAATGGGGGTGAGGGGAGTTTACGTGGGAGAGGGTTTCTTCAGTGCAGATCATGCATGATCAGAATTAATACTAAAGTCATGTACAGCTATATTTTTGTTTTATTGTGCGTTTGTCAGGCGCCTATACAACCCAATGGTGTTTCCAGGCGTTGCAAGGTAAACATGGGGAGGGAGCAGGGGAGTAAGAATAATAAACAGTAAGCAATCAAACCCCAACGGTCCTATTGGGCCTTGTGGCATTCAGACGAGCAGGGTTTGAAGGGAGAGGGGTGGGGGTGCTAAATTGTGCCCAGGAGGGGAAGTGCTAAGGGGTCCCGGGGCAGGGGGGGGGGAGAACCACTGGCTAAGTGCAAGAGTGGAGGGCTCAAACAGGGAGGTATTTGGAGATAGTGGGGGGGGGTCCCAAGCCCCAGAAAGCCATGTGGATAATGCAGAGGATCTTCAATTTGATCCTTGTGGCCGCTGGGAGCCAGCTGAGAGATTTTAGGGCTGTAGAGATGCGGTTCATGCGTTTAAGGCCGAGGTTAAGTCTTGCAGCCCATTCTGGATTAGTTGAACGGGGCAGTGGGAGGAAAGGGGCAGATTGAGGAAGAGGCTTTTGCAGTAGTTCAGCCGGGAGAGGACCAGAGCTCTGGAGACATTGAGCATCTGGGGTAAGGCGAGGAAAAGAAGAATGCCTCTAAGGAGATGAAGCAGGAAGTGGGCCTTGGGAAGGTTTAAGATGTGATGTGTGAAAGAGAGAGCGGAATCGATGACTCGAGACTCGAGATTCTTGGCTTGTTGATAGCCACAAGGATAGTGAGGCTAGAGGGCCTAAGGAGGGCAGCCAGAGGGCAGGAGGGAATCGGAGCACAGGTGTCCCAATAAGATCTGTCTTATTGGCATTGAGACAGAGGTCATTGGCAGCACACAATGCCTGGATAGCAGTCAATCGGGAATGAGGAGGGAACGACGACGAGGAGGGGCAGTAGGCAGTAGAGGGAAGTTTGAAGGCACATTGAGTGTCGTCAGCATAGCACTGGAAGTGAGGAGCTTGAAGGTACACATCGCCTTTTTGCTGTGTCTTTCCATTAATGTAGCAGCTAATGTTCGAAAGCAGAGTATCTTCAGTTTGCACTACTATAGGAAGTCTAGCACTCGGCGCAGGTAGTCCAACCCCTTGACATAAACCTTTCGAATGGATTCTGTCCTTCCATGTATTCCTCATCTTTTGACGTTTCATTTCCAGCTTCAGCTGCTTTGGGAAAATGTTTTCCTCGACAGAGGATGCTGTGCACTTTTCTCATTGACTCAATGTCCCTCGAGGGTCTCACGCAGCACTTGTTGGCTTAAGTACTGTTTTTCTGAAGCAGCTTTCGTTAGAAGAAATACAGGGTGCTTCGGTTGCTCATTGAACTTTGGTTTATTGAAAATTAAATTCTTCATGTCTTCACTGTGTGCTCCATCGACGCCTAAAACAGGCTTAAAAAATTTCAAGATTGCGGGGCAAAAATGTCAATTAATGATCCCCACTGTGTATGTCTGTGGTGCCTCTGCACGGAGCATAGCACAACGGAGTGTAATTCCTGTCAGGCAGGGACCAACATGGATATAAGGGAATGTAAAGTTAAATTAGCGATGGGTAGGATCCCTTCGAAGTCCCTTTCTAATATTGCAAAAAACGTAAATCTGACGAGTTGAGACATTCTCCTTGATGGAGGAAATCTAAGAGAAGATCTCAATGGAGCAGTCTTATGTCATTTTTCGTCTAAGAAGGAAAAGAAAAGACGTTGGATCTCCTTCGACCTAAAGTGATTCTTCCAATGAGAGAATTACATGCCCAACAAAAGCCGACTCCCCAGCCAAGTGGAATGCGTTTTGGAGAGAGAAGTGTAAAATATTCTAGAAGGTGGCCCAATCCCCTTGAAAGAAAAGAAGAAAGATCATGCCCCTGACGCTCTGCATAAAGACAAAGGGAAGCTGAAGGCTAAACCCTGTGAAGGCTCAAGTCCGGGACGCAAGCTAGATTCTCATGTAGAGCCAGCAAGGCCTCAAACTGACACAAAATCGTCAAGGACTTTGAGTTGAGAATCCAGTCCTTCGAGGGCTTTGTCGAAGAAAAAAGTCAACAAGTTTGACAATAACAGGGTAGCCATCAAATTCATCAATGCCACAGTCGATTACTAAGACGTCATTGGCTTCAAAACCATTATCAATGACTTTTTCGAAGATGTCGAAGCCCTACACGACACAGAAAAAACTTTTAAGCCTTTACCAAAGAAGGATTTCTTCAAGTCTTTAACATCAATCTATGAAGATCATGAACCTTCTGATGACAATACTCTGCCTTTTGGCCTGCAATGTGGCCCTCCTAATGTACCAGATGCATTAATATCAGAGGAGCCCAGAATTAAAGGTTTGTATGAAAATCTTCCAACATCCGGTGGTGTGGATACATCACCTGAGCTAGAATATGGAAAGCCAGACCCCTATGGTCATGCCGACGCCTCATATTGGCAGTTAATGAACAAAGTAGTGTAATTTCTAGGATGGAGCGGACCCGCTCCTCCTTTTGAGCAGGATGATTTAACAGGCATACTGGACCAAGGTCCACAGAGAAATCCTATCTTGCCTATTTTGTGTTGCTTTCCAAAGAAGGGTTACAGCAAATTGGGGAAACTCCAGAAACTATCTCTGCAGTTCACAAAAACTTCTCTAGGAAATCTAGGCTGTCGAGCAGTGACCCTGATTATTTGACCAAACATCCAACACCAGAAAGTTTAGTGGTCCATGCAGGGATGTCCAACAAACAGCCGGGATACCTTACTATTCCTCCGGATAGGGACGACAAGCAGGTGGACTCTTGGGCACAGAAAATCTTTACTGCAGGAAGCATGGCCTTGAAAACTGCATATACCACTTGTGCCTTGTCAAAGTTTACGTTTACCCTGTGAGATTGCCATCAATGGCGGCTGATCACATTCCCCAAGGGGAGCAAAAGGACAGCTTCCTGGCTATCCTCAAAGATGGAAAAGAGGCAATGTGTGAGTGCCTTCAGTCAAGTCTGGATACTGCAGATAGCATTAGCAGATTCATGATGACTAGTACTGTGCTACGCAGGTTAGGATGGTTGAGAAAGTCAGGGTTTGCAGCAGATATGCAATCCAGGCGCCTGAATATGCCTTTTGACGGCTCTTGACTGTTTGGCAGCAAGACCGATGAAAGGCTGGAAAATCAGCAGACCTCCTAAGTCTCTGTGCCGCAATCAGAAAGCCTCAACATTCTTACCCCAGTACATCATCCTGTAGGGGCAAGTCCTTTTGTTTCCATGCATCAGTTCGAAGAGCGAGAGGACAGGCTAGTCGGAGGCCAGAAAATATTCCCTTGTGGTGGACGAGGGAGCAGTACCCAGTCCGCCAAAGCAACAGCTGCATTGCCCTCAGCGCTGCTTCAGCCGCCTCAAAATCTGAGGCCTTAGCCCACAAGACCCCGGTGGGAGACACGCTCTCACAGCTTCTGCAAGAATGGATGGCCATTACTTCAGATGCATGGGCACTGGATGGAAATGGTAGCCCAGGGTTTTACTGCCTTCCCTTTGTAAAAAAAAGGCCTTGGGGATCATCCACCGGGGAACAGCTCTTTTTTAAGAGTTAGATCCGCTCCTTGTGCAGAAAACTTTGACCCTGCTAGAGAAAGGCGCTATAGAACCAGTACCCGTAACGGAGAGGAACAAGGGTTGGTACTCCCCGTACTTTCTAATCCCAAATAAGGACAGAGGATTGAGACCCCAAGTTCCTCAGGAAGGACAAGTTCAAGATGGTTACCCTTTCTTCGATTCTGCAGGTCCTCCAACACTGGATGGTGTCATTGGACCTTAAGGATGCTTACTTCCATGTGCCTATCCATCAGCAGAACATAAGGTACCTGAGGTTGGGGGTTCTCATAGTCAGTTTCAAGTTCTGCCATCGGGCTGACCTCCACCCTGAGGGTTTTCACCAACCTAATGGCAGTGGTGGCAGCAAGTCTCAGAAGATGGGTGGGATTCACGTCTACCCCTACCTAGACGATTGGCTAATCAGGCACATTCCCCAGAACAGGCCCTGGAACATCTCAGTATCACCTTGCACTCCCTCCACAGGCTGGGCTTCTTCCTTAATTACAAGAAGTCCCACATGATACCATCACAAAAACTCCAGTTTATCAGATTAGTCTCCTAAATGCATCCGCGGGGGTAAGCCTCTCCACCCGAGGTGAGTGCTGAACAAATTCTGCAGATGGTCACCAAATTTCAGAGTGCCCAGCGTCTTCCGGCCTTCGATTTCTTTTGGATATTGCTCTTCCTCATGGCATCCTACATTTTTCTGGTGCCAGAGGCTCACCCGAGAATGAGATCCCTTCAGGCTCTCAGGACGCAGTGGTCCCAATTCTCAGGCAGGATGTCGGACCTACTTCAGGTACCAAGCAGAGCTGTACAGGATCTCCTGTGCTGGGCCTGTGAGAAGAATGTTCTGAAGGAGAACCATTTTGGCAACCATGGCCGGAGATGGCAGCAGGTACAGACTCCTCACTCACTGACAATCCGCAGTCTTTGGTCTTCATCGGAGTCCAAACTACACATTAACATTTTGGCGCTGAGGGCAATCAGACTAGCGCTGAAGGCCTTTCTGACCTCTGTATGGGGAAAGAATGTCCTGATCAGGACGGACAACATGGTAGCCATGTATTACCTAAACGAGAGATGAGGCATAGGGTCACTACCGCTGTTCTGAAGCAATGCAGCTCTGGTCAATTTAAGAAGGAATCGGCAATTCACCTAGCTGGAGAGGAGAACACAGCGGCGGATGCTCTGAGCTGGCAAAGCGGAGTCTCCCACAAGAGAGAACTAGCTCAGGAAGTCCTTCAAGAGATCTTCACCCTTTGGGCAACCCTTCAAGTGGATCCATTTGTGACCAGCGTCAACCGGAAGTGGGAACTGTTCTGCCCCAGGGAATTTCCTTCAGGAAGAGCTCCAGGGGATGTGTTCGTAGTAGACTGGGAGTTTCCAAATCTGTGTTTCCTCCAGTCCCCATCATTCCTCAAGTGATCAGGAGGTTGAGAACGTTCGGGAAATCCATTATCCTAATTGCCCCAGATTGGGCCAGGAGGACGTGGTACCCAGACCTTCTGGACATTTCCATCTGCCCTCCTATGCGTCTTCCACAAAGAGAAGACCTTCT
The DNA here is from genome assembly GCF_040938575.1 of Ambystoma mexicanum. Taxonomy (NCBI): domain Eukaryota; kingdom Metazoa; phylum Chordata; class Amphibia; order Caudata; family Ambystomatidae; genus Ambystoma; species Ambystoma mexicanum. The sequence continues at coordinate 894,069,845 of NC_090929.1, forward strand.
CTTGCGAGAGGAGGGTCTGGTTCTCCAGCCAGAGATCAAGACAGGCCGCCCTCACGCATGGTTTCTGAGAGGCTGAGATATAAGGATTGGGACCACCTGGATGACGTAATGGCGATTTTGCTTTCGGCCAGAAGGCCAGGAACAAAGTCCTTGTACCGCTGGCGGGTTCCATGTGTTTTTAATGAATAAATAACAAATTAATTTATAACACAAAAATAATGAAAAAAGAACACTTTGTCCCCCTCATTCATTCGGGGTCTCTGCCCCAAACCCCAGTTTCCTCTTGTAAAAATCCAACCCAAACCCCGTCTCATACGATTTAACCCTTTACCCAACCCCACACATTGTTTCTTTAAAAAAAAAAATATTTTCTGTTATCTATGTTTTGTTAAAATCATTTATTTTATTTTCTTTATTAATTAACACTGTGTACCTGCAGCCATTGGAACAAGTTCAGCGGTTGGTGCAGGGTTAAGAATGTGGATCGATTTCAATGCGATACACCATTAGCAAATTTGGGGCTCCAGATTGGAACAATAAAGGGTTATCTGGCAGCGATTTCAAGTTTCAAGCGCTCGTCAGAGGAAACATCACTTTAAAATACCTTTTAATAGTTCTGTTTCTTAAGGGGCTCGCTATTGTATTTCCACCTACTCCCTTTCAAGTCCCTGTATGGGATCTAAATCTTGTACTAACATTTCTAACATGTATTTAGTTTGAAGCACTACATTTATGTCCTTTAAGACTATTAACATTAAACAATGTACTAGTAGCAATAACGTCACCCCGCAGGGTGAGAGCGAGTTACAGGCACTTTCTTGTAAACCACCATTCACTATATACTATGAGGACAACGTTGTTCTTAAAGTGAAATGTTCTTTTCTGCCAAAAATAGTCTGAGACTTCCATTTGTCTCAGAAAATAGTTTTACCAACTTTTTAACCCCCGCCTCCTCCTGCAAAGGAGGAGGGAGAGTTTGCATAGACTGGACCCGAGAAGGGCTCTTAGTTTCTATATCTCACGGATGTCTAAAATTCACCAAGATGATCAGTTATCAATTGGCTTTACAGGCCATAAGCTAGGTTTGGCAGTAACGAAACAAACCCTATCCAGATGGACTATTCTGGCTATTGAGGAATTATATCGACTATCTGGTAAAGATCCTCCGGAGGGTCAGAGGGCCCCTTCTACCAGGAGCATGGCAACATCTTCTGCTCAATTAAGGACCTCTGTGTGGCAGCCACTTGGACTACCATCCACACTTTTGTGAAACCTAATCTGGACTCAACTTGCACTTAGGAAGGAGGATTTGGGTTGGTTGTCTTTCACTCTGTCCATGGTAACCTTCAAGGACAAATCTACATTCTTACTCCCACCGCAAAATCTAATACTGCTTTGGGAGTCTTATCAAAAGATGAGGAATACGTGGGAGGACACAATCCATTTGAAGAAAGTTATTTACCTGTGGTACGTTCTTTCGATTGGATGTTCCCCCCCACGTATTCCTCATCGCCCCTATCTGCCTACCCCACTGTAGAATTGTGTTATGCACTTTACACTCCTTTAGAGTATACTACGGGCTAGGCTGTTGCTGGTAATTCCTCTATAGAGTGTAGGGGGAAAAACAGAATTGAAGTCAACGGGTGCTGTGAGTGCTACATATACTGGTGATGACGTCGGATGTAGGCCCTCAAGGGACATTGAGTCGATGAGACCAGTGCACAGCTCAGTCTGTCGAGGAATTTTTTTTTTTTTGTTTTTTTTTTTTGCTGAAGTGGGAAAGGTAATACCAAGATGAGTAATAAGTGGGAGGAACATCCAATCGAAATAACGTTACCACGGGTAAGTAACTTGTTGTTCTCACCAACAGCACTAGGACTTGTACAGGTTCTGATCCACTGCCAAGTAAAGAAATGTCTAAATAGCAATGGAAAAAGATAACTTTTTTGACAAACACTTGTAAACCCCCTCCCCCCCCCGCCCCGCCGGTTCCCTCCACCTCGCCTGCATGAAATCTATTGCTGTGATAAATATTAGCCTCTAAACTGCTGCTGTCTAGATTAATTGAAAGCTCTTCCATGTCATACCCATCGCAGAGAGCGTTGTGCATATGCCAGCAATATAAAGTAACAAGCCATCCACCTTACTCAAAAATGAACTTTTTGAGGCAATGCTCGGATGTAACCTTGGCTTGCATTTCTTGTTCAAATAAATACTGTATATAATATCGGTTTCTTTACTCGATGTTCAAGGCAGTCCTCAGAGTCAACATCTCCAGCCACTGGTGAGTAATTTTCAGTTAGTGAGAAAGTAATGGTGTGAGTACTGGCATTCATGCCGGAGGGTGAGTGACGGAAGGAAGGAGCATGGGGAGAGCATTCGATAGTATTGCTTCGTGGGAAAAAAAGTCGTGGCCGCCTGCGACTTCCTATTTGAATTAAATTACTTGCAGAAAAGCAAATTCGCAGTAGATTGCAGTTTTATACCTGGAAAATGAGACCAATGTGTGAATCGTGAAAGATGAGCTGTGACCATAGAAAGCGGATTGCACTGTACAAATGTCTTTAAACCCCCCACTCTGTCGCATGAGCATGGAATGTTTGGAAGTGAGAATGTCGTCATTCCTGAATGCTTTTCGAATGAAAGGTATGATGTAATCTTTTTGGCTTTTGTCAGTATTCACACTGGATCTAGGTGTTCCCTGCGGAAGCAGGTCTCCCCGAATCTGGTCACACTCACCGACTCATTCAGATCTTTCAGCATCTTTTTGCCTCACTAGTGGATGTGCGTGCATATCCCACTCCCTCTCCAAGCACACCTCAATGGGGGACTCCACCCCATACCACCCCTCCCCCCGCCTGTACACCTGCCTTGCCCTTGACCACCCCTCACCTGTTCCCGCACTCCTCCCATACACCCTACCCCATTGGATTTTACTCTGAACCCAAAACCCCCACTCCCCCATATTTCCTTGAGTCTTCCTCCTTGGATGCCTAATACTCTTCCTGTCTCTGGACAGCATTCACTTGTCATAGGCGCTTCATTTTGCTTCCGGTAAGCTTTGTGGTGTGCAGACCCATCTGGGCCTCGCATTTTGTATTTTTGAGTTGCCGTTGAGGCCCCCGGGCCATGCCTGCACCCTTGTTCGCTCCCTTGTGTCCGCTTCCTCTCCCTCCCTCTCCCAGCCTGTCCACCTCTCCTGATGGGTGCATCCACCTGGTCAGAACTGCCTGTGCAGCCCGCCCCTGCAGCCAAGGTCCCAGGGCAAAGGGCAGCTCCTACAGAGGCGGCTCCATATCGTGTTTGCAGGTTTCAGCAGGGGAAACCAGTGGCCAGCCGCCAGCCAGCAGCTACAGTCAAGGTGGGGGTGGTCAGGGTGTAGAATGGAACGTTCACTGCCCTGGAACCCCTACCACTTGGCAAGCTAAATTACATTGTGATACTGTGATTACTAGCCTGCGCCGTACCACAGCGACTGTTTCAGATTGACCTGATTCATATCTATAAGGCTCCACACTGTGATGGTACTGTTAATGTTTGGCCTGCACCACAGTTATAGCATTGTTATTACTAGACTGCATCGTACCCCAGCCACCTGCCCACTTTCCCTGTTCATCATGTGCTGAATCCTATTGCATTGTGAAACCTAGGCCTCAGTGTTATTGGACTCTCAAATCTAGGCCTGATGCCTCTGTTACATTGGACAAAGATCACCCCCACCCAAACAATCTCAAAGCTTATGGTATGTGTATCTTACACCACCAGTTTGGGCACAGGCCGCAGTGACTGCCAAGCATCCATGCATGATAGAATGCTGCTATTGCTAAGCACATCCGGTCTAGCATCATATATAGCCATCCAGACAAACGCCTGATGTACGGCAACACCTCTGCCACTAGCATACAGTGACTACCATCCAAAAGGAAATCTGTACAGCTAGCCACACATCGACTCTCTCAACAATAGCAATCTATCGCAAACCCCTCAACAGCACCCACCCACGTGCCTGACCTCTCTTCAGGCTGCTTAGTCGAGCCTTGTCAGCCACCCAAGTCCTACACCAGCAACATGCACACATGCATTTCCTAAGCTAAACTCCTTAGAATTTTCTACCACGTTGACTATGGTCACCGAGGGTGTTCCAACCAGAAAAAAGCGCATTCAGGCCACACAAGTGGGGAAAGAGCGCTATATAAATAATACAATACAATAGGAAACAGACCATGCGTTCCATGACTGTACCATGGAGATGCGTTGGCGGGCTGTCCTTCGTGTTACCCATATTCAGCGGAGATGGATTTGGTAAATCATCCTTCTGCGAATATGGGTAAATGCTTCACACATTAGACAATCCAACTGTGAGGTTAATGCAAGAAATTGAGCGACAAGCAGGAGGCTTGCAAGTGTGTATCCTCCAGGGAATCTTTAAATGGTATAAGGTCTAATTTATGATTAGGGATTTGAAGGTCCTTAATGTTAGACTTCAAATAATATGCCAAGATCTTTTTACCAGTAAAGACACTTTGCACGCTAGTGGGTCTTGGTCATGTTTGTTTATTAGTAGTATCTGATTTATCTAAATTTAACGTGCTAGCCCACAAACAGGCTTCAGTTGTCCTAAACATGTAGAATGGTTTGTGTCTACCGATTTTCAAAGTTAAGAAAATTTGATGATATCGCAGAGCTTCAAACCTGAGGCTTGGGTAATGCCTGGGGAGCGATTGGAGCAAATAAGCGACAAAATATATATTCCCGTGAGACCTTGCAAATAATACCCCTCGTTTTAGCCCGTTTCATCTGGTGCTAGAGCACATCTGTGCTAGCCTATTCCCGTAGATGCTGCATTGGTGGAGGTGGAAGCCGGATGGTATGTCTTGTAGAATTTGGGAGCCAGTTTACCATCATGGAACGCTATACGAAGAGGTTACATGTTGTATTGTGCTCGACTATTTCACAGCTGCCACTTTAGAATGTTTGTCGAATTCTGCAGATTGCATGCAAACTGCTGGCATCCATAGGATCAATTGCCAACTTCCTTATAGAGGTGCTAGTTTGAAGAAGGCTGGTACAACCCATCATTCAAAGTTGAATACTTTGAGCTGGTTTTGTTTAACTCTGAAAGTGAAAAGAACTAATTTGAAGAAGCATGGGCAAAGAAGTGGTGAACAGGAAAGCCTGACCATTTCCTGTGATTTGCTTGCACTGGATTTCCATGGATGGCAAGAGAGGATGCATTTGTACCCTTATTTGTGCTCTTTCGGCAAGAGCCGGATTACCCCATCCTGTCTGTGTGCCGCATATCTCTGGTATCGTGTAAATGCAGGTTATAACTGTATTGATTGCCTAATATCCTCCAAGACTTGATACTTGTATGTGCAACATATATGGAAAAATTGGACTTGACATAATGCATCTAAATGTTTGACCTAGGTGGCGTCATCTTGGCTTGTCCTAACGGGGCATAACATTGGAGTGAATGATTAATTTCTGTTACATGGATGTCGGATTGACCAGAACCTTAGCGTATGCTAAACATACATCCAATAATTTATAATGTTCTTAATGCTGCTTTTCTCGAAGTTATATCCACCGTGGAAGATTATCAGATTTATATTGTACTTAAAGTTCAATAAAAAAAACAATTGAGATTGTGGCAAATAATGCAGGCATATGTAATAACACAGATCTTTCCCAGCTACTCCTTTGTGAGAATACATTTTTTACACCTTTTTATTGTGCTTTCCACAACCACCTCTTCTTTATGCCCGTCAGGAATTTGGGTTTAGTTTAATCTCTGACCACATCAAAATGAAGACCTTACTAGGAATGCTATAGAGAGGGACGACCGTTTTAATCCAGATCGGCTAAAATATATTAGCCATGTATAAAGGAAGAGGGAGGGGTGGTTGATTGTCTTGGTGTGAGAACCACGACTTTCATTCCTGCATTTAGGAAAGTGGTTAAAGAATACCTCTAAGCATCTGTTGACGGAGTGCAGGGAGCTTCTCAAATCTCCCAGTGTGTATATCCATTCAAGCACTTGTTTGAGAAAATAGTTACTTTTGATGGAAAAAGTTATTGGCTGCAGTCCCTTCTGTCCCTTAAGGATATATACAACACCAGTGGACAAACTGTTAGGTAAAATACAAGCAGCTTGTCCCTGCGGCTGTGATAATTATACTATAGACACTTGCTTGTTCTGCCCATTGTATCTTTCTTTCAGCTTGTGAATCTGCTTAGATTGACATGCTTTGCATAGGTCTCCATCTAGTGGTTGGCTCGTAGTATAACACTTGTTTTTCAAAGTCGCAAAATAGAGAATAGACTGGGGTGTGCATGTCAAATTATCCCAGCCTACCTATACAGTACCCATGATCCCTCACGCATTGATGGCCTCGGATCGTTTTATTTTTTTACATTGGTTGGCGGAGAGAAACCTTTCGAAGCCATTACATACGTGGTCGACAACCTCACCACAAGCACTGTCGTACGATAAAACCTTTTGACTCAAGGTGTACGGTGGGGAACATGGATTGTTTTTATACTCTTATGGGCCTAGAGGATGTCTGTCCTTTTACACTAGCTTCCCTATTTTCAACAGCACAGCGTTGATACTATGAGGGCCAGATGGAAAATCTTTTAAATTTGTTACTGGTGGAATTCAAAATTTCCTTGGAGATATGCACACACAGTTTGTAATGGTTGTCTCACAAGGGACCACACACTGCTGCCTGGCGTGCCTAAAATTCAAAAGCAATACCCTCTGGGAGCGCCGTTGTAAGCGCTGGGCCTCATATGACATGCAAGCACAACCAGAAATGGTGTAGTCCCCCGTTCAAATGCTGGAACTAGAGGTCTGGGTATAAGGCGCAGGTGTCTAAGCTGACACCCAACTAGCAAGGAGGTGCCTTTCAGAAAAACCTTGTGGCCCATGCCCGTCTTTGGCGGCTCGACCACATGGCGTGTTAGGGAGAAGTCCCCCTGGCAATCGTGAGGCCGCACAATCTCACACAGGCACCAACACGATGCAACAAAAGGACATGGTCACTGGTGTCGAGCAGAGTTTCCGCTGATAAAAGTACAGATGAAAGAGGAACACAAGTTCCAACAAAAGCCAAATGAGAAGGAGGATCGAAGCACACAACACCCTTAATGCCATCTCAATGGCCATTGCCTCCATGCCGAGAGACCCTACACTTGCTTCGGCCCTGAATTAAAAAACATTAGTAGGCATCTCTAGCTTAGAAGAGGAACGGGAGGAAGGGGATGAAGTAGGCCTCAAAACATTGACGTCTTTGTTACAACCCTTATACACTGCTTGACCACATTGGAGCTCATTCCACAATGCCAAAGAGTCAATGCAAAATATTTGAGAAAGTATGTCCAAGATGGTCTTTCATGGAGAAACATGAAACGCCTACCAAAAGGGAGATACATTGTTCAGATAGTGAGCTGCCTAAAAAGAAACTGAAATCTCACGCTCAGGTGGATTGTCTCTCATACCATGAGGCATTTGTAGATACTGGTGTTAGACTCGCATTAAGAGTACCAAGACCTTGATCCTGATGATTAAATGTCAGTCTTGGATGAAGTCTTCCCCTGGCCTGACTGCCTGCCCGGTCACATCATCCCCAAGAGGATTATTTCCAATGCTCCGGTGGAGAGTAAGTGGGAGCCAAGTGGTCTTGTGTGGTTTGCTGGAGTATTTCTTTCATTGCTGTCGGATGGAGGAGGAGCTTGTCACCACTGCCTGTTAGTCTGCTAAAACCCACTTGAGTGCGGACTGCTGTGTGGAGAGCAAGTGGGAGCCACGGGGTCTTGCGTGATCTGTTGGGGGATGGGAGGAGATGGACATTATGGAGACACCGCTATTGCTGTAACTGCAATTTGACATCTCTGCTCTTGCCAACATTGCCACAGTCAGTCTCTGGCAGCTCCTTGTAGCGTTAATCGCGCACCTCACCACCCGTAAGCTTTTTCATTGTACATAAACGTGGCTGTTACTGACTCTATACTGCCAATCTGCAGTGCAGTGGCTTTGCGTCAGGTGCTCCACAATTGCAATCGGATTTGTTTGTTCATCCAACATAATCACGCAGAAACGAGCACCTGCAGCAACAGCTGGGCATGCGGCTGAATGGATTGCTGTTCTCCAGCAATGGGGTCTGGCATGGATTCACATGCTCATGAATATTCCCCATCAGACCGGGAATCCTTGGTATAAAAAAAATCAGTATCAGTTTCGTTCTGATCTGTCTTTCTTAGTAGTAATCAATCACTGGTCTCTGGGTCATACTGCCCCCAGCCAATGACTGCCCTCTCCCTAAGCCCTGCCTCTGGCAGCCATCCTCAGTTTTTTTTACCGCACATTCAAGTGTTGGGAGTCCTCGTGCTGTAGCTCTCGAGCTTTTACTGCGTTTTCACGCTTTTTCAGGAGATTTTTCTCATTTTTCGGTTAAAAAGAGTCTCAAGCTCCACCGTTTCTAAATCCGATAAACGGGGACCCGTTTGGAGTTTTCTACGCCCCCTCAAGGGTGAAGATTTCGTCAAGTTACGCTTTTGGAGGACCTGCCCTGGATGCCAGCTTCAGAATGTGTTCAAGGAGGACGAGCATTCGTTATGCCTCTGTCTCCATGAGGTCAAGACGCACGTGGAGAACATGTCGGAGCGGACCATGAAGGATCGCCACCTCCGTGTCGCCAACTGGCTGGAAGGTAAGAGCCTGTCAGGCGAGAAGAAGAAATCTGAGCGGTCTTCTAAGTCCTGTGAGGGCGCCCCGGCGACAGGGGCCCAACAAAAGGCCAAGCACGGCAAGTCCGCGGGCACCGGGAGCGCCGAATGGTCGGGCTCCTTGGCTGCCAGGCAGGGCGCATCCTCCCTGGTGCCATCAACCATGAGCCAACGCTCTGGCTCGGGTAAGAGGAAGTCAGAGAACCTGGCGAAGCTTCTGGAGAGGCCCCGGTCGATCTCGAAGATTCCGGCAGAGGGGGAGCGAGGCTCGGACCCTCCCCGAAAAGTGAAGGCACCAGGCGTGCATAAGGTGACGATGGCCTTAATTCACCCTGCTAAAACCTCGATTGAGGATGTCGCAGCGGCCCTGGCTCAGCCTGTGGAGGTGACCTCAGGATCCAGAGTCTCCCTGCCACCGCGGAGGGAGTCATCTTTCAGGCCTATCGAGAAGACCCCCACAAAGTCCCTGTTGGAAAAGGAGGGGGAGGGGCAGGTAGCCATCGTGGATACGGACACGACCTCTGAAGAAGAGCTCATCGAAGTCGTGGAGGAGGCCCAGCCCGTCGGGAGGGATCCCGACGAGGGCGACGATGAGAGCGACGGTGTCGCCGACGAGGTTCCTCAAGAGTTCTCGCCCCCGTCGTTTCCGGTGCCGCAGGACACTTCGGCTGCCATTTTGTCAGCAATTCAGTCCTTATGCTCGGAGATAAGGACAATGTTGCCCCTCCCCCCGACAGAGGTGCCAGACCCGACAGGGGAACCGGAGCCGGGACCTTTGGAAAGTCCACCGCATAAGAAGAGGACGCATCCTCTGCCACCTCTCCCACCTCTGCGCCCCGCTCTGCCTTCCCCCCAGTCAACTACCAACCGGGATGATACAGGCATGGACATGGCTACGACAGGTACAGATGACGACGGAGGCGACGATGGGCCGTGTCCCCCATTGCCCCCTGCTCGGGCGTCCCCACCCGACGAGATTGGATCCTTCCATGCCATGATTTCCAGGGCATCCAAGCTTTTCCAGCTCTGCCCCAAAGAGAAGAAAAAGGAAGGGTTCCTTTACCAACGGCGCAAGGCTAAAAGGAAGACGGTCCTCGCCGTACCACTTCTGGATGACATCGGGGATGAGGGGCTCTCCCTCCTCAAGAACCCTGCCACGGCGCCTGCAAAGAGGGACCGGTACAAGAAGTAGTACCAGGTCCCTGACGCTGCCCCTGTGTGCCTTCGGGCACAGCCTACCCCGGATTCGGTCGTCTCGGCATCGGCAAAGAAGAAAGCTGGGGGGGGGCCATCAGCCTCGACATCAACTTCCCTGCCGGACGGCGAGGGCAAGAAGCTGGACACGGTCATCTCATCCGCAGCGACGACTATCAAGGCGGCCAACGCCCTGGCTATCGTAGCCTGCTACGACAGGGAGTTGTGGTTCAAAATCGCCCCTCTATTGGACTTCGTTCCGGACGCCAAAAGGGCTGAGGCCCTTGAAATCTTACAGGAAGGTGAGATTGCTTCGGACCACGCCATCACAGTGGCAACGGACATCGCCGACACCGGTTTCCGTCAGTTGGGCAACAGCGTTTGCCTGAGACGACTAGGATGGCTCAAGACGACAGATTTCCACCAGGACGTACAAGCCAAAGTTTTGGACATGCCCTTCGACGGGAACAACCTGTTTGGAAAGGCGGTTGATGAGTCCCTTCAGGCTATCAAGACAGACATGGAGACGACCCGGGCACTGGGAGTGCTCCAACGACGACGGCTGTCCTTTCAGAGCGCCGGAGGCAGACAAGGTGCCTCCAAGGGATCTGGCAGTGGCTTCTCGACGTACCGCCAAGCGGCAAGATCTTCTTCTTCTCAGGAGGCCTACAGGGGACGCGGCAAGTCAGGTAGTGCCCGTCGTCGTCTATAGGGAGGTCAAGGAGGCCTCCAAACAAGATTGAACCGACCGTGGGGTCGGGCCCCCGCCGAAGCACCCCGGTGGGAGGCCGGCTGACGAGGTTAGTCAGCGTGTGGGAGTCCATCTCCACCGACCATTGGGTGCTGGACGCCCTGGCCCAAGGGCACACCCTCGAATTCCAGAAGAAGTGCCCTCGCGTTCCACCCAGGGCCAGGAAGGAAAATCATGTCCCTCAACTACTGTTGGAAGTAAGGGCGATGCTCAAGAAAGGTGCAATCGAGCTCGTCCCAAAGAGGCTTCGGGGCTCCGGAGTTTACTCCAGGTACTTCCTCGTAAAGAAGAAAAAAAGGAGGATGGCGTCCCATCCTGGACCTGCAGAAGTTTCGGATGGTCACCCTCCAGCACGTGCTGGGACAGCTGGAGAAGGGCGATTTCCTGTAGTCGTTTGACTTGGAGGATGCGTACTTCCACATCCCCATTCTAAAGACACAGCGAAAGTTCCTCAGGTTCGTGGTCCAAGGGCGGCACTACCAGTTCAAGGCCCTCCCGTTCGGATTGAAGTCGGCACCCAGGGTGTTCACCAAGTGCCTCGCACCGGTGGCGGCGCGGCTGCGCCTACGGGGATTCACGTCTACCCCTACCTGAACGACTGGCTCATCAGGGCAAAGACAAGGGAGCTCGCCGTGGAGCACACTGCGAAGACCGTCCAGCTGCTCACGGACCTGGGTTTCTCCATCAACTTTACAAGATCCCACCTGGTCCCGTCGCAAGTCGCCCTGTTTCTGAGAGCCAAGCTCGACACAGTGGCGCGGCTGGCAACGCCGTCGGAGGAAAGGACCAGGACCATCCATCCTGGGCAAGGTGCAGCGTCTGCTGGCCACGGATATGGCCAGGGTAAGATCTATGAAGTCCCTCCTTGGGATGATGTCCTCCTGCATTTATCTGGTGCGCCTTTGCAGACTTCGGAAACGCCCCTTGCAAGAGTTCCTCGACGCCCTCTGGGTCCAGTCGAGGGGCAGCTTCGAGGACAGGATCCCACTCAACGAGACATTCCGTCAGGCGATCCGGTGGTGGGGGACCCGCTCTCATCTGTCGGCGGGCACAGACTTTCAGACCCCAGCTCACCAGGTGACGACGGATGCCTCCCTGGAAGGTTGGGGAGCGTACTCCGGAGATCTTCACGCGCGAGGTCTTTGGCTCCCGGAGGAGAAGTCACTCCACATCAACATCTTGGAGCTCTGCGCAGTGTTCTGGGCCCTCAGGTCTTTTCTTCCGTCCCTCAAGGGCAAGGTGGTGAGGATCTTCACCGACAACACCACCACGATGTTCTACATCCGGAAGCAGGGCGGAACCTGCCCTATCCAAGGACGCCCAGGATCTGTGGCATTGGGCCGTCGCCCAAGGGATGTTTCTGGTGCGTTTTCATCTGGCAGGAATAAAAAACACCATTGCCGACTCACTCAGCAGAGAGATGCGCTCGTGCCACGAGTGGCAACTACGCCAGGATCAAGTGGATCGACTCTTCAGACGATGGGGCGAACCCCAGATCGATCTCTTTGCGACGGCGACGAACTCCAAGTGCCGGAGGTTCGCCAGCAGGTTCCCCCAGCCGAGGAGCATGGGCGATGCTTTCTCGTTCCCCTGGGACGGCATATTTCTTTATGCGTTCCCTCCGTTGCCGTTGCTGCTCTGGCTCATCAACCAGCTCAAGAGGTCCCGCTGCAGGATGATCCTCGTCGCACAGGCGTGGCAGAGACAGATCTGGTTCTCGGACCTTCTGGACTTGTCAGCGTCCACACCAGTCAATCTGCCGTCGGACGCGGATCTTCTCTCCAGAGAAGGAGGCGCCATTCTTCATCACAACCCAGAGTCGCTGAACTTGCAGGCCTGGCTCCTGCAGCATTAGAGTTTGGAGGGTACGACATTCCATCCGACTGCAGAGAGGTTCTTGCAAAGGCCAGGGCGTCCTCAACTCTCAAGTGCTACGGATATAAATGGAAGAGGTTCTCTGTCTGGTGCCGTGCACAGAAGATTAACCCTCTGCGGATTACGGCCCCTCAAGTATTGCCGTACCTACTGTCATTGGCCAAGGCTGGACTAGCTCGCGCTTCCATCAAGATGCATCTGGCCGCCATCTCACGATACGCCAGAACTACGGGACAGGCGTCCTTGTGGTCTCATCGACTGGTGAAGGAATTCATGAAGGGACTAATCCGTTCGTTCCCGCCGGTGAAGGCCCCTGCCCCAGCGTGGGAGCTCAACGTAGTGCTGACCAGGCTCAGGGGGGCCCCATTTGAGCCTATGCATTCGGCACCGTTGAAGTTTGTCGTGGAAGACAGCATTTCTCGTGGCCTTCACCTCCACACGACGAGTGGGAGAGATCCAGGCCCTATCTTGTAAACCACCATACGTGACCTTTCACGACACGAGGGTGGTGTTGAGGACGCACCCATCCTTCATGCCCAAGGTGCCTTTGGATTTCCACCTTAACGAACCCTTGGTGTTGCCAGTTTTCTTCCCGACGCCTTCGTCGCCGGCTGAGAGGACTCTGCACTCGCTGGACGTAGCTAGAGCGCTGAAGTTCTACATGGACCGCACAAAGAGTTTTCGGAAGACATCACAGCTGTTTGTAAACTTTGGACCTGTGAATCAAGGGAAGGCTCTCTCAAAGGCTTCCATTTCCAGATGGCTCTCCGGCTGCATCATGCACTGTCACCGGTTGGCAAACCGACCGCTGCCCGGCCGTCCGAGAGCCCACTCGACCAGAGCGATCGCTGCTACCACGCCGTTCCTATCTGGTGTGCCCCTGCTCGACATCTGCAGGGCTGCGACGTGGCGGTCGACGCAGACCTTCACGAGATTATACTGCGTCGATCGGGACTCCAGGGTTGGCCAAGTAGTGCTGCTTAACCTGTTCGCTTAAGGGGAGCCTGGTGAGGAGGTAAGAGATGCTTAATGTTGGGTTTTTTGTATTGCTTAATGTTGAGCCTGTTGTCACCTCCCGTGGCTGTGCATGTGTATACTGCTATGTATTCTTATATTCATGAGCATGTGAATCCATGCCAGACCCCATGCTGAAGAAGGAACAAGTTACTTACCTGTAACTGTTCTCCAGCATGGGTCTGGCATGGATTCACATGCGAACCCTCCCGCCTACCCCTCTGCGGCTCTTCACTTGATCATACTGTCACTTTAAGTGCTACCAAATCTGAGGATGGCTGCCAGAGGCGGGGCTTAGGGAGGGGGCAGTCATTGGCTGGGGGCAGTATGACCCAGAGACCAGTGATTTGTTACTACTAAGAAAGACAGATCAGAAACGAAACTGATACTGATTTTTTTTCTATACCGAGGATTCCCGGCCTGACGACGGGGAATATTCATGAGCTTGTGAATCCATGCCAGACCCATGCTGGAGAACAACAGTTACAGGTAAGTAACTTGTTCCTTATGCGAAAAAGGGAGATATGGAAGAGCAGCAGAGTTCAGTTGTCTACTTTATAGATGCAGAAGAGCCTGCAGCAACAGTTACTAGCCCCATTCACATTGAGCAAGCCAACTTAATTGTGGCTCCTATGGGAGCTGATCAAGAAGTTTGGTTGGTAGGTGCACACCCTTTTTAGATGAAAAAAAATTCAATCTTTCATAGTGCAGCAGGCTGGATTTAAGAATTTCAAGGTGCAGGGGAGGAAAAAGGGCCTTGGCACAAGCAATCCAAAGAATGGAAACCTCCCCCCATCCCCTGCACGCCATCAACAAGCGCCAAAAAGGTGATTCATGATTCAATCAATGGCAATGATATCAAATTAGGAACAATACAGTCTTATAGTGCATCAATTTCAGCAAACAATATGCATAGACAGTATCTTTGTAAAAACCAGAGGATTTAATTAGCAAAAAATATATTCAAGCAAAGCACGTCAGGGAGTCCAATGTTAGTGGCTGACGTGTTTCGGGGCGTCCCCCCTTCCTCAAAAAGATCCTAATTGTACTGTTGATTGACAACACATGTGGAGACATTTTGGCATACATTATAACAAATCCATTATGGAATATTAATAATAGAAGACTGAAAAATTAATTTTGAGCAATACTGGGGATGTTGTTGAGGAGGGTCATACTACAGTGAAATGTCCTCCAAAGTTATATAGACATAGTGAAGTGATAGCAATAGTTACTTCACAGAGAGAGGCTTAAACAGATCTATTGGTATATTTTTTAACTCTTATGTCGCCCTGTGTCAAAACAATCTGAAAGGCCCACCGGGCTATTGTAAATAAATCGTGGGTACGTATAGATGTTCCTAATTCGGGTTCCAGTGGAGAGAATATATCAAAGATCACCAACCAATGTAGTATTATCCTATGTGCGCTCATAAGCAATTAATGTTTGATGCAGGCGGCGGCACAGCTCCACCTTTTCATAGGGCTTACTCTTATACGTATTTGAGGAGTTATGCCCAGCGGATGCCTCTTGTATGGCCTCAGCTTTAACTACTCGAAGACCGACTATGACCTGTCCTCAAAGAACCCTAAAATTGGGAGACCCTAAGGAGAAATGAGCCCTACAAGAACATTATACTTAAACTTGTGACATTCCCAATAATGATGGGGCTTCTGTACATGATTTTTGTTTAGATCTACTAGAGAAGCTTACAGTTGCTCCCCCTTGTATTGGCTCTAAAACCATTGAATCAGTGGTAAAGGCTATCATGACCTCTAACTCGCAACAGTGTTTGGAATCTAACTTTATTCATAAAAGCTCTGCTACATTTGTCTTGACCTTAGCCAGCCCCTGCTTTAGTCCTGTGGGTATTGAATTGGCTGCAGCCACTGAAATTATACCAGACTATTGCTGTTCTTCTTTGCCCTCCTATCTAGGTCCTGATTGAAATACAGCTCGTTAATCTGCCAGAATCTGGGACAGTGGCTGGAGTGGAAATTCACTCAGCGGGACCGACCTTGCGGGATTGTAGCTACCTCAGTAAATAACATTCTGATGTCTCATACAGAGCTTCTGGATAATTCAAATAACACGCTACAAGCGGTCAATGAAAGTTGTGCTTCTGCTCTGTTTAACATACTTGAGTGTTTACTGACCCAACTCGTATCGAAATGGGATGGCATTGTGGATACACTTGAACATGGTTCTCTAATCACCAAAACAGCGGTCTCTTTGAACCAGCTCACTAATACTGTCGAAGCCCAAACTAGTAGCTCAAATACAATCTATACAGCTACTACAACATAGACAGGCCTGTGTACAGAGTGCGTGAACGCTGACCGAAACCGTCCTAATATGAAAAGATACAGAACTTCAGATAGTCGTCATAAGGCGGCTGGTAAAGCTAGTGGTGTCTATGCTCTGCTGCTGAAAGTAACAACGGCATATACACAGTCATCACTTGACATACTGTGCAATGATTTTATCACCAGTGATGGAGCAAGAAAAAATCGAAATGCTAGAGCTCAAAAACAAAGGACAAAGCCTGCTCATCAGCTTAAGAGCAATAATAAAGCGACTGATTTTGAAGACCACATTTTCAATTTGGAGAAGCTCTTTAGTAGTCCAGCTATTCCAAATATGACCGCCTACTACGAGTAATGCCTGGGTTCAAACGGACCTATGTAGTAATTGTGCAAAAGCCTTGATTGCAACAGACATCTGACTTAGAAAAGTCAAGGCACTTGCAAATACAAAGCCTGTTCTGTGATGGTAGTAGATTCTTCTTGAATCCATCACGATTGATGGAGCTGCTTCATACAATCATTCCTTTACGATTTGTTCGAAGCAGTGATAGTCTCATCGTAGACATTTGTGTAAATGTTAAAAATGCTACTTAGATCGTTTTATCTTCATGCTGACAGTAGCTTAATTAAATTGATTATACTTGAGGCTTCCCGTTTTATGCATTTATCCATTTATTTTGTCATATAAAAAGATAAATTCCAACAAGTACATTTCTACATGTATTCAAATTTAGAAATCCATTTATTAAAGCACACATCCAGCCATATAGGAAAGAAATGTTAGCTCAATTTTTTCCATAACAAACGGTTGCGGATGTCTGCTGCTGCCTTAAGATATATGCTGCCAGCAATGTGAAGAATTTGAATGCTATTTTCTTTTTTTTTTTTTAGTATTTGTATAGCGCGCTGCAACCCATGGGCATGGAGGCGCTGAGACGAATATGTATGCAGGCTTGCTTAAGGGTTACAAGATGGCGGCCCAGTACAATGGATAAAAACAGTTGCATCGATTACCGTAGGTTACAAGTCGGGTGCAGTAAGTAGAGACAGTCATGAACTGAGGCGATAGGGGGAGGCAAGTCAGGCAAAAAGCTTAGTCTTCAAGGCTTTACGGAAGGTTGTGTGTGATTAGATCATCCTGAGTTGGGCGGGGAGGGTGTTCCACTGAGTTGCAGCCAAGGTTGGGAAACTAGAGCCACCGGCTCTAACTCTTTGTGTATGAGGAACAATGAGGCGATTGGCATACGCAGACCTGGACGGTCTGGAGGGTGTTTTTTTGGTGATCCTCTGAGTTAAGTAGGTAGGTGCCAGTCCATGGATGCATATGTGTGCAATGGCCAGTGTTTTGAAAAGGATCCTTTCTTTGACACGCAGCCAATGGACCGGCCTTCTCACCCCAGAGATGTACTCCCTGCGATCTGTACCAGTTGCGGCCCTCAAGGCATTGTTCTGAGCAACCTGAAGTATTGACAGGTTCTTTTGGGAGGTACCGGCATAGAGTACGTTACAGTAGTCTAGCCTAGATCCGATAATGGCCCTTGCAATGGTGATGCAGTTGTCTTGTGACCAAGAATGGCCTCACTGCATTGATTAGTTTGGAGTGGTAAGCTGCTGAGGAAGCGATGGCATTAAGCTGTCTGTCCATGGTCATGCTAGGTTCCAGGTATATGCCTAGAGCATGGGTGCACAACATACGGCCCGCGGGCCAGTTGCGGCCAGCCATGCCGTTTTGTCCGGCCCGCGGGGCACAAAGACTTTCCTAATGGAGGGCGGCCGGCAAGCAGCATCGGCCGCCCTCCATTAGGAAAGTCTTTGTTGTCTTTCGGGCCGGACAAAACAGTGGCCCTCATTGGTTCAGTGCACATGAACCACGCAGCTCCTATGAGCCACGTAGTGCGTGTGTGCTGCACCAGTGGAGTGCCAGCACTACGGCTGGCGTGGCCAGTAAGGCTTGATGTCGGAAGGCATTTCAGCCTTCCTTGCCACGCCAGCTGTAGTGCCAGAAGCCTCGCCAGTGTTCCAGCACGCCTGGGTAAGTACATGGTGGGGGGGGGCTGTATGTGTGCGTCTGTCTGTCTCGGGTCCGTCCTGACTGTGTTTTTTGTTTTTGTATGTATGTTGAGATGCGGAGGTGGGGGGGGGTGTGTGTCGGGTGTGTATGGGTGTATTTGTATGTCTGCAGTGTATGTTGAGATGCAGGGGTGGGGTGTGTCGGGTCTGCTTGAATGTGTTTGTGTGCAAGTGCAGTGTGTTGAGATGCTGGGGGGGGGGGGGGGGTTGGAGGGGTCGGGTCGGAGGGGTCGGGTCTGCCTGAATGTTTGTTGTTGGTGTGTGCACAATCAGTGTATGTTGAGATGTGGGGGGTCCGGGTCTGTATGCGTGCATGCTTGTGAGTTGGGGGAGGGGGTGTGGGGGGGTTCAGGTCTGTATGGATGCATGGTGCATGCATGTGAGTTTGTATGGTGAGTTGGGGGTGGGGTCTGTATGGGTGCATGGTGTATGCTTGTGAGTTTGTGTGCTGAGTTGAGGGTGGGGGGTTCGGGTCTGTATGGGTGCATGGTGTATGCTTGTGGGTTTGTGTGCCGAGTTGAGGGTGGGGGGTTCGGGTCTGTATTAGGGGTGTCACGGTATTAGTTTTATGACGGTATGATAACCTTCTTGTCCAATGACGGTATATCATGGTTATCGCGGTATAGCAGGTGGAGTTAACTAATCTTAACAAATATTTTCTAAAAGGTCATACATTGACAGATTTATCATCACAAACAAAACCATGCACCCAGGGCCAGAATTGGGCTTTTCAACATACTTTCCACTGAAATTACTTGCTTCCACCAAACACAAACACACGTGTGGAGAGGGCCCTGCTGCAACTGGCAAAGCAAACTAAATAGCTTTTCTTAAGTGGTCATTTAGACTTTTTGCTCGCCTACTGGCGAAGATGAACATGTTGCCATCTTGATAACCTGCATGCCACAGATCAATGGAGGCTGATGGTAGTATACGCTTGTGTACACACACACACACGCACGCACGCACGCACGCACGCACGCACGCACGCACGCTCACTCACTCACTCACTCACTCACTCTACGTTACAGCCTTTAGTTTACTTGCGGGCCAAAAGGTTTTCAGAAATCAGACATGTTACCCTTTGGTATGGCAGCAGGGAATACCGACAGATGAGTGAATTTCGCAGTGTGACTTATTATATGTAAATTCAATGATAGAACCAGGGAAATCCCCCCATTGCCATATGTTTAGAGAACATTATCCATTATAAATATATGAACCTCAAAGCCGCCACCCCAAAGTAAACCCTTTTCCTTCTTGGCACTGTATCTATTCTTCCTATTGCTAACATATTGATTTTGTGTCAGGCACGTGTGGTTTATGGAATGGCATTAAAAACTGCTCCAACTGAAACTACTTGGCAGACAGCAGATCCAACAGTGCAAGACCAAGTCTGCGCAGCACTTGCTTACTGCAGCCTTTACAAATCAGATTGAAAAGCACACTGAACGGTATAAACAATGTGACGGTTATTGTTCAATTAAGTGGTTCACGGTATCTTTAACGGTATACCGTTATACCGTTACATCCCTTGTCTGTATGGGTGCATGGTGTATGCTTGTTTGTATGCAGGGGTGGGGGGTTCGGATCTGTATGAGTATGTATGCATGGTGCATGCTTGGTGGCATGGGGGCATAGTGTTTGCATGAGGGGTGGGTGTCTTGGGGCATAGTGTTTGGTTGGGGAGTGGGGGCCATGGGGCATAGTGTTCGCATGAGGGGTGGGGGGCCTTGGGGCCTAGTGTTTGGTTGGGGAGTGGGGGCCATGGGACATAGTGTTTGCATGAGGGGTATGTGTCTTGGGGCCTAGTGTTTGCATGAGGGGTGGGGCCATGGGGCATAGTGTTTGGTTGGGGAGTGGGGGGCCATGGGACATAGTGTTTGCATGAGGGCTGGGTGTCTTGGGGCCTGGTGTGTGCATGAGGGGTGGGGGCCATGGGGCATAGTGTTTGCATGAGGGGTGGGGGCCATGGGGCATAGTGTTTGGTTCGGGAGTGGGGGCCATGGGGCATAGTGTTTGCTTGAGGGGTGGGGGCCATGGGGCATAGTGCTTGCTTGAGGGGTGGGAGCCATGGGGCATAGTGTTTGTTTGCGGGGTGGGGGCCATGGGGCATAGTGTTTGATAAAAATTGGGGGTTGAAAAAACCTCCCACCACGCCTACCGCCCCACCCACATTTACTTTTCGGCCCACTATAGCCATCATGTAGGGTACTTTCGGCCCTCTGTCAAAATCAGTTGTACACCCCTGGCCTAGAGTCTTGATGGCTTGGGACACGGTAATGGGGATATTGTCTTTTGTAAATGCGCTGTACTGCGCACAGAGTTTACTGAGTGTGGCTGTGGATCCAATTAGCAAGAGTTCTGTTTTCTCGCTATTTAGGCACAGCCAGTTTTCAGCCATTCAGGACTGGATTGTGGAGTAGCTGCGATTGAGAGTATTCCTGTCTGTATGGTAGTCACCAGTCAGAGGGATGAGCACCTGTGTGTCATCAGCATAGTTGGTATATGCAATGCCCATGGCGTCAAGAAGTTGGAATAGTGGCCTAGTGAAGAGGTTGTAGAGAGTTGGTGATATGCAGGATCCTTGAGGGACACCACATTTGATAGGGCTGGGGGCAGCACTCAAGTCGGAGAAAACCTTCATCACTCTCTCTTTGAGGGAGGAAGATATCCATTTGCAGGCTTTCGGGGAGAAGTTGGCAGTGGAGGACAGATGATGACATAGGGTCTTGTGATCTTCCAAATCGAATGCGGCAGCCAGGTCTAGCAGGAGGACAGCAGGCTTGCCGGCATCTCTTAGGTCATCGATTTAATTTTTGAGATCCAGTAGGGCGGTTTCTGTGCCGTGGCCTGAAACCAGATTGGCACAGCCCTAGGAGTTGTTTTTCTTCCAAGAATTTTTGAACTTGCTGGTAGGCTGCTTTATACAACGTGTACACTCTCCATGCTGCCAATCTACAATGTGATTGGCCTGCGATGTATGAGTGTCAAAATAGCGAACAGACAGACCTGTTTATCCATTTGTATTAATAGACAGAAAGCAGATTGCTTTCTGTCTGCGTTTGTGTAAAAAATCAGTAAAAACTGGAAGCCTTAATTATACTGTATATCTGAATAGATTGGGCTATGAATGCACAATTATTGAAGTGGATGAGCTACATGGTAGTACACATGAGGAGCCAATTGTCAAAAGCAGTCAGCCATTCCCTGCTCCCAAACCCTTTTCAGGATAATAATCCCAAATAAAGGGGAGAAAGCAACTTTTGTGACCGATTAAGTTTTGGTGGTTTGGATACAGGGGGTTGGGAGGAAAGGTGACCAGTCCCATTGGGATTGGTTGGCCCAAATGGTTGCGCAGCGTGGGGAAGATGCAAACCTAGTGATCTGACTCACCTTTTGTGTTTTAAACTGGAATACACGAGGCCATAAGCACCTGTTTGATCAGGATGGCCTCTTGGAGTACATTGACAATTTTTCTATTGTGGCACTACATGAGACCTGGATCACAGAACTATTGATGATAGACGGCTGGCACATAGTTTCTTCCTGGTCTGTTCAAAGGGTCCGGGGCTGCCCGAACAGCAGGTTATTGGGAGTAAAGAAGCCATTGAGACTGGTGGAACTTCTCTCGTCTGTCCAAAAACATTTTGATTGGCAGACTCGCGTTTCCATTGGTATTGCCTAAAATAGGAGTGAAAGATTTTATTAATATACATGCTCCCCCCTCATGAGAATAGCCACAGTGTGGTAATTAAGGAATTAGATGCATTTATTAATCTAAATGAAAATAGTCCAATTTTGGTTTGTGGAGTCTTTAACTCGAACTTTAAGGAGCAGGAGTATTTGTCTTTCCCGTTAGCCTTATCCTTGAACAGACTTGCAAGCGTGGAACTGATTTGGCTTCCCTACTCTATTTGGCTGGATTCACCATGGCTAACGGTGCTTACCTATCCACCCCAATGTACTAAGATTGGGAATAACTGTAGTAGCATATTAGATTATACCTTCACTGCTAATCTATTTATCTTGATTACAGATGTGTGTAATGCAACGTGAAGAAAGCAATCATTATCCATTAGTTGTTTGGCTTGATCTGGCAAATCAGCCTAAAAGTAAATTCAATGTGGGAATCTGAGTTAATTCTTCTCTTGATCGGATTTCTTGGAGGGGCACATTAGGGGAGGCGTTCTCCATGGCTCAGGTTGTCCATGGTGACTACATCATGGTATACACGTTTTCTGATGCCAAGCCCCCACCAACTATTGCAAAGCAAGCAATTGTTGATTCTGAAATCTTTGTGGAGAGCATTAGATCTGGTACCCAAGCAAGGATTGGTACATGCTCTTAAAATGGAAATGGGCCTAAACTAAAAAAATATATCGATATGCATTCGATAAACAGATTAAATACAAAAAATGGCCCATGCGAAAAGAGCTTTGCAGTATATCCTACTTGGCATCTAATTGTAGTGAACATGCTTGCTGGGTGAAAACTATAAAAGCAAATGATCGCATATGGCTCACAAGGCGCAAGTTCTAACTTTAATGTAATCAATGGTGGGCCCTGGTATATTCGTCCATACCTAATAACGGTTAAATTCTGTAAAATTATAAATGGTAATAAACATCCTGACAGAAATATATTGAGTTTCAAAACAGGGTTGGGTTTCACATGTGAACAATTGTTTTGGTGGGGGTGAGGGAGGAGTGGGGACCCTTAGGGCGGCCATGATAACATCTAAATGGCTTTTTACGAAAAGCATTAATGATATTCGCAGTGTAATCATGGCCAGTAAATCCTCTACGGCTCCTGGTCCAGTGGGATGTCCAATACTTTGATCAAATTGGACACAGAACTCTGGGCAACCGCATTATATTGGCTGTTTCGTTGGATTGGCGTGACACAAACTCTTCCAACTTATTGTTGTGCCAGTTTACTAGTCCCATTGGAAAGGAAAGTTAAGCTATGATTACCCACGCAACTATCGCCTATAGGCTATGTTGGACGCCTCGTCAAAAATGTTTGCTCAGATGATATTCAACGAGCTTGAGGATTGGGTAGAGGCAATCTCATCTCATTCAACCAAACTGGGTTTCGAAATGGATTGGGTACTTTTATTAACACTTTGGCTTTGGTTACGATAATCCAGCAGACATGAATGATATGCAGCTCACCGATGTGACATTTGCACATTTCAGTGCCACATTTGACACAGTTGATGGAGGTAGATTATGGCAAAAGCTTTTAAGATGGAATATTCCTCCAGGTCGATTAAAGATGTTCATTTCATTACATGAGCACACAAAGGTGTAGGTTTGATTGGATCAACAAGTTAGAACATCAAGCTGGATACCTACCTTGAAAGGATTAAAACGAGGCTGCATACTAGCACTGGTGTTTAATCTCTGTATGTGTTATTTGGATTTGCTCCTCAATTGCACCCAAATGAGGTGAAGTGCCAATACAATGAATGGGTTATGCTGCTGATTCAACTTTATTAGGTTTGACACCTAGTGGATTACAGTCTTCTTTGAACAACCTGAAAGTGTATAGTGAATTTAACTCCTTGGTAGTGAATACTGTTGAAACCAACATTGTGTTTTACACCCCCCTCTGTAAAAATGAGATAAGGGTGTGTTGCTATATGGACGGAGAGGTAATCAAAGTGGTCCCTTAATATATATACTTGGTTATATGTTTAGATAATAAACTTTGTGGCATTTGCTCCATTGCTTGCAAGGGTGGGGGGATATTCAGTTGGCATTTTGCTACAGTTGTATCAAGCAAAAAATGTTTCCCCATTATCCTATAAAGAGCAGACATCTGGGCAATGAAAATTCCTCGATCCTAAGGAGATTTACCAGATTGCCTCCGTGTAGATCTATTGAAATGCTATATCTTGAATTTAATATTGTACCGTTGTACAGCGGGTCGCCTTGGAACTCACCAGTAAAAAATGACAAAAGTACTCAAAGGAGTGTACGCCAGGCAAGAAGTAAGTTTTATTCAGGGCCCCAGACGCAGATTCGACAGCTATATTCAAACAGAACTACATGAAAAGTCGCTGTAAAATGCCCCTAAATCAAAAGCTTTTATAATCGCCTAAACTAATTAACATCAGTAACTTTGCAACAGAAGTCTCCCCTCAAGAAGCTGATTGGTAATTGCATATCAAACCCCTATAGAAGGGCATACATTATTTTTTATGATTGGGTCCCACAGACCTTACCACACCAGCCTTGGTGCCCTCTTGTGACATCACAATCCAACCCCCAATTCCCACATCATATTGCCAATTCATTGAAACATTTGAGATGACAGCAGAACTTTATTAATCTGTCCTGGTCATCTCCTCTTGGGTTTCATGAGCCTTGAACCAAGAACAAGTTACTCTGTAAATGTGGCACATTAAGAGTTCTTCAGCCTTCTTCCCAGGCATAAGTGTATTCAGGGGCAATTTGAAACTGCCATGGGCTTTCTGAAACCGCCAGTAGATCAGGCTTCGTAAATTAAATATGCCGAATTATTATAAAATGGTTGTGCATTGATTGCCTTTCGGCAGGACATGTGAGCTCTGGTTTATGACCTCAAAAGTAACAGTGTTTGCTTCATACCATGCGTTCCTGGGATCGTGGATTTTCAATGTGCTACCAGCCGCTGCAGTTTCGAAACAAATTAATGAAACTAGCACACATCTGAAAAAGCATGCTTTGAGGCCTGTTTACCGCACCTCAACCTAATGCTAAACCTTGTTATACTTACCTGTGACCCATCTTTATTATCTGTTTCTTTATCGTGAGACACTGTTATTCAGGCCATTCACAGCCTAGTTCAAATTACTGTGTGGCTATCAAGGAAGCCCCCTCACTGTTCGGAGAGTTATTCCCGGAGCTGTTACGTTCACTCCTTTCTACTGCACTGAACCTGCATTTTTACCACACCGTTCTGAGTCAAATTCGATCCAACTTTTCTGAACACCTACTGGAAGTTGGTTAACTCACCTGAAACCTCCACCTGCTGGCTTTTATGTAAAGCTTTATTGACTAAGGCTAGTCATATGACCTTGAGTTGTATTGTTGGCATTAAATCCATTGCTCAAAGATGGCTTGCTCTTTGGCTCCCGAGAACGTCTTGAGAATACAACAACGTAGCTATAAGAAAGTTATGAAGACGCTAATAGGACGCAGTCGGGACTAGCTACTTATTGAGCGAACTACTAAAAGTAATTTTGCAGTGTTTGTGGAGTATATCCAGGAAATTCTGAATATCCCAAACTATATTCAACTTTTTGTGGGCAATTATTTAATCTGGTATTAAATTAAAAGTGAACTCTAAAGACCCTAGAGATAGTGATAACATGTTTCCATCTACCGATGGACACTAGACCATGCTGCTTGTGTTGTGAAACTCAATTAGTCTGTTCAACACCTCCTGACCGCATGTCCCGCTCTCCTGGAATTACAGTTGCTAGCTCGAAGATCAGCTGGTATAGAGGGGGTACTCTCTGGAGTGGCTCTGTGGTCTATATACATGAATCGAAATCATGAAAGGTGTATACTTTTCCTTACTATATTATGGAGGAAAATCGTGACTGTAATCGACACCTTCACATGAGATCACTGTGATGTTATACATTCGTTTTTTCTTTGCAGATTTTGAAATATAAAATGTGGAAACCATTTTTTATTTTAGGTTGAATTTGAAAAAATGTCCTTTTTATACTACATTTTATATTTGGATAGAGGACTTATTAAACATTGACTCTGTTGACTTTATAATACGATTCATACATAAAAATAAAACAATACTCAGATTTACTGAAAAGAGCAACTGGTTGTTTTGGAATCTTTACAGAGCAACCAGACGAGATGTTGATTTCATAGAGGACGTCCTAGAAAGAGGAAAGGCTAGTATCGCAATGTATTCCACTTTTAGCGTTCTTCACCAAGACGGGTTATAGTTCTTTGCGAAATAACATGGTGGTAGGATTAGTTGAATTACTATAACTTTTCTCATAGGTAAAACTGTCATTCCTTAGTAATGTTACCTTCTTTTTCTGCCTATATTCAACTTTTTGGTTAAACCAAAATTGTATCTGAATTTAATTTGCCCCCTGGGCATTGAAATTGCTCTGTGTTCATTAGGAATCGTGTGCGCTTCGAGCTCTCCGTCTGGTTTCATTGCCTCACTGCATAGAGATAAAGCACTCTCCAGGAAGCAGAGTCCTGTAGTCATCCGTACTGCCGGAGACTGCATTTCCCAGCTCCCCCAGCCTTTATCCCAAAACGTTAGGTGCTTCTGTGCTGGCGCTTTGGAGACAAGCAGGTTTTTGCCGGTTCATGCGGGTACAGTGTTGCAGCGTGAGAGTACAGTCCTGTAACACGGTTGCAGGCAAGTTTGTGTGTACCTCTGAAATACACCTGTCTGCCTCATTGACTCTTAGTACACCACTTGCCCCTGTACCCCTTAAAATGACTGCCATAGTCAGGTTGTCACACTACTGGGAGATCTCCCTCTGCCCCTTATTCACTGCTCCTAGCTCAGTTAAACGGCATAGTATATTTCAAGTTCCCCCACCTCCATTACAGCATTGGTTGCAACCTGGGGGAGCCGAGACAAAAGCCAAGTAATCAACTGATTCCCTGTGAAACCCTGAATCCCATAGTTAGATTCAAAAGCACCCAACCAATCCAAAATAAGTTTCACCTCATACATACTCACAGCTTCCTTAGGCATGCGAGGTTTTAGGACTGGAAGACCTAGAAGACCATGGGATAGAAACATTTTAAGAGATAATTTCTTCTTTTCAAGAGCATGTTGTAATTCCATTTCCCTTAGTTTGAGACCTGATGTTTGGCTTCATCTTGAACTTGTAATCTTTTAAACTCTAACTCGCGTCTAATTTTTTCAAGCGAGACAAATTCTGGACTCCGTATTGGACCTGGTATGGTCCCTGTGGCTAAAGGTTGAGGCATAAGGGCCTGTTGAGGTAGAGGGGGGCTCTCTTCATGAGACTCCTCTACCTCTTCTGACTCTTCAACAATATTAGAGTTAGACTCTGAACTATCATCCTCATCATTTTCCACATTTTCTGGGATATTGGGTGTGACGGGCCTACTACCCCGACTTTGATTACTTAACAATCGTGCAATTAGTTCATTTTACTTTCCTTTAACAGGGAGAGACCTGACTTTACACATTACTTTCAGTTGCTCTACTGTCAAAATGATCAGGGCTTCCTGTATGAAGTTATCCATATCCACCTTGTTACAATTGCTTTTCTAGTGGAGCTTAGCTTTTTGAAGGTTTTTAGTTGAACAAAAGTAAAGCAAACTCTCAATTTAACAACTCTACAATATATCTTCACCGCCTGCCAACAGTGTTACGCAAAGTTTGAATGCAGCACCCTCTGGGAATACTACAAACAACTATGACTACAGGTATAGGCAGCCCAACCTTTGGTATAAGCTTGTACTACACAGTTTTGGTAGCGTGTTGAGCAGCCAGGCTCATCTCAAGAGGGGAAATGTGAGCTGTAGTGGAGTTACACAAAGATTCACAGTTACAGGTATTCAAATAAACTCTTACACTCGGTTTCTTGCATAAACCATTATTTTATTTATCCGTCAGTTATAAAGCCGCCTTTAGAAGGAAGTAATATACTAGTAACATACAAATACACTTCAATACTGTACATTCTTGAGTTTCTGAATCAGACAAGACCCTTTTGGGATGGCCCACAGAGACAACCTACACCCACAGGTGACTTCAATGACGAGGGTGCTGGGGACATTAATATCTTACTGTTGGCATTCAGAACACTCTTAAAAAGTTGGTAAAAGGCAAAGGTTATTAGAACACATGAAATTACAAATATTCATAAGCAGGGCAATACTTTCAGATAGCAAGAGAAGCAATAGGCTAAGCCAAAGTCAATAGGCAAAAGTCTTTGTATAGATGCAGCACTTAAGGTAAGTAAATGGAAAAGTCTTTGCACAAGTTCTTAGGAGTCTTTGATGTAAAGAATCAAATGTAGGGCCAAAAGCCGATTAGGCGTGAGTTTTGGAAGTTACAAGCACTTCTACAGTAAGAGGGACGTTCTCTTAGACTTATTTTACAGTACCTTGGTTAAGAAGAAAAAATGCAGCTGATGACCTCTGTTCCTGTGCATTCTGCAGATCTCACTGTTCCTGGGCCTCAGTCGTGGGGACAAGAGGGAGGATGTTGGGGTGGGGGAAAGGGGGGGACTCCTGCACTGTGGCTGTCAAAACTTTTAACCGGCAAAATACACTTTCAGTGGGTATTTCGTGTTTCAGCTCCTTGCGGTACAGCAAATGGCAATAAGCGCGGTTCCTGGCTGTCAAGGTGGACTGTCCTTAATTCTGGGGTTCCGCACTCTGCTGAGGGGGCTCAGGCTTGGGCAGTCATGCTTTGTGTGAGACGTAGGATCTTCCAAAAGCTTTAGGCCAGCTTAAAAGCAATGCACACAATCTGGTGTCCCAATCCCATGCTATACGGTTTCCTGCAGCAACTGTGAGGAAATTCAACCAGCTCCGAGATGGGTGTCCAGGTGGCTTACTTTGGAGTGGATTGGTCCCACCAACTGAAATGGAGACTTCGTCCTTGCAGGGACTCCTCTGTCGATGCGAACTTGGCAAGTAGTCACTCCAGCAGGGCTTCACCAGGCAAACCAATGGTCTAGGAGTTGCAGCCAAAAGACAGTTCTCGGCACCTCCCTCACTTCCTGCCTACCCCAGACTCTCGGGCGCCATAGGCGGGTTTCTCTCTGAAACCCTGCCGAAGGCGAAATGAACAAAGAGACCAAACCTGGCTTGACACGCAGAGAAACTCTCTAGAAGGACCTTTCGAAAAAAGAAGACTGGGCACTATTTTAGCAAAATAGATGGCTCCTGCGGTTACGTTACTGGAGCTGCGAACGCATGGGAGTAATTTGAGGGGGGGACAGGTGTTTGTCCCCCCCAAATTTCATGGTACACCATTTTGTCCCCATTCATTTGGCTGCGGCACCTTTTCTTCAGATGTCATGGCCCCCCAAAATTTTCAGAAAAGTCACTCCACTGCGCGAACAGTCGCGGTAAATGCAAACCAAGGTAGTTCAAAACGAAACCACTGCCACCAGTCAGTTGAGGAAAGGGTAACATATAATGTGCTGCACAAGAAGCTAGACAAAGGGGATACTAAGTAACCCCTCTAGCGCTCTATGGTAACATAGTGTGGGCTGGGTCTAGAAAGTTACAATGCTAAGTAAAGTCAATTTCACGTTACTGTTCTGGGAAGCGTTAGTTGATCCCAGAGAAGGTATTTAAACTTTGGCAAATCTGGAATAATTACCTGTGGCACTGCACTGAAGGTGCTTTGTGACACAGTTGAAAAAGAAGATGCTGATGGTGTTGGATAAACTCCATAACCAAAAAAAAAACAGTGTATACTCTCTCCAATTAAAAAAATCAAGTCCTCAAAATCCAGCAAAGTTGCTGGGGGTCTCTAAGGTGGAGGGAATTAACACATTTTTGAGAATTCTCCCGAACACCATCCCCCTTGTATTGGAAACCACCCGATTGCCTGGCTTCCTACGCAGTTGAAAAAGTAATTCTTGATCAGACTGATTTAGGATTACAACACAGCTTGAATGCCTTGGAAAGACATACCAAACATGGATTGATAGTCATAATGTTTGTTTTAGATAGATTGATAATCAAACTAAATCGTAAAAGTATAAAAAGATATAGATCGTCTATTCAAAATGTTATCTTGTTTGAAGTCTCACGCGATCTATATATTGGAATGCTAATTACTAATAACGTGGATAAGGAGGCACTCTCTAAAGCTGTATTAGGTAATACCACTGCTAAATTCAAGGCAATTGGATCCTTTATCTAAATCAGGTGGATTCTCGGTAGAGGGACTATTGAAATTATATAATCTGCGTCATCCCAGGTGTACTTTATGGCCTTTAAGTATTCTCGGCCAAGGAAACTGCCTGGCTAAAACTATTTGAGGGGGAAACTATGGAGGATGGCCTTGGGTCTCCCACAATATGTGCCAGTCGAGGCAATCTGTTTTGAATTGGTACTTTTCTCCCTCCATGCTCGCTAAATGATAGCCTGCAATGTTAACCTCAAACTGACAAGCCAAGGAAATCCCAATTCTGTCTACAGATTTCCTAGACCAAGATGACAGACTGATTATACATCCATCTATGAAGACCTACCATAGTGAGATTGAAGTATTTTCTGAAAGCAATAGGATGCACATGTTTGCCAGATGATCTGGCTACTAAATGTCGGGAAATAAAACAAAAGGCAATGATTTCGGATCGTGAAACACAGGCTACTTACTTAGCGGGCAAATCAAATTATGCGACAACTTTTAGACAACAATCTTTGCTGGAAATGTAAATGTTCTAGAGGATCTCTGAGTCACTTGATTTGGCCCTGTCCTAAAACGATGCAGTTCTGGGAAAAGGTATGTGAGAGATTAAGCTTGGTCTTAAACATTGCAATCTCCATGAATGCCTCATTATTGATTTTAGGCGATGATTCTCTTCTGGAGGAAATTGACTTTGGAAAGAAGGTTTGGCTGCTAAGTGCATGTATGGTTGCTAAAAAATTCATTTTGAGGTCCTTGAAATCGAGTAATTCTTTCAACATTGATGATTGGGTGGAGGAGCTTCTTACAATTTCGACATATGAAAGAGCTATTTAAAAACTCACTGATGACATTGACAAGTTTCGGGACATTTGGGGCTGCTTTCTTGATGCCTATGAGTAAAGCAGAACTTTGATCTGGGCCAATATATACATATCCTTGTACACTATTGTGTTGTATGACATCTATAGGATGTGCATTGGTTGTTTTATTATTGAATTTGTTGTATGGTTCATGCAATTGGTATTCTTAGTCCTTATTTCCTGCATTTGCTCTCTTTTTTCCTTTCTCTTTCCTTTCTTTTTCTTTCCCTTTTTTTTTTCTTCTTCAACCGGTTCTATTTTTAGTACATTGATGATTATTTTTAAATTGGTTGTGATATGTTGCTTATTTACATTGAATTGATTGGCTGTGTGTTTATTGGATTGTTCATGTTTATTTATGTAAAAATAAAAATTGTAAAGATTCAAAAATTATGCGACATACTCTATGCAGGCATTTCCTACAGATTCTGAATGTATGAATATTAACTTGCAAAATGCTAAAGTGAGATTTATTTTGCTAAGGCTGGACCAGCTACCAATGCTGGACGATGGGGGTGCGCAGCTTAAAATCCCAAGATTGCATATGCAGAGTATGTGGAAATTAATTCGAGACTGCTAGATACCTTTTGATTGATTGTAATGGCTTAATATCCCTATATGAAATTGCTAAATTTTATACACATGAGCAAATTCTGGTCCCTAATGTATGAAGGAAGAAATAGTTATGAACTTCACTGTTTATTATATGGGAAGAAATCATGAAATTATTTACTTGAAAGAACCCGTATGTTAACTTATTTTATTCTCACTGAGCAGGTTGATCAAATGGGCAGTTTTTATGAACTGCAAGTTTTTGTCCTCAGTCTATATCATGTTACTTTTTAACTTAGACTTTGTATTATTGTTGACCTAAAAGGTGTACATGTAATCTTTTAATATATGTGGGCATTACATGTCTGTTTTACTTTGTGTTAAAGGTTATAATTAACCATGTGACACTTAAAAAAAAAAGTTAAAACTAGGAAGCTCTCCGTGGTTCCCATCTGCGTTGACGGTGGGAGCTGGAGGTCCAGAGAGGTGGAGACTGCAGTGGGTTGTTGAGTCTGGAGGAAAATTGGTTTGTCTTTGTATGTGTGTGAGGATTGTATGAGTTTATGCATGTCGGAAGGTGTCTGTAATTGTGTGTATGCATGTGAGGGAGTGTCAAAGTGTGCATATATGAATGAATGCTGTGCGCGTGTGACTGAGAATACTGTGTGAACGTTCTGGGTGATAGTTTGAAAGACAGAGAAGCATTATAGGTGCATGACTGGTGGGTGAATGTGTATAAATATCTGTGTGTGCAAGGTCCAGGAGGCATTGGAGCATGAACTTTATCTGACAGGAGCGTGACCTGTTTTACTGGCATTTTTGAGCAAAGCCAACTTGCGCGTTATGTTGCGAAGGGGTTGTGGTCTGGGGAGGGTACTACAATGGACCGTACCGGAAAGGTGTCCCGTCAGGAAATGATTGGTACTACAATGGGCCTGGTTGTTTATATTTTTTCATACTGTAGCATGGAATGTTGTACTCATTAAGGGCAAAGCCAACGTGTGTTTTTGGATGGGGAGCATGCTTTCTTACTGTGGCATGCCATTTGTTTTACTGGCTTTGAGTGGTGGTGGGGGGGAGGGTGGGTCAAATGCAACATGAGTTTCCTGATATTGTGTGGAGCTTTGTGTACCCAGCAAGGACATGTTTTCTTACTGCGGCATGGCTTCTTAACCAATATGAAGAGAGCCACCAGGACTATGTTCTTAAATGGGGATGCTGGCATATATTGGCAGAGCCAGCATGAACATGTTAAGAATCATTACTGGCCGCATGGGCAAAACAAACATGGGTATGTTCTTAATTTGAATACTACCATATGTAGGAGCACTGGCAAGGACGAGTATGGGCACAATCAGCAAAAACGTGTTATTACATTGGCAAAGTACTGGCATATAGTGTGCAAAGGCATTATGAAAATGTGTTGGACAATTTGCCAGGGCTCTGTGGGTGG
Organism: Ambystoma mexicanum; assembly: GCF_040938575.1. Taxonomy (NCBI): domain Eukaryota; kingdom Metazoa; phylum Chordata; class Amphibia; order Caudata; family Ambystomatidae; genus Ambystoma; species Ambystoma mexicanum. The sequence continues at coordinate 894,102,545 of NC_090929.1, forward strand.
CTGCATCTCTGTTAATTTTTTTAAAACTTTTATTAATTGGCAAACATGTCAGAGTACAGTGGATTAAATGTGGTTTTGTTTTCAAAGCAATCTGGAGGACAGGCCGAATACTTTACAATAGATTTCGGTTGTGGGGCATCCAACATACATACATTCCATTTCACTCTGGAGACTTTTGGTTAGTGGTATTACCTTGTATCAGTTGTTTGGTTACACTCCATGAGGAAGGTTAGACGGGTATGTTTAAAAATCCGACCATTTATTACTGGTGCGGGACGTGGGGATGCGGGGTTGGGAGTCCAACCTGCTGTTCCTCGCAGCCCTGGGCTCAGGTTAGTGCGGCCATCCATGCTTTGTTGTTGGGCGGAGAGTCTTGTTTCCATCTCTGTAGCACACATCTTATTTATTTTGACATTTAAGCGCACCTAACCCGGAGGCCTCTTAGCGATCATACAACCTACATTTACAAATGCACATATTTTCTTGCCAAACCGAACTCCCAGAGGGGATCTATCGGGAGGGATGTTCACTATGTCGTAGAGTTGAATAAATTGTCCCAAAAGGACTCTAGTCGAACACAAGACCAGAACACATGCATATGATCAGCTGAGTTAGACCGGCATCTAGGACAAAGGTGTTCTGTGCCCTGAGAAATTCTGCTGAGCTTTTGAGGAGTGTAATAGTCTGTTCAACAATTTATATTGCATACATCGAAACCCGAAGTTCAGAGACCTGTCTAGTATGTGCACACATGCGTTTCCATTGGGCATTGGCTAGATCCACCCCCAGATTGTCGGACCAACTATTGCGTGACCTTGAAGTGGGGTCAGATTGTCTATTCAAGAGCATGTTGTATAATGTTATTTTGCGGGCGCCACTAGTATTGGCTATGTAGATCACCTCTTCAGTTTTCGTGGGCTCCGATGGGAAACCGGGTCACAGTGATTGTGCCGCCTCCTATAGTGTTGCAGTAATTCTAACCCTGAGCCGTTGTCTCCCCCCCCCCCCCCGCCATGGTTGTGGTGTGATGAATTTCTCTTCTGGGAGCAGGTCAGCGAGCATTCTGTGGCCTAGCCACGCCCCGCCCGTCCCAATGCGCCACCAGTGCAGTGTCCCAGGTGGGGCCCAATCTGGGGAATCTCCATAGCGGAAGCCATTTGTAATATGGCTATACCTCAGTATTTGCTGCTAGTATGTGGCGCCTGGCCCATAGAGTGGAGGCGACTGGATCGTATGGGCAGTCCTCTTTGTATGTGCGGTTCAGGAGGTCCGATTTGCTCAAGGTTGACATGTGGTGGTGGTTGATTTTCCCCTTACCAGCAAGAGGCATATTATGCCTGTGCCCCTACCCAGTATAGTTTGAGGGTTGGGGGCCCCAAGCTCCGCCTTCCCCCCTGTTGTATGGCAATATCCTGTCCAACTGTTTCTTCCGGACCGCCCCAGAGTGTGTAGTTTAATGATGGGCTTTCCCGGGTTATACTGGGACATTGGCAAATATATATAGGAATTTTGGTACAAACACCATCTTCATCAAGGACAATTTACCAGCCATCGTGATTGGGGGTGCTCGCCACCTAGTCAGTTTGCTCTCCACATAGGCCTCCATTGCTCCAAAGTTATCTGTCAAGAGATATGGTTTTTGCCCAGATACCTTCACCCTTGGGTATTTAATCCTGTTGGGGGACCAGAGGAGGTGGTATATGCCCCTTGGTTGGTGTTGCTTGTGAGTGGGAATATTTCTGATTTGCTATAATTTATTGTGAACACCGAGAAGCCTCCCAAGTGGATCACATCCCAAAGGATATGGTCAAGGTTTTCTTGAGGGTCCCTTACATATAGTCTGCGTATAGTGATACTATCTCAGGCTGGCCCTTGAGGTGAATTCCTTGATGACCGTGACTGGAATGAATCATATCGGCCATTGGTTTGATGGCCAGAGTGAAGAGGATCCGGGAGAGTGGCCAGCCCTGTTGTGTGCCCTTACTTGGATTAAAGGGTGATGATTTATAAAAGTGGACTAAGACACTGGCTGTGGGGCATATGTATAAGAAGTATGATATAGCAAAGCATTTCCGGGCCAATTACCACTTTTTTCTATGACCGCCCAAAGATACTCCCATGAAACCATGTCAAACGCGATCTGAGCGTCGAGTGTCACTGTCGCCAGGTCTATTCTTGCCATGACGTCAAATAGACACCTCATGTTCAGCGATGTTGACCTGCCTGGGACCAAGCCCCCCATGGCACTGTATTATGTGTGGCATCAGAGGGAGAAGGCTATTTGCAAGAGCTTTAGTGAAAATGTTAGTGTCCACATTCATAAGGGTGAGGGGTCTATAAGACCCGCATTCGTTACTTGGCTTATGGGGTTTAAGGAGGATGGTTATGGTAGCATCGCACAAGGAAGTAGGGAGGAGAGGGCCTCATGAAGTGACTTCACTCATACCTCAAGAAGGTGCGGAGCGAGTAGGGCTGCGGGTCCCCTGGTAGAATTTGGATGAGAGTCCATCCGGGCCCTTAACCTTTGCAAGGTTGGCTACCACGTTAGTTTCTCCTCCATCGACAAGGGGTCTCAAGATCCTCCCTTCTTTGGGTGCTCAGACACAAGGGGATCCCTTTGAGGGGGGAAATGTACGGCTTGTGCATCATGCTGTTGCTCAGAAGTATATAGGGAGTTCTCAGATTTGGTTAGTCTGGCTAGTGTTCTGCCCGGTCTTTCTCTCCCCCCCCCCATATTTCCTAGCTGCTTGTGGGCGTGAGAAGTAGCGCACCTCCCGGAGGGCATGTGCCTCGCATTGCTCCAATTCAGAGTGTAGCTGTGCTAGAACCTGTGGGTTTGAGTGGTCGGAGTATATAGCTTAGATTTGGAGCACTGAAGGTAGCTCCTTATGTTTTTTTAGGACCCCCACTTCTCTAGAATTTGACATTCTGCAGATGTATGTTGGGAGGCCTTCAAGGTTTACACCAGCAGTGGTTGCACCTGCCTCATTAGAGGAAAAGTATGTCTCTATATTTAAGCTGATCTCTGCCTTGAATACTAAGTCATTGAGAGCTTCTGATTTGATCCGCCAGGTGCTACCCTACCCAGGGGGCTCTTTCTGTACTTGGGGTCAGTACCACTGGGGAGTGTGCAGAAGGGGCGCAAGGTAGTATTGCAGCATTCCCTACTCTGTTAATTAACGAGCCAGAGGTCAGGTATACGTCTATAAGTGATGAGCTGTTGTACACTGATGAGTAGAACGTGCATTGTCGCTCTTGTGGGTGTAGTGCCTGCCATGTGTCCCTCGGTTACAGGATTTCATGTGTGCCCGGAGTTGCCTAGCTGCTTGCAATTGGTGTCTGAGGGTCATGCTGATCCTGGCCATGGTCTGCTCTAGGGTTGAGTTCATATCGCCCCCCCATCCCCCACAGGATGGGAATCCTAATGTAACCAGTGAGAATTGATACTACTTAATCAAAGAATTCAGGGGTGTCCATGTTGGGGCCATAGGTGTTGACCAGTAACAACTCAATTCCATCCATGAGGCAGTGCTGGATAAGATGGCGCCCACAGGGGTCTAAGTACTTTTCTTTAAAGGTCAATTTCACTGATTTGTGAATTAGACTTGACCCCCTGGATTGGGTGGAGTACGAGATGAAAAACCTATTTTCCACCCCATGTCGGGGCAATGCCCATGGACACCCCCTCCTTGGCAGGAGTCTCCTGTAGGAGTATAACCTTTACCCCATGCCTATTTCCATAAGCCAGGATTTTACGTGATTTAGTGGAGTTCCCTAGCCCCACTTGCGTTCCTGCTCATCACTTTAAATTCCTTTGCTGTCGATTTTGTCATTTTTTGGTGGGCGCCCCACAGAATTCAGATGGCTAGTTCAGTCTTTACAAATTCAACCATTTCCAACCTTGTACTTTGCTGCCAAATAATGTTCCCTTTTTTCTCCCCTACCTGGTTCGGTGGTGCAACTGATGCGTAAACTTTTAAATGGGCCCGGTAATAGCATCGTCCCATCCCCCTCCCAACCTCCCTCAACCTAGCAGTGTGATTCCCCTTTGCTCCACGTTACCCCCACCCATGGCCTACCCCAACACGGTCACATTTTCCAATCTTGGCCCAACATTGACTTAGCAGCTGCTGCAGGGCAAACTGCTGCCCGCACCACAACTTCGTTGCAGGATCATATATTTAAATGTACATGTGGCAGCTTTAGGTTACACATCAGATGTTATGTGCTTATCAAAGAATTGGGGATAGCTGATAATGCAGTGTTGGCCAGTTCACTCAAGCCGGTGGTGGATTGTCCTCATAAACTTCCAGATGGTCTGGGATCGGTATCTGAGCCTCTATAAATTTAACCACCTTGTCCAGAAGCGTTAAAGTACATTTTGCATCAGAACTGGAATCTGACTGGCTGGAAACTGCATTGCATACTGGATGTCGCGGGCCTGGAGCAATTTTTTTACTTCAATGAACTGGCGTCTCTCATGCTGAACCGAAAGTGAGAAATCGGGGAAAATCTGTATTGTCTGGGAGCCCAGTCGTAGTTCCTTTTCCTCTCTGGTGAGGTGCAGGAGGTGGATTCATAGTTTGTTGCGTTTGCTCCAGATGAGAGCTAGTTGAGGGCTCTGGGGCTTAACAGGGAGCAACTTTAGCGATTTGTCCCTGGTCCATGTCTTCTTCCCACTGCCTGCGCCTCTAGTCATGGCGGGTGGGCAGGTGGGACAGTGCGGGGTGGCACCATGATGTCATACAGGAAGCCCCTACTATTTTACCTCTCCAGAGTGCATGCCCCAAAATGAGTGCGGGGTCCCTCGAGGGTAGTAACTCGTTTGGCCCAGTATGCGCTAGGCCCTAGGGGTCCGGGGCCCAGCAAGGAATGCTGGCAGTGGCAGGGTGCTTCGATCGGTTAGTAGGAGCCCCGCATCACCTGCACCCCCTCCTGTCACTCCACAAACCTGTGGAAATCTGGGTAGGCCAGTGGGCAGGGTGGAGGGTCGCGGGGCTGTGGGTCCGGTGCAGTCAGTGCCCTTAGCCGATCCTTATGTATGCAGGTAGTTGGAGGTTAATGTTGAACACAGTTCCAGTAGGCTGCCAGCTTAGTGGGCGTACTCCGAGGTGGTGCCCGCTCCCCTGTCTGCTCCTCAGAGTCTTGACTGGTGTACACAGCCTTCCACAGGGGATGGGAAGGGTCCCTGGGGGGTGGGGGGAGGGTGGCGCTGCTGTCTGCTGCAGCACAGGCGCCCTGTTCCCAGGATGGCATTGGTGGGGATGTTGTATGGGAGCCTGCAGGCGGGATTTCCCGAGGAACTCACCGGCAGCACCCTCCGGGCGCGTGGCTGATTTAGCATCCTCCGGTCAGGGCTCAGGGCGTAGTGCAAAGCTGTTTCGTGGCTGTGGGCTCCCCCCGACTGTGCGCGGTTCTGGGATGCCGGGAGTTCACGGGAGCGAGGCTGAGGCTGTGACAGGTCGCAGTCCCTCATAGGCGGCTTCTCCCACCCCGGGCCGGCGAGATCTTTGGACCGCAGCGGGTTGCTCGGTCCGCGGTTTCTTCCGTCGCTGGGGTCAATTGGTCCCCTCCGTGATGGGCGCCGATGCCCCAAGTTAGAGTGCACAGGATTTGGTAGTGCTGCTACCACTTTCGGTTTTCGTCGGGCCGTTAGCAGAACTCCAACACTAGGAAGCCATCTTGCTGGCTGCTCAGCAGCGCCCTGCATTTTTTTTTTCTATTTTTTTGTCCTAGAAACATGTTTGTACACACTGGCTGTTTATCTATTTTGACACAGAAGTCTTGCTGTTAAATGCACCATTTTAACCAATGTTTTCAAAAATCCCCTTGGTTTGTTCGGGCTTGTTCGCTCCTGCACATTCTGCTGGGGGCACAACAGCCCCCCTTTTCTCTCCAAGCTCCCCTTGGGGTGGGTTCAATTACATTAGCTTCTGGCTCCACTTGTAGGAAAAGTGGGGCCAGAAGCTAACGAAGGGTTGCCTCTGCCCACTCGCACGCTGCCCAGCTCCATACTAGACTTTTTAGGCTTGCTCTTCTGCACAAAGAGTTCGCCAGCCATCTTGCAGTCGCCATTGATCAGTTGAGTCCTGTAGCTGATTTGTGCTATGGAGCCTGCGATAGTGCAGGATGTCCACCAGGAAGTAGTTGAACAATTTACAGTTCTATAGTGAGGTTTTAGGTTCCGGAATTCAGTCAGCAAGTAGTGTTGGCGGTTTCTGTGCCTGAAAGTCGGTTGGGAAGGTAATTTTACCATTAATCCCTGTATACCCAAAGCAGTTTTCTGAATTGGGGTGTGTGTGAGATGCGTTTAATGATTTCGATTTTAACTAGTGCTGTTGTGTATCAACAAATGGTAAAAATGTTCATGCCCCAGGCAGATTGAAGTGGGTCCGTGCTGTCAACTAATTCCTAAAATGCTTCACTGTGTCAGATTGCACTCCTCTACCGGTCGAGCTAGGTATGCTGTTCCAATGCACACAGTGAACTCCTGTACCTGATTTAGGTTGCATTCTCATCAGCAGCCCAGGACCTTGCACCTGGTGCAATTCGGGAAACGGTATTCAGGCTATGACACTTGATGGGAATGCTCGAGCACTTCTTGAGGACATCATGCAATCAAATCCTGCCACTACGAGTACTGCTTAACGAAGCAGAAATATCTGCTAAAGACATGCTACAAAGCGCACCATACCCCCAATGTGCATTGTTCATTTCTTGCTTCCTTTTGTATCGGGCACACATCTAAAGTTATACCAGGGGCGTAGACTTTTGGTTTTCGCGGGGAAGCAAGTCCAAATGAACAGTCGATCCATTGGAGGGATGAAAATGCAGAAATCAGTCCATTGCTCAATAAAATGCAGTACCTTAATCTGATCAGACTGATGGAATGTTATGTTTTCATGTCCATTGTTGATCTCCTAAACTAGTGGTGTTGCGGAACGTTTTGGAATAGTGGAATAATTAAGCAATATAACCTGAGCGGCGGGGGCATTACCGACTCAGGTAATGCCCCGGGGCCCATAGTTATAGGCCCGAGTGAAGCGAGGGCCTTAACGAAGGCCCCGGGGCATTACCTGAGTCGGTAATGCCCCCGCCGCTCAGGTCATATTGCTATTAGTACCTCGCCCCGCATTATATGCGTGACCGGGGCCACTAAAAACATTTTTTTCTAACCCCAAAAGCCGCAGCGTTTCAGGACAGAAAAAAAAAGACCAAGAAAATGGCTGCCGGGAAAGGGAAAACGGGAGTCCGTTTTCTCTTTCCATGGTGGCCTTCGGGAGCAGACGCGTTGGGAACACAAGTGTTCCCAGCGCGTCCGCTCATGAATAAAAAAGAAGCAGAAGGTAAGTGGGGCTGGTAGGGCGGGCGGGCGGGCGGGAGGGAGGGGAAGGGGGGAGAAAAAAAAATGTACCTTCGTCCCTGCCAGGGGACGATGGAAGCCTCCAGCTGTGTGGAGGCGCAGACTCTCCACACTGCTGGAGGCTGCCATCGTCCCCCACCAGGGACGCAGGAGCAAGAACAAACATTGCGTGACTGAGGCACTAAAAGCTTTTTTTTTTTGTCCTGAAACGCTGCGGCGTTTCGAGAGACAAAAAAAAAGAAAATGGCCGCTGCCATGGAAAGGGAAAACTGAGTCCGTTTTCCCTTTCCATGGCGGCCATCGGGAGCGGACGCGCTGGGAACACAAGTGTTCCCAGCGCGTCCGCTCCCGAAAAAAGGATCAAAAAGAAGGTAAGTGGGGTTGGGAGGGCGGGAGTGGAACAGGAAAAAAATAAACGTACCTGCGTCCCCGGCGGGAGACGAGGGAAGCCTACAGCCATGTGGAGGCGCGGAGCGGGGGATGGCCCCGCTCCGAGTTTCCACACGGCTGGAGGCTTAACTCGTCCCCCCTGGGGATGTAGGACCAAGAAGGTAAGCTGGGGGGGGCCGGTGGGAGGAAGGGAGGGAGGGAGCGAAGGGATTAAAAACATTTTTTTTAATGCGTGTTGCATTCTGCTGGACTCTCGCCGGGGACTAATAATGGATGTTTACAGAACAGAAAAAACAATGCATCACAGGGCTGATTGGTGGGTTTGAGCAAAAGCAAAGCGATATTTCCTCATTTTTCTTTCTCCATATACAGGCTAACAAACCCTTTTTGGGGACTTTGTTGCAAGCATCATTCAGGGTTTCTTTAAAATGTCATTCGTGCACTTTCTTCCAACTTATTCTAACAGTTACAGTAAAGGCTCCATTATCTGGCACCACTGGCAGTCCAATGTTGCTGGATAAGCAAATGAAACGCACAGCGAAATGACGATTATCTGGATGGCAGAGAGGCCAGATTTTGAGTCGGTTTATCGGCACGTTGACCTTGGCGACGCAGTTGTTTGGCTTCAAAGTGGTTATCATACATTTTCTTCACTGGGAGAAGACGGTCAATAGTGTTCCAGGTAATATGCTGGATAACAAAGCGGTTTCAAAAATAAGGGTACCAGTTAAGCCGCAGGTCCTCCAGGCAAGTCACATGAAACAATAATAGAGTGGACCTCGGCAAATGAGATTGAAACCTTTCTTCATATAAACGTCAATCTGGTCAATATCACAAAATATATTTGTGTACAATCTTCACAGTATTTATTCATACACCATATCACCTAAATGAAAAATGTTTTGACATCTACATGTATATTCCACTGTTAATTTCATCATTCATTCACACACATTACCATACATTTCTACACAGATGGGTTGTTCAACAACCCAACAATACTCCTGTATTTAACCAATTCCTTGCACCTATATCCATTCTAAATCAGTGTTCATACAAAAATTAGATCAAATAGCAATTTGCTTATTCGATGGTATCGACATCTGGTTCGGTCATCGGAAGGTGGCTATAAATGAACCCACAAGATTAAGGCGACCTTCTTCAGGATGCGGGTGGATTGGAAGTGCAACCTGCCCAATGTCATAGGGTGGAGGATGTCATCTAGCCTAAATTGCCAAAAAACAGTAATTGGGGTGGTGTCAACGCAGGAGTATATCCTCGGCCCTTCTGGGCCCATGTGGATGTGCGGCCGAGCTTTTGCGGGCCATCGTCTAAAAACACTAAACATTCCGCTGCATAATTGGTAAGCTTTTGGATAAGCTGATCTCGACCAGGTATACACCCCTAGAGACCAAAGAGCACAAATCAATAAACACGAAAATAGACAAGTGCATGTGTCTTTCTACCCACAATCCCGGGACTTATAGCATGGATTAATATACTGTGCACCTAGTTCAAAGGGGCCACATCCTGAATAGTAGCTCAGGCCCCTGTCATTTGTACTACAGAAGGGCTGAGGATATACTCCTGCGTTGACATCACCTCCATTACTGTTATTTTGCGATTAAGGCTAGATGACATTTTCCACCCTATGACATCGGGCAGGTTTCACTTCCAAACAACCCGCATCCTGAAGGTCGCCTTAATCTTGTGGGTTCATTTATAGCCACCTTACGACGACCGAAACATATGTCGATTCCATTGAATACGCAAATTGCTATTTGATGTAATTTTTGTATGAACATTGATTTAGAATGGATATAGGTGTAAGGAATTTGTTAAATACATAAGTATTGTTGGATTCTTGAACAACCCATCTGGGGAGAAATGTATGGTAATGTGTGTGTGAAGGAATGGTGAATATACACAGAGATGTCAAAACATTTTTCTTTTAGATGATATAGTGTATGAATTAATACTCTGAAGATTGTATAGAAATATATTCTGTGATATTGACAAGATTAACGTTGGATAACAAAGCGTCCATAAAATGTTATCTTGGAATTCCTAGTTCCTGCGTTCTGAATTTGTCTTGAATGGGGCGTTTTCTGTACAGCTCGGTTCTGTTTGTGTTTGGATTTGCAGGTCCCCGTGCGGGATAAGATTTGTGGAGCACCCCTAATTTGCATAAATAGTGACATTGGCGATATCACAAAGTCTTTAGTACGCAAAGGTATTGTGGGAGGTTCATTTAGAAAGCTTTTGCCATGCGTAAGGTAGACAAATACTGTGACGTCCAGTATATGAATTGTCAAAAGTGATATTTACCTATGTGCCAATGTCAGGAGTGAGGCATTTTTTTTTAAAGTAGCAGACAGCTGAATACCTTGTACGGACTTCTAATTTTGGCAGATAAGGCATAGTGTGATGAAAGATTTGGCCGAGAGCGCATAGTCTGGTTAAGTGGAGAAGCCTGGATTTAAGACCAGTGTGCAATTCTGGAACTTGAACACATCGCTTCCCAGATGTTAAGCAATAGGCCCCCAGCAGGAGGGGGGCATTACCAATTCAGATTACTGAAGGCCCTGGGGCGTTACCTGAAGTGGCAAGTTTCCCCTGCGAGGGGCCGATTGCTATTAGTACCCCGGCCCATAAGACCGGGGTACTAAAAGCATTTTTCTGTTCCGAAACACTCTGGCATTTCACAACAGAAAACAAAAATGTCCGATAATGGCCGCCGGGGAAGGGAAAACTAAGTCTGTTTCCCCTTTCCATGGCAGCCATTGAAAATGTATGTAAAAAGGTAAACAAACAAAATGGCCGCCATAGAAGGGACTAAAAGTAGTGCCTTCTCCCTTTTCATGGTGGCCATTCAAAAAAGAGGGAAATACCTAAACAAAGAAAATGGCCACCATGGAAAGGAAAGAAGGGACTCTGTGTAGTCCCTTCTTCCTTTCCATGATGGCCTGTGGTGGATCTGGAGCGGACACGCTGTGGACACTGTTCCCAGCGCGTCTGCTTCCAAAAAGGACAAAGAAGGTAAGTGGGGTTGGGAGGGGGGTATACACGCATTTCACCGCGGTATTTTTCATTGCGTGTTTTTTCATCGCCGTTTTTTGGGGGCTAAAATAATTAAATATATGGTTGTGGGTGTAAGGGAATAAAAAAAAAAAGGGGGTTTGGGGGGCTAACCCCCACAAACAAAAAAAGATGAGTTTTTCGAGAACAAAAAGGCGATGAAAAAACCTGCGATGAAAAATACTGCAGCGAAATAACCTAGAACCGGGAGGGGATACTTTGGATTGTGGGCAAGGGCAGGGGGAGGAAACATTTACCTCGATCCTCGGCCGGGGAAGATGGCAGCCTCCAGCCATGTGGTGGCTTGGAGCGGGGATTACGCCATTCGGGCCTCCTCATTGGCTGAGTAGCTACCACACCCTCCTACCGGGAGCTGGAAAGGAAGGAACGTTGTGGGGCAGAGGGATTCCCAGTTGGGTAACGCTCCGGCGAGGGCCAATGAGATTGCATGTTACAATCTCATTGTTCCTCGCTGGGTACTAATTGGTAGAAATACTGTTTGCAAAAGGGCGTTTTTGAAACTTTGGTTTGAAAAGTGTCTGTGGAAGGCACTGCAGAAATATGGTATGATTGTTTTGCTGTCTGAAACTGCTGTTTTTTCAGAATTTTCATGATCGTTTTTATTTTATGTATATTTGGGGAATACTAGCGCCTAGATGACCATGGGCGCTTTACAAAGGTAAACCTAAAAAAAATATCCAAATTAGCAATATGCTTTTATTTCAGATACTACAGATTAGGATTATTTTGACTGTAAATCAAGTGCTGCTCACTACAAAATGAGAAGGGAGCCTCATTAATGTACCCCTTAGCCTTGATTGGAAGGAGTGTGAGTAGGCAAAACGGTTTGCCTGTGTAGAATAGCAGGGGATCCTATAGCAGAAAGTTGTAAAGACAACTGAGCGGGTTAGGAGACTGTTGCTGTGATGTTATACATTTAGACCTTCCTGTAAATCATGTCTTTCCGATTCCTGTGGCAAATTTGCTGACAAATGTGGTATTTTGACATGCGGATGAGTACGGCTCCCTCGCTTCACTCATTGTGGGAACTTTTGCACTCACAGCAAAAATTAAAAGCTGGCACCCAAGAATATACACAGAGTAAGTGAACATATCTTAAAGTGAAAGATACAAATTTAGTTCGTGACCTTTGAAGAAAGCACTAGACAAGAGCACAGGCCTTTAAGAAAAAAAAGTAATTAACAGAAAAATAACCAGAGAGAACATTTTCCAGTGAATACACTGTCAAAGTATAAAAAGGTGCTCACCTTTCAAACCAGCGAAATATTGCCTGGAAAACAAAATCCCAATTCAAGCATGTGCTTTGAAATTATATGCTTCTGCACTGGAAACATGACTACGTGTGAAATCCTGGTAGCAAAATGCTTGAACAAGCTTGCCGACCTCAAAAACACCCAGGGGGGTTGCATCCACCTTCTGAAAAATATTACTGTCTGCCCACATGTATCCTTTACTTCAGCCCTGAATAGTAGCACATGGCCACAATCGGGGGAAAAAATAATTGCACCGCGTCTCCAGGATTGCAACCTCTCTTGCCACATCCTGGGCAAATATTGAGGACTCACCCTGTCAATCATTTCTCCTCCTCAATCCCATGTCTCATTTCTCCTCCTCAATCCCATGTCTGGCTTTCAACAATACTCTGCTTTATAAAGACGACTTGAAAAGAACACATACCATAGTAAGTTACCCACTCAAATCTATAAATCCTGATTGAATGTTAAGCAAATAATTGTACAATTGTGGCATTATTCCTCCATCTTGACTGGGAGACTACAGATACTAGATTGCAATTTAGCAAAAGAATGGACTTTTCAAGACGTAGAACATATAACGTGTGGAAAAGTTACCAGTTTGTGTTTAGAAGTGTTCGACAAATGCGGGGGGGGGGGTTCATGTATGATGTGATGAAAAATTCACATTCTACCAAAAATTAACCCTTTTTGGTGCGTTCAATATGAACATCTGAAGATAATGTTGCTAATGTAAAACTGTTTTGTGTGATATATTGTAATTGGCCTGGAGGAGAGCGTAGATTTAGGCAGACAACTGGTGCTTTGTGTGTGCTTCCAGAAGGAAAATGCCTATTTTCATTTCCTAACTAAGAAACGTTACAAACATCTCCTCCAAAACGATGGTTTCTTAAATGGGCGCCACTTTGGTAAATCGCTCCTACTTTAAATACTCTGCTTGAAGAAAGTGATAAGTAGTCATTGAAGGGGCCTGCAGCGTCTGACGGGCCTCTGGGAGTGGGCGTTTGTCTCTAGAGAGCCACAGGACGTTGGGAGGATACACTGTGGCCTCACGCAAGCTTAGTACATGGCAGCTGCACAGCCCCCTTAAAACAATACTCTTGGTATAGTTTGGGCAGGCACTGGTGTCTGCGCCCTTGCCGCCCACCCCCCTGACAGCTTCTGACAGTGCGTCCCTGGGCCACCGCACGCCCATGCCTCGGGCTGGCTCTGCCTTTAGATCTAGTATATGGTGTTCAGTGATGGCTGCAACAATGTTCATTCACAGGACCACACAAACTATAAAGACGGCCTCTCTGGGTCACACACCCTGCGTTTCGGCGACCAGACACTGCAGATTCATGCTGTAACCCCGTTTTAGTAGTTCTTGATGTGTCCAGTGAAATAGCCGGGCTCTGCCACTGTATGGTTTGGGGTTTAGAGCTTGCCTCCCCAGTGACTAAATTGCAGCAGAAGAGCCTGCCGTCTGAGCAAGCACAGCGCGCCCCTCGTTCACGCAGCTATTCGGTGTGGGATAGGTTTCTTTTTTATGCTTCAGAGCGATTCGGTTGCCTTTGCTCATGGGGGCAGAGACCCTTTGTCTCCTAATTAAGCAGAAGTCACAGATGTGTGAAAAGTAGGCCGCTGGTTGAAGGGTGCGTGCCCCCTACTCGCGAAAATCGAAAGTGACAGACACCTTGTTCTGCCACTAATTTGCCTCCATGTTAAAGCCCTCCGGAGGCCCTAATTGGTCTGAAAAAGTTTGTCCTGGCTCCGTCTGCCTGACCCGCTGGAGTTATTAATGATGGAAATGGTTAATTGCGGCACATCCTTGAAGACACGCATGGAGTTTTTTTTCCATTCATTCTAGAATAGCGCCAGACTGACAGGGGTGACCGGGGGTCAAACCTACTGAAATGAGGCGAAATCGGCGCCCCATTCTTCTGAGCACAAATCCCCTTTGTCTGCGCCCACTATTGAGGTGTGTAGTGCGCTTTTGAGGGCTAATTAGGCCTTCTGTAGTCATCGCTCAAAAAAACTAATTACAGAAGAATGTCGCCACAAAGTCCTCGCTTTAATTCAACAGTAATGGGCCATACCCAAATCCTCTATTCCGGAACACTACATTTACTTAAAGTATAAGTATGTGTGTGTAGGTATTCAGGAAGAATGATGGATTGTTTTTTTATTGTGATTTAATGGCTTTATGTGCCATATTTTCTTTTTTTGCACCGCTAAAATAAACGGGGCTGTTATTCAATAGGATTTCCTTGTAATACAGAACACTAAGCACCATGGTTTTCATATATTTTTGCCTGTGTCCAGAATTCTCCCCTTTCCCCTAGAAAACATCTGTATGTGCGTTTTGGTGCTGTTAGGTTGACCCCTAATAATTAAAATCGACAGTTTTTGTAATCTGTTTGTTTAGTAGTCTGCATCACCAGGTACTCCACCGAAAAAGGCCTGCACCCGTGTGCGAGGGCGTCTCAGATGTGGAAATGTCTACATTTCAGTGGTCGGAGGATTCCAAAATGTATATGCCAATGAAGGGGTTCTGGATTAAACCGAATTTGGCGCCCATGCTTTCGATACGGTCATTGATAAAGTGCAATTGTGTGTGTGTGTTCTAGAGGCAATTTTCCAGTGTGCGCTTTATAAATCATTCATATTACTTTTTTTTTCGTTAACATGTCATTAAAATTGTTTGATGGAATGAAATGACAGATGGGCTTTAGCTCAGGCGAGTTGTTGCCCGACCTAAGGCAGCACAGTTTTTACTTGTCACTGGACAATTTTGAGTGACTGCTGACTTAGAGAGCAAGAAATGCGGTGCTCAGTGCTTGGGTAGAATTGCGGTTGTGAATACTAGTGGACATTTTTACCCCGTGTTTGAAACAAGGGATAATTTTGGACCTTAGTAGACAAAGTACAATCTGAAATAGCATTGTGCGAAATACATGGACATCATTTTAGCAGCAATGGAAACGGGGGGTGGGAGGTGCGAGGGGATTCCAACTAAGGAAGGCAAAGGGTAGGGCCAGTGGTCGAGAGTGATGGGAATGGAATAAGTGAAGAAAATGCATGGCTAAAAGGTCAGTTTTAAAGATTACTTTGAACGTGCACATAGTGTTCTGTTATTTGGATTTGTGAAGCCCTCCAGTGCCGTTTGCGTGGTCTCCATGCACGCTTGTGGATCTGGAAGTGTGGATTGGTTTGCTTTGTTGGCAGGACAGGGGGCCAATATTGGGGTTCTTTTTTCGAGTTGGGAGTTGGGATCGGAAAGTAGCCTGAGCTTTGTGTGCCTGACTGCTTTCTAGGTGAATTGTGTTGGGTGCATGCACTGCTTTGCCTCCAGAGAAGGAACCTCATGCCTGCAGTGTGGAAATGTGTTGGCTGGGAGCTGGGTGTCAGGTTATAGAGGTGTGAAGTTGTGGTTCTTATTCTGAGGAGTGCTTCTTTTAAAAGCTATGTGCTGGTGGCTAGTGCAAGTGTCTGTATGGTGAGGAAGGTGGATACATTGAGGGTTAATTGACGTCAGTGGTTTGTACTTTAGGATTCATGTGCATGATGTCAATGTCGGTGCCGTTGTGGTAAGAGGTGTTGGGCATCTTTGTGGTTGTAGTGGGCTGATAACATTTGTTGCATTGCTTGGTATTAAAGAGAATTTTAGCGGTGCCTGAAGGTGTTGACATACACTAGTCATTGGTACGTTTCTGAGTACCATTAGTTGGTTTGAAAACAGGCTGTCAGGAGCCAGTATTCTGTTACCTTAATGGGTTCCTGTGTGTGGGAGTTGGTCCATTGAGAAGTGCTCATTCCACATTTATGCTGAATCATTTCTTTTTGTATTGAATAGCCAGATACTTGTATTTCTCCAGCATTGGATCTTTCATGGATTCACATGCTGTGAATATTTCCCGTCAGGCTGGGAAACCCCTAGCAACGTCTTTATGGGTGCTTTGGGCTGCACCAATAGGACGTCAGTATAAATAGCCCCGCCCATGCAGCTTCCCTTCATATTTCAACCGTCTCCAAACTGTTGGGATCACCTTGTGTTCTCTTGCAAATGTGTGCTCTTCGTATTTTCTACGGCTTCGCTGCTCTGGTGTGTTACAGGTCCATCATGTCATCTGTGGGCCTGAAGAAGTCTTGGTTCCGGTCTTGCGAGACCTGCGGCCTCAAGAACGTTCATGAAAGGGACAGTCATGCAGACCTTCTGTACTGCTTGTAACCCAATCACTCTGTGGAGAAGTGCAAGATTTGCCAGAGGTTCTCCCAGAAGATGCTTAGACCGTAACCAGCAGCTCATTTGCTGGTTGAACGAAGGGGCCTATCCGGGATCAGAGGTTGGTTCGACCTGCAGGGGCAAGTCTTCTACTTTGGCGAAGAGGTCTCCTTCGCGCCAGAGGGCGCAGTCGACAGAGCCGGTGCCAAAGAAACTGTGCCCGGGGCCAGGCCCGGCTTCAGATTTCGAAAAGAGCAATGAGTCTTTAGTGGCAAGGCCAGTGCAGACGGGCACGGGGTCCGCAGGCACGCATGCGCTACGGAATGAGAAGTCAAAGGATTCGAGTGGCCGGCCGGAGAAGCCTGCGGATCAATCGTGCAGGCCCTAGTCTTCGGACAAGGAGAAGTAGCGATCACATTCATCGTACTCGTTGATGAAGATGTCTTCGAAGGACTAGCAGCATTTGCCGTCTGGCAAGGAGTCTTCCAGACGCCATTCCAGCGCCGCTCCCAAGCAGGCACCTTTGCTGGCGAAACCCAGGCCACCGGCTTGGCCCTGTATTCCATGGCAACTAGCTTGTCGGCAACGGTATGCCCGTCGACAACCACTTCGATGCGATGCACCCTTCGGCCACCTTGCTGCCGACTACCTCGGGTATGGCCTTGCTGGCGACCACAATGTTTACTGCCTCATCGACCGCTGTTTCGGCAGGAGTGAGTTCTACGGTTCTGCTGTGGATCGTCGGCGGTCCATTGGCTTCCGGGGAGGTGCTGTGGCAGTCTGGGACCGGCTTTGCACCTTTGCTCCCGATGGAGATGCTACAGCAAGATCCCTCGACCTACGATTTTGCCTCAAGTCAGGAGTCGTCACCGTATCACTTCCTCGACCCTTCGGCATTGGGCCTACACCGGCGGTTCCATCCACATCTGGCAGCCTGGGGGCTGTTTGCCTCAGTATCCGTTGGTCAACCCGCACTCCCTGCTCTCAATGCAGGTGCTGACTACGCTGCAGTCGCTCCTCAGACAGTTGGATGCCTGGCTCTCGGTACACCAAACCCTGGTGGAGCCCTTGGAGCAGGAGTTACCGGCAGTTCCCCGACAAAGATGTGGTGGGTGCCCCTCGCCAGGGTCAAACACAGAAGTCTTTCCCCAGGTTCGGCCGTCTGTTCCATCACCTAGGGGATACACCCCTCTTTGTAGGAATCGGGAAGAAGGGGAGCTGGTGGAGTCTGAACCCGATTAGCATTCCACAAGACACCATCTCAACAGTTTTGTCCTCGCCCTGGCGGGCGGATACCTGGGATACGGACCCAGAAGCTGATTCCCCCCCCCACCCCCCCCGAGGAGTCCAGCACAGCCCTCGCCCCTGAACGATGTGGGCGCTTTTCATGCCATGATGTCCAAGGCTTGCCAGGAGTTTGGCCTTACTCCAGAGGAGGAGAGAAAAGGCTTCTTTTTGTTCAATCATATCGGGAAAATGTGGAAGGTGGTCTCCTCTATCCCCATCTTGGACCACGTGTGGCAGGAAGGTCTTTGCACGATCTGTTAATGGAGCCTGCGGTCAAGGGCCGCTTGGGGAAAAAGTTTAAGGTGCCTTAGTCTACGCCAAAGTGCCTCACGTCGCAGCCCACTCTGGAGTCGGTAGGGTCAGTGGCTGCCAGTAGGAAAGCTGGTAGTCAGCATATGTCTGACTCCCCCCTATAATGAGGGCTGTAAGCTGGATGATTTTAGCAAGAAGGTGTGACGGTGGGGGCGACGACGGTGAATGTGGCCAACTCATTGGCCATCATGGTGCACTACGACAGGGAAATGTGGCACAGATTGGTGCAGCTGCTGGACCATCGACCTGAGCAGAAACAGAAGGAGGCGATGCTTGTGGTTTGTGAGGAGGCGGCCTCCAGTCATAGCATTAACATTGCGGTGGACCTGGCAGAATCCAGATCTAAACAGCTAAATAATGGGGTCGTCCTCTGGCGGCAGGCATGGTTGCGCTGTACCGATTTTCGACCTGAAGTACAGCACAAAGTGTTGGACAAGCCTTGAGGGCGGGGGGGGGGCAGCTAAATTGATGTGGCTCTGAAGAATATGAAGGAGGATTTGGATACGGCAAGGTCCCTGGTGACGCTGCAGGGTAGGTGTTCGTTTTGTCTCTAGTCCACCGGTGAAGGTACCACAGCCGCATCTACAGGTCTTGCAGGAGGAGGTGTGCCTGATGCTGGAGAAAGGGGCTATAGAAAAGGTCCCGAAGTCGGAAAGAGGGCAAGGAACCTATTCCCGGTTTTACTTAAAAAAAAAAAAAAAAAAAGAAGGGAAAATGGCACCGCATTCTAGACCCAAGGCCGCTAAACAAAAATGTGAAACGCCAAGTTCAGGATGCTAATGTTAAGACGTTATTCGGACAGTGCAGCCTGGGGAGTTGCTGGCGTCGTTGGCTCTAGAAGATGCTTATTTCCACATCCCAATGCACCGGAAACATCGCAGGTTTCTACGGTTTGTGGCCGGCGACGAATATTACCAGTTTGGGGTTCTCACCTTTGGCCTCAAGTCGGCTCCCAGAATGTTTACCAAGTGCCTGGTTCTGGTGGCCGCTTAACTCCGCAGGGAGAGACGCCATGTTTATCCATACCTGGACTGGTTGGTTAGGCGGGCGACTCGCCAGCGGGCTTCTGAGTCTCTCCATGCGACTATGCTCCTACTGCAGCGTCTGGGCGTTGCAATTAACTTCGGCAAGTCTTGTCTGATGCCCTCCAGGGACTTGGTTTTTCTGGGGGCCCGTTTTCATATGCAGCTCAATCTGGAAGGATAGAGAAGCTGTTGTCCATGGCGGGTTCCTTTCTGCCGGGAACATCGATCACGGTCCGAGTATACATGTCTCTTCTCGGCACCATGGTGTCCTGCATCCCACTCATCCCGAATTGGCGGCTGTTCATGCAGCCATTGCAGGAGTTTCTTGCTACAAGATGGTCACAGGTCCTCTGTTCCTGGTCTGACTAGGTTCTCCTATCCTGTGTGCTGTCATACGCCCTGCTGTGGTGGACTCGCTCCGACAACATTTTGAGGGGTATGCCCATGGTGGAGCCGGATTTTTAGTACACAATTGTGACAGATGCTTCCCAGGTGTGTTGGGGGAGCCCACCTCGACCAGTTTCAGATACGAGGCCTATGGTCCAGCAGGGAGGCTTTGTTGCACACCAATGTTGTGGAGTTGCGGGCAGTACAATGGGCACTGAAGTAGTTTCTGGCCATCATTCAGGGCTTGGTTGAACGGGCTCTGACGAAAAATTTTGGCACTATGGTTAGTGTTATTACACGTGGACTACACTGAGACATTCGCGTTGAACGTTTAGCTAACATGACCATTAGTTACATGTGACCACGACATGAGAATATTCATGCTCGTCCGGTCTCCATGACTACGTTACGCTCTGTGGAGGATAGCGGGACGCGTATATCGGCTCATTCTCGAACTGCAGCCTCCAGCTATACACTCAGCAGGTTTCCGACATATTCCCCACGTATTAGCCATTTATTTACTGAGCTATTGCGTAGTGGTTGCATAACACTGGAAGATTAGAGTTCCACAATTCACTGTTGCACCCCCCTCTAAACCCCCCGGTGCACGTAATTTGTTTGGCTTGCATTTTAAATTGCACTAGATGCACCAGGCACTCGCAGCACGAGTTCTACTTTCTCTGCCACGTCGGCACTTAAAAAATGGCCACCAGCGTAAATATCATGGTTGTCTTGACAACAGGATTCAGTCTCCAGCAAATCGGACGGAGGTTTTGCCGCACAGGGATCCGGACACACGCCACGATTGTACCCATAAGAGGTAAGGATACTTTCCCCTGAACAAACGCACAATAGAAATAACTCTTCTCACACAGCTCACGCTGTTTGAGTATCACGTAGCGTGTTTGGGGGAAAGGGATCGGTGATGCCACACTGACACTGTTCTCAAAGTCCACACACGCATGTAGGACTCACCATGAGTGGACATCACATCATGCGTTTTTGTGTCCCTACAGGCGCGACCCTGTATTGATGAAGCGCCATCGTCTCCCCTTTTTTGGACTCGCCAGCATTCAGATGTTGTGACATACCGATATATCCGGTCTGCCAAGGAAGAGTGGGGTAAGACTTTTTTTCTTCCGTAGACCATTTATTTCACCACTGAACTTTATTACCCGCTACTTATGGTATTAACACTTCCGGTCCTTATCTACAGATTGGACCCACAGTGTATCATTGAATCCCTCCGCCTGGACAAATCTAGACGTCCAGATACTTTCAATCCCACACCGTGATTGCAACCAAACCCGGTAAGATCTTTTGGCTCAGTCTCCACATGGAGAACCTCTCCAATTAAGTATTAGTTGCCATTGATTAGTTTACTGTCTGCTTAGAAGCCCACACACTCCTGATTTGCTTGTGTCTGATTTTCCCAACAGAGCCCACAGTCGTGTTGACAATATGACTTTAAGTGCCAGTGTCTAACGCATATACTGTTCAGTTTAAGTGCATTGAAGCACATCATATTGTTTATGTACATTTGTTTCTCATGTTGATCCTGATAGGATCTTAGGGAATGTTTTTGTTTTTAAATCACAATCCAAGGTATTAACTTTGGATGAGCACAAATTGAATTATTTATGGATATTGTATGTAATTTGTTGAGTTTCCTGTGAGTTTGTAAATTGAACATTATTTCAATTTATGTATTACATTTTGCAAAAGGAACCTTTGCCAAATGTGGTAATCCATAATAGGAGTGGGTGTTTTGGGTTTTGTGACCTTGTTCATTTGTTTTACTTAACATTCATCCACCTGGGTAGAGCAGGGCCATAACCAGGAGCCCTGTTTATTATAATACTTGGCAGATTCTTACTTCTTTAAAGCTCAGGGAGAGTAACAGATCAGAGAGAGTAACACATGGTGGCAGTATGCTTCACATTCAAGAGAACCACTACTTCCGAGTAATTGCCCGCCCCACAGGCATCACAGACGAAGCATATACAAGGTTAGCGTGCAGAAGCCGCCTTGCCCAATAGTTGTGCTCCCTTCCCAAAATGCAACTACCTCTCAAAATCCCAGATGTGATGCGAAGCTGAGAGTCCAACAGGATTCAACATTCAAATAAGTCAATATCACCACATGATGGTCAGCAGAAAGGTTGCCTGAAATATTGCTACATTCACCGTCCTTTCACAAGTCACAGACCTGCACTAAACTGAAGGTCCTGGCTCTCCCCCCGGGCCCCCCTTCCCAGAGTGGCCATACAACCCCTCCACGCCCACACGGTGCACTGATCACATGGCTCCCCACCAGAGACATTGGTCACAACACTGAGACAGTGTACACCCCCCAACCCCCACACAGGGTCCAATGTTTCCCCACTGCCGGGGTCAACAATGCTGCTGCCCCAGTGTTGGGATTAACCCTTCCTCCCTGCTCCCCCAGAGACGAGGGTCAGCACTTCACCCCCAGAGACGGGCTAGCACATCACCCCAGTCTGCTCCACAATGCCAGCAGTCGCCGGTAGAGGTCACCATGACACGCCCCACACCGGGTTGTAGGTCACTTTCCTATGCGCTGCTCCATTACGTGGGTCCCCATCCCGGCGCCGGGCGGTCCCAGCAGGATGGCTCTAATCCCATTCTGCACAGTCCTGGAGCCGCTCCGAAGGGGGTGCTTTGAGGGCCATGGCAGGATGAGGTGTGAAGGCTGCAGTGAACCCTTAAGTGAGTTACAATAACCCATATCCTTGTAGAGAATATAATTTGCAGAACCTTCTCATCTGCTGCTCATCCTAAAGACATGAAATATCCTTGTCCTGCATGCAATATCTCAGCAGAAAATCACATTGCTGCTTCAACATCCCCCCCTAAGAAATTAAAGAAACTTAACACTCCATTACCCCATGGAAAAACTGATGTATAATAAGATTCAGAATTATTTATCAGCATTAGTCAACATTTTTGTATGGTAATTACACAGGGTACCTAACGTAAGTTGTAAGAGGGTTCAATCGAGCACTACAGCTAAGTCAATGCCTAGTCTGGGATACTGAATGGAAACCCTTATTGATATATCTTTATGTCCAGTTCATGAGTTCTGGATGACTACCCCTATATAACACCCCTCTCTTGGAATCCCCCTGACCCCACTGAGCCAAGAAGTAGTTCTGTTTTGCAAGTTTAAAAGGTTTATTTGAGAATTTAAACTATATATATATATATATATATATATATCACACTTTTATAATGAATTAATAATTGAATATCACACTTAATCTGAGCAGTAATCAATAATGGATAGTCTGGCACTAGCACACGTGTGAATAGGAACAGAAGAATATGGTGGTAGAGAATGCTTTATATAAGTTCAGATGGATGCAATGTTGAATGAAAGGCAGTACAGAAAATACTCTGATTTCAACAAAACAATGTAATCACTTTTCTCTGGCAATCCACTCCCCCCCCTTATACAATGTAAGGAAATGAAGAGTAGCACACAGTGCTCAGACATGCAATCAAATGTAATTCAGTTAACCCCAGCAAGCTTAGACTACGGATAGAAGTTGAAACACAGGCAAAATGCTTTGAATATGGTGACAATGCAGCGAGAATATGCTGAAAATACTTTTAATTCCCTTCAGGAGGTTCAGGGTGAGTGGTATCTAGTTAATATGAGTGCAGGCTCACTCTAGCAATGATTCGGGGATGGTTCTTAAGAGGCAAACGAAATTTAGCAGTTCAGGCAAAAGCAGCTATCTTTTTACAAGTAAAGAAATCTGGCCAAATCGCGGCAAAATTCGCGAGTGCGAGAATCGTGATTACGGCAAAAGTATTCCTAGCACAAACGGTCCCAGAGATACAGACGATTAAATAAAGGTAGTTTTTCGGATTTAAAATTTTAAAAGTTCAAAGCGACAGGTTACAGCTTGCAGCTAGAAAATGACAGGTGACAGCTTTGCAAATGACAGGTGACAGGAGGCAGTTCTGGTTATATTGAAATAGATTGAATTATATTATTTTAACTAAGAGATTGGTTCTGCACAGTTCTGCTAGGTACTCACAATATATTTTGAAATAGGCCTCCCCACGGATCTGGTCAGGTTTTGGACTGGACTCCGGTTCTGGTCTCGGCACTTCACAGTGATCTGGGTCAGCTCTCTGGTTCCGCTAACAGCGGTCTGGGTAACTCTGGATCTCTGGCCTCTGGTTCTGGATACTGCTCTGCTTTCTCTGGGTACAGCACTGCTTCTGGATCTTTCTGGCACAGGGTTTCAGGCCAGAATCAACACCTGGGTCTGGCTGTGAATAGTCTGCAAATGATTTTTGGGCCTGCTGACAAATACTTTTGCTTGCAGTGGGCCGCCTTGGTTCAAAGTTCTGTAGTCTCTGTTTAGCTTGGAAGTCTAAGTGTAGGATCTCTGGATGTGAAGTGGTCGGTCAGCATGCTCCTCAGCAAATGGAATTGAATGTCCCTACCTGTCCCAGCAGTCTCTTTTTATGTGTTTTGAAAGTGGGTGGAGAGGCTAGCTTTCTAGGCCCAACCCCTTCAGAGTTCTGATAGGTTAGAGAATTCTTTGCGTTCTCACTGGAGAACAGGATTGTGTCAGAATGATGTCATTTAATAGCTTGCAGAAAGGACACTCCCCTGTCAAATTGCACACAAATCTATATTTGATCAAAATACACATTTCTCAAATACATAGTGGTTTGTCATTGCATGTACATATTGCCTATCACATGAGGTATACTCTGTTCAAACTCTGCTCTTCCTGAGGGCTTGCATTCAAAAATGGCAACTTATTTTCGATTTTAGTGGGTTATGCAACCTTGGTTCTTCATTAAAAATTATACACATATACACGGCCTGTCCATACCTACTCCAGTAAATTCCCATGTCTCTAGCTTAAACACAGAGCCTGTAGTATCCATAAATAGCGGAGTTTTGCCCCAGAACATCACACAAATTCCCAACGCGTCTTAAAACGTGCACAGAAAATTCACAAGAATTATGGTATCATTTGAATAATTTTGACAAGTCCGCACTGTGAGTTATACATCTTTCTTAGAATCATATTCTGGCCAACAGGGGTGTCTCTTTTCAGGTCACATGGTGTAGAAACCAGTTTATCCAGTTTCTGCCAAGCTCAGAGACCCTGCCCCTCCCAGCTTCTGCCAAGAGGAAGCTATTTTATGGTCCCCCTAATAAACCATCTGCCTGGGCCCTGGAAGGCCCATTGTTCAAAAGGAAGCCATTTATGGCCTCCCCCCAATAAACCCTCTGCCTGGGTCCTTTGTTTAGTCTCTAGCAGTCCCTTGGTAATTCAATCAGAGAGGGGTAACCTCCCCTCAGAATGCAGCCAGGCCTGAGAACTGCTGTGGATCCAGTTTCACTCCAATTGGGGGGAAGGTTTCAGGCAGAATCCAGTTCCTTAAGCCAGGCCCCAGCTAATGTCACTTTTAGTTACCCAGTTTTCTGCATTCAAATAAAACTAACAATTTTTACATATGCAGCTAGAATGCTGATTCTAAGTTCAAAACTATGACATTTTAACAGTGACAAACTATGTGGCAGTCACAAGTCTGTCCCTCAGTTTATTTACACATTTCGATTTTTGGTAATTTTAAATCCAGTTTCAGTTTAAGCCGCTGCAGACCTGAAGAGCTCAGCCAGTCTTGTTATAAACCTTCAAGTCACTTCAGAATATAACTTTACATTGTATCCACCTCTCAGTAAGTCTTTCTTTGGCCTGCTTTGGGTTCATTTATTCAGTTTTAAACAAATGTCTGGTGTTGTTTTAAAACGCTGGCTTTCTGATAGTGGTGAGTACTGGTAATTCAACCATTTTTGGGATTTAAGAAATGAATTCCCCACAGTTCTAGGTTGCTTTTGGCAATCAGCATTGCCATTCCCAATGGTTTCAGGCTACTGTGTGGATAGTCTAATGGTGGTTTTAGGCAGTGCCCTTCTGTGCCCATAACATCGGCAAAAATGGGTGGCAGCCTATTCTTCATGCATTTCCCTGGGCATTTCCCTGGGCATTTTCTGGGAAGTTCTGGCCATCATGATGTTTTCCATGCCAGTACTGCACAGTTTTTGTGGTAGGGCTCGGATGCATGGGTAAAAACATCCCACAAAGTCTCACATCACAATTAATTGCCTGGCATTCCAAGGCTTGTGACTCGTCAATGGGAGTTTGCTTTAGTCTGTGTATTTGGTATATTCTCGGTATATGCATGAAGACTTGCCACCTCATGTTTTTTCTCTTCTCCAGATTCTCTTGTTTCCATTTTAGTCAGAAAGTTATCTTTTTCTTACACGTACTGGTTTTCTCCTGCATTCCACTTACTCCTCTATGGTAAAACATTCGGCCATTGGTCAAGGTTGTGTTATCTCGGTCTTCTTGCCATTGATGAATGCACTTTTGGTGTACCACTGATGTCCAGTTGCATACTGCAAAATAGGGATAGGATTTCCCTGCAAATCCTGGTGAGGGAGCTGAAGATTTTCCCACCACCCAGGGACATAGAAGGCCTCAGATTAATCGGGATGGGCATTGTATGCAGAGGGCCCCCTGCACCACTGGAGTGTCTTTATGCCTCTGGAAAGGTCAGCAGTATTGGATCCTGACCAGTGTTTACTCACCCCCTACACTCTTGTTTTACACTTGGAGGCAATTGTGTGGGTTAGCACATGCATTGCACTGAGAAAAATTTGGGCATGTCTAGCACATGTATTGTACCTGATTAACTAGTCTGTGAAGGCTGGAAATTGGGTTGCACCTAGGCGTAATTGTGTGGGCTGGCACCTGTATTGCACTTGGAAGGAATCGAGTAGATTGACACATGCATTATACATCAAGGACTGTGAAAGCGAACACTTGAACGGCTCTTGAAGAATTGTGAAGGTCAGGACATGCACGGCATTTAGGTGAAATTATGTTAATTTAGCACACCCATTGCACTTGAACTTTGAAGGCTGGCACTTGTATTGCACTTACAAGAACTGTATTTGTTGGGCAGATCGGAGGGTGGGCAGTATGTGCCATTGGATGGACCTGGGAGTGGACATCTTGTGTTGCGCCTTATGTTAGCCCGCCCATTATGCTCAGATATGTTGGTAACCCTCCACTGCACTTCTAGTTCCTTAAGTTAGCCAATGTAACACACAGTGGTTGTATGCAGGTATCCATGATATTGCATTTAGAAGATTCCTGTTGGTAGAGCTTATAGAACTTTAGATATTAGTAAGACTATAAAGGTAACCTGTCTATTGCGTTTAGAGAATACGATCATCCTAGATACCATGCTAGGGTGTAGAAGATGTTCTAGGACGGCCAGTCCATTGCACTAAGTAGACTTAAGGGTAGCCTGTCCATAGTGCCTAGAAGAGTCTACGAGAGTAGATGCCCCCCTAACCCCTGCAGACAATCGAATGACAAAGTGACATCAAAGATGAGCTCCATCTGAGCTTAAGGTATGTATAATGCACCACTTTGCTGAGACCTCCCCTTTTGAGAATTTGACAAGTTCTCTGTGACGAAGAAAACATTCCTACTCCTGCTTAATACTAATCGTAATCCTCCTTCAGTAAAGAACCCTTTTGTTTGCACTGATGGAGACAATGTTAGTCTTAGTAGGCATTGTCTTTAAAGGTAACCAGTTAAAGCCAGTACACCAAAGGCTCTTTTGGGTTTTATTTTGTTGTAGACACTCCTCCTTCGTTCAACTGTTTGGTGACATGTTTCCGCTAAAACAATAGTTTAACATTTTCCATTTCTTAATCCTCTTTTTCAGCACACTAACTCCGATGAAGCTCCCCAATACTGTAGTACCACTGCAAGCGCCCAGCAAGCCTCTCATTGGAGCTCCCCGAACCCACGCTACCTGAATTTGTAAATCTGCATCCTGGTAACCAACGGAACGACTGGGGTGAAAATATGATGGGTCTGAAGGTTTATATCGTCCTGCTCTACACCTTCCTGACACTTATTCTTCAGGTCCAAGGTAAGCTACGGTAGTTAACAATTCAAAACTAGGCTCATAATTTTTTAGAAGTTGTGCAAAAAGTTTTGGTTTTATGTGCAACACATTTCAGTTTTACATTTATTTTTGCTTTAGTCTCCTAGGCTGGCTTACCAGAGCATGCTTTGCTTGTTTGGTTAAAATTATTTTAAAAAATAAAATAAACATAGAGGTTTTATGTGCAGTGACCAGTGGGGTGCTAACGTGACCAGTGCACCTTGTATTGTAGCACTTGCACATCTGTCCCAAGATCCTTGGCATACAATTAAGTAAGAATCTTCTTTTTATTGCATTGTAATGCAATGATTTGCACTCTTCCGACTAAGTGGATCACACACTCCCGAAAAGACCCAGTTAACCTAAAATGTAGGATGCAAGGATCAGATCTTTGAAATCTGGATAATCGGGTTGCATTCCTTTAATCGCAAGCTCAATAAGGATTTAAAGTTTATCAGCAAATGTCTGTTCTATAGGGGGATACTGGCTAACAAAGGTTCAGCCACCTACACCTATTGTCCTGATTGTACCCTTTTACTTCCATACCTGGCAATCTCTCTCAGCTGGCAGGTGCTGACACAAGTGTTAGTGTTGGTGGATGATTTGATGGATTGTAGCGGCATAATTGAGGAATAAATGAAATGCTGTTGAAAAATGAGTGAAGAATAGGGGATATCGTTGTGTGAAGATCCAATTTATCAAGCTGTGAAATTTTAAGTAAAGGTTTAGGAAAGTGATGAGTAGCAGTTTCAGGCTCTTCAATGAGCACATCCCAGTTGTCCCAGCACTGCCCCTATAGTAGAAGCATGGGTAGATGCTGGTGAAAATATTTGCTAGAAATTATCTTCATGTATTGAATGAAGTTGTTAGTGTTTGTTATTACATGGTTATCCCGACAAATCATTGTGCACTCCTTGTTGAGGGCAATAAGGTTGCCACTAACCTTATACTCTGGGACCTAAAGCACCAAGCAAGACTTCCCTGTCACCATATTTTAGTCACGGAAGCCCTCTACATTGCGTTGGGTTTCCGATTTGTGACATTGCACGCATGCTTCAGCAGTACACTTGTGAACTCACTGGGCGAGGTTAACTAGTGTACGACAAAGGTGGCAAGTTAAGAAAGATTTTCTTTTTGATGGTTTCCTCCCATGGACGTGTATGGGACACCCTTTTGTTTGCTTTTGCTTTTTTGCTTCTGACCTGACATTTTGGAGGTAAGTAAAACCACCTGCTTTAACTCCCTTGATTTGTGTTAATTTATATGGGAAGACGGATCAGCCCATTAGGCTATTGGTTCTGAGAGACTATATCTTTATGGATTACAAGTGTTGATGGCAGCAGATATTTTACTACCTTGTTTTAAACATCGTACCCATGCTTTTTTGCAATTACCACAAATGGCTACTAAGAGGGCTAGCACTCTTAAGATGGCCGTGCCACAAGATTTTTGCCTGTCTCTTGGCCATATTGTTATTTGGACTTCTTCCTGCACTCTCAGGGCCAGAAATGTCTTCTATGGAATGCCCTGTCCCGGGGAAAGCTGCTTTCACACATTAAGGCTTTGGGGGTGGGTGTGTGTTGCCAGAGTTGGGGACTGTCTGGTCCCAGTCCGCATCCTTACCATTGGTGGACTGAAACGAGCTTGCAGCAATTCCACAGATCGTTGCAGCCCTATACTACTCACATCCACTCCTTAGTCCAAGCATTACAACCCTGCTGCATACAAAGTGTATTTCTCTGAATATAAATTCTGTGTCCCATCATCCTGTTAAAAATCTGCAGGTGCAAGCGGTATGGGGCTACGTTGATTTACTGGAAAAGGGGGAGTAGATTGGGAATGTAAAGCTAGTACAGTGTATTTTTGAAAGACTGTGCCATATACATCTATATTCTGTCTTCTATCCTTGAGGGCCCTGTTTCAAGTGTTATGGAACATCATGGGATACATTAACATTGCTTTGGAGAAAACGATTTTTCAGATATGGCACACGTGGAGTCATGACTCATGTAGGTAATGATGCTGAGTTATCCGTCACATCTTCACCATTTCTGATCTTAGACAAACATTTGCCAAAGTTGTCTATTTCCTACAATTCGTTCTAGGAGCACTGGTAATTGAAATAGCTGGGTCCTTAAGGTATACTGCAAATGCTTGCCAGGATGGCTCTACTTAATTTTTCTTTCTCACTCCAGACGATTGGTGGCTTTTTTTTTCATTTGCCATTCTCAGATTCGTACCCTTCGTGTGGGTTCAACTAAGATTGTGAAGACTAATTTACAGGTGTAGGCCATTATCTGAGAGCAAGAGGTTTGTTCCACAAGTAGAGTGGCGTGACAGTGGGTGGTTAAGGGGGTTTGAGCAATTGCGTTCTGGCAAGGGTATAGAAGCCCAGCCTTTTTGATTCTTATTAATTAATACAATGATGCTGTTAATTCCACCTCAGAGAGGGTGGTGTGCTAATCCAATCCCCCTTCCATGAGCTCCATGATTAAAGCATAGGGACATGTGCCATGCTGCATCAGTCTACTGATCTGAAGTGCCTGCTCTTCAGGTTCATAGGTCACAGGTGCCCTGACAGTCAAATCACTTCATCACAGAGGCTGTGTTCAAAGTCTGCACCTCTGTTCCAAAACCAGGCATGAGGAATTACTTTTTTGGTGGCAGTTTAATCTTTAAATCTAAAGACATTCCTGTGTTTAGGGTATGGTGGATAGTAATTCACATAAACTTAAGAAGCTACATCTGATTCAAATCGTAGATATGTTGGCACTGTGAGCCCAGGCCAGCTGTGGAAGGAGTTTGTTTATTCTTGTCAGACAACCTGGCCTGTCATCTATTGTCAAAATGAAAAGTAGTCCTCGGTCCAAAAACCTAATCACGTTCTTCCCGTATCATTGTGGAAAACAAACCCAGAGTACTGTTCTTCTGAGCCCGGCTTTGTTTTTGCCAGGTTTAAGTAATAGCTTTTGTGATATTCTCAGTTCCAAATAAAATGCTCAATGTCAGTTCACCAAAGAAGACTCCAACTCCCCCTTCAACTTCCTTGGGAAAAATTGCAAGTCATGATAAAAATCCAAAGTCTTGTATCCTTTTAATGGAGGGATGTTGCCTTCATCCCTTTTCCACCTTTTCCACCAGTTTGGTTGTTCACCTCTTGGCTTTTGTTTTGCTTGTTTGAACCCTCCAGGTTTGCTTCTGCTTGGATACTTTATAATATCACTTTTTTTCAACAGGGTTCTCCTGGTACCTCTGAATCACTCGCAGGGGTGATCTCCCTAGCCTATGTGACTTTGCTTTCTAGGGCTCCCATAACCTGTTTTGGCTTCCTGCTCTTTCTTCCACTCTCCTCTCTCTGCTCTGGGCAACCCTGGTACCTTTTGTTAACGTCTGGTCTGCTCCTGCTCCAGCGGGATGGTGTCTAAGCAGTGTGATTTATGTTAGTTTCCTCTATGGCTTCTCCTGTATATCAGCTTGTGTTCTCTGGACTCTGCATGTCTCGGCAGTCTCCTTCCTGTTTGGAGCAAAGGATTTGTTCCTCCATGTGACCCTGGTTTTTGGCATCCTACTGCTGGGCCCCAGACCTACGACTGTTGCAGCGTGGTCACGCCACCAGGAGAGACGGTACTTCGGTCTTGGTCGTGGATTACTTGCCACTCTGTGACAGTCTTCCATTGTCCTTCCTTGCTTCTCCTCTTCCTCCACGTTGTAGCGCTGCTTATGTCCGCTTTTTTCCCCCCCCATATATGCCAACAGTGTATTCTTATAAGGAACACCCTATTAAAAATGTGGCAGTCCTTGTGCCCTAGAGGGGATTTCCTACCAGTGAGGTCCCACTTTATCAGACCCCTAAGGAT
The DNA here is from genome assembly GCF_040938575.1 of Ambystoma mexicanum. Taxonomy (NCBI): domain Eukaryota; kingdom Metazoa; phylum Chordata; class Amphibia; order Caudata; family Ambystomatidae; genus Ambystoma; species Ambystoma mexicanum. The sequence continues at coordinate 894,133,746 of NC_090929.1, forward strand.
GGTTTTGTTTAACGGGCTCGCCTCCCTAGGTTCAAAGGGGGTGGTTCCCCCCCACTGGGGGGAAGATACAAATAGCTGACTCATAAGTGACATGAATGTGAACAAACTCTTGGTCAGAAAAGCCGGACACCTGCGAAATGTTGTAATGTTTGGAAAACTGCTGTTATTTTCTTACTAGCGTTATTTCATCTAATTTTATGTTTTTGTAATGTGGTGCGGCTAACTACTCGATATCCCATTGGATGGTCCCAAAAGCACCCATAAGAAGGGGGATAGCATGCAAAATGGACAGAAAATTATATTTAGACAAGTCAAACAAAAGGCTAACTGAGGATTCCCAGCTTGACGCCGGGAATATTCACTGCATGTGATTCTATGAAAGATACCAATGCTGGAGAATAGGAGTTGCAGGTAAGCAACTCCTTCTCGTAGCTCCACTGGCCCAAAGTGTGCAGGTTCCGAATGGACTCAGTTGTTACAAATGATGTGCCATTTCAGAGTTCGGCATGAATCACACGATCGCGTTAAGGACGTAGCGTCACACTCCATGTCCCCTGTAGCCATCTTGGAATGGTAATCTGCATCACAAGCCGTGTTGCTGGAGATCACAGAAAATCACATGTCTCTGTTGTGTTAAGAATGCTGGTCAAGGCCTCAAATGACTGTTATGATGACTATATATCAGTAAGCTAAAGACCAGAACAGAAGTCCTGAACGACATGGAGTGGGCAGAGTGGTGGTGTTTGCTGGTTGTGTTGAAGGCTGGTTGGGCTCTGACACAGGATCTCCCTTCTTTTGAAGTGGATGCTACGAAATTTGATTTTTCACTGCAGGTGCTGATGGACTTGCATAGGCTGGCGGGGCTGGGACAGTATCCTGCTCTGTAGCTTGGGCACATTACTTATCTTACACCAATTATCTTTCCCCCTCCATCCCCCTCTCAATGCAGCGTCATACTGGAGGCCTGACTTCTGAGAGGTTATTCCGATCGGATTCTGGCCGCTTCATGCTCTGCCTGTGAATTGTTCAGAGTGGCAAGGGAGCTCTCATTCCTCTCCTCCTTCAACAGGCGCTTTGCACACACAAGCTCACTGAACGTATTGGCTCCTTCTTTGTTGAATAGATTTATAATATTCGGCAGCCCATTGGGAGTGGCCATGTTTGCCCCTTAAACTCCTTGCGTATTTTGAAGCAACCCCTGAGAGGGAATAACCAGATTCGTTTATTTAAGTTTGAGCCAGTGAAATAGTCTCCACTTTTCTTCTAAAATGTAGGTCGGCATCTCCTATTGATCTGATTGCTTTGAAGGTCATCCAGGCTCTTCCTGAGGAAGCTGTCGCCTTGGTTATGGCAGTTTTAGATTACTCATTTGCACCAGGGATGATTCCCACAAAGCTTAAACATGCTATTGGCTCTCCCCTCCTAAAACAAAAGTTTCATTTGGATCTCTCCTTGCAGGAAAATGTTTGACCTAGCTCTCTTCTGCCTGCTCTCATGAAGTTGATGGAGGCTAATGCCACCCCACAACTTTCCAGGTTTTTGGAATCCAACTGCCTTCTTCATTCCTTTCAACCAGGCATCTGTCCTTGTATGGGCTTTGAGGCAGTGATGATTTCCATCCTGGATGATATTGCCTCTTTTCAGGACCGCAGAGTGGTAAGAGTTTTGGTCCTCGATCTCTCTGCAGCTTTTGATACTGTTGACCGTGACATTTTATTGCCAAGTCTGGAGAGAATTGGCATTGTAGGTTACCTGCTTCAATTGTTCAGATCATTCCGGTTTTACCGGTTCCAGACAGTGTCACTGCCCCCATTTAAATCTTCTCCAATGGCACTGACCTGCGGGGGGGGTCTCTTGGGGATCTGCCCTGTCCCAGCTTCTGTTTAACCCGTTTCTGCATTCGCCTGCCAACCTATTAATTGAGCACTGGGTGCAGGTTTACACGTACGCCGACGATATGCAGGTCCTATTTCTTCTAAATGCTCCAGGGGTGGATCCTCCCTCCAAACTGTGGAACTGTTTATTTCCATTGAGATTGGATGGCTGCAAACTGCCTAAAACTCAATGGTGATGAAAAGGGTGTTTGTGGTGAGCTCTCCAGCCTTTGGGTCCCAATGGAGCGCTGAATACTGGCCTCCCTCCCTGGGACCCTGTTCCCCTTCTGTGGATGCCGTAAAAAGTCTTGGAATTAAACTTCTCTCCATTGTCTCTTGAGAAGTGCACATTTCCTCTGTTTGCCAAATGGACTTTGCCAAACTGAAACTTATTAGACAATTGTGCCATTTCTTTCTCCCGAGTCCCGGACCAAGGTGGTTACTTCTTCCATTATGGGATCTGTAGACTACTGTAATGGCATATGCTTGGGGCAACCTCCCTGCTTGCTCCTGCACCTACAGGTTCTACAGAAATCTGCGGCTGGCTCTGGGCTCCTCAAGGCGCTCCTTCCTTAGCCTTGCTTCGCCAACTGCACTGGCTCCCTATTGAGAGCCAGATTAACATTTGGTCGATTGTGCCATCTATGATACTGGAGCAGAATATCTGTGATCTAAGCTGACTGTATACAAGCTGGCTCGAACCCGGCAGTCTTCTTCACAAATCCTTCTGCTAATTCCAAGCTACTGCAGGGTTCGAGCCGCGGGCCCTTCCTTCTTCATACTGGCTCCTACCCTTTGGACTACTCTTCCTCCGTCTCTTTTCGAGTTTCCAGATCATCTTCAGTTCTGTAGAAAGCGGTAAACATATCTTTTTTGACCTTAAGGTGACCTGCTCAGCAGTTTTTTTTTCTCCTATTTGTGGCGCATATCGCCTAGATGGTTCTATGTAATTTTTAACAAAAACGTTTGAGTGATGTTTTGGTGAAAACAAACGCTGAATAAATGTGTAGCTGTCCCCCAATTTCTGAGTTTAAGTTCACCCCTTTTATCCCCACACACCACCCCATAAATACAATTTTTTTTAATTTTGTGGTTTTTCTGCTGTTTTTGTTTCTTTAAAAAAAATCACTCTGAAATGATTGGATGCCGCCTCAATGCTGTTTGGCAATAGGCTCTACAAATGCCCATACAATGCAATGACCAAGCTTAATCCCTTCATTTTTTCCAATGAGCAGTGCTGGCAGATGTAGGCTAGGACTATTTTCACATGTTCCCAACCGCTGATAATGCAGGAGCACCGACATTTGCCCTGAAACTGGGGTTTAGATGAGAGGAAGACTGGGATTCTCGTCGGTGAGCAAGACACTTTAATCCCCCCGCCTCCCTCTCCAGAGGTACCCTGGAGTACACCGCTTCTCTGCTGAGGAGGGTGCAGGAGATCCAAAGGGCTAGCGGAGCCCTGGCAGTCTGGATGAGTGGTTCCTATGCCCCTCATGGAGTGGGTTGAAAGCTATTGGGTAGCAAGCACAGTTGATCTACTGTGCTTGGAGCTAGGCCGCAGGGGACAATTCGCCTTTGTTTCTCAGTGCAACAGTGTCGAAACTGGAGCTGAGACTTGGGTACTTTTGCAGCCTAGAGGGCGCTAGCAGGTGGGCTGGGTGCAGAGCAGTGGGGCCTGGGGCAAAGTGTCTTGGGTGCTGCCACGTCTATGGCACAGCAGACACCTGAGGCAATGCGAGTGAATGTCGGCAGTACCTCTACTTTTAATACAGCCAGCGTAGAGGCCCAGGGCACAGCAGGCACCCTTCTATCCTCTGGTCCTAAAGCACCAATGAAATTGTCCTACATGCTCTGTCTAAACCCAATGCTGGTGCACATTAGGATTGCAACAACCACTTCCCCCTTGGGTTTCCTTTGGTTGTATGCGTCCTGCCCTACAGCACACATTACAGGGGGGTCGCTTCTTTGCAGTGGGGGTGGGGGTAGAGGCCTTACTGAACGTAGTGACCGCTGTAAGGGAACAGTCCCCTCCTTCAGGAAGAGGTCCTCTCACCTCCCCCCCTACCAGATAATACATTTATATGCAGTGGTAGAAATGGAACAAATGTGCTGGGGGATCCCACAACACAAGGGCCGGGGAGGAGTTTGGGGGGGGAGTGCCAAAGGGGAGTGGTCTAGGGGGGGCGGGGCTCGTAGTGGACATCCAGCAATGCTGGAATACGTAAAAATAAAAAAAACGCCTGCGGCGGCAGCATTGGCTTTTACCGCCGGCTTTTACACTGGTGTGGAATGCACAATGCTTGCTACATGTACAACTGCATTTCGGTGCTGGACTGCCCCTGGGCAGGACAAAGACTGATATGCAAATGGATATTTCCCATCTGTGAAAGGCACAGTGAGTAAAAGCAGTGGCTGCGAACTCTCAAGTGGTTAATAACCACTGAACAGGTTATCAGGCCTTGTTCTGTCGAGAGAGGGGCGCCCGCTACCTTTGCAAACTAAATTTCAAGGAACCTGGGATTGGTAACCCTAGGTCTCCTGGGGGCAACCAGACGTGGTCTCCCTCTCACTGTGCTTAGAGAGGCATCAGCTTCACCTCACTGATGATCCCCAACAAGGGTGAAACACGTGTATGGGGTTGCTGGTGGTACTCTCGTTCAGGTTGGAATTGCCATTGCATTTCGGTGCTGGACTGCCTCTGGGCAGGACAAAGACTGATATGCAAATGGATATTTCCCATCTGTGAAAGGCACAGTGAGTAAAAGCAGTGGCTGCGAACTCTCAAGTAGTTAATAACCACTGAACAGGTTATCAGGCCTTGTTCTGTCGAGAGAGGGGCGCCCGCTACTTTTGCAAACTAACTAAAAGGAATCGGTTGTACATGTAGTGAGCGGTGTGCATTACACAACAGTGCCAGAGCCGAGGTAAAAGCCAATGCTGCCGTCGCAGGCGTTTTTTTTTTTTATAAAGTATTCCAGCGCGGTTCATGGTCTTGGGCGGCTGACTCTGGCCGCATCCCGAGATCTGGCTTCATATCTGGTCCCGGATCTCGGATTCGCCGAGAGCCGGCCCAATGACCAGCACTGTTTATATGTACCCAGAGGGCTGCACCCATCCATGGTGTGAAGGTGGTGGAGGGTTTGGGGAGTATGGGACACTTACTTCTGGCAAGGACGTGTCCCCCTTATGAAACACCTCAAACGAGGCCGTTTGGTGAAGTAGCCAATCGGTAAGTGAGCCGTGTTTCTAAAATGGAGCCTTGTTTACATGTTTTTCTTCTCACAAGTACCAATGCTTACACTATAAACAGGAAATGTATTGGAGCATGTTCATGGTAACATACAATGTAAAACACTTTCAAATGTATTCTAAATATACACAGTGTATTGCATTCAAAATTGTACAGTTTTACATTTTCATGGTGTATGTCATTATTTTTGTATACAGTGTTGTGAACGGGCCGGAACAAGATGCAATGCCGCTCTGGCACAGTTTGTCTTGCTGGAGCGCATTTCCTCTGCTTTGCCCACATAATCCCCTTCCCAGCCCAAAGAGGGGGGTTGCCAGAGTAAAAACATGTTTTTTTCCAGCACTGCACATACATCAAACCACGAGGAATATTTTAATTACGTACGTTGCGGTGGAACTCTTGCTGTGCCCCTTAACATTTTTAGGGGTTTACATTTGGTTTCACAGCCTAAACTTGTTATACTGCTATTTAATTCAAACCCTGCAGAAATGTTTTCTAGAAGGACATTGTAAAAGTGGCTATGTGAGAGCACTGCCGTGGTGAGTGGTGGAATATAAAAGGCTGATTAACATAAGCATGGCGATTGCCTTTATTTTGAGGTGCCAACCTATAGCCTGCAAAGGCGTGTACAAAGCAAGGCGTGGCAGAGTAGATCTCCCTGCCGTGGCTGCACAGTATGGAAGTAAAGGCACACTTACCTGCCCTGAGCCCCAACCTGGATCTCTTCCACATGCCAATCTGTCTTGCCGACCCAGACTCGCTCCTTGGTGAGTGATACATAACGAAGGGAAGAAGAACAGTAATTAATATTCAGTTCTTCTCTTTTATCTGCAAATGACTGTGGGGAGATGCATCGAAGATGAAGCAGTTGATGTTATATGTGCATGCCTCCTGATATTTGCAGGGCACAAACCATAAATCAGATGTCTACTAATGTTGGTGACTTGGTGCTATTTTAAGTGTTGGGTGAGCATGTCCCATCATTACGCAGTCTGAAGACGGAAAGCTGTAAATACTCTGCCTCCTAACCATATCTTTAGCAATACCTCTCTGCAAGGTTTACCAAGATGGAGCGGAGCATATAGAATGTAGCAAAGACATTGGTGTGGTGGTCTCTGTGGAGTTCTGCATGTAGTAGCTAGTGCCCCCATTTGGAAATTTGATACCAGAAATAGTAGCACGATCTGGTGACCAGTTAATTCTCGTCTGTGGGGGGTGGTGAGGGAATAAAAACGAATGCAAATGTTGAAATTGACCAAACTTCCTTTGCCCAAGGGACAGTTTAACAGAATCCTGCGCACGTGCATAGTCTCTGACCCAGAAGTGAGCAGAGGCCATTTCTGGACAAGATAAGGAAATGGGTAACCTGTACAAGGAAACCTGGCATGGCGAAGGTTCTGGAGGGCAGGCGGTGTAGAGCCCAGAAAAGAGCTAGGATACAGTGAGGCAACGACCGCAGTAGTGGAGAATCCATAGAGGGTGATGAACTGTGCAGAATGGTGCATGTAGGGAGAGCTAGATGTCAATCGGCACAGTCTAACCAATTCAGGAAAAGCTGGAGAATGGTGCCAGGCGCGAGGAAAGGCAAAGTGGAGTGGAGGGATGGTTCTACATCGGGCAGAAGGGTGTAGGGGTGGCAGTTCGAGTTTGGGGTGGGGGTGGATAGGGGCAGGACATCGGAAAGAGCTCTCGTGGCAGATATATGGAGAATGGGAGAGCAGTGTGAGACGAAGAAAAGGGAAAGGTGTGGGAACCTCGTCTCATCCAGAAGGACGCTTTGTGATTGAGACTTGGGAAAGGACAACGTTAAAAATGGAGATGGACAAATCCCAGGTGACACTATTCTTTTCCTTTTGGGAGACTTTAGTTCCTGACATTTTATTCATTCAATACCGTTTAGACAGTTGGCTTCCATTGTTCAGTCACACAATGTTTTTTTTTCTAGAACCTTTGTTCTATTTTATCAACAGCAAAAAAGTGGGAAATTGTCTGGTTCACGTAGCAATGTGGTAGATTTGTTCGGTTGACGAGGGTCGACACCCTTTAAAATCGAATGCACATTTGTAGTATTATTTTTTCTTAGTGTATTCTGTGTGCTCTTTTCCAAGCTCTCGTCCCACTCTGCATTAAGCTAGCTTGTGCTTTTTCGGCTCCTTGAAGTTTCTGCACTTGAAAGGGCAAGCCAGCCAAAAGACTACACAGAGTAAGTCATTTCAGATTATTCCGGCCCATGCATTCGATTTTTTTTTTTTTATTATTTTGTTTTCTAGCACATTTAAGTTTCCTGCGCAATTCCTTTAGAATACAAACCAACGGGTGAAAGTTAAAATAAGCTCTGAAACCTTCACATGACCTTTTTTGGAATTTTTGGTGTGCGGCACCCATCCTCTACTAGATCTTTTATATTACATTGAACAGAATTCTTCCCTCCAAATAGACTGTTTCCAAGCTTAGCAAATGTCTATCTATTACTGTGAGCTCTAGAGGTGTATTCTGTTCCCCCACCCCGTTAATTGATAGCAATTTGATATCCTTCAGGAGTTAAGTACTGGGAAGAGGAAAGTGGAGACGACAATCTGATTACTCAAAGTAATCTTCACGACACCTACCTGTCCCAGTACGAAGACCCACTTTTAATGCCCCGTTGGGCACCCCAGCTAAGACAGGCAGACTATGGGTAAATAGTGGGGTTTCAAGCCATTGATGGTGAGGAGCCAGAAAAATACTTTTAGAATGGAGTCTGTCGGAAGGCAGATTTGCTTCAATACTACTGTGATGAGGAGGAGTAGGACTAGGAGTAATTAATATTGCTAGCAAGTAATCAGGGGTATTTCTGCTTCTAAATGGCTCAAAATATGGGCACGATATTTGGCAGCAGGAGCTGAGGTCACAAGCCTCAACCATCTTCATACTTAAATGGCAAGGTAAGGCATGCTGACTTGCCACTGCCTGTTCCACACCCTGCATTCCTCGGTTGGGGGCAGTGGAAGCCACACTTATTGAAGCTATTGTATTGGCGTTTCTAACCTGCACTGTAACAGCATCTTTGATGCAGATTACATATCCGGTGTGAAGGATAGAGTCTTCCTATGAATGCGCCAATAAGAATGGCATGTTTTAGACTGGGCCGGGATGGCCATTAGATGCTCTTGAATCCCGGGGCTGATGGACTCGGTCCGGATGCCCGGGGTAGAAATCATGACACTTCTCCCTATCTAGGTGGCTTTGCAGGGTGACAACCTGCTCTGCGCATGCCCTATTGAAGTCCAGTTGTTGCTCCAGCTTTTTCTGGCTCTGCAGTAGGGCGTCCAAACCTTCTTGGTACTCCTTTTGCCAGAAATCTGGTATCCTGGTCAGACTTTTCCTGTTGCAGGATACCCATATCCTCTTTGATTTTAATGAGATACTGTCTACTCTAATTTTCTGACTCCTGGCCCCTGTGCAGCCTCTGCTCAGAAGAGACCAGGTCAGATTGGGCCTTCTCTAATGCCATCTGTTGCCTATTTGTCAGATCTTGGCCTTCAGCACATTTGTCCTGTATGGCTCCCATATATAAATATAAATATGCTGCTATCCTGACAATCTTGTCGTGCTCATCTTTGGCTTTAGGGGCCATATATAGTTCACTCAGGGCCACATGTAATGGACCCTGATCTCTCCATATGTCTGACCCTGTTGCAGTGATCTGGCCTGCAACCACACCGTCTGGTCCTGTTCCCTCCATTCGCCTCTCACAAATAGCTTGTGTAAGAGGTGCTCTCTGGCTATTTTGATATCTACCAAGAAAGTCATTCTGGAAATTGATTTCCTTCCTGACTTACAGAAGTTTGTATTTTATTTTGCAAAACGGACCATCTCCTTAGAGCGTCCTTCTTTTGAGGGGTGATTTTACAGTGTAACACAGCGTGGTGATCCAACAGGATTTATGTATTCTGTCAGTTAGCACACTGTATTAAGCTGCACAAGTGGTAGATGTAATCCAGACGTCCGGCTCAAGCCCCCACTCTGTTAAGTGACTTCAATTCAGCACTCCAACTAAGTCAATGCCTAGTCTGGGATGCCCAAGGGAAGCCCTTATTTATATATTTTTATGACAAGTTCATAGATCTGGATGATAAACCCTTGTATAACGCCCCTCTCTTTGAATCCACCTGACCTCACTGAGCCAAGAAGTAAGTTTCTTTTGCAAATTAAAAGATTTATTTGAAAAATGAAACATATATATCACACTTTTATGAATACATTAATATTTGATAGCACACTTATGAATATGACAGTGATCAACAATGGATAATATTACACTAGCACACTTTTTTAATTACTTGGGAGTTGGTATAGAGAGGATAAGGTAGCAGAGAATACTTTTATGGTTTCAAGGAAAAGCAATGATGGAAAGAATGCAGCACAGAAATAAACTGATATGGTTTCAACAAGAGATAATATAATCACTTTCCCCCTTGTGGCAATTCACTCCCCCCCCTATGCAATATAAAGAGATGGAAGGAGAGCACACAATTTTCAGGAATATAATCAAATGCAATACAGATTCTAGTTCCTCTCCTAGCAAGCTTGGAGCAACCGGTATGCTTTTAAAACATGCAGAAATACTTTTAATGTGATTTGCAATGAAGTGAAAATATGCTAAAAATGATTTTAATTCCCTATAGGAGATTCAGGGTGTGTGACAGCTACTTTGAATTAGTTCAGGTCAACACTAGCAATGATTCATGAGGGATTATCAGGTTGAAAACGAATTTCAGCAATGGAAGCAAAAGACAGCTATTTTTGACAGGTGGAGAAATTGAGTCAAATTGCAAATCGCAGCACTTTTTTCGAGTGCGTCGAATGCGATTACGGAAAAACTATATGGAGTAGACAGTTTTGGGCTTGTTGGAAAGCTGAGGATCTTAGCTTTAAAGTTAAATCTCGTTCCTAGCACGTGCGGTTCCAAAGATATGGACGATTTAGTGGAGGTAGATTCTCAGAAATAAAGTAAAGCTCAGAAGGACAAATGACTCTTTCACAGGTTTGAAATCACAGAATGGACACAAGATTTCTATGCAGTTCTAAATAGGTGGAAATGGTTTGATTTAGATTATTTTAAACAGATTGGTTTGCACAGCTCTGGCTGGATACTCGCTCCTAATTTTGGAAGGAATGGGCCTCGTCACAGATCTGGTCAACAGGTTTAGCTGCGGTTCTCTCTGCTCTGCGGGTCTGGATCTCTGGTTCTGGCACTGCACAGCGGTCTGGTCTGGTCTGTGGTTTGGATACAGCTCTGCTTTCTGGGTCTGGTACTGGCACCGTGGTCTGGTCTGGGGCTCTGGTTCCGGCAAAAGTTCTAGCCAGATGCGAACAGCACAGCCCGGCTGTTGAATAGTTTGGTTAGGTGGCTGGATTCTGATGCCTGCTGAGAAGGATTCCGCTTTTGGTTCAGGCCTCTCTGCTTCAAGTTCTGGAGTCTATCTGGAGTCTATGGTCCTTCTGGATATTGTCTGGTCCGGAAAAGTGCTTTGCAAGAAAGTGGAAAGTGAATCTCTCCTTGGGTCTCAGTGGCTCTTTTTATGTCTTTTGAAAATGGGTGTGTGCGTGGGCATAAATAAGCCTGCACCTCACAACTTATCATTGGCCAAGTTCTCCTCTCTCCCTTGATTGGGGGAAGGAAATGGAGTGCCATCGTGATGAGGTATGTTCATGGGTCAGAGAATCCTCCCCTTGTCACTTTGCACACAAATCTATTTTTGACTTAACTGCTTATTTATCTATGTACAATGTTTCTAATATTTTATGTCCAGTTAACATATTTTCTGTAGCACCAATCCATCCGATCCCTGTCTTTGTAAGATGTGTCCACCTCTGAAAGAATTCTGCCCTTTTCATCCAGAGCACAACCTCTAAACTTTTCCTGAATTTACACAAATGTGTGCAAGGAATATGGGCATCAGATGAAGTGTCAGATTTTTAACATACATACATTTGGAGTAATACCCTATTTTCCGCTACTACCCCCCAGAACATACCACAGAGTCCTAACACCTCTTAAAATGTGCACAGAAAAATCACAGGAATCATGATATTGATATAATTTTGACAGTTATGTACTATGAATTATCCATCTTTCTAAAATTATGCTCTGGCCCAGAGGGGTGTGGTTTCCCAAAGCACATGGGGGAATTTCTGGTTTGTCCACTTCCTCCAAGCTCAGATGGCTCAGAGGCAGTGCCCCTCCCATTTCCTTCCAAGAGGAAGCCATTTACGACCCCCTGATTTAACATTTGCCTGAGCCAAGGAAAGTTCATTGTTTTGTTTTCTGCAGTCCCAGGTACTCCTCCCCTGCTTCTTTCAGAGAGGTGTGATCTGCTTTTGGTGGGGCAGCAGAAGGGAGGCCAGGCCTGTGAATACAGTTGCTGGGCAAGTTTCAACTCCTGTCGGGGGTAGTTGCCGGGCAGAATTCAGTATCTTTAAGCCAGGCTTCAGCCAAAGGTCACTTTTGTTCCCATTTTTCTTCATTCAAATCAAACTTACAATTTTGACATATGCAGCTAGAACGCTGATTCTAAGTTCAAAACCATGACATTTAAGCAGTTGCAACCTATGTGACACTCAAAAGTAGGTCACTCATTTATTTTAAACATTTCGATTTTAGTGGCTTTAAATCCCATTTCATTTAAGCTGCTGACATCCACAGCTCAGCCAGTTTTGTTATGAACATTATTTTAGGCTCTTCATCTTTCCAAATTTTGTATGCACACACGATTTCATTCTACCAGACGTCTGCTGGTGTTCAGTAAGATTTTTGAATATCTTGCAATGTTTGAAATGGGCATTTTGAGCTTGCATTCAAAGAAACAAAGGTGATTTCAAAGCGCTTTTTGAGCTAACAGGCACTGCTGTTTTTCCTTTGGCACCACGTTTCACTCATGGCGCTTCTGGCCCATAATGCTCGCACTGGTGGGTGGCGGGTCAGGCGACCATTTTGGTGTGCGCACAAACTGCGCGGTTTTCCTGGATTCTGGTGCAAATGTGGGCTTTTCGGCCATCTTGGATTTTCTAATCCCACAGCACCAAATGTTGCAACATAATAACTTGAACGTGGGTCGATACACCTGACAGTTTACATAGAATCTCCCCATGGTAAATGCTGCGAGTGACATGTTTTTTGATTGGCCCTAGCATCTGCCGACCCAATATTTTGCGAGTTTGAACAGGTCACCATTTACCACATCAGCCCCCCTTGCAACCACAAAATTCCTGGCACGCTTTCTTGTTTACCTGCGTAACAGATTGAAATCACAGCCGTGCTCATGGAAATTTAGAAGGGGTGTTTTGCACTGTGTAATTGTGGGATGCAAAAATGATTAAGTACAACCAGGGCTCCAGATAAAAATGCTGAGATGGGAGTGCTTTACTCCCTTATTACATTTGCAAGTAAGATGAAGTTCATTCCTAGGGAGCAAAAAAGCAATTTTATTTCCCAATTTTTTGATGAGTAATATTTTAACACTAAAACGTGTATTTGGTGGTAATTCATAATTCCATTCACGTAGTAATTCATGCACGTGGAAAGAGGTTTACCTGAAAGTTTCTCTTCAGATCATGAAGTGACGGTTCCTTCCTGTGGCACAGTTCTGCAGGTGCCATCGAACCAAACAGGACTTGTGCTGCGAGGGTGGAAGCTTGTGGAAGACAGTTTGCAAGTTATGCCTTATCTTTTTGTTGGTTCATCTTTACTTCCTGCCTATTTTCGATAGAAAGATTTGTCTGTTTTTTAGGGAGCAAGTGCCTGATAGCCTCTCATGCGCCAAGTGCCTGATGGCCTCTCATGCGCCAAGTGCCTGATGGCCTCTCATGCGCCAGGTGCCTGATAGCCTCTCATGCGCCAGGTGCCTGATAGCCTCTCATGCGCCAGGTGCCTGATAGCCTCTCATGCGCCAGGTGCCTGATAGCCTCTCATGCGCCAGGTGCCTGATAGCCTCTCATGCGCCAGGTGCCTGATAGCCTCTCATGCGCCAGGTGCCTGATAGCCTCTCATGCGCCAGGTGCCTGATAGCCTCTCATGCGCCAGGTGCCTGATAGCCTCTCATGCGCCAGGTGCCTGATAGCCTCTCATGCGCCAGGTGCCGATAGCCTCTCATGCGCCAGGTGCCCGATAGCCTCTCATGCGCCAAGTGGAATACAAGTCTTTCTCCAAAAGTCCTCTCTTTGGGGACCGCCCTCTTTAGTCACCTAAGTTGGGAACCCTATCAGATGTGACATAGACCAGTTTCAATATATTAAACCTAACCATCTTTCATTTGACAAATATGATTTTGTTGACCAGCCCCTAAAATGAAAGAACGGAAAAGTCAATAAAATATGGTCTCTTCAAACAAGCTTAAGGTTTGTGACACTTAACGTGCTGTCTTTTTAAATTAGTTTTTAGAGGTTTTATAGTGGATAAATTCTGTTATTTCCTTCTCGATAAAGTATACATATCCTCAAATTTGTCTCATTTAGCGTCACACTTGCCCATCTACTTGAGCAATTCTTTAAAAATTCCTTGGCTATTTTTTCCACCAATTAGTTTTACTGCAAGCCACACATCAATGGATAAATGGCTAGAAGGCCTTTCTAAAGTGTTCGTATTCATCTATTTTGCTGACTTTTCAAAACATTTATCGATCTTCTATGTTCAGTTATCAGTAGAGCACTTAAGCTACATGTATTTGCTATGCTGCTTGAGATCAAAATACAATAGGGTTTACTTTTAGTAGATCAGGACCAGAGACCAGATGATTCCCTCCCATCCCCCAAACTGTCCCTCTTCTTTTATTGTGAAGCGCACCATTGCTTTGTAGCTAAGTTTGATATATATAGATAGAGATATAGAGATATAGCAATATAGCGATATAGATATCCCAGGATTTCATGAGTGCCTGAACACATTTCAAAAGTTTATGGAAGGGGTGTTTCCAAATCTATGGCCTTGCCCATAGGCCCGGGAATGATGGAACATTTTAGCAATGATAAGTTTTATGAAACAGGTGAATATCCTTTGACGTCTTCGGCTGGGCTCGGAGTGGGCTTCGAGGAGCGTTTTCTAACCGCCATGAATCCCGGTCGTGCTTTATTTAGCACACGTTAAATCCTGCAACTAAAAATAATGTTTCAGTAAACTTGAATTTGATTGAGGTATTACATCCTTGTAATAATTTTTGGTTGTTATTCCAGCATCTCCCTTAAATCGAATATATTCTCTATACTGGCACTGTCGGCTTTCCACTTTTTCACCTACTAGAAGTAAAACCGTGGAGTGCTTCGGTGTGCGTCTACTTCAAGTGAAGACTGAAGTGGTTAACCCCGTGCCATTAAAATGCGTCATAGCAGCAGCCCGCGTAGGATTTCGTCTTCGTCTTGATGCTTGGGACGCCTTCCGTCACACATTAAGATTTGCGATCTCTCCCCCGCCCTCCCGTCTCACTTTCAGGCCGGGCTTTTATCACCTGAGGCGCAGCGGGACGCCTCCGGCCTCTGGCCCTGAGCCCAGAGCATTCTCTGAAAATGACGTACATTGCTAGACTCAGTAACGTTCTTTGGTCACTGCTAAAAATACACGGGCCCTGGCGCAGCTCTCTACATATTTGCACCTTAAATGTATCGAGTCGTGACGAGCGTCTCGATTCAGCTAAGTGTGCTGGACTTTCATCTACGCTGCCTACTTCCTTTTGTCTTCACAACGCCCGGCATGTTTTTTCGGCGCTCAGAACTCTGTAGACTCAAAGGTGTGCCTTCTTCCCTTGTAGCAGATGTGTTGAGATGTCAGTCATCTCACACCCGCCCCTTGCAAGAGCTTTCTAGAAGGGTTGGGGAGGGGCATTCTACAGTAAGGGGTGCTGCTGTCTGGATATTGCAGCCTTCGTTGTACTCGGTGCAAAGATTATGACCAAAGGCACGGACGTTTATTTTATTTTTTAATTTTTTGTGGCATAACATAATTTCACTGGGGCAAAGTGGGCTGTTTTTCTGTCACTGAACTGGAGACTGAATGTAGGCAATGTTATTGCAGCCGGGTGGAAATCGGCAGATTCTGCCTGCGCTCACCCGACATTTGTCTGTCAAAACAAGAGCGTCGCCGCTTTGCACTTCAGTTCCGTGTCATTTCCACTTCTCCACAATCTCATTCTTCCCATCTCCGTCCTTTTGTAAACAAGACCGTATGTTTTTCTAGCAAATTGGAAGAGTTGAGTTTCAGTTGTATCTTGTACACCACCAGAGTAAAACTTTGGGGGTGTAATTTCTGGCAACTCGGCATTTTATCATTAGCATATGGAAGATGCAGGTTTTTACGGGTGTGCAGCCTTCTACAAAGGAAATCCGTGACATGTCACAGGTCTCTGGTTCAAAAGTTTGATCCTCAAAATTGTGTAGGTCAAATGTGGATGTGCTAACCAGCACCCCAGAACCTAGATTGCCCCCCCGCACCTTCTTCCTATAAAAACACCCTAAGATTAGTGTAAAGCTTTTACACCTTTTTCCCACTTCGAGCACAAATGCGATGGAAATGGGAAAACGTTTAACATGGCCAAATGCCATGCTGGTGCTTACCCGTCCTCGGTGGGGAAATTGAGCACGTTATTGGCTCTATGGGGGATTACTCCCTCCCCGGCGGTCCCACCCCCGCCCCACCTCTGTTAACTAACTTTTCTGGATGAATCTCTGGAACCTTTTCTAACAATTCACAGGACCCTTAACCCAAAATTCAGGTGCATCGCGTTTGTCCTGCATTAGTTTGCCCATCCCCAATTATTATGAATGTGTTTGGTGTAGCACCTAGATTTTGCTATTGTGACCGAGTTTGGCCCCAAATGACTTCTGTGCGATTTGTGACTGGAAAGAGGAACTTTTACGTGAGCATACTGAAACTGATAATACAAAAACGTTGGCTAGGGTTATTTTTAACTTAGTTTTGAATACAAAGTGAAATATTGGTGGGCCACGGATTGCGCCCATGAAGAAAAATTATCACCCTGGTAAACGGTCACCATGCACTTAGTTATATGTTCATCTAAAACAGGAGTTGCAGCGATGAGCAAGCTCAAAAGGCAGTTAAAATGGCCATGTGTGGTACAAAATGTGTCGGAATGGTTGATGTGTGGAGCTGCTTGCCCTCTAGAGGGATACAATATTTCCACTTGGAGATGTGCACTAGGCTGTCCAGTACTGTCCCATGACAAAACCTACCCTACGGTGATCTGTGCCGGGGCGTATACCAAACTGCTGTGCAGAGGCGACATTGTTGACAAATGGCTTTGCTTCAGTCATTAAAGGATGTTGCCAGAATATGTGGGTATACCGATGTGACCATAAGAACATTGTATGAAACGCACTGTTCGAGTGGGCAGGGTGGTCACTCTCTACCCCCTTTCTGTTCAAAATTTATTTAAGGTGGACTCGAGCACAGACTTGAGTCAGAGGTATGGTAAAGCAGGGAGTGATCTTTGCTCAATTGATCGCTCATTCAGGGACTCTTCTAAACCATTTTTCTAATGCTAAATGCTAATATAGTGCAAGGACGTATTTAGGATTCAGCAGTATTTCGTATTGGAGTTACGATTTTCTGTACTGAGAAGGATGAAAGGCTTGAGGCATCCTGCTCGGCAGCGTGGGGTGGGGGGTGCTTTAAGCTGTGACCTGCAGTTAACATCACCACAGCTACCTCAGCAACCACCTGTGGAGATCCAGATGAGGATGCCTCTTGTCCCGACGACACCACCCGCGGCGCTGGGACCATCGGGGGAACCACCATCCAAGAAGAGGAGACTTCACCCCCCCCTTCACCTCTTCCCCACGTACGCTTCGATGTCAAAATAGGATTGAACCGCCCGTGGTGTCGGGCTCCCACCCGTGCACCCTGGTGGGAGGCTGGCTGGCCAACTTCGTCAGCGTGTGGCAGACCATCACCTACCGTTCGGTGCTGGATGCTCTTGCCCTTGGACACACCATGGAATTTCAACAGAAGCGTCCACGAATACCACCAGTGGCCCGGCAGGAAACCCATGTCCCTCAGCTGCTGCTGGAGGTGCGGGCCATGCTAAGAAAGGGTGCGATAGAACTCCTCCGAAAGAGACTCTGGGGCTTGAGTGTACTCTCGTTACTTCCTAGTCAAAAAGAAGACTGGCGGATGGAGGCCCATCCTATACCTCCGTCTGAACAAGTACATCGGGGCCCGAAAGTTCTGGATGGTGACTCTTCAACACGTTCTAGGACAGCTAGAAGAGGGGGATTTCCTGTCGTCGTTGGACATGGAGGATGCTTACTTCCCCATCCACAAGGGGAACCGCAAGTTTCTTTGTGCTTTGGTTTAAGGGCAACATTACCAGTTCAAGGCCCTTCCCTTCGGATTGAAGTCGGCGCCAAGGGTTTTCACCAAGTGCCTGGCGCGGTGTCCAGTCAAACGATCGAATTAACTTTAGCTCGAATGCAAAAGGATCGAAAAAAAAGGGTTGCATTTTTTAAAAATGTATTTATATATTTTTTTCCAGTTTGGGTTGGTAAAAAAATGTATTTAATAAAGAAAACGGGGGGGTGAGGGGGAACCCCCCCCATTAAAAAAAAAAAACAAACAAATTCAACCCTTTTTTCGATCCTTTGTCGATCAAAAGGCATTCGATCCTTTTGTTTTCAACCCTATCACTGGCAACCGCCTGGCGCCGGTGGTGGCAGAGCTGCGTCTGAGGGATCCACGTATACCCTTATCTGGACGACTGGCTCATCCGGGCAAGCTCAAAGGACATCGCCGTCGACCGCACAGCGAGGATCGTCCGGCTCCTGACTGATCTGGGGTTCTCGATAAACTATGCAAAGTCCTGCTTGACTCCATCGCAGGACGCGCTGTTTCTGGGAGCCCGACTCAACACAATGTAGTGCCTGGTGTCTCCATCGGAGGAGAGGGTAGCGGCCATTTTAGGCAAGGTACAACGGCTGTTGGCCCTGGTTATCGCAAGTGTGAGGTCCATCAAGTCGCTGCTCGGCATGATGTCATGCATATACCTCATTCGATTGTGCAGACTGCGGGTGCGTCCTCTACAGGAGTTCCTCGACGCCCGCTGGATAGAAGTGTCTGGAAGCTTCGAGGACAAGATCACACCCGACGCGAGTTTGTCAAGCGATACGGTGGTGGAGAGTTCGCGCACATCTGTCCGGCGGTGGGGATTTCCAGACCCTACCTTACAAGGAGACTATTACGATGGACGCCTCCGAGGAAGGATGGGGAGCTCACACCAGAAGCCTTCACGTAAGAGGCCTGTGGACGCCAGAGGAGAAGGTGTTGCACATCAACGTGCTGGAGCTGCGGGCTGCGTTTTGGTCCCTCAAGTCTTTCCTTCCGTCCGCCAAGGGCAAGGTGGTGTGGGTCTTCACGGACACCACCACCACATTCTACATCAGGAAGCAGGGGGACACCAGGTGCCGGGTGCTCTCCAAAGAAGCGCAGGAACTGTGGCACTGGGCTGTCGCCCAGGGGATGTTCCTCTTCCCGTTTCACCTGGCAGAGGGTAAAGAACATTGTCGCTGACTCCCTCAGCAGGGAGCTGAGCTCTTGCCACGAGTGGGAGCTTTGGCAGGACCAAGTGGATTACCTGGTCCGCATATGTGGCAATCCCCAGATCGATCTATTTGTACAGCGACTAACACAAAGTGCTGGAGATTTGCCAGTAGGTTTCCCAGCCGGCAGGCATGGGGCACGCATCCTCATTCCCCTGGGATGGCTGGTTTCTGTAATGCGTTCCTTACGGTGCCGTTGCTTCTTCGACTAGTCAATCGACTCCGACTGGCCCGGTGCAGGATGATCCTCATTGCACCAGCATGGCTGGGACAGATATGGTACCCGGACCTTCTTGACATGTCGCGGCCCCTCCAGTCAAACTTCCGGTGTTTGCAGATCTTCTTGCCAGGGAAGGAGGCGCAATTCGGCACCACGACCCAGGATCACTGAACCTGCAGCCCTGGCACCTGCAAAGTTAGAATTTAGGGGCTACGATCTCCCAGCGGACTTCAAGGAAGTGATTGCGAAGGCTAGAGCATCTTCTACTCTTAAATGCTATGGACATAAATAGAAAAGGTTTGCCGTTTGGTGCTGTGCAAGGAAGATCGAGCCTCTACGTGTCATGGCTCCGCAGGTGGTACTGTATTTGCTGTCGTTGGCCAAGGCTGGACTGGCGCATGCTTCCATCAAAGTTCATCTGGCGGCTATCTCCCGCTACACCACATCTCCTGGACGATCATCCCTGTGGTCGCATCGATTGGTCAAGGAGTTCGTCAAAGGACTATTTTGCTTGTTCCGGCTGATGAAGGCTCCGGCCCCGGCGTGAGAGCTCAATGTGGCGTCTCTAAAATTTTTGTGGTGGAAAACAGCCTTTCTTGTGGCCATAACTCTGCACGACGAGTGGGAGAGATTCAGGCCCTCTCTTGTAAACCACCTTATTTGACATTCCACGAGACGAGTGTAGTGCTGCGGACGCACCCCTCTTGCATGCCAAAGGTGTCGTTGGAATTTGATCTAAACAAGCCCTTGGTGTTACCTTTTTTCTTCTCTACGCCTTCGTTGCCGGCTGAGATGACTTTGCACTCGCTAGATGTGGTTAAAGCACTGAAGTTGTATGTGGACCGCACAAAGTTTCCGCAAGACGTTGCAACTTTTTGTGAACTTTGGCCCTGTGAACCATGGGATGGCCCTCTCCAAGGCTTCAATTTCCAGGTGGCTTTCTGGCTGCATCACCCATTGTCACCGGTTGGCAAACCGACAGTAGCCTGGCAGTCTGAGAGCCCATTCGGCCATAGCGATCGCTGCAACTACGGTGTTCCTGTCTGGTGTGCCCCTGCTTGACATCTGCAGGGCTGCTACGTGGAGGTTGACGCACACCTTCACGAAATTCTGTGTCGACAGGGATTCCAGGGAGGCGTCCGGAGTCGGCCAGGCAGTGCTGCGCAACCTGTTCGTTTGAAGGTGAGCCTGGTGAGGAGGTAAGAGAAGCTTAATGTTGAGCGTTGCCACTTCCCGTGGTTGTGCATGTGTGTGTACTGCTATGTATTCTTTGTTCATGAGCATGCAAATCCATGCCAGACCCCATGCTGGAGAAGGAACAAGTTACTTACTTGTAACTGTTGTTCTCCAGCATGGGTCTGGCATGGATTCACATGCGAACCCTCCCGCCTACCCCTCTGTGGCTCTTCTCTTGGTCCTACTGCCACTTTACACGCTACCAAATCTGAAGATGGCTGCCAGAGGAAGGTCTTGGGTAGAGGGCAGTCATTGGCTGGGTGCAGTATGACCCAAAGGCAAGTGATTGGTTGTTGGGAGACAGACTGTTCAGAAATTAAACTGAGTTTTTTCTTTACCATGGATTCCCAGCCTGACGGGGAAAATTTATGAGCATGTGAATCCATGCCATACATACGCTGAAGAACAACAGTTACAGATAAGTAACTTGTAATGTATGGGTGGTAAGACATTTAAATGTTAGTGGGGCTGGGGCAGTAGGCAAGGTAGTTTGGGTGACTGTGTAGGAGTCTTGTCTGTTTCATAGGCTAGACCAACCCAGCTGGAGTAGTCTAGGGACTTGATGTTAATGAAGATGAAGTCCCCAGAAGATCAGGAAGCTACATAATGTTGCCAGAGCCGTGGTAAAGCCAGAAAGTTGAGGGTGCTTTGGACCTTTGAACACAGGCTCATGACTGACACTAAAGCAATAAGCAGCTGTGAGGATACTGCGATGAGCAGCTACATAGGGCATTGCAGAGAATGAGATGAAAAGGAGACCGTAAAGTGGAACTGCAGAAGCCAGTCACATGAAACCTATACTGTGCCGATAGTTGTAGATGTGTGCCCAAACTGGTGAAAAGATGGTGCTGGAAAAGGGCTGTTGCAGTAAGGAGCGGGTACCCATCCTACCCTAGAGAGAAGTGTATCTGGTGAGAAGGCTATGGAGCAGGTACCCATGCCCAGATGCCAAGGCAGAGTAGTTTAACGAGCAGAGGGAAGAGGATGAGACTGAACGCTGAGGTAACTTAAAGTACAGTGTCTGACAGACTGCGTTGGGAAGTGCTAACTTCTGGGACTTGGACAAGTCACTAGCAGATTGAGTGAAGAATTTATGCACTCTGGGAGTTTGTCTGACTTCCTGGATTCCTCCAATGAGACTGAAGAAAATACTCACATTCAAGAAATGGAAGTAAAAGTTCAGATACATGAGATTAAAAAAGGCTTTTGCTTGCTGAGAACAACAGTCCAAGTTAGCAGGTATCCTGGATAGACTTAAAAAAATAACATTTAAATGCTGGCATTTGAAAGTGCAAGTCCCTTGCCATCTTTGTGCTTGAGAGTAAAGGAACCTTGGCCACTGTCCAGACGCAATCAAGAGACACACATAAATTGACACAAAACCCCTCTAACAATATAACTGCTCTAGCCTATGCCTGGCCTAAAGTGCTTCTTTTAAGAAACCACCACAGAATCCTGTATCTCAAGCACTTCACTCTCCTCATGAGTTTGGACATCGCTACCAGTTGGTGGAGCAAGTCAAATTTATAAGTCTTCAGGAATCTATCCAGACTACTGGGGTAATGGTGTAGTTCCTGACAATTATTGTGAACCTAAGCGTGATAAAATGAGCTTCTGTAATTCATTGATGGATTAGAATCTTAAAACAGAAATGTTCAAAATCGTCCATGTAATGCTACTCAGCAATTTTTCAACCAGAGGGGAATTCAAAAAAATGGCATTAACTATCTTGCAGGAAAAGTTGGCGTCAACTCCTGTCCCACCTGGAAAGTTTTGGAAGCATCTGCTGTTTTATGCGAGTGTTGTGTTTTATACTTTCTTGTCCCAACTGGACAATGTTATGCTGGTTGCTTTGAAAGTAAACTGCTTGCATAAAGAAATGGGATAAAGCCATGTGAAGGACCTCGAGCGAACCTGGCCAGGAAGTCTGTGTTGATTAAGGGTGGTGAGAAAATAAGAGATCGAGTTTCACAAGGGCCCCGTCTAGACTCTGGAAAGTGTTAAAGAAAGCAATGGGGGCGGGCAGGGGGCGAGAGATCGGGAGGGGGCTTACATGGGTTTGTCGCATTCATAGACTTGGTGCATAAAATTGAATGCGTGCGTTTTTATGCTTTTCGTTTCTTTAGAAAGTAAGACGTTGTTTTGGTATCGCATGTATGTTTTTAATCTTTATGCATTCGTAGTTGAAAAAATCCCAACTGAGGTGTTTCCCAGACCATGCAGTGTTAGTTGCGGCTTAATACCCCATTTTTTTTAATATTATGTTTTCGAGTGTATAGTACCTTGTACAAATGAGCTCTAATAATCAGAGGCGAGAGCGAGATGTTAGTGTACAATTCAAAATGTGTTGCTGTTAGATGGGACGATGCTTCTAGGCAAGGGGCGCTGCCTATTTGGGTGAGATTCAGGGTTTCCTTCCTGAAGTTGTGAAATGGGGAAGACAAGGAGTCCTGTACTTAAGTGGATGTTGCATCTTCCTGAAGTGGGCAAGAGGAAAGTTTCTGATGCTGACTGGGAGTATGAGGGACTCTGGGCAGGAGATGTCTGGTGAAGTGGGCAACAGGGGACCTGATTGTCAATATCCAGAGGCATGTCTCCATCAAAGTGGGTGACGTGGTGGTTTTGCCCCTTTTTAAAGTAGAAGGATATAAAGGAAATGTACTCTGGGGGACCCCCACCCCGTTTTGTATTGGAGGGAAAGTGGTCCGCAAAGGCGGAATTAGTGTCTAAGCCCAGGTGTAGTGTCAGATCACAAAGAACCCTATGAAGTGCATCTGGGGACGCCTTCATAAGGGACTGTCATGCTATATGCATTAAAGCAAAGTGGATTTTGGGAACCTAAGAGAGATCTCTGTCCCTGAAAGTTTCCTACCAAAGGGATAGATTAAGTTTAACATTGTTTCCACCAGTTCCGGAAACCAGATCTCTGGGCCAAAACACAGCTTCTCTTCTCAAGGTTGCCTGTGAAGGGAAGATGAACCGACTTTCAGTATGCAAAATCAGTTGTCAACCTAACTGAGGCAGAGGGGTAATGCTGGCTAATGCCGTGGAGCTGCATACCGGGATCACCACTTTGGCTGCATGTACAAGTTAGGAGTCACATATAACTGACAGAAAAAGCTATAGCTTGCATCTTGTGTGCGAGTTTGAGGCATGCTAGGTACCGTCTCCTTTTTCCCCAGAGATAACGTTTTTGGGTGATGGCATATACCCAGTATCTGTCTTTAGCTCTACTCATCAATTCTTTGATTCCACTTTGTTGGTCAGTGAGTTATCGATATTGCTGAGGACAGTGGGTTACATTTGACATGCATATAGTTAGAATTCTAGACTGTCACCTCACCTTTTCAATCATCTCGAGTGGCAATGAGATGAGTAGGACACCTGTTGGTGTATATAGCAGTTTAGTTTCAAACTTTCTATCAAAGCTACACATTTGGTGGTCTAATTTGGCGCTGTCAAATGCAACTCTCAAGTATGTATTGTGTTTGGCGCAGCACCCAATCTAGGTCTGTCTGAGGAAGTAGGAGTTAATCAGTTAATTTCAATGTTATATTCTATTGGATTTTGATGTAATGCCTCTGCTGGTTACTGCTAAACATCCCTGTTATATTGGAGAGAAGGAAACCCTTTTGGGAAAGTTCGAAAGCTTCGTGGCTCCTTGGGTCACGATTAATTTCAAATCTATAAACCTTTGCTTGATCGGCAGAAAAGGGGTGCACGTTTGCTGATTGTTTCACAGTAGAAGCCAGCACTTCCTTATCGGCTGCAGAGTCGGTATCCTTGCTGGAAAGTAGAACAGGCCGACACGTGGCTGCTCCGAGGCCAAAATAGGGCAACAGTGAGTTGTGCTGCAATGAATAGACCAGGCTGAGGCGATGGAAAGATCTGATCCCGGCGCTGCTGCTGGTCGGCAGCTCTTTGATCACGTGAGCATTCCCCAGCTCTGAGGTCACTCCTTGGCCGCACCTCCTCTGCGTTCAGGCTTTTGACGGGAATTTGCACAGCTGCTGCCTCTGACGTGCATGGCAGGGAGGTTGGCCAGGTTTATATACAGCTATACCTCCGGTACTGTAACGCGTTGCACCAATCAATGTGTTCATATTCTAGAAACTGATAAACGAAACATTGGCTCCAATTTCCTAATTTGACATATTTGCCCGTTTTGCTGCCGTGCTTTGCTGAGCCTATTTTGAAAGAACACTGTGTAGTGGCTGCTGTCGACCATTCTGACGTTCTAGGACAGGACTGTGCCTGGGTCACCTGACTGCGATTGAAATGTATTGCGGACATTTGAAAATAACTCGAGAACGATGGAACAGAGTCCCCAACTCTGAACGTTGCCTGAAACGAAACTTTTTTCAAGCTTTGTACCCGATTGACGGTAGAATTTGAGTAACGGAGCGTACCATGACTGCCATTAGACAAAGTTTGGAAACGCACAGAGGTGTTTTAAAATGTCTGACTTACAGGATGGACACGTAACGCGATCAGCGCATGAAGGCATGTGCTTACCCTAGGATCCAGGAAAATGTTGGGTCCTTCCACCAGTTTTTCTGAGCAGAGATATAAAAGCTCAAAATAGGAGAAACTTTGTGGGTCTGTAGAAATACAATTCTGAGAATGCAAAGGCGCCCACATCGTGGACAAAGGGGGCTCGAGAAATCATTTGCAAATGCCAATCCAATTGCAAAAATTAGGACCTGCTGTTTTGCAAAAACTTGAATACTGCTAATGTAATTTTGAATATTCCGAAGCTATTTTGAAAAGGCAGCCCCTAAATGTAACTATGCTGTCCAGTTTAAACATATTCATGTACTTATGGCCTTGTATATATGGTTGCAGGCATTGCTGGATATATATATACAAAATGTACTGTGGGAAGCCCACCAACCCTTTAATTCTTCGAGCAGTAAGCATGCCGTCCCAGAGGAATCGAATAGAGTGCAGCTGGGGAACACCTGCAGGAAGGACATATTTACATGAAAGTAGAGCACATTTTGGGAAGACGAGGACCACAGAATTTGAAATGTCTGATAGTGATTGACAATATTTGGACAACGAGGGCTTCCAATTATTGAGCTCCACCTGGTTTTAACTGGATATTCGAACCAAAAATCGAAACCTCATAAACTATTGAAGACCTGTTTCGAACTGATAAGGAATTTAAGGTTATTGAAAGCATTCGTGTAAATACAAAATACCAAAAACTGTTCACAAAATCAATCGTTGCAATAGAAATACTCTAATCCACAAAAACGAAATGACATATCTATATGTTGCCACCTTCTTCTTCTTCTTAATTATCGGATGCGTGGGTGGACCCATGCAGGCGCTTCCCCATCCTAAAGGATGATGTGCACCAAATCCACCAATCAATACTTAGCTCACATAAACTCACAACTCCTCCCACCGCCCCGTCTGCCTCACAAAATCCAACATCACACTGCTCCTCCTGCCTCTCACCGCCACCTTACAAACACATAAAATGACAGTCAATGCTCCAGATAAGATTTAGAAGTTGGAAAAACTGTACGCCCTCTTTTCTTTTTTATTATTTAGTAATTTTTTTTAAAGCTGAGAAAAAAGGATTTTTTGGGGAGTAAACAAAGCAGTCCAATTCCAAATGGGAGTATTTTATGAATTAATACGTTTTACCTGGAAAACTGAAATGTTTTGGGATTAATTGTTTCGATGCATCTAGTTTTTTTGTGCACATTAAAAGATGCATGTTTACATCTGCAGATCAGGCAGCAATAATTGTTTCCTTCCTGTGGTACTATGTGCACTACTGATCCAAACATATCCATGGGGCTGTGTGGGTGAAAGCAGGGACCAAAAGTCCTACGTGTTTCCTAATTTTTTTGTTGGGAGTCTTTTTACTTCCCATTTTTATTTTTTTGGTTGCATGTGCCTTATTTTATTGAGTAAAAGGGACATGCCTTATCTGTAGGGTGGCAAACCGTTCTACATAATCGTAAAGGCGGTTTCTGTAGGAATTGTCTTGTTCCACACACCTTTTATAAGACATTGATCAAAATGAAGTGCAAATACAGGGACCTCTTCCTGTTTGAGAATACACACAGCTGTGTACATATTAAAATGTAAATACAAAATTATAGTACATGTAATGTGTATATATCAAGATGTTGGAGATACTGTCTCATATCGATTTTGAAAATATATCGATATATCCAAAACTCGATCTATTTATCGACCAGCCCTGGACGACATAAGAACTTAAGTTCCCAATTACGTACTTCACATTACAGCTCTGGGTGCTTTTGCTATATCCCTGGTTTGTTTAAATATTGTTAGCATGAATACATTCTAGTTTTATATACATGCATGCTTAGAATTTTCAGTCACCCTAAATTCCTTAGTTCGAAAAGTTGTCTTCACTGGTTTGAGGTTTAGATTTGTGAAAGTGATTCAAGCATTAAGCTGTCCTGAACAATGAATGCAAACTTGTCGCGCACCTCTATTAATTTTGTCACGATACGAACCCTAACATAAAAATGTCTGTTAAACCACCAGACTTTATATACTCATTTGGACTGTGCATTTTGGATGTTTCATGCACATAGCTTGTGAATTAATCCCTCAGCCCCCTTCACAGACCGCAAGTCTTCTTTATGCTACTTGTGTGGCAGATGGGTGCTCCGGCTGGGAGCAGACCTTTGAAAACTCTGCTTTAGCTAGCCCTGGGGATTGTGCATTGGGCCTGTGTGGAATGATGTCTGGCAAGGTCAAATATTGCCAGAGCATAGCTTTGTCTCTGTCCTGCTCAATTCCTCCCCTAGCTATAGGTATTTAGTTTTACATTTGTAAAGCACATGAAAACTTACAGGCATAGAGGTGCTGGTTGCAAGAGGGCGAGTGGAAAGGGGTGTAGGGAAGGTGATGGGTAAGGAGAGAAGTGCAGGGAGGAAGCAAAGGTTACATGGCAGAATGGTAAAGCAGCATACAGTTATTGAAATAGGGTGGTCTTGAGTAGGTTTCTGAACGGCCAGTAGCAAGGTTCAGAGCGAATGTGGGGCGGGAGGTGATCACTGGGAGGCTGGAGCCCCCAGCTCTTGTGCTTTTGAAACACAGTTCCATTAGTCTGGGGCTGTAGAGAGATCTAGTAGGTCTGGTGGCGGTGTGCTTATTTACTCTTTGTGAGAGGTAGAGGCGGTGCAGTGTTCGAGAGGCAGCGATGTGTAGTTTATGCATTCTTTGACTGGAAGCCAGTGAGCGGCACTTCAAGACCTGCAGCATGATCACGTTTGGAGTGATTCATCAGCGCCCGGATGGCATTGTTTTGGATCGTCTGAAGTTGTGGTTGCGTTCTGAGGTGACGGCAAGGAGAGAGTTGCAGTAGATAAGCCAGGAGCCTATGGTAGCTATTACTACACTGAAGCGGTCCGTAGAGATGTTAGGTGGCGCTTAGTGTTGTGGGCTGCTGAAGAGGCAATGGAGTTCACATGCCGGTTCATGTTGAGGCTAGAGTCTAGATAAACATAGTATTAATGTTAGAGGAGACTCGGATGGTGCAGGCATCGATGTTAAGAGTGGTAGGCAGAGACTAGTTTGGCCGCCAGGCGGGAGGGCAGACAATCTGAGTTTCTATCTTATCGTTCAGACCGAGCTGGTGGGAGGCCATCCAAGCTTGAATTGTGTTATAGATGGTTTTAATCTTGCTAGAGCCTTGTAAGTGGTCGCAATGAGGATCTGGGTATCAGCGTAGTTAGTGAAAGAGATCCCCAGGGAGTCGTGGTGGTCAAAAAGAGGTTTGGTGTTCACATTGTATACGTTTGGGAGATGCAGGATCCTTGTGGGGGTGATGGCAGCTGCATTTCCTGCATAGACAAAGGCAGATTTGTCTGTGAGGAAGGAGGCGATCCACTGGTCGGCTGATGGGGCAAAGTTGGCAGCTGAGGTGAGGTGGTGGCAGAGTTTGGCCATTGACCAAAGTCGAAGGCGGCGGAGAGCAAGATTACCAGAATTATGGATGTAATCGAGTTGGTTTTCTATGTCAAGTAGGGCTTGTTCGATACCATGTTCAGGGCGGAAGCTAGATTGTCTCGGGCTGAATATGTGGTGGAGTTCCAGGTAGGATTGAATTTCAGTATAGGCAGCACGGTCCAAGGTTTTTGGGAGGAAAGTGACGGTGGTAATAGGTCGGTAGTCGGTAGGAATGGTGGGGTCAAGAGAGTCTTTGAGGAGAGGATAGATGAAGTGCTCCAGATAAGATTTTGAAGTGGGAATATTTTACTCCCTATTTTTTTCAAGTTGGGAGTAAAATTATTTTTTAGGGAGTAAAAATCGAAGTCCAATTTGCAATGGGAATATTTTATAAGCGTGTACAATTTAACTGGGAAATGTTTTGTTTTTGTAATTTCCTTGCACCTAGTTATTCATACACATTAACAGATGTTTACGTCTTCTGATCAGGCAGTTTCCGTCTGTGGTAGTATGGTGCACTGCTGGTCCAAACATATCCATGGAGTACAATGTCATATGTGCCTGTTTGCCATTTTGTGTTGGGAGTATCCATACTTTTATTTTTAGGGAGCGGCAGACAAACCCTTGATCTGTAGGGCTGGGATAGCCATGCTTCCTTGAGCACAGTAGTCACAAAGCTGTTACCGAAGGACGAGTTGCAACGTGATGGTTTCAGGACGGGGATCAGATTGGAGGTTTCCAATTCTGTGGCGAGGTGGAAGGTGAAGGGTGGGTGTGTGAAAAGGGGTAGAAGTAGGGGCAGTGGACTGGAGAGGGTCAGACAAGTTGTCTTTGGAGATTAGGATAGATTGCTTGGCGGGAGACAGTATTATTCGAGAGGGCATACCAAATGTTTTGACACCAAGTATTGGCTTTAAGGCAGTTGGAGGTGGGGACAAATGGGGTTTCCAAGTCTCTGAGAATGGTGAATAGCTCACGAGAGTGGAACTGCACTTTGAAGATTTGTTACAGTGCAGATGCTTTAGCAGCAAGGATGGCTTTTTTGAATTCCTTGGAAAGGAGGGGTTTTCTTTGTGGTCGAATGGGCTGAATTTTGGAATTTGGACTTTCAGGCCTCAATCTCTCTAGATCAACATCCGTTCAGTAGCAATCCCTGTGTCGCTCCACCCTATCCTTATTTCACCCATATACCTGGATATCTTTGGATGAGAATCTGCACCAATCATGCCCCCTGTGGTCTACACCCTGTCTATATAACTAACCGGCACTCTAGGGGTGGGCCCTTGAGAGCTCTGTGTGCCGACGGCCTGAACACTTGTCCTGCTGTTTCCCTGCTGATCGAGCTGATCACTCTGTATGCTGTGTAATTGCTATGTAATACAAGAAGCTTGGTTTACCACCAGTCTGTCTTAACTCCTTATTTGGTGTAAACTGAAGCCGGCCGAGGGGGGAGCCCTTGGGAAGGGGCCTTTCCTTGGCCACCACACTCCAGATGCTTTCCAGGGAATGTTTTTTTTAGCTCTTAACACACAGAGGTCAGGGGTGAACCAAGAGTCTGTACGTGGTTGGTTCAGCTTTACAAGCTTTTAGAGGGGCAATGGTATCCATGGCTGAGAATGGTGGTGGTGTAGATGTTGACCTGGTCCGTTGGGTTAGAGGGTAAGGATGCTTGGAAGAGTTGACAGTGAGGATAGGAAGGAGGCGTTCTTTGGTAAGTTTGCAGGAGCATCCTGTGAGAGCTAGTGGTGGGGGGGTGATGGGGGTTCGGGGGGGAGTGGTGGGGTTACATTAAAGGAGATGGTGTGATGGTCTGTCTGGAGATTGGGTGAGACTAATTCTCTGTAGAACAGTTAAGGTCAGCATTCCAATCAAGGGCACTCCCTAGTTGGTGAGTTGGGCTAGAGATGCGCTGGGTAAAGCCCAGGGAGGTTAGGGAGCAAGCGATTGAGTGTGTCTGTCATCTGGATCCAACAGACCCAAGTTGAGATCACCCAGGACTAAGACTTTGGAAGGTGGTTTGATGCTGGAACTGCGAAGTGAAGAGATGTTATCCTCTGGACCGGGAGGACGATATAGATGACGTGGATGGTCAAGGTGGAGGTGGGTGAGATGGACAGTCTTGTGCCGAGTAGGTTACAGGCAGGTGGGGCAATGGAGGGGACGGTTTTAAGGGACAGGTATCTTTGCCGATGAGTGCAACTCCTACACCTTTGGGGAGGGAGCGATCACAACGAAGGATGGTGTACCCTGCAGTGATGGCATTGGCAATGGCAGGGCCTGCAGCTGGTTGAAGCCAGGCTTCTGTGATGGCAAAGATGTGGTTGTTGGTGATGAGGTCTCTGATATCAGTGGTGTGTACATTGACTAATGCACAGGAGAGAGGTGTTTTAGAGAGGGGTTGGTTAGGGTGAATGGTAGTGTCAGATCTAGGCATGGGGCAGGTGGGAGGTGCTCTGGGCATAAGGTAAGGTGTGTTGGTGTGATTGTAGATGAGTTAGGTGATGTGCAGTGCTTGGACGGTGGGCTGAAGGCATAGGAGGAGCAGAGGTACGGGAGGTGAGCCTTGATGTCCTGGCCCAACCTTTGCAGGGCAGGGAGGCAGGAGAGGTGCTAGGGGGGTGGATCAAAGGCTATGAATTGGTTAAAGGAGGGGCATGCGGCTTGAAATGTGTTGGGACTTCACATGAAGTCAGCTTGGTAGTAACAAGACAGAGTGAGATGCTAAGATGTGTAGTGAAAGGTGCATGGGGTGGGAGGAATGGTTTGGGCAGGGGGGACTTTGGAGCAGAACCTAGGCTGGAGAGGTAGTTGAGAAATGTTAGTGTTGCTAATCAGGGCAATCCTGCCTGTTGCTGTCAGGACAATAAGTAGTGCCACAAGGTGGTCGGTGGAGCAGAGTGCAGGTGGGAGAGTGGACTTAAGGTGGCAGTGGCATGCTTTAGAAGGCAGAAGGGCAGGGGTATGCAGAGGCAGTGTGTGGCACAGCAGGGGTATCACAGGCAGAGGACAGAGGAGAAGGCTGGTGTGCGACCTGAATGAGTGGGCCAGATACCAGCTAGAATGGGCTGCGGTTTTATTTCTAGGTTTTCCGGGCTCCTCCAGCTAGTGCTTATTTTTAAAAATAAATAGCACTTACCGAGATGTAGCTGCAGCTTTTCTGCCTGTAGTCTCCGGTTCGCGTCCTCCGAGTCCTGGCACCAATAAAGGAAAAGCCATCCAGTGGTAGCTTTTGTTTACTACAGCTGGCTGGCTTTTCCTTCATTAGTACCGCAAAAGCCAGCACAGGCGGGCATCCATTTCACAAAATGGATGTGCCCATGTGCTTGCTTTTTCAATTTTTGAGCTTGAATTGCTCCAAATTTTACATAGGAACTTAAAAAAAAAAAGTGCGAGTATATTTGTTTTATTATTGCTAATCTTTTTGGGCAATAAAAAGTTTTGGGCGAACCATTCCTTTAAGATGTTTTGAGGAGGGAAGACCTTTCACAGAACATGGGACGGCATGTGTGTCATCTGCAATTTCTCAGTCATTGGCCTGGCAGGCTTTATCGTTTTTTTTGGGTGGTTAAAGACACAACTTGCGCCAATATCTGTCTTAAATCCCTTGACGTTAAGGGTCACATATTTGAAACTCGACAAGACCAATACCTTTCATCATAATGTCAATACTGTTGAGTTCCATTGAGAACGATAATAACCTTTTAAAATTCATGCAACTAGTGAAAATTTAGTTTGCAGTTTGGGCAATATATCTGCTCAATGTGAGTATGCCGTGATTTTTTAAATTTTATTTTCTGTTTGTTGTCTTCCGCAGGTCAGTACTTGGACAGCCTGCTCCATGGCACAGGAATGAAGTCGAACTCTGATCAGAAAAGGCAGGAGAATGGGGTGACTGTGGCGCCTGAAGACCGTGAGCCTTTCCTTCTGTGCCACTGCTCTGTGCACTGCCCTGACAATGCAATCAATGGCACCTGCAGGTAGGCACTTGCACAGCCTTGATACCAGCTGTACTGTTTTTTTTTTGCTAAGATTTCTATCGGTTACATGAAATGTATACTAAAGAATTTTAATTGCTTGCGTTAATGTTGAAAATTGTACAGAAAGAGCAAGTGCAGCACAGGCATTGCAATTCGCAGTTGCAGGTAATATTCATGTGCATGCAGAGCACGCTCACTGCACAGTGCTAATAAACACACATCATACTGCTGGGGTTTGGTAAATCTACGCATGTTGCATTTTACGTTTGATGGCTAAAACAAAACATTTAAATGTACACTACTAATCCCTTTAAAGTATCATGTTAAATATTCTGCTGTACCATAAACCTATTCACTTATTACAAACTGCCGCTCCTTGCCGCTAGGCCTACACTGTATGAAATGGCTAATAAAAATGGGTTAGAAAAGTACTAAACAGTAGTATATAATAATCTCAATCAGTGATTTACAATCCTATCCGCCCATATCTTTATCCCCACCCGAGTCTTATATCGAATGTTTTTGCTGCAGAAACAAGGCACATACCTGTTAGTACGCACTGTCAGTGAAAAGTTGCTTAGCAACACTTTCTCGTTGAACCTTAATGTTGCTGCTGCTGTGGGAACCCTTGGTAAATCATGGCAGAATAGGAAGGGTCCGTGAGTAAAGGGCTTGTTTACAGAGATTTTGTAAGCTACAATTCTGTAGTATGATTTACGTTTAATGTGTACATTGCTAGCATTTATAGCAGAGCAACAGTTCACAAAATGCCATTTCTTTCCCATTAAGTTTGTCATTTAAGAAAGTGACGCACAGTAATGCATCTTCTGAGTCGAGTTGGGCAACATTGTAATAACACATGCGTCATTTATAGACCTGACCTCAAAATTAAAACCATATATGAAAATGACATCATTGCTCCAATACCTGTCTATAGTGTAGGTAAATACCGGTCATATAACGCTAAAGTCAAATAATGCAAGCTTAACATCAGCAATCCTAAAAGGACAAACATGAACATTAAACACGTACAGGGGTGGAAGCATGGTGGGTTGTAATGCCTAAAACAAATTAGTTATTACAATAGTAAAAAGGAAGTCCTCTTATGGGGCTTATGGTATATCCTGGAACAGTTATGCTGGCTCACATAAACAATAACGGGGCCCATTTCGTGCAGATTCTCCCCTAGCTGCTGCATCTATTTTGTGCATTGCTGCTACGTACCAAATCCTTGACCACCATTCTTTAATGTCTGGGGGAGTGGGGATTTCCAATTTTTTGCTGTGACCATCTTTGCTGCAACTAGAAAATGGGTTATCAGACTGTTTTGACCCCTGCAGATTTTAATTGCCTAACAGTGTCACTATCGGGTCCACTACCAATTCTACTCGGATTGTTTTAATCTGAGCTCTAATGCTTCTTTCCAAAACACCTGCGTGACTGGGCATGTCCACCATAAGTGATAGAAGGTGCTTGTAGCAACGGAGCATCTCCAACACGTGGGGGGGGGGGGTATTTATGTAAGCGTTTCAGGGTCAAAAACCATTGTAGCTTAACACCGTTTTCCTTGAGGTGAACTGATTTAGAGTATTTCCCCTGGCCTAGTCCATAGATTATACCAGGCCAATTCATCTATGGGTCTCCCAATGTCTTCCTCCCATTTGACCATGAATGTGTGCAGCGAGTTGAACCTTTTAGATTAAAGGATTTTATAGATGGTTGATACTAGGATTTTCTGGGGGTCCCCAATTAATAGGTTTTCGAACTGGGTAGTGTCTTGTTTAACTTGAGCCACCAGCTTTGTTAGAGGGCCAATGACGGAGTTGAATAAAACCATATTTATCTTTATCGAATACTAAGATGGTTTGTTTGCATTGCTCAAATGATAGGGGTTGCTTGTTGTCAGAGTTGGCCCGTCCTAGACAAGCCCCTCTCTATCCATAGAGTAAATCTTAGTGCTGTGTCCGGGGAGAAATCCCCAATTATTCTAGAGTCCCGTAAGGGAGGCAGGGGGGACAGGAAAGTGGTCATTCCGGATGTGCTTTCTTTTTTTATTTTTTTTTATTTTACATTTATAAAGCGCTCACACAGCCCGCAGGCATCGAGGCGCTGTTACAGGAATTGTTTGTTTTTCTTAGTTGCGTAATTGTTTTTTTTTTGTCTTAGTTACATATTTATAACGCGCTTAAACACTCAGAGGTTTCTTAGCGCGGACCCGGGGATCGAACCTGTTATTGCTCCGTGTCGTCTTGCTTCCAAGACGCGCACGCTGCCGCTGTGCTATCCTCCCGAGACAATGCTTTCTGCATTATCCCAGTACCCAAAATTTGACTTGGTGGTTGGATGCCCATACCAATGGTTCTTGCTAGTTCTCGTGAACGCCAGCACCATTCGTGCATGGGACCACTAAAGGCAGATTGTTCTATAGATGCCCAGTGCTTGGTGTTATGCTGCGATGCTTGGCTCTCTAGTACTGAGGCTTTTTGTGCTGCATATAGGTAACTCTCTACCTCCGGCACTGCCAGTCCTCCCCTCTCTTTTGCTGTCATCAGCGTTCTTCTAGCCCCTCTTGGGGGTCTATTTCCCCAGACAAAGTTAAATATATGTGACTTGAGCTCCTTGAGAACCACTCTGGGCATCCAGATGGGCAACGCTTGAAAAATATAGAATATCCTTGTCAACAGCGTCATCTTGACTGCTTTCATTCTGCCTAACCTAGAGATTTCCATCTTCCCCCACTTTGCCAAGTCTTATTTGGCTGATGTTGGGAGTGACAGTATATTAGCTGTGTACAATTGGTCGTACCAGGCTGTTAAGAAGACACCCCAATACTTCAGGGAATTACTCCTACGACCCGTCCCCTTTCCTCCATACTGTATTGGTGTCTCTTGATAGGGACAGGAGACGGCACCGTTGTAACCAGAAAAATCATCTTCCCCTTTAAATTTAGATGTGTGTCTGGGAGCATGCGCTCTCCTGACTCCGTCGACTGGTGCCACTCCCCAGTCCTCTTTTCTGCGTCGACAGGAACGGACCGCTTTCACCAGCGCTCCTGGGTTATGCCACCAGCCTAGTAATTCCACGCTCTTCCCTGGAGAAGTACATTTGTCTTTTCTTCTTGTCTTTAATCAGATACCTCTGTCCTCAGGCGCCACGCTCCTCCTGGAAGGAGGGAGGAGCTTTCCCTTCCTCTTCAAAAGTTCGATTGTTACCCCAGCGCTTATAGCAGACACATTGTGCATGGGAGACTGGATGTGTTCCCTGGATCTACATGTCCTGATCTGGCAGCCCCATCGGTCCTTTGAGGTTCAGGATCATGGGCTTTTATTTCCAATACAAAGTTCTACCCTTTGGCCTCAATTTGGCCCCCAGGGTCTTTACAAGACTGATGAACGTGGTAGCAGCCCTACTCGGGGCCATCACATGTATCCATACCTAGACGACTGGCTCATCAGGGTAAGGTCTCCAGAGGCAGTCCACCACATACTGCCTCCGGCCTCATGAATACTCTACACGAGTTGGGCTTTTCCATCAATCTCAAGTCACAGCTGGAGCCCACAGTCTAACGTTCCTGGGCCTCATCTGGAATACGTGCTCCGAGAGAATTTTCCCCCTCAGAAGACAGTCATCAAGAGAGCCACAGGCCATTTTCTCAGCAGATCAGTGACCTTGGCATGGTGGTTCCAAAACCTCTTGGGCATCATGGCGGCATGTCTCCTGGCAGTGCCACACACAAGGCTCAAAATTAGGCGATTGCAGTTGTACTTCGCAGCCTCCTGGAGTGAGGAGAAAGGCTCCCAGGCAGAGCTGGTCAGCATCCCACCTAATCTCCACCAGGACCTAGTCTGGTGGAGCACGGACTGCAACTTTCGGATAGGCAGGCCCTTTCATCAGCCAGCTCTGCAGGTTACCATCACCACGGTCTCATCCCTAGAGGGATGGGGAGCTACCTTGGGCAGCCAGTGTCAATGGAGTATGGTTCCCGTCAGGAGCAGGTGGCCCACATAAACTGGCTCGATTTGATGGCCATCTGGCTTGCTCTCTAAGTCTTCTTCCCGATCAGCGGCAAGTCAATCCTCATTCAAACAGATAGCTCCACCAGCATGTATTGCATCAACAAGCAGGGTGGCACCAGGTCTCCTCCCCTCCGCACTCTAGCAGTCCACATTTGGGAGTGGGCTCTGGTAAACGACATGCACTTCGCAGAAATTCACCTCCCAAGGGAGTCCAACCTGGAGGCGGATAGGCTCAGCAGGTTGGGTGCAGACAACTACGAATGGCAGTTGGACGACCAGGTCCTTCAGGTTATCTTCGACAGATGGGGTCATGCTAAGGTGGATCTCTTCACTACCTGGTTCAATAGGAGGTGTCCCTGAATTCGTGTCCTGGCAGGGACAGGGCTTGGGCTCACTTGGTGACGTGATGCAGATGCAGTGGAACATGGATGCGTAGGCCTTCCCTCCCTCTCCCCTGGTCCACAGAGTAGTATGCAAGATCCAGGCATCCCGGCACCTCCAGATCATCCTGATGGCTCTCTGGTGGCCAGCAAGGCTATGGTCCTCGGAACTTCTCAGCCTGTCGGATCAGCCCCCGGTACACCACCTGCTGGGCCCAGCTCACCTACTCTCACAGCAGGGAGGCACAGTCATACACCCCTCCCCCCCCAGAAGTTGGCCCTTGCAGCGTGATTCCTGAACAGATCACACTAAGGCACCTGCATCTGTCACAGGCTAAACTAGATATTATACCAGGCGCTAGGAGCAATGCTACCATGAGCCAGTACAAAAACAAGTGGACTAGGTTCTGTCACTGGGCGGAATGAAAGGAGGTCGATCCATTGACCTGAACGTTGGACAACGTGCTATCCTTCTCTGCAAACCTCGGCCAATCAGGGGTGCAGCTACACACATGCCGCACCCACGTGGCGGCAATCGGAGCCTACTGGAGGAGGTATTTTCTTCCTCTAGCCAGTGGTTAAGACACTTGGCGGGCTTGACCAGGCTCTACACGCTTATAGAGAAGCCACACCTGGTGTGGGACCTCAACATGGTCTTGGGCGCCCCAGTGCATAAACCATTTGAGCCTATGGCATCCGCGGATGTCAGGCTGGTCACCATTAAGCCAGCCCTCCTGGTGGGCCTTACCTCTGCACACAGGGTCATTGAAATCCTGGAACTGGTGGCTTCAGAGCTTTATACTACTTTTCATAAGGACAAGGTGGTGCTTAGAACTCACCCCACATTCTTACCCAAGGTGGTTCCCTCTTTTAACCTGAATGAGGAAATAGTGCTTTCTCTGCGGACCCTAGAGACGAGGCTCAGAGGGTTCTGCACTGTCTAGATGTCAGGCGCGCTCTAAAATTCTACCTGATTAGAACCAAGAGCTTCTGCAAATCGGAGGCCCTTTTTGTCACCTTCGATGGGTCAAGGCCCGGCTATCGGGCTTCCAAGGCCTTCATAGCAAGGTGGATGGTTGCGGCCAACAAGGAGGCGTATGAGGGGGCAGTACTCTTCCAGCAGCAAATATGCAGGCACACGCCATTGGTGCCAAGGCCACAGCGGTTGCTTTCCAGAGGCCATTGTGTGGCAGGTCATCGGCAAGGCGGCTACATGGGCTATGCCTTCAGCCTTCTGCAAGCGCTACTGCTTGGATTCCAGCTCCAGATAGGGCGCAGCATTTGGTCAGGCAGTATTAAGGAACTTGTTTTCTTGAGCGGGACATCTCTGCACCCTGGGGTTACATTCAGTTGTAATCGCCCATACAGCATGGAGGAAAGGGGACGGGACGTAGGAGTAATTATAAGTTACTCACTGTAGTGACTAACGTACTCCTAGTCCATAGTCCCCTTTCCTCCATACGTCCCACCATCCTCCCCTCTAATAGAACTGATATTATTAGGCTATGGTAGCATTGTCGAAGTGTCAAAGGGGACTGAAAGTGGCGTCCGTGCGCATCTAAATTTTAAAGGAGATGATTTTTCTGGTGAAAAGGGTTCCGTCTCGCGTCCCTAGCGAGACGCCCATGAAATATGGAGGGAACGGGACTCTGGACTAGAGTACGTTAGTCACTACGATGAGTAATTTATAATTTGTTGCCCATGCAAAATCAAAGGTACTTTTTAGTTGCTGAATAGCATTATGTTTCCGAGATGTTGAGTGGTGGATTTCGTGTAGTTTATCTTAAATCCAGCAACTTCCTGAAATCTCACTAATAAAGAAGCTACATTGGGAAGCGTTTTAACTGTGTCCACCATTTAAAACGAAAAAAAAAGCAGGTCTGCATATAATGCTATTTTCTGCTGATACCTGATAGCCCTTGTATATTGTCTGTGGAGCGTACCACCCTCCCCATTGGTTGCATGGATAAGACGAAGAGAAGGGGGCATATCTGGCATCCCTGGTGCATTCCTCTTCCCAGCTATATTGGGGTCAGATAATAAGTCATTTAGTTTAATACGGGTAGATGGAAGTTTAAAATTTGCAAGCACCCTTGCGAGAAACTTGGGCCCAAAGCCAAACCCTTTTAGCTCCTTGGAGAGGGAACCCCAGTCCACCCAATCCAATTCCTTCTCTGCATCAATCAACAATACCAACATCAACTTTTTACACTGCCTGGCCAAGGCTATTACATCTATTGTTCTCTGGATATTATCATGGGTATGCTGACTCAGGAAAGACACTGTCTGATCTGCAACAATCACTACTGGGAGCACAGAAGCCAGCCCAATGGCTAGTATCTTAGAATAAATGCACGTTTCATAATTAAGGGTTGCAATTAGCCGATAAGAGGAGCATTGTGTAGGGTCTTTGTCCGGTTTGCCAGTTAGTGTTAGGACCGATTCTTCTATAGTGGTGCCCGTATCTACAAAGGAGTTGAAAAGGAGGGCCAGTTGGGGGTGCAAGTATATTAACAAACTTTTTATAGAAGAGAACAGTAAATCCATCTGGCCCTGGGGCTTTATCAGTGGTGAGGCCACCAATTGCCTGGGTGATTTCTTAGATTGTAATGGGATTCTGTAGCCCCTTCATCTGATCCTCGAGAGGTGAGCATCCCTGATTAAAAATTCTCCTGGGTGACCCATATACTGTTTCAGCAGTGAACAATATTTGGATATAATACCTACTCCTACGTTCGTCCCCTTTACTCCATACTTGTTGGACATTCCGTCCTTCAAGACGGGACCGCAGCACTTCTGTCAAAAAGCATTTTATTTTTGTCCTTTTATTTTTACACAGGGCTACCATATGTGACCATAACGTGGCTTTCCTGAGCTCTGCGCATCGCCATTCGCGGAGAAAAGAACTGGGGTCGGACGCACTTGCATCACTGGGAATATTTTTCTTTTTGTTCCCTTGTCCTTCATTCCTGCTCCGGGTCCACGGTCAGTCTTTCCTCTGTCTATGCCGGAGCGTCAGGGATTTGTTTCCTGTTCATCCTGCGAACGTCATTAAGTAACAGTAAGTTTTCCTTTTCAGGGCACCCCAGCCAGGGGACTCCTTCCTGGGGTCTTCTAGATTCAGGAGGGGCTCAAGTGGCTCTATTAGCAGGGATCTCCCTGAGGCATCCCGCAAGGGATCTAACTGGCGCACCAGAGTCTCCTTCGAGGACCCCCGCATCTTCTTACGAGGTTCCCCTTTTAGGGGGCCAAGGTTAGGCCCAGTACTTCTGTGGCTATTATCGGGGTTCGCCTGAGGTTTCCACACCTGGAACTAACTGCACGAAGTCTTGGCTCAAGCTCACTCTCGAGGTGACGAAACGTACCAGGGTTACCCCTGAGGTTCCCCTTGTTGGGGCTATATCTAGCACCGGCAGGATTGATGCTCCTCCCTCCCCCACCCCCCCTTGATGATCCTGGCTTTAGGTGGTGACTCTAAGCCTCAGACCCGCAGTGACACCAATCACGCTGAGGGGGCAAAGAAGCCGGTCACGCACCATAAGCTTTCCACTAGCGGCACCGGCAAGGGTCCCCCCACTCGGGGCTAATTCTTCAGCAGTCCCTAAGGTGTCTAGTAAACACTCTGGAACCGCCAGAACTCGCTCAGCTGAGGCTCTCTGTTCCAAGGCTAAAATGGCACATAAGCCCACCCGACTCCCCTGAGGTGACTATGGCCTCACTTACTCCTGTGACGCAGTTCAACTCTGGGGTTGATCGAAATGGCGGCACAACCCCAGCGTACCATGGTGGCCATTTTGAATACTACACCAACGTTCACCATGGCTGGTGTTGAAGGGCCTGTTTTTGGGGCAGAGCAGCCTTTTCCATGCTTTGTGGAGAGTAAAAAACTGTTCCGCCCTCCCATAAATTGGCATGCTCGGGACACCGCTGCCGCATACAGTCGCGCTCCCTCCTGTGCCCGCACCTTTGATCCATGTTGATCCAACTGGTGGGGGACCATCCTGGCAATTGTCTTTGCAGTCATGGGGGTTTGCCCCTTCCCAGCAGCCTCTGCCCATTCCAGCACCTAGACCTTTGTCTGAGAACGTGTTTTTTGGGAAATTTCAGACGCTTATGCATTCTGATCCAGGAAGGTGTACTTTAAGGATTTGTTTAAGGAAATGTATCCTAAACCGGTCCCTGCTCTGCCAATCCCCATGCAGATGCCGGTAGTGCCACCTCCTCCACATCTCCCTGTGGTGCCTGCTCCCCCTCTGCCTCCACTTTTCCCCTGTCGAAAATACTCTGGTTGCTCCGTCAACCACCCCTTCAGGGCCTAAGGCGCCACGTGCGGCGGATCAGCCTTCTGCTCCCGCTTCACTGGATGAGGACCAGACGGACCAGGACAGCGCGGCCTCGCTCTATTAGAGCCTTTCTCAACCGCGTGCCGGATATGATGGCCCTGCTAGAGATCCCAGTACCTGAAGCCACAGTTCCACAAGTGGGGCACTTTCTGGAGCCTTCACTCTGTTGACACAGAGAGCACCGGTCTGGTCTGTTTCTCCAGAAGCAAATCTTTGCAGAGGCCTGTAAGGTCTGGGAAAAATCTCATTCCGGGCAGCATCTGAACAAGAAGATTGATGCTCACTATAAACTTCATACTTATGAGGACATCTTTGTCCGCTTGCCTTCTCCCCTTGTTGATAGTGGTGGCAGCAGCTACGCTCCAGTCCAAGCTGGCCTCTACATCCTCCACTGCAGCATCCCAGATCCTTTCCAAGGAGGACAAGCTTCTTGACGCCATTGGGCAAATTTTCCAATTCAGCTCTTCAGCTGCGTCAGGCTAATACCAAGCAAATCCTGGCCGCTGCCAATGTCAAATTGTGGAAGGAGCTAGCCGAGTTCCAGGAATGTATTCCTGCTGATAGGCTCAAGAACCTCAAAGGCTGTGTGTCGGATGCTAGAGTTCTGGCGCAGGATCTACTTGAGGCTGTGGCCCATCACGTAGACACTTGCGCTCGAGGCCTCATGGTCGGGGTAGACCTCTCCCGCTAAGCTTTGCTGCATGCTACCAAGTTCTCGAAGGAAGTTCAGGACAAGGTGCTTCATCTCCCCTTCAAGGGTAAAGAACTGTTCTCATCCTCCACGGATGAGGAACGCACAAAGACCAAGGC
The DNA here is from genome assembly GCF_040938575.1 of Ambystoma mexicanum. NCBI lineage: Eukaryota > Metazoa > Chordata > Amphibia > Caudata > Ambystomatidae > Ambystoma > Ambystoma mexicanum. Next base: position 894,175,380 of record NC_090929.1, read on the forward strand.
AAGCACTCAAACTGCCAAGTCGTTGTCTGGCCTTGCGAAAACTCCAGCAAAGGCAACTTACACTCAGAGGTCGTGGGCCAAACAAGGTCCTTCTCTGGGTTCAGATGCATTCAGGATTGCTGTGCGCACCAAACAGATGCTTCAGCTGGTGGGCCCGCTGTAAACGGCAACGGCAACGGCAAGGTGGCCGGTTTTTCTCCTGGAACAGGTGGTCTCCCCACCGATAAAACATCTAAATGATATTTTTCATCGGTTGCACGAGACTCTGATGGGAGGATGAATTTTGTCTCATCTGGAGGCGTGGCAGACCATCACCGAAGACCGATGAGTTTTGTCAATTGTTCGGGCGGCTTACACTTGCCCCTCCCCCACCCTTCAATCCTCCCTTCCAGCAAACTGGGTCGCCCTACCTCAGAGCCAAGGTACAGAAACTTCGAGACCTCTGAGCATTGGGACCTGTTCCCTTCTGGGAGCAAGGGGAGGGCTACTACTTCCATCTGTTTACAGTGCCCAATCCCAATTGGGCTGGCCTGCGCACTATCCTCTACCTTTCCAAGTTCAATCTCTTTCTCCCCCAAGAGAAATTCAAGATGATTGCGCCCTGCCAGATAAAGTCCTCTCTCCGGAAGGGCGATTGGCTCAGCGTGGTACACCTTCAGGACACATACATGCACATTCTGATTTGGAGCCTGCATTGAAAATATCTGCGGTTCTCTGTGGGAACGGAACTCTTGCATTATCGTGTACTCCAGTTTGGTCTCAGCTCGGCACTGCGTGTCTTTACAAAGATGAGGTCGGTCATCACAGCATTCCTCAGACTGCAGGGGTTCCATGTATATCCATACATGGACTATTGGCTCCTATGCAGTCCTTGCCCACAGACGGCTGCGACCAATCTTCAGTCACTCCTTCAGCTCCTGATGTTTCTGGGTTTCCGTTGGCATACCCTTAGTACCAGAGTGTTCTGACGGTGGGCAGGATTGCAGACCTGTCGACCACGTGCCAACTCTTCCTCCAGTCCTATCACATGACAGCTTGGTGGTTCCAGAGACTCCTGGGCCTCGTGGCTGTTAGGCAAGATTGCATGTAGTAACCCTGTGGGAGGCTACACCAGCCTTGTTCTCTTGGCAATAGGGAACCCAACCTTTGGTATAGGCATGTACTACACAAGTTGGTAGAGTGACTGAGCAGCCAGGCTTACCTCAAGAGGGGTCAATGTGAACTGTAGAAATGCAACACAGAGATTCAGTGACAAGTATTCAAATAACACTAAAGGTTTCTTATTAAAATTATTTATTTACCAGTCAGTTTTTAAGTAAGCTTTCTTTAGAAAGGACAAGATGCAACCATTAAATACACTCCTTCATTTTCAGTTAAGTAAGTAGATACACTTTTGGGATGGCACACAGAAACCTCCTATACCCTCAGGTCACTTCAATAGTTAGGACACTGTGGACATTAATATATCACTTAATGCAATACTGGAGTTAGGGCGAAAAAGGTTAGGGAAGGAAACAAAGGTTAACCCGTTCTCCTGAACAGGTAAGCACTTTCACAATCCCCCAATGAAATATAGGTTAACCTTTTCCCAGCAAAACATGTCACTTATGTATGACATTTTGGAGGGACAGATAAACACAAAGTGAAAGGGCCAGAAGAGTGTGCAGGGAGCCAGGACAACCAATGTAAATTGAGCAAAGTCTAGGGGAGCTGAGGCACTTGTAGAAGATAGCACAAATGTATTTCATAATGTTTAAAAGAGTTTGTAGAAAAGAATCCCTATTGGGCCACAAGCTGTAAGACTTGGGAAAAGCAAAGATGCAAGCAGCTGCTGCAAGTCTACAGTGAGAACAAGCAACCTACCAGCAACAAGAGGTAGGTACCCCTAGTTAGAAAGTACCTTAAGTCTGAAGAAAAAGGATCCAGCTGGCTTCTGTTCCTGTTGCAGTCCTGCAGATCCGATGTTCCTGGGCCTCAGTCGTGGAGACAAGAGGGAGGACGTCTGGGACTCCTGCACTGCGCTTTGAAGGTCGGTGACAGCAATGGGCTTACTTCAGATCAGCAGCACTTTGCGGTTTCAGCTACCGGTCAATAGCACCACTGCGTATTAATCATGAAAACAAAAATACCTATTGAATATCACTGCATAGTCTGAAACCTACAACTACCTTATAGCAAGATTTTGAGGGACAAAGTACAAATGTAAAAATGATTAACGATGAAAAAAAGAACCCACAAAACTCCACATGCCAAAGGCTGATTCATTTGTATGTCTCCTCCCTGTACTGGAGGAGGTTTGACATAGCAGTCCACTATCCCTCCGAATGCTCCGATGAATTTCAGATAACAAAATTCTGATGGATACCAGACACAGTTCATCTAGTCCATTCTTAAGGGAGGACTTAAGCAAACTTGACAGCAGAAAAGAAAAAAAAGATCTTGACCAAATACATAGGAACAAAAATTCACGTTCTTCGTATACTCAACAATTAGGGATATGTGGTATCGTAGGTAATTGATTGGGACAGCTCAATTTGGCCATGTTTTAGAAGGCTAAAAGGAATGGGAATAGCCCACAGCTGAGGTATTGGATTGTTTTACATTTAAAAGACAAAGGCTCTTGTGAAGAATCTGCCCTGATTGAAATCAGATGGCAAATACTTCAGTGCTCTGTGCAATCCTGACTTTTTTTGACATTAAATATGATCTGCTGCCCTTCCTTAAATTAGTTGCCACAGCACAGCTGCTTGCTTCTAGTTGGTACTCAGCCATAGCCTAATGGCTCGCAGTATACAGGAATTCCCAACCCGGGCCTCCTTCCTCCCGAGGGCATCACCACCGAGACTCCACAGCACAGGGGTTCAGGGCTTGATCAGAAAGCCAGGAGGAATGCAACCACGTTGGATTACCGTGAAAGTATCCAAATATAATGACCTACTGAGAAATTACCTAATTCTTGTTCAAATTCTTTTTTTTTTGTAATGCGGGCGACCTGCTTACCTCCCCCACTTTCCCCTACCTTAACCTATCCCCTTACCCCACCCTACATCTATTTTTAATAAAAATAAACAAAATTACCTAACGAATTTGACTAAAATATTTCAGTCATTTCTCATAGTTATTTTTGTATTTGATCACTTCTGCAGTTATCAAACAGGTATTCTCCAAGGCTGTAAAGAAAGAGCAGAGAAGTGGTTTCAGGAAAAAATGCAATCCCGGCCCTTCCAACCTTCCCCACATAGCCCTCTCCTACCTACTGGAAAGGAGCCTGGTTTTCCTATAGGTTTTACCTATGAGCGAAGATGTTCTTCAGGATGTGAAAGCAATCTGGCCGTGAAGCAGAGGACGGGGACCCAATGTAGATCTCAGACGGAATGAGGGTGCAATGCTAACTAGCAAGAAATATTTCCAGAAGAAAGGCTGAAGCCCAAAGTCAACAAATCCCAAGGCAGCCAGAAGCAGTACAAAATAGTGAAGCAATGCAGGAGAGCAACGTGAAAAGTCAAGAGTCAACAATCTGAAGGTAATACTAAAGCCGCAAACTAAGATGAGCAAAGAAGGTAAACGACGTGTAAACGGAGCACCGATTGGGCCTTCAACGTAAAAGGAGGGTGGACGCCCCTACCAGCAGGAACCAGAAGCGTTGCAGCGCCGGTCCATTCTGTCCCTCATGTCTCGTATGCAGGCTTCTGTGTTGCCTGGGCCGCAATTGGCCAGGCATCAGGACGTTGCAGCATGGGAGCTGCTGCGCAGCCTCCTGGGTATTGCAGTCCTTAGACGTTGTTGCTGCCCGAGACTCCACTGCAGACTCCACTTTCCACAGCTGGGTGCACTGCTCTGGGCACCAGGATGCTTGGTTCTATGGAAAGGTACTAGTACTCTAAGTGGCTCACTGTCTCAATCCCAAATCTCCTGTGAAGAAAGGCTGTGAGACCTAGCACTGCCTTGAGCAACTTCTGTCTGTTCTGCTGCCTGTCCCGATTTAATCCCTGAGACTGCAATCCCAGCTACCCAAGTAGTTGCAAAGGACCCCAGATCCGGTTCAGCTCCAAGCACACCCGCATCTCATCTAGGGCTCTTGAGACTTCTTCTTAGACCGGTGTGAGAAACCAAAGGGTCAACTACTAGTCCCTGGGGGTGGGGGGGTCTCTCTGAGGTGACCGGGGCATGACCATTGCCTTTGGATCAAGACTCTGGGGGTGGACCAGTGCGGGAGGATCACCTGGGTGAGGGGTCTTCGGGCAGTGGGGGGGTGAGGTGACCAATGGTAAGACGCGGTATTACCCCCTTCCTGTATCCATGACCCATCCTATTTCATAGGATTTGCCAATGTCCCAACCCCCTCGCCCCGCACCCCATTTCCACACAAACACTGGGCCGAGGAAGAGACAAACTGAGTAAAGAGGCTAACCCTTAATATCACATTGGACATATCCCGCAAATCGTGTCTGCCAAAGTCAGGCACTTGACTTTAAGTACAGTCATCTGATACCAATTGGCTTTCCTCACACAGTAAAAGGCAAAACATAGAGACAAACTCTGAGCAAGATGGAACATGAGTAAGAGCAGAACTTGGGGTGCAAAGGCGAACCTACTGGAGCACAGCAATGGACCGAGGGATGAGAGAAAAGGGGAAAGAACCCCAGGTGTTTACTGCAGGAGGTTGTTGCCTCCAAAAGGCCACAGAAGACACTTGGAGAAGGCTGAATCCCAAACAAGAAGGCTGCATTATGTTTCTAGGATGCCACTGACACTCCTGGGTTAACTGCAGAGTTGGGGAGGTGAGATCAAGCCTGTGGTAATAACCTTGACTCGTGAATTGAAAAACTGAAGACAAGAAAGAAACGCGCACATCGGTGAGTTGGCAAGCGACATGAAAGGGCCAGTGTGTTTGTTGAGGAAAGATTAAAGTTACAACATTATTTACAATTGAAGGCTGCACGCATGTGGATGAGACACGAAGTAAGACAGACCTGTGAATGTACTTTGAAGTAACTATAGCTGTGAAACCAGTGATAATGAGTAACCGAGTGGTCCTGCGGAAGGAAGTAGCCCACTCAAAAGTCTCTGTGAAAGGTGAAATGTTTGTAGCGATAAAGTGAATGGACTGGAAAAGCAATGATCAAATTTAACCCAGAGAAAAAAGTGAGCGTAAAAAGGTGAATTTTGAACTTTGTTGCTTATGACGTTGAACTACCAAGAAACACTGGGGCAAATAAGAGTGTGAGGTGGAGGGAAAGCCGAAGTGGTCCTGTGGAGGTCAGCCGTAAAAGCTACGCACATTCAAAAGTCTTAGACATCAGGAAACGGTCTGAGCCCCACTGAGGGAGACCGGAAGTGTAATAAATTGGGGGAAGGGAACCCCTAAAGAATGTAAATAAAACTTGGGGAAGGGAGTCCCTGCAAGTACTGTGGTTGCGAGGTCCGAGCCCGACTGAGGGAGACCTATGAACGTTTTGCTTTGAAAGGTCTAAGCCCGACAGAGGGGGGGGACCAGTGTGAAACCTTTGTTGAACTGTGTTTTGGAAGTTGGAAAGAGACTTTAACGTGGAAGGCCAGGCAGACCTCGATCCACGTTTCGAACTGCCTCTGGTGTCATCCTTACTTCGTATGCTGACCAACGTGGGGAGGAGAGCTGATTCAGCCACATTTATTATAAATATTTGAACGCTGATTTTCCTTTGCATATATATTCTCCTTTACATACTTGTAGTACAAGAGATAGGGCAGGCATTAGGTTTTGTTAGTATTGGCCATTTTGGTTTGACAGACTCAACTAGGACTGTTTTATAGTTATTTGATGGTAGAGACTACTTCCATCCTAGCTAAAGGGCAAAGTAGGAGTTTTTCCAAATCCAGAAACTAAAGGTTTTTACAAATTGTACCTTTTTGTTTGAGTGTCATACCTTTGATACCATGCCTCCCTTACACCGGGCATGGCTGCTATCTTGGTTTCTAAACCATAACTTTGACAGCTTTTCACAATAACTGCAAGGCCTTCTGTTTGCATGAGGCCTATATGAAAGCAACAAGCGAGTGACTTGTGTCAATTTAGAAGCTTTTTTTTAACTTGCCAATTGCAGAGCAGGTTGGGGTGAATACTATTCTTTAAATAGTGGATGCTGTCCAAGTGGACTTTGGCACTTGAGAGCAGGGGTAGTTCTATTTCCTTTGATTGAACATAAATGCTGTAAACCCTATATATGCAAATGTTTACAAAGTCAACCCAGAGTGTGTTGTGGGATAGTGCAGGACTCACGGAAACAAGTACAGTGTAGTTTGTGGGCGCTCGGTCAATGTCAGAGGATTTCTCATGACGGATGCACTTGTATCAAAGCCTTTTTTCTGCTTTACATTAAAGAAAGTGAACATTTCCACCATTCCACTAGGTAACAGCACATCCAAAGCTGGCACTTTGAAACACTGTCTTGCTGTATGAGCGCCGTATACATATCCAATAACATAAATGCATGTCTAACATTTATGATGCTACAAAACTAACTTCATACATTGTCGGCGCAAGATTTTCAATTGAGTGAATAGAATCCTGTCTCGTTTAGAAGCCAGACCAAAGGTATCCGAAAATCCAAATTTGAACTTTGTCAGGGCTGGGAGTAGTAGTCCATTTTGGGCATTCATTCAGGGTGTCATATGGTGCATGTTAATTCATGGCATCCTTCTATCATCTTTCTTGCTGGTGGACATGTTAGCCCTCCCCATATATTTACTTTTTGTTGCTGATGCTTTAGCGTCAAAAGTAATGATGAAAAGACTCGGGTTGGGAAGCACGGCATATATAGAATATGGGTCTGGGACGGTCATCCACTGCATACCCACCAATGCTGTATCCCGATGTTGCCAATACTTTGAGTACATATAACCTCTCGATGAGGGCAAGCCAGTTGGGGATTGTCACTAGCTTCTCTGTGGGCCACACAGTCCAACAGGCTGCACACCTGCTTCATTGTTTGTTTTTACCTAATCGTGTATTAAGCACATCAGTCTGGCTTTTGCCTTTTTGTGACTCCTTAGTATCAGGGTTATTACAAGTTTGTTCATTCTGCATTACCTGGGGAGGGATTTTGACTACACAAGGGGGCCCAGTTTATGCCTTGTTTGGATCCTGGTCAGTGTTGGTGAAAATGTGTTTTTGTGCATTATAAGGGAAATGCTTTGATGGTTCATGGTTTCTCGGCTTTGGCCTATTATGATGCTTGGATGTCTGTATTGGTGCAAGTGTGTGCATTGTCTGGATGTGGTTTCAGAGGGTGAGGGTGGTGATCCATGCGACTTTCCAGATCCATGCGACTTTCCATGGAGGCAGTAATCTGCCAATCAGATTCCCCTTTTATATGCTCCATGCCATAAACCTAGTGTGTACCTGTGCCCTTCTGCATCATTATCCTGCTCTACCAGTGGCACACAGCAGGTTCAGAGGTCACAGATTCCATTTCACAGCTGCAGTAACAGCAAAGACACTGCAGCACAGAGTCTGCATTAAAGATGTGCACACCTGGTACCAGAACCCTCTAATTATGAGTCTAACCTTCTAGTGGCAGAGAAATCTTTAAATATAAGCCATGCCAGAGTTATCGTATGATGAATGGTATCTCATAAGTATAAGCCACATCAATTTGGTAACAGATGTGTCCACCCTGTGAGCCCAGGACAGCTGTGGAAGGTTTGTGTATTCTCCTGAGACAGGCGGCTGGCAGGAAGGGTAACCTGGGGGAATTTTCTGTTCCTTTGTGAGGGCATGTAAAGCCCTCACCAGAGAGGACATCTACTCAACAGAAAGCTGGCCTAACATGAAGCAAAGGGCACACCCATTCCCAAAAGGCTTGGCCCCGCACCAAGGTGCTACATATCTAAAAGTCTTTGATTCTTTTGAGAAGGGAAGAGGGCAGCGTTGGTGTAGACCACGGAAGCTATGTACATTTGGAGGAAGGTTCCACCATCTTACTTCTCTCTGCTTCTAAATTGCTGTACTCTTCCCCCCCCCCCCCCCCATTTCCTGTAGAACAAAGCTTTTTGGGTGTGATGTCGGAAGGCAAAGAACACTTGTTTTAAGAACTGATATTGGACCCCTAAAGTAGGCTAGCCTTAGTCCAAATCGCCTGTGGGATTTTTCCTTCAAAAGAAGGGTTCTCCCACTCCTTTGATTCACTCTGGAACAAACCCCAGAGAAGGATTAACTTTGACTTCTTTTGGAAGAGTTATACTTTCCAAAGCCCTCAATCACTGAGGTGAAGGAGCACTCGAAGGCAGAGGAAATGTCTGCCCCCTAGCCACTCCCAGGGCACATTGGGGGTGACTCTTGCCATGGACCAAGACCTTCCACCCTGCACCAGAAGCTCCCAAGGCTGTGAGAGCAGACCCTGAAAGGACTCATCCTGTCTATATCCCCTGGAGTGGGTCTTGCAGCATCTGGAGTGGGTCTTACTTCTCTCTGTCCTGCTGCATCGAACTACACTCACATTGCGTTTGCTGCCATCGAACCAGAGTTATTCCATTGGTGCTGCCTTTCGCACTCTCCGAACATCCGAACTACTCTCCGAACATCCGAACTACCATGCCTGCATATTGAGCCATCTCAACACTGCATGTGCCCTCACTGAGGCAGTGAACTGCTAGGCTTGAACCGCAGGAATTTATTTCTGTTTCAGTCTTGATCAGAAACGTGTGGTGTGTGCGGTGATGTCCTACTTGGGTAGTGTAGTCTGTTTTGGTGCGCTCTGCAAGCTGCCAGGGAAGTTGTTCAGGGCAGCGTGGATCCCGGTAGTGGGTGTATGCTCTGACAAGACCCTAATCGACCGCTAGTTTCACTCGCGACTTGAACCAGGTGTTACACGACGACTCGTCCTGACTTTCTTTCAAACTGTTGCTTTGCTGAACTGAACACCCGAGCAACAGGATCACCGCTTTGAACCATTGACTCTGGTTGACTCAGACCACTGGAGTGTCACTCATTGTAGAATGTATATACCCCTTTCCTACACTACATTCACCTAGCTGCCGTGTCATTCCGTTATGGACAAGACCCCCTTAAAATGTTGCCCCAACTGCAATAGGAAATTTCTGTGGGTCGATAAACACCTAGTCTGTAACTTGTGTCTCCCACTAGACTACGTTGAGGGTTCTTGTTGAGTGTGCAGGCTCTTCAAGCCCAATCTACTAAACGCTGGGCCCACTAAGCTAGGCAGCTCGAGGCCATGGAATTTGTAAGTAGAGGGTGACTTCAGTGACAGCAGCAACGCTGCTGTATCCGAGGGCAAAGGTAACGGGGTAGCTCCAGTTACCCAAGCACAGGCCCCTGAGCCCGGAAGACAGGCCAGCGGCCTTGTTTTGGGGACAACACCCAGTGGCGGAAGCGCTATCACTTTATCCTCCACTAAGCACGCAACCCACAGCCGAGAATCGAGACATGTGTCGAGAAGGCAACGCGCAATGTCTAGGGAGAGGTCCATGGAATCTCTGTCCCCTGGACACTCTTGATCGAGATTGCCACATGACAGGGCCCGGCTGTCGAAGAACGGTACAGACATTGCGCAAAAAACTCCTACCCGGGGGCTGATCGTCCGCAGATGAGGTTCCGGTTCAGCCCACACCTGAAATTTGACGTTCTGCGTGTAGTCGGGTACAAGACCACATACAGTCACGGAATCACGCTTCCAGGGTAAAGAGAGGGAGTCCAAGAAAAAGTCCTATAAGACCCCCTCATATGGAAAAATCCTCTAAAACCCCTCAGAGGGAGAAATCTCAGGAGGTTAGGCTCTTGGTCGCAGGTCCCTGCTCAATCTCCAGACCATAGTTTTTCAGCCTGGAGGGTTGCCCAGAGCTGTGCCCGTAGTTGATTTATTCAAAACCTTCCAGCCATCACCTCTTCATTTTGCTAAAGCCCTCCCATGCCTCTTCAGTAGGAGGGCGCGTATATCTAGCTTCACTTGCGCATGGGAGGAAATCACCACAGACAGATGGGTGCTGTCCAGTGTAACAGGTGGATACTGTATAGAGCTCCTCGAGCAACCCCAGAACCACCCACCACACCAAATGACCCATTCCAAGGGACACCAGCATATCCTCCTCGAGGAGATTGCCATGCTTCTTCTAAAGGACGCGATCAAGGTTGTCCCTGCCAACCACATAAACAAGGGTATTTATTCAACCTACTTCCTTGTGCCAAAGAAAGATTGAACAATGCGCCCAGTATTAGATTTGCGCCCTGCAAACAAATGTCAAGCCACAAAAATTCTGCATGACTACGCTACAAGAGGTAATCCCCATACTAACTATTTCGCCAACACTAGTACAAAATCTTCGCTGGTGGAAAAGAGAATATCTGTTGAAGGGGAAATCTTCTACGATCTAGAAGTAAAAGCGATTGTCACAACGGAAGCCTCACTCAATGGGTGGGGGGCTCACTACCTTCACCACACAGCTCAGGGTCTGTGGTCACATGCGGCAGCACAAAACCACATCAATCTACTAGAGCTTCTGGCAGTATTCAAAGCCCTTTAGGCGTTCGAGTCACACCTAGCAAACCAATCTGTGCAAGTCCTGACAGATGGCACTACAGTGATGTTCTACATCAACAAACAGGGGACTACACCTTCTCCAAATCTGTCCAGGCGTGTGCACCAAATTTGGAAATGGGCACTATTTTTTGCAGCCAATGCTCATTATAGCTTGAGCACATCTTTTTGAATTCAAACTTATATCATTGACTAATTTTGAACTGTTAATGAGAGAATAGCTTTCCTTTTCAAGTTTTATTGGCCTGTTTTTTCTTTTTATCTTTAAAACATAAGTTGTGGCCTCCCTGCAAAGCAGCCTCAAGGACAGGTGTTTTGCTAAACTATTTACAGCAACAGTCATCGATCTTAAAACTGCAGATATTTAACCGAATATTCACAAAAATGCGAGACACAAGCCTGTAGGCTCCAATACCAAATGCTGCCTTATGGTGAACAATAAAGTACTTGTCTGTTAAAGTGTAGCGAAAAGTCACAATACCATGTTTCAAGTCTTGCCTCCACCTTCCTTATGTTTGAAATAATCATTGCCCACTTAATGTTACCAATTGCAATTATTAATGTCACTTTTTTCAAATTGCAGGACAAATGGTCATTGTTTTGCAGTCATCGAAGAAGACGAGCATGGAGATATCACTCACTCCAAAGGATGCATGAAGTATGAAGGATCAGACTTCCAGTGTAAGGTACAGCCTGTTAGGACTGATTTTCTATACTCTGGCCTGGTGGACAGATGTATAGAAGGCCAACCTATATTGTGACAGGGACAACTCTGGGTACTGTAGCCAAACCAGTTCAAGGTTGTAAGGAGAGTGTTCTAGGGTAAGTCTCAGGAAGTGGTGAGCTTGTAGGGGGTCCACAATGAGTACACAGTGAAATAGTCAAGGGGCACACTTGAACAAGCTGGTATAAAAATACATCTTTACGTATGGCCAAATAACACATTGAAAAATGACTAACAGGTAATATCACTCCATACTAAACATTAAATGCATATATACAATTACTGAAGTAGGGCAAAATGCATGTCAAACCCCTGAAAAGGAAGGTGCAGATTAGTATTAGCACTGCTAGTCCAGACATTCAAGCCTAACTGCAGAAGTCGAGATTAAATGTTCCCTCCACTCCAAGGGTTGAAGCTCCTTCACATGAGTGCTGGAGATCTTCCACAGGGCAGGGCTGAACTAGGGCAGCAGATGTTGTTGGCCAAACCTTCTTCCGGCGGGCCCACAGTCTCCTCAAGTTTTGTAGCTGAACAGGAGTCTTTGCTCCTTATGTTTCTTCAAGGATCTCTCCAGAGTGGTGGCAGGGGTCCTCTTCTTATCCTAAAAGCCAGGTAAGTGCAGCAGCTCCCACTAGCCAATGACAGATCTAAACGGCCCTCCTCCCCCTGCCCCACACACACCACAGCTGTGGTCTAATCGGGACCACTGGCGGCAAACTCATGCATGCCACTCGGGCACACTGACACCAGTTTGTGGATTGGGACCAGACCATCCCACTTCCTGGCAGCAAACGCACACAGCCCCCAGTAGCTCACCATAAGCCTCTTCTTTCTGGGACACTGGAAGTCCATATAAGGATTTTCCTGTCCTCACCGGCCAGAAAGAAGGCTAAAAGACAAGATGGCCAAAGGACAAGCGTAAAATCTTGTGGCATGGCGATGTTTGACCACTAGCCAAACGAGATAAATGCAGTAAGGCTAAAGCGAAACACACAGAAAAAAGGTTAAAAGTCACTGCTGCCACCAGCTTGTCCATTTAGCACACCTAGAGTATTCACAAATCCTTTCAGTGTTAGTCTAGGTCGAAACAAAAAGTGGATTTCCTCACTGACCAACCTTCCCAGGTTATCCTGGCTCTCTCCTCTCACATCTCTATTTCCACCTGTGGCATTCTCCAGGGCTCAAATGTTTCACCCTGGCTCTTTAATGTCCGTCTCTCTGCTTGATCACCTTATTTCCACTTTCTCCCCTCACTTCCAGTGTTATGCAGATAACACCCAACTCTTCAAACTTCCCTCCGATCCTTGCCCTACTTCCACTACCAATCCTGACTAGCAGATAGGCAGTCAGTTCTGGTGTGCCTTTTATGATCTCTGCCTCAATGCAATCAGGACTGAGATCCTTCCTATTGGGACTCCTGCTCCCTCCTTCCTCCCTTCACTATGGCCACCCTCTATGGGCTCCTCCCCTTCTCCTTCATTTGAAGCCAGAAACCTTCGAGTCATCTTCAACTCTTTTCTCTTTCCTCCTCACTTCCTTGACCTTGCCAAGAAGGCCCATTTTCAACTCCACTTCCTCAGATGTTTCCTTCCTTTCCTAACTTTTCCCCAGAAGCTCTGTGTCTCTAGAGCTCTGGTACGCTCTAGGCTGCACTAGTGCAACAGCCTCTTCCTTAATCTACCCTCTTCCTCTCTCCGCCCCCTCCAGCTTATCCAGAATAGGGCTGCAGGATTTATCCTTGGCCTCCAGCCCAGAGACCGTACCTCTCCAGCGCTAGAATCTCTCCACTGGCTCCCGGTTGCTGCAAGGATCAAATGCAAATCCCTCTGCATCAGCCATAAGGCTTTCCGGGACAGGGGTCCACGCTATTTACAACTTACTCTCACCAAATACTCTCCCTCCAGATCTACACTCCTCCGGGTCCAACTCTGTGTGTGAAGCGCTTCTCTAAGCAGCAAGCTGGTTGCCGATCTCTTTCCTCAGATGACCCCCCCCCCCTCCCCAAAGTGGCTGAGATTGGTGGCCTGGGCCCTTATGTGTCCTTCTGGGTCCTGGCCTTCCACCCATTTGCCTTCAGCCTCCCACTGGGCACCTATTGGCTGTGTTCTCTCACAGGCCTGCACTTGTTGTATTGGCAGGCAACCACTCTTTACCAAGTGATCTCTGCCAGGCACTTAACTGTTGCTTACAACTGACTCCCTCGGACTGCCCTTGTGGAACTCCTAGCCCTTACCCCTTCCCTCTCTGCACTTGCACGCGTTGAATGCTCTCAAGGCCTAGTAGGACCGCCTCTTTCTTCATCTTTATTCTATTTGCATTTTGTTCCCATGGTCCCTCCCCGTTTGCACTGTGGGCGCTTTGAAAAACAATTTCTTGATGTATCGCCTTACAAATGCTCAATGAACAATTTGAATCTAAACCACTGGCAATTGCTCTGGGCCAACCTTCCACACCACCGTTTTTTAGCCCGTCTGCGCCATTGCAAAAGGGGACCAGCCATGTGCAAATCAGTCAGCAGCTGCCGCCACCGAAGGTAGCAGCCCAGCCGGAACTGCTAGGCCAGGTAGATTAATTTGAAACCTTCCACCCATCACTTTTGTGGTCAGTTTGTTGCTCCTTGTGAGAGAGGGTATGCCCAGACGTGGGTCCCTTTCTCGCTGCGCCACAGGGAACCAGGCTGCACCTCACTGAGGAGGTCCAACAAGGCCGAAACATGTCTGGGGTTGCTTGGTTTTCTGTGCAGAGGGGACCTGGCCTAGCAGTTCGGGCTGGGCTGCTACCTTCGGTGGCGGCAGCTGCTGACTGATTTGCACATGGCTGGTCCCCTTTTGCAATGGCGCAGACGGGCTAAAAGACGGTGGTGTGGAAGGTTGCCCAGAGCAATTGCCAGTGGTTTAGATTCATTCGAAAGCTTCCACCCATCACTTTTGTGGTCCGCCTGAGAGACATGTCAGTGTCCCCATAACAGATGAGCAAAAGCCAGTGTAGTGGAGCCAATGGCTTCACTGCAAAACGAACAGGTCAGATACAAAAATAAAAGCAAAAGGTTTAGGGGTCCATTGGAATGGAAGGAAAGATGTAGTAAAGAGGAATCTTGCCTAACACAGCCATACACACCCTCCCTCGCGCCTGAAAATCAGTTTGACTGGGATGAATATGAACTTTATAGGTGGAAAGCCATGTCATTTAAATCTGGGTTTACATTCATAATATTCTGAAACTGAAGGAGCCATACAGCTTGCAGTGAGCCTGTTTCCACCTATCCCATTTTGCCCTTGTACCATGACTAAAATAGTGGAAGTGTGAATAGTGTAATGGTGACTACAGCCTGCATTAAGAGCTCTTTTCCCTCTTGGTCTTAAGCTTCAGAAGCTCTTTTTAGAATTAAATCGGGCTCCACTTTAGATCCATGCCCTATTAAGATCTCAATGCGTTGTACTAGTACCATCTGCTAACATGTCTCCCCATGTTCAATGTCTTCTTAATCCCAGGCATTGTTTGCACCACATTAAAAACTGTTACTTTCTTCCCTCTTTAGAAACTCTTTGGATCCCTCTATCCTCTATTGCCTTTATCCTATTTCTCAACTACCTGCCCTTACAAAGCTCTTTGAGGCTTCTGTTATGGCTCTGCTTGAAGTGATTTAGAGCTGCAACATCCTTAACTTTCCAGATTGTGGTTTGCTCTGATCATAGCACAGCGATTGCCCAGTTTGCGGACTTGTAGGACATTTGTCTTGTGTCCTATTCATCAGGTGTCATTGATGGTATGCTTCATGTGTTGGCTGCATATAACCACTGTGGGCCTGCACATCCTCCTTGGTCACCTGTGCTTCCCTCTCCCATTTATCATTCCAGCTTTTCTTTGTTCTTGTTAACCCACCTGTAGCACTCATCAGGAATTGTTTCCCTGTTTGTTTCTCTTATGTCATTGCATGGCATTAATTTTTACCGCAAGACAATACCAAGCTCCTTGT
The DNA here is from genome assembly GCF_040938575.1 of Ambystoma mexicanum. Classification (NCBI taxonomy): domain Eukaryota; kingdom Metazoa; phylum Chordata; class Amphibia; order Caudata; family Ambystomatidae; genus Ambystoma; species Ambystoma mexicanum. The sequence goes on from NC_090929.1 coordinate 894,190,612, forward strand.
TTGACTGGACAAGGCGCGGTGGCTACACTAACTGGTATTTTCAACCTTGTTATATCCACTAACTCACATTTGATGGGCGCTAACTCTCATTAATTCAACAAGACTGGATTGTCCTTTTTGGAGGTGGGCTATTTTTAGGAGGATCCCAGTGTTGGCCACATACTCTTGGGGCTTATCCTAGCGAAATCCCCCTTGGTCAAGACTGTAGGCTTCAGTTGGAAAAACACCTCCTCTGGTTACTTTCGGCTCTTTATATTTTCTTTCATCGCTCCACTCTTACGTCAGTAAGTGATGGCCTCTTACAGTTGCACTTGTACGACTTTAATTGTTTGTGCCATGGTTGCCCTGCAGGTAGCCTTGGATGTCTTCTGTAACTCTACAGCCCACTTTCATTTCTGTTTTAGGCATTCCTCACGCATATCCTATGCCATTGCTAAGTTTCACTGGCTACCCATCAAACAGGGTTTGTAAGACCCTCTGCATAGTCGTCTTCTGCCTGTCCACAAATAGGTCTTTTTTATGTAATTACCCAGAACTGTCCAGCAAGAAGTTGCTGATACTCTTTATATCTTTTTCAGCATTGGTAGGCATAATTATGCCTACATGGGGGCTGGGGGGGTGAAACGTGCATTCTTGGTTTCGGGTTACTGATCACTGGATCTCATTACCAATGGAAACGGGGTCAATGTCTGTCGAGAGGGATTTTCTGAACCAGCCCAGTGGTAGGCTTCTTGGAGGTCAATCTGGATGATGAGTGGCTTTTAATACTTGGTCTTAACAAACTCCAAGGTACAAAGGTAGCTTGGGCCGTGCATTAAGGACATTTTAGTAGATCATGGGTTGGTGTGTAAGTACAGTTAACACTTGGTACCGTATTTATTAGCCCTTAAAACTTGCCTCTAAAACTTAAAAATACTATGCACTTCAAAGCACTCCTATCTGCATTTAAGGAGCTATAACATTTCCTTTTTCGAAGATGAAAAAAGGGGCATTAGCTGGGGCGTACCTGTCACAGTATCCTTAATCTATGTGTACAGGTAGCCATGATCCTTCATGCTACGACATCCTCAGATTGTTTTATTTCCACCATCAGTTAGCAGCAAAGGCCGTTGCGCAGAGAATACTATCCGGCACCATGAAACGCATTTCTTAGACTTCAACACTGAAGTGGAGTCAGAAGAAAGATTCTTCGACATGAGGCGTACAGTAGGGAGAGTGGAAGATAAAAATAGCTTTACTGTTTTTTCATGAAGGCCCAGAGAATGCCTTTGCCCCTCCCCTATCCTCCCCCACCACACCCTGCATCACTTGACTTAGGCTTACTTCGGTTGATATGGATATTACACCCTTTAAGATGTGTTCAATGGTTAATTCAAATTTCCAGAGAGACACTGTGTAACAACTGGATCCCAGGAGACCACACCGAAGACGCCTGACGGATGTGCCAACAAACTCAACCTTTGGAGCACCGTCAAATGCACTGTATATACTGCACCATGCATTCAGAATCCGAGACTGCAGAATCCGGTGCTCTGACTACGGAACTCAAGGTCGAGCTTTCAGATGCCGAGTTGTAAATGACCTCCCCAACCCCCCCCCCCAAACAGCCAAGCAAAGAGGTGCTTTCATGAAAAGCACTGCAGCACACCTGCTGCGAGGCTTGGCCTCAGGGCGAGTTATGGAGAAGCCCCCTGGTGAGTCTACAGGAACATGAGTGAAGTAAATGTTGATTTGTTAAGATTGATGCAAGCATCAAGAAAAACCACACCATTGAGGTCGAGCGATAACCCCACCGACCAGGTAACAGAGGGAGAGAACACAGACAGTTTTGAAACACATGCAGGGAAGGGGTTTGTAAAACCCACACCACCACCTACACAGACACTTTCATTGTCAACTCGATGCCTAAAGAAAAATAACAGTAAGCAATGAGGTGAAAAAGTACATTGATATTTCGGAGTCCGAGGGGGGAGTGGCAACACAACAATATGTCCAACTACCAGGGTGTTGATGCCAACATTCTAGCCTCGACATAGATATAGTTCTGCTCCTTCAGAACCAACAAAGAAACACCATAAGGAGTGGTCAATGCAGGAAATGAAAGGCCATATCCAAAAAGTTGTCTTTCATGGAATGGCAGGAGACTCACTCCAAAAGCTAGCTAAGCATCACGGAGGGTGAACCCCCTTCAAAGAACACTAAAGCACATGTCCACATACACTCATTAACAAAATAGGCAACTGATTACCCCTCCCTTGTCTACACACCTATTTGTGAACACACTTTTTATGCTATAGTCACTTTTAGCATTTCATTGTCCATCCAAAAAACAGGATTATTAATCCCAAAAATATAAATGTATTCATAGTTTACAAAAATTAATATAAAAATTGTTTTACATATAACACAATTTTGATACCAAATTTCATTCAAATAAACATTAACATTTCATATAAACCTTTCATATAAAAACGTTTGTCTTGTGGTTAGTAAATGTGGTTTAGTTGCTTTTGTTCTTTTCCTATTTGATTCAGATAAAAAACATGCACAGAACAAGTGTCTGTGTTTTGACACCTATATGGAAAACGGGGATTGACAGCTTTTCATTCAAGCCGTTGTGTTGTCTACATCTGTTTCAGCCTTTATGTCTTAATATATTGATACAAACGTTATTGACAGATGCATGATGGGCTTTCTTCAGGATGGTGCTTCTTATGTATGTGAAAACATCGCTATAATCCCTTTCTTCGAAACAGTTTGGGCTATTCTGAGGTTGGTGTGCATTTGTATCTTCTGTATGACCGACATAGAATTAAAACTTCTTTTGTACTAGAATCTGGTTACCAGAATACTAAATTAAGGTTATCTGTGTGTTCTTTAAGCAGGCAAAAGCTACCAAGCCACTTGTAGATTGAGGTAAAAAACTAAGTGTCCATCTATATCCCCATCAGAATGTTTGTTTCACTCTCTAGACAGAAACTTGCACACATTATGTTGTGTCCACCTGTGACAGTCTTACAGTTTTGTATTTTTTTTTCCTCACATTATAGCATTATTGTTTGAAAAAAAAATGGGAGTTATATAGATTTAACATACAGAAGACGGGACCCTCCTGAAGAAAGCCCATCACTTATCGGTCAATGTTTGGATCAACGTATTAAGAAACAAGGGCTGAAACACGCGTAGATAACACGACGGCTTGGAATGACAAGCTGTCAATCCTTTTTTACATCTGGGTGTCGGAGTAAAAACGCAGGCAACTTTTGTTCTGTGCATGTTTGTATCTGAATCAAACATGAAAAAGCAAAAGCAGAATTGTAGTAAGAATAGTGAATGTTGAGAAGCAACTAAACCACATTGTTACTAACCCCAAGACACACACATGTTTTTATATGAAAGGTTTATATGAAATGTTAATGTTTATTTGAATGAAATTTGGTATACAAATTGTGTTCTATGTAAAACAATGAATTATTTTGTGAATTTGTTTGTAAGAGCTATGAATACATTTATATTTTTGGGATTAATGATCCTCTTTTTTGGCTGGACAATGAAATGCTAAAAGTAACTATAGCATAAAAAGAGTGTTTTCACATATAGGTGTGTGGCCAAGGGAGGGGGCAATCAGTTGCCGATTTCGCTTATACAGTCTTAAAGGCATCTTCCCCACTAGTCCCTCATCAACAAAACATTTGGGAAGTACCCATCTGTAAAGTAGAAGGCTGTAGTCGGATGCAGGGGTTAACAAGTTAAGATTTATTGCTGTGTTAACCTTTCCACCAGCCCCTCAGTATAAACAACAAAACATGCTTATTTTTGGCTCAGCCGGCTTGCGCTGAAAAGGGTTAATCAATTCAGAGTTCGTAGGAATGTCCTCTTAGGCTTCTCGCCTCTTTGAAAGAATAATAAACAGCTCACATAAATTCCCTTTTCTTGGACACTAGTTTTCTATTCCTTTGCCAGCTGTCCAAAATGGAGTTTCAAAAACAACCAAACAGAGAAGGTAAACCCACGGAAGCACTGTCCTTTGAAATGGCTTACGGCCAGGTTTCCCTGGTCAGTGAATCCGCCTCAGGTGTTTTTCTGCGCTGCCGCTCCTCGAGCCTTTCCTGGCGGAAAGTCTGCCTCTTGATAAGGATCTCTGCGATGCCGCGCCGTCAGCCTCCTAGTACGCCCAATGTACATTACCTGGGGATTCCTCCCACTCCTCGGTGGTCTCCGGCCAGTGCTGCTGCTGTAATGAGAGACACCTGGTGAGTTTCCCGGGGCTTCTTTTAACTCATGCTCTGCTCCTCCCCTCCATTCAGCTTCCACCCGCCTTTCCTGGCCACTTCCCACAACTTCAGCCAGTTTTCCTTCTCCCCTCCAACCCGTTCCATGCACTGTTTGTCCATCCCAACCTGTACTTCTATGTGTTTAGCGGTCCCTATACCGCATGACTGGGCTGTACCTATACCACTTCCCTTTGTTCATTTTGTCCCTCCCCCCTCCCCACCTTGACTCCATTTCTCGTGGTGGTTTATGGGACATGCCATTTTTTGTCCTGCTGATATAACCTTTTGGGGGTTGGGGTCTGAAAGTTAGAATGGGGTCGTCATTTATCTCCATTGCCTCTTTGACCTACTCACACCATTGTTAATACACATACTCACACTTTTACAGATGAGCAAGATTTAGGGGACACTGGCAACACTTTTGTATCACGAGTGCCAAGACACAGAACCAGCGGACTACATTATGCCATCTCCAGATGAGGTTGACCCTCCAGTTTCCTCTTCCTCAATAGAGGATAATGTTCAATTTTCAGACGTTTTACAAAGAGCTGAATGATGAAGGCACAGATGAGGAGGACGACTTTGTAGAGGACAGGGGCTTCTTCCTCTAACCAATGACTCCATCATACACGTGCACCCAGTGGGGGCGGTTTACATAACATCATTAACCCACACATGGGAGGAATTACATCAGACAACAGGGTGCTATTCATGTTAGAAAAATAAATCAAGTGTCTTCTACAGAAAGGTGCCATTGAGAATTAACCCCAACTAGGTAAACAGTGGCATTTATCTGAGAAGGACAAAACAAAAAGTCCAGTATTAGATTGGAGGGCAGCAAACAACTACATAAAGCCCCAAAAATTCAGTGTGACAATACTAGGGGAAGTTAACGGATTTCTTTAAAAAAATGTTTTTACAAAAAAATTGGACTATTCATGACCACACTAGACATGAAAGATGCATACTTTCATATTTCAATATTCTCCGCCCAATGAATATACCCAAGATTCAAGGTAGGAAAAGACCACTTCCAGTTCAAGTTACTACCTTTTGTAATTGCATCGCCACTTTGTGTATTCACAAACATTGCGGTACTAGCTACTCATCTATGCATGGAAAACCTCCCCAGCAACCTTTATCTGGACAACCGGCTCATAACGGGTATTGCAGGCCGAATGCCTGGACAACCCACAAAAAACAGTAAACCTACTTTTCAAACTAGGTTTCACCATAAACGAAACCAGGTCAAGCCTTGTAGGATCCTAAAACAAACAATTCATTTGAATGATCATACATTCAAAACAAGCTATTGCATACCCATCCACAGAAAGGGTACACGCCTTTCTTCACCTGAACCTTGCTTCCAGACAGGGTTTCAGATAGCAGATCAAAGGGTCATGAAATTGATGGGTAGGATGGCATCATGCATCTGTATAGTCGCATATGCAGGGTTAAATATGAGGAAAATAACAGTGACAATGGCCCCAAGTATCGGGACAGTGGGACAATCTAGTGGTGGTTTCAAGAGGTGGTTAGAACAACTCACCAAAAAATGCCCACATTCTGCATCCAGGCAACCCGCAAGAGGGGGGGGGGTCATTGAGGAATATCCTATGGATAAATTGGATGAAGAGATATTTACTTTGCAACCCTCCTCCCCCTGACTCTGCAAGGCCATCCACAAACCTCTGTGAAGAGTGCAACAGTAATACTAATTGCACCAATTTGGGCCAGACAACCTTGGTAACCCCACCTTCTAAAGGTGCTGAGTCAGCCACCGGTCAAACTACAACTAGTACACAACCTGCTTACACAGCAACAAGGCAAATCAACTCATTCCTGCCTGCAGACATTGAACTTGGCAGCTTGGCTCCTGAAGCTATAGTTAGCCATTTACAATTAACTCAAAGTTAAATAGAAATGCTTAAGGAGGCCTGGAAACCAAATGCAAGACCAAGTGGGCACTTTTGTATTCTGGTGCAAACAGAATAGCAAACCGATTAACATCCGATCTAACGTGCACCTACACACATTGTAACCCACCTAATTTACCTGCTCGTACAACTCGCTCAAGGTGCCCCTAGCACCTTATAATACATCCCAACAAAAGGTATCCTATTGGATAGTACCAGTGGTCAAAGCCTTCATCTAAGGAGCTATATAACTTTATTCACTTGCAAATTAGAAATTGTCTTTCAAACCTAGGGTGCATTCCAAATGCAGCACAGAAGTCACCATTGCTTTTATTGCAAATGTGCCCATGGAGGAAGTTTACAAAGAGTGCACACCTTCACACACTACTGTGTTAATACACAGGTGAGGTCCGACTCACATGGGGACAGGCAGTACGTAACATTTTTCAACTGTTCCAAGTTGCCAATCGCCTGCTTCAGGTACGGCTTGCTAATCTATGCAGGGCATGTGCATCTAAGCAGATTCACAAGCTCCAGAAGACAAATATTGCTTCCCAGTAAAGGTCTTTCTGAACCTTATTTCTGCTTACAATGACATGCTTCTGCCCTGGCTCCCTGCAAGAGAGAAACCCGACAGTACCAAACACTTAAAAAACAACATTGCATACACAGCTCTTGAAAACAAGTCTGAAAAACAAATTTGAGAACTTCGATGTATGTGGGATAAAGTAGAATAGGGATAGTGTGACCGGAACGCCTGTCAACACCCCTTTTTTGCTTAATAAAATGAAATGTTATACTCTGAGCCAACCACTAAATGATCTATGCAAAGCATGTGATTCTAAGCAGATACCTGCTTGAGAAAGACTATTACTGGTAAGTAATATTTGTCATATACATAGTCATTTCAATGCACGATTACACAGCACTTTATGCTACAAAAGGAAAACGGCTTTCAACAATTTCAATGCATACCAGTAGCAAGTGTAGTGTGACAGAAAATCTATTCTATGGCCTGCCTTATAGTTAATAATAAACGTGAGCAATCATTCCCCATCAGTTAAGTAGTCCATGAGTATCAAGCTAGAGAGGGATATGAAACCTCAAACTTCGCCTGGCACTAACTTTGGCTACAGCGAACAGATAAGTAAAAGGCAGTTTAAAAGCAAACTTTTTGGGTAAAAGTTTTTAGGACAAAATCTGACATGCGCTCCCAGTTTAACCACGCTATTAGTCCTAGGTGGCAATCCTTTGCTAGAACGTCACCAATCATGGCCGATAAAAGTTAGTGAGCCTTAGTCGTGGGTACAAGAGGGAGGACGTCTGGGGACTCCTGACTCCTGCACTGGTCAAAAAGCTGACAACTGGCAAATCTTAAATTCCGGTAGCTGTAGTCAAGCACACAAACTAGTGTCCCTCTCCCTGGTTATTTGGTTTCCTGCAGCACTCTGAGGACAATCCAACCAGCTCCAAGATTGGTATCCAGGTGGCTTAATGTTGAATTGATTGGTCCCACCAACTCAAAGGAAGAAGTCGTCCTTGCAGGGCCTTCTCTGTCGAGGTGAACTTGGTGATTAAGACCTGCAGCAGGGCTTCACCAGGCAAACCAACGGTCCAGAAGTTGCAGCAGCCGTCCTCTTCAAGCTAGTCTTCGGTTCTTTCGTTCCAGTGGTCGACTCTGCCTTCCAAGCCAAGAGACTCTCCTTTTATTTAGTTCTCTCCCATTCATTCCAGCATAGCGGTCACGCACCCAGCAGGGTGGCTGTCCTTGCTGGACAGTCAGCCCGCCAATCACGCCAGAGTGCATTTGGGTCTCCTAGGAGACTAAGCACAGGGAGTTTCGGGCACCTCCCTCACTTCCTGGCCACCCCAGACACTCGGGCGCCAGAGGCGGTCTTCAGTCCTGAAGCGCGCCAAAGGCGTAGGAACAAAGGGACCAAACCTGGTTTGGGGCGCAGAGACAAACTCTATAAGGACCTTTCCACAAAGAAATGGTGAAAAAAAGACCAGGACCGGTTTAAACAAAGGTGGCCCAGGCGCCATCTTGAAAAACATGGCTCCTGCGATTTCTAGCTACCAGTGTTCGCGGTTGGGAAAAATCATGGTGGTTTGTTGTAAAACTACTGCCACCAGCCATTTCGATAGGGTAGCATTTGACTGCTACATGAGTTTCTAGACATAGGGGATAATAGGTAACCCCTCCAGCACTCTATTGTAAGATAATGTGTGCTGGGTCTAGGAACTTAAAAAGACTAGTAAAGTCAATTTAACTTTACATTCTCTGGGAAACAGTAGTGTATCCCAGAGAAGGTATTTTAACCTTGGGACAGCCTAAAAAGCTTCCCTGTGTCACTGCACTGAGTGTGCTGTGTAACACACATGAAAAGATGATGCCTATGGAGTTTATCTAAATGCCCCATAATCAAAGGACACAAGAGTAAAACACGCATCAAAATACATGAGAGCGTGGGGAAAAAAGGCTCACACTCTCTCCAGGTAAAAAAATCAAGTCCTCAAAATCCAGCAAAGTTGCTGGGGGTCTCTAAGGTGAAAGGGAATCAGCACATTTATGAGAATTTTCCCTAACAGTAAGGTACAGTGAAACGAGACTGAGAATACTTACCTCTCACGGTGAAAGTGCTTGACATTCCCAGCTTGCAGACCTAATCAGCTTGTGACCCAACATATGATTCTTTCTTTTACAAACTACTTCTAAGAACTTTGGCAGACTTTTCCGTTTAACTAACAGAACTGCTTTATCCTACACAATACTTTAGCCCATTGACTTTGGCCTAACCTATTGCATTAAATCGACTCATCTGGCGAACTCAAAACATTTGCACGGTCTAAGAATAATTGTGATCTTCTTTTTATTAACCTATGCCTTTTTGCTCCCACTTCAAAGTACTCGGAATGCCATTTTTCTCCTCCTTCAAAGTAGTTTAAATGCCTCAGAAACGTACAGTGTAAAGTACTGAAGTATATTCGTGTGTGCTATACATTGCCTCCTTCTAGTGAATGTTTTATTACTAACTGTGAAATAAATTAAGTGTTTTACCAAGAAACCTTAAGTATAAGAGTCTATTTGAATACTTGTGATTGTAGACCTCTGTGTAACATAATTACAGCTCACTTCCCCTCTTGAGATGCGCCTGGCTGCTCGGCAACGCTACCAAAACTGTATTACAGACTTATACCAAAGGTTTATTTGCTTACACCTGTAGTCCTAGTTGTGTGTAGTGGTCCCAAAGGGTACTGGATACAAACGTTACCTAACAGCTCCCAGCTCCCTTCAATTGCAAACCCTGCTATGAGGAGAGGGGGCACAAAAAGTGGTGTATGTACATTCACACTTTGACTTGCCAAGTAACCGCCCCTCGGGTGCTCAGAAGTGGCCCCAGCAAATCTGTCACTAGTCCTTTTGGTGGAGGTAAAACTGTCCTGTGTGCAGTGCATGAAGTAGGTCTGTTCAGATCTCCGGTTCTTGGATGGTTCCAACAGCCTTGCAGCAGGTCCGGCAAGACACAATTGGACAGCAGCCACAACATCCCCCCTCCCACCCCCAAACCGCCACACACAATGAGAGTGGACCCCGAGGACATAACTGGCGAAATGCAGCAGCAAAGATTCCCTGGTTAGGGGTGAGTGGGCTTGGTTCAGGCTGACAGCAAAGTGCAGGCTCCAGGCAAGCCCCTCTCCATGCAAGCGAGCGACCGATCCAGACGGCTGCTCCTGGTCCACAAGGAGACAACCTGCAGAGTCCCAAGGACCAGCTCTGGATGGCAAACATTGTAGCAGAGAAGCATGGTAGATGAATGGTCAGCCCATAAGACGGTTATGGGGTACTTGCAAAGTCTGCAAATTGCAGGAAGCTAATGCAGGACTGAAGATCCCGCAAGTCCAAGGGAAGAAGGCACTTTTAACGTTCTTCTCTGGTTGCAGGAGAGTCCGCAGGGGTTCACTGGTGAATGAATTGGGCAGTGTTGGTTTCCTTCAGTAACAGTCCTGGGGCTTCAGTGCAGTTTGCATGTCTTCAGACTGGTAAGGGCTGTCCAATCATAGACGGCCACTTACCCCACTTTTGCCTGGCAACAGAAAATCTCCCTTGAAGTGTGGATTGGAACTAGATGGTCCCAATCCCATTTTCCACCATTTAATTCACACAAAGCACTTGCCCAGCAGTCAAAAGCCTACCCCATGGAAGTTCATGCTGTGGGATGGAAGACTGTCAAAAGCAGATGGCTAAAGGATAGCACTTAAATCACATGAGGAAGCCATTTTGAGTATATGGAACTTATATTTGCATTATGCGCTAAATAAACATGGTGCACAAGAAGTTGTAAAACAATTCAGTGCCAGTAGCCTATGCTAGATACATTGATATGGTTTAAAATATGTTGCTGCACAAAAGAGAAACTGATTCAAATGTATTCTTTTAGCACATCATATAAATTGCTGTTACATGTAAAAATATAGGAAAAGATCAATGGGATAAAGTTTCTGCCACTGGTATCCTTGGGGGCTGACCAGTGACCCCAAAGTAAATTATTTGAGCAGGTAAATGAAGCCAAAAAGGTTTTTACATGCCTCAAATGCCAGCCACGCTATGCTGGGGATTTCATTGAAGTCCATGATGGGGAAAGCCGCAAAAAGAAAAGCATTCTTAATAATCCATCATACTTTTCCGCAGGTTTACATTTTGGCTCCTTGCCATTGCTTTTAGTTCTTAAATGGGATTCTCGCCACTTCAAGGCAAGCATCAAAAACACATATGAGATACATGGAAATAAAGGGGTTTTCCTGAATCGCAAGTAGAAAAATGCCCAGATGTTAATTATTCTAAAATGATTGAAACTGATGAAGCATTATTCATTCAACCCCACAACTTGTGTTATTAAAGGCTCTGTGCATACATTGCACATTTACCAGAGGGCATATGCCATACGTTTTGCCTGGTTTCAAAACCAATCTTCCTCACTTCAGGAATTCTTTTCTTAACATTGCTACTGGTGAAACATACATGTATACTGTATGCACAGGCGTTTAAGCTCAGCTGTGCTAACATGGGTCCAGTCCCTGCTCAGGAGAAGGGTTGTCTCTAAAGCAGCTTTGATTGAACGCATTCTGTGTGCCTGATTTGACTCCTTATTTTCCTGGCTAACATTAGGACTCCCCTCATGCTCAGCTGCGCCGCACAATCGAATGCTGCCGGACGAACCACTGCAACAAGGATTTGGTGCCGTCGCTCCCGCCTCCCGACCCTGCAGGTAGGTACACTGGCTGCAACCTGGTCATTTTGTGCACATGCTCCTTCTGAACCAGTAAAATGTGTTTGTTTAGATATGCCCAGGATGTCCAATGTCCCACTTTTTTTTTGTGGTGTAAATATTTGATCTTGGGTACCATTGTTGCATTAACTATATCAGTGGTCCTCAGTTATTAAGTCCAGTGATCAGACAAATGCTGTTACAGATACCAGCGCAATCCTAATTGCTGGGTCAAGGAGTGTTGTGTGAAAACATCAACTCCTAATATGAACGTTAACTTTGTACTAACTGTCCTATGGTTCAGTGCTTTATATATCTTCTGGGAGTTTCTCTGTTAAAAATTCAAAGAAAAACATTGTCTGACAGGAAGATTTCTGGACACTGGGACACAACACCACCTCATGTGATCAGCCGGAGCTCACAAGTAGTCTTTGCACTGCTAGCAAGCACGATGGTTTGACATGAGAGCAAGGTTCCACTTGGAGACTACATACCCTGAGTGCGCTTGGAATATAGGCTGATTATAATCTGCAGGCTAGGTGGTACTAGTGAATGGTATATGCTTTCATTCTATACTACTGTTGCAAGGTCCTATTTCAGTAACCCTGATGCCTTTTTTCCCTTTCCTTTGTGTCCTTTGGAACAGTAGGGCTGTTGGATGGCACTGCACACTGGATTGCACTTGTTGTGTCCGTCTCCATCTGCTTGATTATCTTGGGCATCATAACCAGCGTCTTCTTTTACAAGTAAGGACCCTGATTACACTTGTATAACCTTTCTCTATTTCAGTGTTCCTCATGAATGTGGAACACCCTTGAGACTTGTTGCCCAACTCGTTATAGCAGTGTTTTTCTCCATAATACTCAATATGGGATCTGCACATGTTGAGGTAGCAGTCTGCAGAAAGTGTAATTTATGCTTGTCCACATCTACTTGAACCTAGGGTTTGTGCAAGGTGGCAGATGTAAGGGAAATAGACTTTGCGGTTCTAGTGCATTCCTATGTGGCTGTTCAAGTCTTCCACTGCACACTGAATGACTCTGAAAGATGTCCCCCTCACACCCTCTGCCGTGGTTAACATCGGGGTACCTACTGTGAAGCAGTTGGACTAAATAAGCATGGACTAAAATAGGCTGACTCTTATGTAGGGCTGGAGTCATTTGCCTGTGTTGGCTTCTGCCATTGCAGTGCCTGGATTTTAAAGGGCTTTTTTTGGCAAACCTAGGCATATGCACATTGATTGTGGAGTATCAGATCGTTTTTATGCTCCCATGCTCTTCCTTTTTATCCCCCTCTTGCCTCAAACCCAGGCATGCCCTTAGAATATCTTTAGACGGGCAGATTGCATGACATAGAAATGCATTATTGCACATGAGAGCCACTTGACTCCTCACCCCTGCCCGCTTCCCTCCCTACGTCCCTCCTCCTGATGTTAGTCCCTGGGTCCCCTCAATATCACAATCACATTCTCTGATCCACCCCTCCTCTAGGACTCCTTTCCCCTCAAACAGCATTAACGGCCACAGGGCCCTTAAACCTCCCCAATATCGCCCTAAATCCACCAAATAGAAGTAGGCACCCTCTTCTGTGACTACTCCCTTGTCTCAACTTCATAAACTACCCAGTCACTCCCTGTGCAACTCTTGACCTTGCCATCCTCTCAATTTCCACATCTCCACTTCTACTCTCTCAATTGATCCCTCTGTTAGGGGAGTTTTCCTAAATCCTACTGGTGGTAAGACTTTAGTAAGCTATCCAAGTGGTTTGTAGATCTCCAACTCTTAGTATCAGCATGTATTAACTCAGGCCCTTTGTAGAGTGGCAGAGTAGTCATGCTTATCTTAAGTGGAAGATGCGAGCTGTAGGTAAGTACACTGAACCTTAGTTGAACATGCACACCAAAGAAACTCTAACACTTATAATTTATATAAAAGGATATATATAAACACCAGAGTACTTTAGACGTTTACAGTAGAACACTTCAGAATACTTCAGAATACTCTTCAAAGGACACATTCACTTTTGTGTTTGTTCACGGTTACATTTGTAGCAACATTAGAAAGGGAAAAGAGAATGTTCTTGCATTATCAGTTACTACGCGAACCTGCAGTTTCTAACAGTTCATCCAGTAATACATTTACTCTGCAAACACATACAGTAAAGTTACTTTAAGGGAGGAAAATGGTTAGTATAGCATTAGCCTTGTTCAAGGTTCTAGAGAGGCTTTCTTCGCACAGCAGGTCTTTTAAGTCCAAAAATACAAACCTAGCTAAAAGCAGTTCGGAGAGGGCTCAAAGTCTTGACAAGCAGCAGAATACAAAGAGTTCCAGAGGATTTCTTCCAGTCTCTAGGGTTATAGAAGCAGCAAGTTAACAAGGGAGACCTGTAGAAGGACACGATGAAGGGACACAAGCAGCGGCTTCAGTCGGAGGCAAGAGGGGGTGAACCGGGACACCTCTAGGTGCACTCCAATGCTCTGGAGTGACTTCTTGGAAGAAGAAAATGTTTGTGCTGGATGCTCTGGACCCGACCTCCGGATTCCTTGGTCTGATGACTGAAGGCAAGACAATGGATGGGATTTCTCAGGAGCAGTCTCGAGGGAGTACCTGTGGCACGACTGTCAGCAAAATTCATGGTTCATTCTGCGGATTTGGGGCCTTTTCTGCAGCGCCAACAAAGGACACGGATCATCTGGTTAATCTTATTCGCTTACTGCAGTCCCGCACTCTGGGGAGGGGGTCTGCACGAGTTGGATCGGATCTCTGGACTGTCTTTGCGGGTTCAGCAAAGGTTTGGACAGATGGACGGATTCAGCCTTTCCACGACGGTGCACTGGAAATGGGCAGCAGGTCTCCTGGTATTGGGGTTCCGCAGCTCTGGAAACTCCTTGGACCTCGGAGATGGCTCAATTCGAAGTTTGTCTTGGGACTGGTTGTTCCCACCAGCTAAAGGGAAGGAGCCATCCTTTTTGGAGCTCCTCTCTCGCATAGAACACGGGGTCAGCACAGCAGTGGTCGCTTCAGTGTTGCAAAGGGTCTGCAGGCGGCACTGGTTGTCTTCTCCTACGGTTGCTTCAGCTTCCAGTGGTTGACTTGCTTTTCACTCCAGAAGCCTCAACTTTTATACAGTTCCAGCACACACTGCTCTGCAATCCCGCTCAGCATTTTACAGAAAGGGGTGTTTGGCTGGCCAGTCGGGACAGCCAGACCCCTTGTGGGAGCTGGTGCTATTCAGGCACTCTGGGAGACAAAGGACATGGGAGTGGAAGACTCCGAGCCCACTTCCTGCCGGCCCAAACAATCTGGAGCCCAGGTGGGGATACCCAAGTGTTCCCGCCAAGGACAAAACACACACATTGATACCCTCCTCCCCCCAAGAATGGTAGAAGAGCTAACAGAGAACAACCATGCTAGTAGTGGCGAAAAAAGGGAGGCCCCAAATTGGAACCTGAGTGCCCCTATTGTGCACTACCGGAGCTATGGGCATAACCTGCGGTATACAAATTACACAATAGTTGGTAGAACACGTCCATTGCTACCAGTCAGAACTGCGAGGTTCAGTGACTAAAAAGTCACAGGAACGGAGGAGGAGGAGGATACTAGGCATCCCTTTGGTACTCCACTGACGGTGGCGTGTGCCAATCTCTCAGACTATAGTTTTGGGAGAGATACTAAGGACTGTAGTTACTCGAGGATATAGAAAATAATCTTAAAGGGGGGTCCCCGGCAAAACTGCCCATAAGGAGCAGTGTGCTGCAGTAGTAAACCAGCTGCTTTTTTAAATGTAGTATTTTATTTTTAAATCTGCAATCTCAAAGTAAAAACAGAGGAAAAACAAAAGGATTTCAAATGTTTTAGCCAAGCAAACATTGTCTCAATGCATAGTGCGGTATAGATGTAGTTATCAGTATAACTAGTTGGCTCATCAGTGTATACATTTCACAGTTCGATTCAACCCCTAGCCAGATATGTTCTGAGCTCCTCCCCAAATGTCTTTAGTTCGGGAAGTACGCAGAGTCAGTGATATGTATGGTTCTTCATGTTCATTCACCCAAGTTAAGTCTTTCAACCATTCCTGGATGATTGGGGGGGACAGCAAGCTTTCCATCTTTTCGCCACTATATTACCAACATTCAAAAAGGATATGGTCTTACTTTCCAATAGGTCTTGCCATTGACCAAACAATACAGAGATGTGAGTGGCATCTATGTGCCTACTTATTATTTAAGACATTACCGTGTATATTTGTTCCCAATAGTGTAGTAGATTAGGGCAGGACCAATGTGTAAGCATCCCACTTCCATTGCCCCACATCATGGACATAGACAATTATGATCTGGAAATGCTCAAGTTTATATGGTGTATAATGCAGTATAAGTAATATTTTATATTGAATGAGTTTCAATCGGCCATTAATGGAAACTGACATAGTAAACCCACACATAGCCCCCCCACCCACATTGCGCATGGTTTCCTGATTCAATTCCCTCTTTCATTTTTCCCGCGAGGTGTCTCCCTGTGTGGATGTTCTGAGCAAGTATCTATATATATTTCTGATGTTTGTTAATCTGCTTAGAATCACATGCTGTGCATAGGTCCGACATCCAGTGGTCACTGCGGAGCATTGCATTTTGTTTTTCGTAGTCGAAAAGGGGACGTCGACAAGGCGTGTCTGTAACACTATCCCTATAGTGACGTGCGTTGTACCCACAATCCCTCACGCGTCGAGGTCCCTCAGATTGTTTTTTTCCGCCCAGCTACTGGTTGCCTTTACGCGGAGCTCCTCGAGAGACATTGCAGATTTCATCTCCTCGACCTTTGGTAGTTTTCCTATATTAATATAGAACATATCGATCCCCCCCTCGACGCTTTTGTGAAGCTGTCTCCGCCGAGCAAGATCTTCGACTGAGGGGACGAGCGGAGGAGATCCTTCGGCGTTGCCGAACACGTGGCCTGGCCTCGCAGGCCATATACAGTAGGGAGAGTGGGGGTCCTGGGACATCTCTAGTTCTTTTCTGAGAATGCCTTTCCTTTTCCCCTTCCTTTCCCTTGGGGTGGTTATCACGATTTATTACCTCGGCTATGGAGAGGACACCCTTTAGGTTTTGCCCGCGTTGCAAGGGCAAGTTTACTTGGAAGGACAAGCATTCACGGTGTAACCGCTGCTTGCCCCTCGATCACAAAGAGGAAGGTTGCACGGCTTGTCGGCTTCTTAAGCCGAAGACTCTAAAAGACCGTAGGGTCAAGAGGTGGGCGGCCTACGCTATGCCGAAGGCCGACGCTCCACCCACCGTTGCTACCTCCGACAGTGACGAGGAACGTGATACCACGACCTCCGCTACGGAAGTCGAAAACCCCCCTAGAGAGCGCACACGCGCTTCGTCGTCTGTCCCCGGCCCCGACGGGCTCGGCTCACGCCCTGCTTATGGGGATGAACACCCCGGCGACATTGACGCACACATAAGCACACAACCCATGGCTCTTCTTCGTCGAAGGCGAAGAGAGCATCAGCGCCCAAGGAGACGCAGGTTCCACCGGCGGCCTCCTCGGACCGTTCGGGTTCAAAGCCCCTCTCGCAACCGCAGCCGCGACCAGCCTTTCGGCAAATAAGGGCCCTGCCCCCAAATCATCGGCCGGCGCGCATCAGCAGAAAGCGCATGTCGCCGTAGAGCGATCGACACCCATAACGTCGAAACCACAGCCCTCCGCTGACAAACGAGTCGCTGAGAGCTTGGCGAGGATCGTGGTAGCCGACTCCCACAAGCGTACGCCGAAAGACACGTCGAGCGCTACGCAAAGGTCGAAAGACACGCCGAAAATGCCCGAAGAAAGGCAGGGACGATCTCCCTTCAGTCGAAGGGATTCCCAACACACCTGAAGGCTTTTCGGAGGGCGACGGGACACTTTCCTCGACGTTGTGGGAGAGGTCAAGCCGTTTTCAGCTACAAGACACCATTTTTCCCCCGCTAGACCGCTCAGGGGTACCCCATGAAACCATGGAAAGGCTCCATCTCTGCATGGAAAGAATGGAGAGGTTTATGAATACCCAGAGCCCTCCCACTCTCAAGAGAATAAGAGAAGGGCCTCAGGAGGACCCCAGGGCCAAAATTCCGAGACTAGTCAATCCCCACCAGGACACAGCCTCAGACTTCCATAGTGTGTATGACCTCACTGGGGAAGAACATTATTTTGAGGAAGAGGATGATTTTATGGACGGGGAAGAGGGACGGAACCAGGAGGAAGGTCTGGAAGACAGCCCAGACTTGGTAGGAGAAGACTTCGGAGAAAATCCAGAAGAAGGACCTTCTCACCCCTGGCAATCCCCATCAATATATTCCGACACTGATGTCCTGAACCTAAATCCTCCTGACAATTCACCTATTAGAAACACGTCTCCCATTGACGATCAGCCCACATTTAATGCCCTGTTGCGCAGAGCTCTCTCCTGAATTAGACTTTGTGGAAAGAGTAATTAAGGAGAAACCCCCGGTCAGTCAGACCATTCCCCTCCTCGCTTCGGTGAAGGGAAGAATCATCCCTTCGCTGTCCACACCCGCACTAATCAGAGGGGTCAATCCTAGAATTGAAAAACTTTTCACTCCTTCACCCTCAGACCCGCTGTACATCAGGGGACATTCCATTCCGGATTCCCTGGTAGTAACCAACACAAGAAAGAGGGCAGCGGTACCACTTTCCACCAGTGAGGCACCACCTGACAAGGAGGGCAAGCGGTTATATATGCCCTTGCAAAAAGAGTTACATCCTCGGCTGCCTTTTCGGCAAGAATTGCGAACAACAATTCTTTGCTCGCTAGCTATGCGGACACGCAGTGGGCCAAACTGCGCAAAGACGCTGAAGAAGCGCCGGAACCATTACGTACACGCCTGCTTACAACTATTGGCGAAGGAACCCAGGTCAACCAGAGTATTGTAAAGAACTCTCTGGATGCGGCAGAAACAGCGGGACGTTCCCTAGTTCAGGGAATAATCCTAAAACGCCACATATGGCTGCGCAACTTAGGGTTCAAACCGGAGACACAGGCGTCTTTAATAAATAAACCTGTTGAAGACTCAAACCTCTTCGGGAAAGCGGTGGATGAGGCTCTGGAGATGGCTAAAAAAGAGTTCGATACTATCAAAACTCTTGACCAAATCTCTAAGCCCTCTACCAGGCGCGGCTATGGCAACAAACGCTTTTTTCGTGGCCAACGCCAACAACAAAACCAGCAGCAACAGTACCCTGCCACCAATTTCCAGACCAATAGTGGCCAGTACAGCCAAAGAGGCCAGCGCCGGGGCAAAGGAAGAGGCCGGGGGTCACCCCCAGAGGCTCCCAAGCCCCCAACAACACCAAGTGACGCGAAGATTCGTGTCCCCTCCCATGCAACACCGGTCGGGGGCCGGATAACATCCTTTCTTCCAGCATGGGAGGGTATAATGTCAGACCGCTGGGTACTTTCCACCGTAGCCCACGGATACTGCATCGAATTCAACAGTTCCCCAACATACAAACCCCCGAGGGGACGTCGCATGACACCGGAACATCTTGCCATCCTTCTCCAAGAAGTACAACAACTGCTGGAAAAAGGAGCCATAGAGGTCGTACTTCTATCTCAGGTAACGGAAGGTATTTATTCAGTGTACTTCCTTGTACCCAAAAAGGATCTAACCATGCGCCCTGTATTAGATCTGCGCCCAGCGAACAAGTTTATCAAACCCCAAAAGTTTCGTATCGTGACCTTACAAGAAGTGATCCCACTGCTATCACAGGGAGATTACATGACAACATTGGACATGAAAGATGCATACTTACATATTTTAATGTTGCCAGCGCACAGAAAATACCTCCGGTTCATGATAGAGGGCAAACACTACCAGTTCAGAGTGCTACCCTTCGGCATAGCATCTGCACCAAGGGTATTCACGAAGGTGCTGGCAGTGGCAGCGGCCCACCTGCGCAGGTTGTCCATCCCAGTTTACCCTTACCTCGACGACTGGCTCATAACAGGGGATTCTTACGAAACATGCTTCTCCAATACCCAAAAGACTGTAGACCTTTTGTTCCAGTTGGGCTTCTCCATCAACGAAAAGAAGTCCAGCCTAGACCCCAGCCAAATCAAACAATTCCTAGGGGCTCTAATTCAAACAAAGGACGGCCTCGTCTTCCCCTCCAAAGAGAGGGTCCAAAACATGCTGTTTCAGATCCCTCAATATGTGACCGGTCGAGAGGTGACGGTACGCAAAGCAATGCGCTTGCTAGGCATGATGGCGTCGTGTATTTATTTGGTACCTCACGCGCGCCTGCGCATGCGCCCAATGCAAGAGTGGCTCAACAGCCAGTGGTGTCAGGCCAGCGGACTATGGGACGATCTAGTGGTGGTCTCGCAGGCCTTAGTTCTCTCGCTACGGTGGTGGACAAAGGAAAACCTGGAAAAAGGGAAACCCTTTGCCGCACCCGCGGCGGAAGCCACTCTAACCACAGACGCATCCCTCACAGGATGGGGGGGCTCACCTATCCCATCAGACTGCGCACGGAGTGTGGACTCCGAACGTAGCATCCAAACACATCAATCTTCTAGAGCTACTAGCGGTGTTCAAGGCGCTAAAAGGCTTCCAGGAACACCTACAAGGCAGGACAGTGATGGTCCTTACAGACAGCACCACAGCCATGTATTACATCAACAAGCAGGGGGGAACCCACTCTCCAGGACTGTCCAAACTGGCCAAAAATATATGGAAGTGGGCTCTCAAACAAAATATGTTCCTACTGTCACAACATGTACCAGGGGAACTCAATCTGCTGGCAGAAAAACTCAGCAGGGATTTCCCCCTGCCCGAAGAGTACGAATGGCGACTGCACGAAGACATCGTCTTCGACGTCTTCACGCAATGGGGATTCCCAGAAATAGACCTGTTTGCAACCCTGGAGAACTCACAATGCCAAAGTTACGCCTCCAGGTACCCCCAGAACCAATCCAAGGGGAACGGTCTGTCGATTCAATGGTCAGGGAAATTTGTTTACGCTTTTCCCCCCGACTCCCCTTCTCAACAAGGTGGTGCACAAAATGCACCAGGAACAAGTAACCATGATACTGGTGGCCCCAATGTGGGCCCGACAGCCATGGTTCGCTCACTTGATGGAGATGTCTCTATCTCCCCCAGTGAAACTCCCCTGCCCGTACAACATGCTGTCACAAGACAAGGGCAGGACTCTGCATCCATGCCCCCAGAACATGAACTTAGCAGCCTGGCTCCTGAGATCATAGAATTTGGACATCTACAGCTCCCGCAGAGATGCATGGACATCCTCAGGGAAGCCAGAAAACCTAACACTCGCCACTGCTATTCTAGCAAGTGGAAGAGATTTGTCATCTGGTGCAGAGGAAAGAGCATCAACCCAATTGACTGCTCTCCCACACATATTGTTCTATACCTGACCCATTTATTGGATTCAGGTCTAGTGTTCAATTCCATTAAAGTCCACCTAGCGGCACTTTCTGCATACACCACTTCCCAACTCAAAGTGTCTTGGTACTTACCAGACTCATGGGCTCACCATTTGAACCCATGCACAAAGCATCTCTTAAAGACCTCACTCTTAAGACTGCTTTTCTAATAGCTATCACCTCCATCAGGAGAGTAAGTGAACTACAGGCTCTTTCTGTTCTAGACCCCTTTGTTACAGTTCAGAGATAAGGTGGTTCTACGCACTCACCCAAGGTTTGCTCCGAAATTCATCTCAAAATTCCACGTAAACCAGTCTATAGAACTACCAGCGTTCTTTCAAAATCCTTCCAACTTGGGAGAAAGGACTCTGCACACACTAGATGTCCGCAGAGCGGTCATGTTCTACATGGAAAGAACCAGACCACTGAGGAAGACTAATCAGTTCTTCGTCTCGGTGGCGCAGGAAGAGAAGGGGATGCAGTCTCAAAGTCCACTATTTCTAGATGGATTGTTCAATGCATCACTCTCTGCTATACTCTTGCTAATATAGAACTGCCCTTTAGGCCAAGAGCACATTCTACTCGAGGCACGGGGGCGTCCATAGCATTCATTGCAAATGTTCCCCTTGAGTCCATCTGCAAAGCGGCTACCTGGAGTTCTGTGCACACCTTTACAAAACACTACTGTCTAGATGCACGCTCTAGATCTGACTCCCAGGTGGGACAGGCAGTATTAAGACATATTTTCTCTACTGTTCCTTCTCATACCCCACCGCCAACTCCGGGTACTGCTCGCTAGTCTATGCACAGCATGTGATTCTAAGCAGATTAACAAACATCAGAAGACAATGCATTACTTACCGTAAAAGCATTTCTGATGGTTGTATCTGCTTAGATTCACATGCGCCCACCCTTCCTCCCCGCTCGGTTGGAAGGAACATAGACATCCTTTTCTATATTTCTCTGTTTTCTGTACTCACTCACGTCTAGAAGGCTCCCTCAGGGCAGAAAAATACAAACAGAGGGACCTCGACTCGTGAGGGATTGTGGGTACAACGCACGTCACTATAGGGATAGTGTTACAGACACGCCTTGTCGACGTCCCCTTTTCGACTACGAAAAACAAAATGCAATACTCCGCAGTGACCACTGGATGTCGGACCTATGCACAGCATGTGAATCTAAGCAGATACAACCATCAGAAATGCTTTTACGGTAAGTAATGCATTGTCATATAGGATATATATAGTATCAGAAATATATATATATATATATATATTTTATTTCTGATGCTTGTTAATCTGCTTAGATTCACATGCTGTGCATAGTCTGACATCCAGTGGTCACCGCAGATATTGCATTGTTTTTCGTAGTCGAAAAGGGGACGTCGACAAGGCGTGTCTGTAACACTATCCCTATAGTGACGTGCGTTGTACCCACAATCCCTCACGCGTCGAGGTCCCTCAGAGATTGTTTTTTTCCGCCCAGTTATTGGTCGCCTTTTATGCGGAGCTCCTCGAGAGACATTGCGAAATAATTCCTCAACCTTGGTCCTTTACTATATAATACCATAGACATAGATTCCCCCTCCCCCCCTCGACGTTGAAGCGTTCTCCGCTGAGCAAGATCTTCGACGGAGGGACGAGCGGAGGAGATCCTTCGGCGCTGCCGAACACGTGGCCGGGCCTCGCTGGCCTAACACAGTAGGGAGAGCGTGGTTGTGTGGTCATTTCTTTGTTTCACTTTAAGAATGCCTTTCTCTTTCCCCTCCCTCTCTTTCGAGGTCGTAATCCGCTATGGAGAGGACGCCCTCTAGGTTTTGCCCGCGCTGCAAGGGCAAATTTACCTGGAAGGACAAGCACAATCGGTGTAACCGTTGCTTGCCCCTCGATCACAAAGAGGACGGCTGTGCAGCCTGTAAGTTATTGAAACCCAAAACATTAAAAGAACGCAGGGTCAAAAGGTGGGCAGCCTATGCGATGTCTAGGTCTGACTCCTCGCCAGCTGCCGCTGTCACCGAATGTGACGAGGAAAGTGATTACACGACCTCCGCTATGGAGGTTGTAGACCTCTCGAAGGAGCGTTCCCGCTCCTCGTCGTCCGTCCCCGGCCCCAACAAGCCCGGCTCACGCCCCGCTTATGGGGATGAACACCCCGGCGACAAGGACGAACACAGAAAAACACACAAGCACATACCCCACGGCACGCATTCGTTGAAGACGAAGGCAGCCATAGCGTCAACGGAGGCATCGGGTCCACCGGCACCTTCCGCCAACCTTAAGGGTCGCAAGCCCTCCCCGCCACCGCTTCCGCGACTGGGCTTTCTATAAATAAGGGCGCTAACCCCAAATCCTCAGGCAACGCGCCTCGCAAGAGTGCGCACGTCACCAGTAAAGACTCGACACTGCCTAGCGTGACGGCGCGCGATCCCTCGACGGAGAAACTGCTCTCCGAAAGCCTCGCGCGTATAGCTTCGAAGGACGGCCAGGGACGGACGGCGGATAACACGTCGAAAACCGCTCACAGGGCCAAAGAAACGCCGAGGACACCGGAGGGTAGGCTGGGACAGCTCCCACCGTCGGCAGAAGACCCTAACCAGCGAGAAGGTTTCTCAGAAGGCGAAGGGACGTTATCTTCGACGCTATGGGACAGAACTAAGCAACTGCAAGGAGAGGAACCTCCTTTTTCACTCCCAGACCGCTCTGGCCTACCTTACTGGACTGTAGAGAGGTTCCAGTCATGTACGGACAAGCTAGACAGGTTCATGGCCATCCCAGAAAATAGGACACCCAAGAGGCCAAGGGAGGTACCCCAGGAGGGGCCAAGGGCTAAATACCCGAAGCACTTTAACCCCCTACAGGAAGACATGGACTCTTACGACCTCACTGAAGAGGATCCTCACTTCCAGGAAGAGGATGAGTTTGTGTATAATGAAGATCTACAGGAGGAAGGTTTTCATGTAAGTGAAGAGAGCTACGGGGAGGACCCAGGTGAAGGTGGCGCACAGCCCTGGCAGTCACCATCGGGGTCTACAGACCCCGAAATGATAGACATTTCTTCTCCTCAGACCACACCGGTCAGGAACCCATCTCCAGTAGATGATCAGCCCACCTTCAATGCGCTACTGAGGAAGGCAGCAGCGCATTTTGAAGTAGAAACTGGGGAGGTCACCCCAGATACTGATTTCGTCGAAAGGATTATTAAGGAAAAACCTCCCACTAGTCAAACCATCCCTATCCTCGCCTCAGTTAAAAGACGACTCACCCCATCGCTGTCCACCACCCGCGCTGGTAAGAGGGGTCAATCCAAGAATAGAGAAATTGTTCTCACCCTCTCAGTCAGACCCATTATATATCAGGGGTCACTCAGTCCCAGACTCCTTAGTGGTTACTAACACAAGGAAGAGGGCTGGGATTCCACTGTCAACCAGCGAGGCACCCCCAGACAAGGAGGGGAAAAAACTTTATGCCCTGGGCAAAAGAATTTCCGCCTCGGCAGCGTTTTCAATTAGAATTGCCAATAATACATTGTTGGCAAGCTACGCCGATGCTCAATGGGGAAAACTCAAACAGGACATAGAAGAAGCCCCTGAACCTCTAAGAACACGCCTTTTGGCTACAGTTACAGAAGGAGCTCTGGTCAACCAGAGCATCATTAAAAACACTCTTGATGCGGCAGAAACTGCTGGCCGCTCTTTGGTGCAGGGAATTCTACTGAATCACGTCTGGCTTCGCAATTCCGGTTTCAAGGCAGAAACGCAGGCGTCACTCATTAATAAGCCAATAGAAGAGTCTAATCTCTTTGGAAGGGCAGTGGACGACGCGCTGGAAAATGCGAAGAAGGAATTAGACACCATAAAAACCTTAGACCAAATCTCAAAGCCTCCAAACAGGCGAGGATTTGGAAACAAGCGCTTTTTTCGTGGCCAACGCCAACAGCAGCAGCAGCAACAGCAATACACCTTGGGCAACTGGCCCTCTAATCAGGGTTCCAGTAACCAATATAACCAAAGAGGACAACGCCGCGGCAAGGGCAGAGGCCGGGGCTCTAGCCCCAGAGGCACCCCGGCAAGTAACACCAAATGACCCAAAAGTCCGGGTCCCCTCCCCATGCGTCTCCGGTTGGGGGCCGGATAACGATATTCCCTCCCATGCTGATAGGAATGATATCAGACCGGTGGGTATTATCAACCGTAGCCCACGGGTACTGTATAGAGTTCAATCGGTCCCCCACCTACAGACCTCCAAGGGGAAGACGCCTGTCTCCAGACCACCTCGTCATCCTCCTGCAAGAAGTAGAACAGCTGCTACAGAAAGGAGCAATAGAAGTCCTGCCCCTCTCTCATGTAATGGTAGGTATTTATTCAGTGTACTTCCTTGTACCCAAAAAGGACCTAACCATACGCCCTGTACTAGATCTGCGCCCAGCGAACAAATTTGTAAAACCTCTAATTTCGTATGGTGACATTACAGGAGGTAATTCCCCTGCTATCTCAGGGGGACTACATGACAACACTAGACATGAAAGATGCATACTTTCATATTTTAATGTTGCCAGCGCACAGAAAATACCTCAGGTTCATGATAGAGGGCAACACTACCAGTTCAGAGTGCTACCCTTCGGCATAGCGTCTGCTCCAAGGGTATTCACGAAGGTAGTGGCAGCGGCCCACCTGCGCCGGTTGTCCATACCGGTATACCCTTACCTTGACGATTCGCTCATAACAGGGGAGTCCTACGAGACATGCTTCTCAAACACCCAGAAGATAGTAGACCTTTTGTTCCAACTGGGCTTCTTCATCAACGAGAAAAAGTCCAGCTTAGAGCCCAGCCAAGTCAAACAATTCCTAGGGGCTCTAATTCGAACAAGGGACGGCCTCGTCTTCCCCCTCCAACGAGAGGGTCCAAAATATGCTTTTTCAGATCCCTCAATATGTGGCCGCTCGAGAGGTGACGGTACGCAAAGCAATGCGCTTGCTTGGAATGTTGGCGTCATGTATTTATTTGGTACCTCACGCGCGCCTGCGCCCAATGCAAGAGTGGCTCAACAGCCAGTGGTGTCAGGCCAGCGGACAATGGGACTATCTAGTGGTGGTCTCGCAGGCCTTGGTTCTCTCGCTACGGTGGTGGTCAAAGGAAAACCTGGTAATGGGGAAACCATTTGCCACCCCCTCAGTGGAAGCCACTCTAACCACAGACGCATCGCTCACAGGATGGGGGGGGGGCTCACCTATCCCATCAGACTGCTCACGGAGTCTGGACTCCGAGCGTAGCGTCCAAACCCATAAACTTATTAGAACTACTTGCGGTGTTCAAGGCACTAAAAGCCTTCCAGACACACCTACAAGGGAAGACAGTGATGGTCCTCACGGACAGCACCACAGCCGTGTACTACCTCAACAAGCAAGGGGGCACTCACTCTCCAGGACTGTCCAAGCTGTCCCAGAACATCTGGAAGTGGGCTCTCAGACACATGTTCCTATTCTCACAACATGTACCAGGGGAACTCAATCTGCTAGCAGACGAACTCAGCAGAGACTTTCCTCTGCCCTCAGAGTACGAATGGGGATTACACGAAGACGTCGCCTTCGACATCTTCACACAATGGGGCTTCCCAGAAATAGACCTCTTCGCAACTCTGGAGAACTCTCAATGCATAGACTACGCCTCCAGATACCCACAGAACTGCTCCAAGAGGAACGGTCTCTGGATATCGTGGTCAGGGAAATTTGTTTACGCTTCCCCCCCCCCCCCCGACTCCTCTGCTGAAGAAAATAGTGCACAGGATGCACCAAGAATCAGTCACCATGATTCTGATAGCCCCGATGTGGGCCCGCCAACCATGGTTTGCGCACCTGATGGAGATGTCCCTATCCCCACCAGTAAAACTGCCCTGCCAATACAACTTGCTGTCACAGGACACGGGCAAGACACTACACCCATGCCCACAGAACATGAATTTAGCTGCCTGGCTCCTGAGGTCATAGAATTTGGCCATTTACAACTCCCTCTGAGATGCATGGACATTCTCAGAGAAGCTAGAAAACCCAACACTCGTCACTGCTATTATAGCAAGTGGAAGAGATTTTTCATCTGGTGTAGAGGTAAGAGCATCAACCCAGTCCACTGCTCTCCCACACAAATTGTCCTTTACCTGACCCATTTACTGGACTCAGGTCTAGTGTTCAATTCTATTAAAGTCCATCTAGCGGCACTTTCTGCATACACCACCTCTCAACTTAAGGTGTCATGGTGGAAAGTCCCAGTTATTAAAGCCTTAATGGAGGGGGTAAAGAGAATACACCCTCCGATAGCAAACCCAGCTCCAGGCTGGGACCTTAATGTGGTACTTAACCAGGGTCATGGGCTCACCCTTTGAACCCATGCACAAGGCAACTCTTAAAGACCTCACTCTTAAGACTGCTTTCCTAATAGCTATCGTCTCCATTAGGAGAGTAAGTGAACTACAGGCTCTTTCTATTCTAGACCCCTTCGTAACAGTTCACAAAGATAAGGTGGTTCTACGCACACACCCAAGGTTTGCACCGAAATTCATATCGAAATTCCATGTCAACCCTTCCAATTTGGGAGAAAGGAGCCTGCATACACTCGATGTGCGCAGAGCTGTCATGTTTTATATGGAAAGGACCAGGCCACTGAGGAAGACTAATCCGTTCTTTGTCTCGGTGGCAGCAGGAAGAGAAGGAGATGCAGTCTCAAAGTCCACTATATCTAGATGGATTGTTCAATGCATCACTCTCTGTTACACTCTTGCTAAGAGAGAACTACCCAAGAGCACACTACTCGAGGCACTGGGGCATCCATAGCATTCATTGCAAACGTTCCCCTCGAGTCCATTTGCAAAGCGGCAACCTGGAGTTCTGTGTACACCTTTACAAAACACTACTGTCTAGATGCTCACTCTAGATCTGATTCCCAGGTGGGACAAGCAGTATTAAGACATCTTTTCTCTACTGTTCCTTCTCACAACCCACCTCCAACTCCGGGTACTGCTCGCTAGTCTATGCACCTCATGTGATTCTAAGCAGATTAACAAGCATCAGAAGACAATGCATTGCTTACCGTAAAAGCATTTCTGATGGTTGTATCTGCTTAGATTCACATGCGCCCACCCTTCCTCCCCGCTCAGATGGAAGGAACATAGACATCTTTCTACATCTCTCTCTTTTCTGTACTCACTCACGTATAGAAGGCTCCCTCAGGGCAGAAAAAATACAAACAGAGGGACCTCGACGCGTGAGGGATTGTGGGTACACTGCACGTCACTATAGCGATAGTGTTACAGACGCGCCTTGTCGACGTCCCCTTTTCGACTACGAAAAACAAAATGCAATACTCCGCAGTGACCACTGGATGTCGGACTATGCGCAGCATGTGAATCTAAGCAGATACAACCATCAGAAATGCTTTTACGGTAAGTAATGCATTGTCATATATATATCTATCTTAATCAGTGTGTCTCTCCCCTTTGCTAATCCAGTTGATTTCATTTAAGTCCACCACTCCTTTGTGTGCTTGGATTTACCCAGGAGAATCTTCACCTTCGTGTCTTTGGGGGGGGAAGAATTGCAATGTTTGAGTGTGACCATCTCGGCGACTGTAAACCAATCCACGGCTAAATGCGTCCACCTGCTTTACATAAATCCTACAACTAATAAAATGGTTCGCTACTGCCCCGCCGATCTCCTTGCTGACCTACACATTTTACATTATTGGGAAGGCAGAACTCTGAATAAAGTGGGACATCTTCCCAGCAAATAAACGTTTCTAGTGTAAAAGATTTATTTTTATTTTGATGTCAAAATGAAAAATAAAACAAAGGGGCTAAAGAAGTAGTAATTGGAAGTTGCCAGCTCCCCATTGTCTTGCAGACCTACTCCATTTTATTTAAAAATTGTTCCAGGATCCCATTGCCTACCCTATCCCTGTCTCTGAGAGTCTGAGGTAGGACATTTTCCAAAACCAAGGCATGTTGCTGAATATCTGTGTGTTGGGACGTTGTGGAGTGGGGCCAAAAGATGGTAAAAAGGCTAATTTGATTTCTTCAATATTGAAAAGCATTATTTTGGATAGATAAAGTAATTTTCCTTCTTTATCACTGGTATTGCCCTATTAATCGAATGTTTAGGTGTGGATGCCCGATTTCAGATTTTTGTTTGATTTTTAAAAGGTGAATGTATGATCGGTTCAAATAAGCAATGCAATGGTCTATATACTTTTCTTTGCTTTTTGAGGGGGAACAGTTTCAAACGTTCACATACATAATTGTGCAGTAAAATCAACATGTCAATGCAGATTTGAAAATCACTTGATTCTTTGTACAGGAATAAATTGCAAGTCGACAGGCGCCATTACAACCGAGACCTGGAGCAGGATGATGCATTTTTCCCCCCTGGAGAGTCGTTGAAGGACCTGATTGACCAATCGCAGAGTTCTGGAAGTGGGCTAGGTCTACCTCTTCTGGTAGGTTGTAGCACTGTGTATCCTGCTATGTGTTATGCATCCAAACCTTCAAATAGACCTTTGGACGGTGTGGTAGCGAACGAAAAGGAGAGGGGAAGGAGGAGGTGTGATGGTAGCAGGGGAGTGGGTGGATGATTTTGTCTGGGGTATGTTTTGTTGTGCAGAAATTGTCATTTTATCTATGGGTCCGACACTGTACATGTTACTAATTTATAAAGTGCTACTTACAAGATCAGATGTTCCCCCCTGCTACTCAAAGATTGATTTCATAATCTAGAAACCTGAACCTACACCTCTCTTCCTGCCACCACATCTGGGCAAAACAGTGGTGGATTTCAATGGTTGTCGGTAGGAGCCAGTACTCTACAGGAGGGAACAGACCATTTCAGTTTACCAAAAAGTGGGGCTTTGTCCACAAAAGACATGTGGGCTACACAGGGATTGAAACTAAATTCTCTGCAGGACTCTTTGATGAAAGACTGGCTTGTGTCACTGATGTAGGCTTGTGTCACTGATGTAGTTTGGGCAGATAAAGAAAGGGCTCCATCGTTTTTCGCGCCTTAGTACATCGTAGAACCATTATCCACCTCCTTTTTAAAGTCATGTTATTTTGCATTTATATAGCGCCTTATATACCATTGGTATGGTTTGAAGGCGCTGGTAGGTTAAACGCCCTTGGGAACCGAAGTTCAGATCACTAGAGAGAGTAGAGAGGGTCAACGGTGCGTGTGAGCACCGGGTATCTGTGCAGCTGGTGCGGTATTTGTGTAGTAGCTTCTTCTTAGTGGTAGGTGTGGTGGTTGAGAGATCGGGAGTATGTGATCGTTCTGGCAGGATTTATCCAGACCGAGTGTGGCTGCGTTAGGCCTGAGGAGAACGTCTGGCCGGGGGGTGCGTGACCAGCAGTGTTTACTTGGAATGATGTGTAGTATGCGGTGGATGTTATGAGAACAGTTATACCGAATGGTGTCCTAGTAGCTCTGTGTTCTAGTTGAGTGGTGGTGTAAAGAAGAGAGAAAGCGTGGTGGTGAGATATGATGGGTTATATGCTTTTCAAGACGGTCTCTGCATTCCAAACCATACTATATACGTCACGCAATTCTATGCGCTCCAGTCCGTTCCATGCACTCCTATCCACTCCAGGCACTCTGGTTCACTCGACGCACTCATGCACTCTAGGCCGCCCCGCGCATGCACTCTAGGCCGCCCCGCGCACGCACTCTAGGCCGCCCCGCGCACGCACTCTAGGCCGCCCCGCGCACGCACTCTAGGCCGCCCCGCGCACGCACTCTAGGCCGCCCCGCGCACGCTCTCTAGGCCGCCCCGCGCACGCTCTCTAGGCCGCCCCGCGCACGCACTCTAGGCCGCCCCGCGCACGCACTCTAGGCCGCCCCGCGCACGCACTCTAGGCCGCCCCGCGCACGCACTCTAGGCCGCCCCGCGCACGCACTCTAGGCCGCCCCGCGCACGCACTCTAGGCCGCCCCATCCGCTCTATGCATTCAGCTGCTCTGCGCGTGCTCCCCCCACTCGGCGTGCTCCCCCCCCCTCGGCCCTCCCCCTCTTTGGCCCCCCCTCCCTCGCCACGCTCCCCCCCCCTCGCCACGCCCCCCCCCTCCCTCGGCACGCTCCCCCCCCTCCCTCGCTCCCTGCCCCTTGCCGCACCCCTTTTTCATATGCACTCTTTCTATCATATGCACTCGTCTGCTCTATATACTTGTCGGCCCTACATACTAGTCTGTTTTATGGAGTCCTCCACTCTATACGTTCTTCCGCTCCGATCATCCATCCCGCTACGCTTATCCATCACTTCCCGGCACTCATCTGTTCTATATATTCATCTACTATGCATGCATTCCACGCTCTTCGGTTCTACATGCTTATCCGTTCTGCACACTCACCTGGGCTATGTCACTCCTCCGCTCTAGGCATTTGTTCGCTTTATCCCCTCATATGCACCGTATTTCATCTACCCTACGCAATCACGTTCTCCTCGCACTCGTTCGCTCACGGAACTCACTAGCTCTCCACGCGCGTCCGCTCCCCGCACACATCTGCCACCGTGTTCATCCGCTCCGCACGCTCATCCGCTCCCCACGCATTCAGTAACAATATGCACTCATCAGCTTTATAAAGACATTCGCTAGTAGGCGGTAGTCCTGTTCTATCTATTCGTCTGCCCTCTACACTACAGCCACTCTCTAGGCACTCTCTACACTCCAGGCACTCGCTCTATGCATTCTTCCACTCAAAAACACTCATCCAATCTACTTACTCATTCGAATTACACACTCATTTGAACTATATAGTCATCTGTTCTCCCACTCGTGCATTCTTCCACTCAGCGCATTCATCTGGTCCACACGCTTCATCCATTCTATCGATTTCATCCACGCACTTCAATTTTTTAATTCCTTATGCTTTATGTCCATTTCACAAGTTTTTCCGTATGATTTATTCTTATTAACCACTTTTATTCGGTTAATTCTGATTGTCCTTCTAGTTTGTATTAGGGGTTACTAGGTGTCAATTTCTCGCATCAGGGTGTTTGTTGGTTTGGTGTCGTTCTGCTGTTGTTAGTTTGTTTGGGTTAGTTTGGTATGAGCTGGTTTTAGGGGAAGAGCCATGTTTTCAGGAGTTTGCGGAAAGTCTTTAAATCCTCAGTTATGCAGATGTGGGGTGGGAGTGAGTTCCATAGCGTGGGGGCCAAGGCTGAGAATGATGATCGCCTAACCTGGCTGAGTTTGTCTTGGGTATGACTAGGAGGCCGGCTGAGCTTGATCTTAGGGTGCGTGGGGAATGATAGGGTTTTAGCTTGTCTTGAAGATATTGAGGTCCGGTTTTATGCAGAGCTCGATGGGCGATGCATAAGGTTTTGAAAGTCACCCTTCGGGCTACAGGAAGCCAGTGCAGCATCTTAAGGGCTGGGGAGATTTGGTCTCTTGGGCCGAGTGCAAGTAGCAATTTAGCTGCCGCGTTTTTGTGCCCTTTGGAGTTCATTCAGTTGGTAGGCGTGGATGCCGCAGTATAGGTGGTTTGCGTAGTCCAGTCTTGATATAACGATTGATTGGACCGCAGAGAGTCTGTTGGGAAACGAGAGATACGGAAAGATGCGCCTAAGGGTTTTAAGGTGGTAGTGGCAGGACTTTGCAACGTTGTTGACTTGGCGTGAGAGTGTTAGGTCAGAGTCAAGGGTGCATCCAAGATTTTTCACCGAGTTGGCGGGGATCGGTGAGTTGCCCATGGCGGGTGGCCAGGGTAGAGAGTGCGGAACAAGTTTGGAGTTGCCACAAATCATGATTTCTGTTTTGGAGGGGTTTAACAAGAGGTGGCTTTGGGTCATCCAGAGTTCTATGTCGAGGAGGCAGGAGGTCAGGTCGGGAGTTGGGTTTTGAGTTCAGGAGTTTTAGAATTTGTAGTGTCGTCGGCGTAGTTGTAACACAGGATGTTGTGTGAACGAATTGTTGGCGGGTTGGTGATCAAGTAGAGATTGAACAGGAGGGCGGATAGGCATGCTCCTTGTGGGACTCCTGTGTCGACAGGTCAGGCTTGGGAGGTATAGGTGGAGAGTATCGTTATTTGGTACCTATCTTTGAGGAATGAAGCTATCCATTTAAGAACGGCTCCACGAATTCCTAGGGAGTGGAGGCGGTCTAGGAGGATTGAGTGATTGATTGTGTCAAAGGCGGCGGATAGGTCAAGAAGGATTAGTGCGGCGCATCCTGACGAGTCTGCTGTCATTTTAAGGTCATCCCAGATTGAGGTTAGGGTGGTTTCATTTCCGTGACTGGCTCTGAAACCCAATTGTGCGGGGTCTAGGAGATCGCTGGCTTCGACAAAGGCATTTAGTTGGGAGTAGGTGGTTTGGTCAATGAGTTTGGCAAGGAAACTGGTGTTTGAAATGGGGCGGTAGTTTTTGGGCTCGAGAGGGTGGAGGGAAGGTTTTTTAATTAGAGGTTTGACATGAACCGTTTTGAATGCGTCGGGAAAGATACCAGAGGAAAGGGAGGCGTTTATGATAGATCTTGCGTATTCTCCTGCGCAGGTGGAAGCGAAAGTTTCTTTGAGGGTTGTGGATGGGTAAGGGTCTAGCGGAGAGCCAGATGGTTTGCGGGCAGATAGAAGTTTGAGAAATTGCTCTGGTGATATTGGACTAAAGGATTTAAACGTTGGTTGCATAGTGGTTGCAGCTGGTGGGCAGGTCGGTATGGTGGGAGTATTGCCTGGTGGATACAGGAGGGCCAGTTTGGTGGTTACAGTATTTGTTCTTTCGAGAGCTGTGGTGTAAAAGTGTAGGGAGAGTGAGTCGCACAGTGATAGTGAGGGGGTCGGGCGGTCGTGGTGCAAGCTGGTTTGGTGAATTCGGAGATGATTTTGTGAAGTTCTTTGCTCGGGTTTTTGCAGTTTAGGATTCGGGAGTTGTAGTGGTTTTTTTTTGCTTTCCGGATTTCGGCCTTGTACTGATAGAGGTGTCGGGCCAAGGTGGCTCTGCTTTCCTGGGTTTTGCCTTTCTGCCATTTGCGTTCAAGGTATCTATATAGTCGTTTAGTGGTCTTCAACTCAGGGGTGAACCGTTTGGGGAAGATGCCACGGCGGGTGGATGGTTTGCAAGGGGGTGTGAGCCACATCAGGGATGCGTTGAGCCATGCGTCAACGGCGTCAGGGGTTAGTTGTTTATTGAGTTGGCAGGTAGGTGGTGGAGACTGGAGGAGTGCGTCGGCTAGGTCCAGGACGATCATTAGTTTTTTCCAGCATTTGCATAGATTCGGAGGTTCAGTTTCGAGTAAGGGGAGGGGGTTGGGTGAGCGAATGGCGAACGAGAGAATGAAGTGATCGGACCAGATGATAGGGGTGGGTGGGGTTTAAATGAATCCAGGTGTTGGAGCTAAAGATGGCGTCAAGAGCGTGTCCTTTCTAGTGAGTCGGGCCATTTATGTGGGGATGGAGGTTAATTGCGTCTAGACCGTCAACCAGAGTGTCATAGGGTTGGTGGGAATTCCAAGCCATATGTTGAAATCTCCAAGAAGGGTGAGGTTGGGATGGTTTAGTTGAAGGGTGGCAATAGTCGCAGAGGTTGTTTGCAAATTGCAATCGTAGTCAGGGGCCTTTAGATTATTAGGAAGCTGTGTGAGAGCGACAGAGAGACGGATAGTTTAACGAGGAGAGATTTGCAGGAAGGAATGGAAGGTTGGTTGTCGATGATTGAGGCATGGAAGAGAGACTTGAAGACGAGTGCTACTCCTCCTCCTCCTCTGGAGGGGCGGTTCAGTGGGATGAGGGAGTAGTCGGGGGGAGGAGGGGGCAGGCTTCATTAGCGATTGGGGCGAAGTCGTCAGAGAACCAAGTCTCGGTGATGAAAGCCAGGTTCTTAGAGGCGAGGATGTCAAAGATGCAATGTCTGTTTTTTGCTACGGATCGGGCATTAAATAGGATGAAGTTCAAATCGGTAGGCGAGGTTGGTCTCGGAGCTGGAGCGGAAGGGGGTGATGGCGGAGAGGGTGGAGGCTGGAGAGGGGTATTGTGGGAGGTGATCGATGAGAATAGTGGACGAGCAGCCGTATTGGAGGGTTTCGGGCGGGGTTGGGTAGCTGCGTGTGTTAGGATGATCTGGTCTGGCTCGGGGGATTTGAAGGTGGGGTGTGGGCGGTTAGGAGTTTCCGTTGCAGTTGATGAGAAATTGAGGGAGAGGGGTTTCAGGAAGGGTGAGGCCATGGGGGAAGGAGGTGAGTGGGGGAATGAGGTGGTGGGTCGAGACAGGGGAGGCGATGAGTGCAGAGAGATTGAGGGGGACCAGGTACGTTTCCTCTTTAGTTTCTTTGTTGCGATTGTAGTATGAGAGAGGGTAGGGTGATCAGAGGGGGAGAGGGATGTGGCTTTCGGTTCTTGCTAGGGCTAGGCATGCAGTTTTTAGGGAGGGGAAAAGGTGCGGTCGGGGTGGACGGTGGCGGGGGTTTGAGGGCAAGGCGGGGGGTGGATGATTGCCGGGCGGGGTGTGCCAGGTAGGATAGTGAAGGGCGGGGGCATGGTTAATGTTGGTTGGTTGGCGGTGGGGCTCAGGGGTGGAGTGGACTTAGGGTGGTTGGTTCGCCATCGTGCCCCTCTGGCTTGGTGTCTGGAGAGGGGAATGGTGGTGGGTGCGAAGGAGGGTGTGGTGATTTGGGAAGGGAGGGACTGGAGGGAAGGCAGATCGGAAAGTGGGGAAGGTCCACGGTGGTTGTTTCCGACAAACTCTGGTGGAGTGTGTGCACTCATGCTTGGTACAAGCATTTAGGTGGATTTAGGAGGGCTTTCTAATTGTAGTTCTAAATTCAGTGGGAGCGCACTTTAGGCACACTTCCAAGTTCAGTTTGCACAGAGATGGTACAAGACTATTAGGTGTACTTCTAGATTCGATTGTACAGAGATGTTATTAGGCTATTAGGTGCTATTAGGTACACTTCTAAGTTCAACTGTACACAGAGATATTAGATCTACCTCTAGATTCAATTTGAGTAAAGGTGGTATTAGATTATTAGGCATAGTTCTAGATTCTACATTACACAGATATACTATTAGGTATACTAATGGGATTAATTAGGATATTTCGGCACGCTTCTGAACCTCAGTGGTGTTGTGTACACTTCTAACTTGAACTAAGCACAGAGAGATTATTCTGGAGACTATTCAATTAGGGCACGCTAATAGGCACACTTCTCTCAATTCAGCTTTATACAGGGAAGGTATTCGGTATGAATCTAATCATCTTTGCACAGAGAGGTTATTAGGGTGTTTAGTCAGTTCGACCCGGCACAGTGTTAGACTATTAGGATATTGGGCGTATTTCTAGATTCCACTTTCGCAGAGAGGTTATTGGGTGCCCTTCTACATTTAACTTTCCCTCAGAAGTTTATTGGGCACACTTCTACAAACAACTTTCAGAGTCTCTATTAGGTACACATTTAAGTTCAACTTTCACACAGAGGCTATTGAGCACAATTCTAAATTCACCTATTCACAGAGGCTATTGGGCACACTTCTAGACTGAACTTTCACAGAGATGCTCTTGGGTACACTTCTAAATTCATCCTCTAGATGTACTTCTTAATTCAACTTTCAATGAGCGGCTATTGGGTAGACTTCGAGTTCAGGTTTCAGAGAGAGGCTAATAGACACACTTCTAAATACAGGTTTCCATGAGCATGTTTCTAAATGCAACATCTGAATGTACTTTTAAATTCAACTTTTCACAACGTGGCTATTGGGCACACTTCTAAATGCAACTTTCACATATAGGCTATTGGGTACACTTCTAAATTCAGCGAGAGGCTATTGGGGACACTTCTAAATGCAACATTCACAGAGAGGCTATTGGGTACACTTCTAAATGCAACATTCACAGAGAGGCTATTGGGCACACTTCTAAATTCAGGGAGAGGCTATTGGGTACACTTCTAAATGCAACATACACAGAGAGGCTATTGGGTACACTTCTAAATGCAACTTTCACAGAGAGGCTATTGGGTACACTTCTAAATTCAGCAAGAGGCTATTGGGGACACTTCTAAATGCAACAGTCATGTAATGCAGAGGTATACCTTCCGTTTTGGTATGTTTACTTCCCCAGCTTTGTCTTGCCTCCCATCCTTTGGTAGTTGCCGCCTGTCTCTTAAGCAGCATACCTTGTTCATGCTCAGGGCAAAATAGCGCAATGTGTTGCTGAGGGGTTTTAATGTGGGTGTGCTGATGAGAGAGGATAACCAAGGCCTTTGCAAGAATTTAAAGATTTTAAGGGACAAGAAAGGAAGCAGTGACCTTCAAATAAGCCATGTCACAGTTTTGCAGAATGCATTGCCATTAAGGGAGAAAGGTTTGAATTAGAACAGAAAGAGTGTCGCTTAAGACAGTTGCTGTATAAATATGTGCGTAATAACTGCTTTTATCCTATGCCAACCCTAGCGAACATACCCACACATTATTTATGCTAATAATAGTTTAACACAGACACACTTTGAAGTTGGTGTGAATACATCAATCAAAATCATGTTCGTTTCAGAACATTGATCCTTAAAACATCCAGAAATCAATATCATTATCATGCCATTCAACGTTTTAATAAAAATAAACACTAAACTTTACGTTTCTCTTTACTCCAACAAGTAAAACAGTACACATCTCCTCATAGCAATTACAGTTTAAATGGCTGTTTTGTAATTCCTTAGGATAAAAAGGTGTTTGAATGCAGCCCACACAGCTCTGTGTACATCTAGTCTACATGCATCAAACAGCAGCAAAGCTGTCTTGCATTTCCCGACTCTCCTTACTAAATGAACCCATCCTTCTTTCAATTACGCCAGTGCTGCTGGAGACCATGCAAATCACAGTAGTGCATACTATAAATCCCAGTAGCAGAACCTAACTTTTCTTAGTTTTGTTTAATTAACATGCCATTGCACTGCAGTTGTCACCAAGAAGAGATGCGTAACTGCAACTTATACAGAAAAATTAAGCTCACGTGAGGTGTGCTTTCTGTATAGCAAAAGCCACAAAATTGGCTTCCGATGTGTTCCCTTAGACGTTTGCAAATATGACACCAATTCTCTGATCAGAGGATTTGCACAAGGATTGATTCTTACCTTGCAAGTGAGAAACCTTCCAGAGCCCTATCTTTGCTTGGCATGACGGGCTTCGATATCACCACACTTCAACCAACCTTCTACTGTTCAGTGTTTTCTCACAGGACTTCATTGTATGCCTATTTGGGTGTTTCTGTGCTTATGCAGGCATCACCAAAGGGGCATAGAAACGTGAGTACACCAGGTAGAAAGAAGTACCAACGGTTGTTGCTACAGGTACCACATGAGCCGAGATACACTACCACCGGTTTCAGGATTTTAAAAGGCCAAGCTGAGAATGGTTCAGCTTTGGAATTGGGCCTCTCTGCTTTCAAAGTTCTGGAGTCTTGGCTATAGATTTCTCTTGCAAAGTGGGAACACAAAAGAAGGCACCAAAGTATTTGCAGAAATCAGGTTCTGATTTATTACGGGCAGAGGAGTAGGCACATTATCAGCATAGTAAGTTAGGCACACCAGACATGAATGTCTGCACCGGGCTGCTGTCACTAGGCGGGGCATTGATGGCAGGCATACCAGCTAGGCACACCCATTAGCATGGGACCCAGGTTGTGGAGCACCCTTGGAGGCAAGGGGGTGGGGGCAATGGATACTGAGGGAGGAAGGGAAAGGTTGAATTGTGTGACGGCTGATAGAAGGGGGAGAGACGTGGGCCCAGTGTGGCGGAAAGACGGGCAACAGGCCAAAAGTTAGTGCCGAGAGAAAGAGGGAGGCGTGGAGAAGGGGAGAGAGAGGTAGAT
The DNA here is from genome assembly GCF_040938575.1 of Ambystoma mexicanum. NCBI lineage: Eukaryota > Metazoa > Chordata > Amphibia > Caudata > Ambystomatidae > Ambystoma > Ambystoma mexicanum. The sequence goes on from NC_090929.1 coordinate 894,229,344, forward strand.
GGGAGACGAGAGGTAGAGGAGGAGAGAATGGAGGGAGAAAGGTAGGCGAGTGAGGCAGTGAAGGAGAGAATGGAAAGGAGAAAGCGAGTGAGACAGAAGCGCAGGGGGCAGAGACCGAGGCCCGCAGGTTGGGGGGGTATGGAGGTTGGGTCCAGGAAGGGGACAGGGACATGATGGGTGGCAAACATACCCCATGATGGACACAATATGGTTCCCACGCAGCTGTTCCAAGGTTCAGAGGGGCTGGTGACAGGAAGAGGGGGCAGGTGGGCAAACACAGGCAGGCCCCCTTGGGAGGGCAGGAAATTGTTCCCATGAAGGCTGCAGTAGATGCCATGATGAACACAGCTGCCCATGTGACCGAAAGGGGGGTGGCGGTCACAGGGTGGGGACAGGGACACCTGCAGGGACTGGGGAGAACTCTGGAGAGGGAGAGTTTCTCAGGAAGAGGTGATTACACTAGCTGTAAAAACTAGCAACTGTTGGCTGTGTCTCGGGTGGGAACAAGTTTACAGGATGAAAAATACAGTGGGGAAATAAAGTCATGTAATACGTTGAAATGCAACAATCCTCTGTGTCTGCGCAAGTGCGGTCACATATAGTGAAATACATATGTGGAAATTAAGTCATGTGATGCATTCAAATGCACTAAGTGACATGCAATACATTAAAAGGCAATAAGTGACATATGAGAACCACGGGTATCCACCCCTGGGGACTGCCATTTCCACACAACCTCAAACTGATAATGTAACGTTGGAACAAATATGGAGGGAGAACTACTAATACATAGATAAAACTCCCCTACTACTGGCAATTTGACATCTATAGGACTGAAACAATGGAAGTTAGGAACACTAGGTGGACTGAACTGAAAAAACCTTTTACCCACAAACGGAAATGTCCAAACCTCCTTCACTGCAAGAACAGGCTCCTGACAACAATTGCTACACCATCTCATCCCACTTTACCCATAAAGTGACAGATGCATAACACCTAGACCACTTCCCCTACTTGACCTGGTTTTGTTCACTCGCGTTTCTCTCAAACGGGATAGAAAACGCAATTGTACCCTTTGAACTCCACTCCGTGTAACACATGCAGTGTCTGCTCTTCAACCTTTTACCTGGCTCTTATCATTTACATCATCAGCAAACAGTAGCTGTTAGACATGCACGTGACCCTCAAAACCCCTTCGGCTAAACTGGTGCATGCCGAAACATCCTCACTCTGGACCCCTGGTTGACCATTACTGATTATTTCAGTTCTATCAGGGTTGAGTTTTAATCTACTGTTAAAATTGAATTTTAGAATCTGGCCTGGTGGGCAGACTTTGAGGTAACCCTAGTGATGAACGAGGAGGTCTAAGAGGTTAGCCAAAACCCAATCAATGTACGTCTTAGGGAGAATTCTCATTCTATTACTAATTTCCCTTACCTAGTGAATCCCTCAGCAGCTTTGCTGGATTTCTGGAGTTTATTTTTTCCACTGGGTAAGAGTGCAAGCTTTTCCCCCACTCTTCTGTGTTTTCCCATGTGTATTTCATCTGTTTTTGTGATTGTGGACTCTGGAGTACACCACTTCACTAGCCCCACTCTCTTGTGTTACACAGCACCTTCAGTGCAGTGACACAGGGTTGTCTTTTAGACTTCCCACCAACACCATTTCTGGGGCTGACTACTGTCCCCCAGAAAAGGGTAAAGTTGCCATTAACTTTACATAGTCATTTAACTACAGATCCAGTACACCCCATTTTACATGGAGTATTAGAAAGGGTTAATTCTTAGCCCTTTTTATCTGTACCTCCTTGGAGCATTGTTTCGCTCTCCTCTCTTAACCTGAAGATTTGGCTGGTGGTGATTATTTTACATAAAGTGGTAGTGTTTTAGGCTATTTTAGTAGCCTCGAACTTTAAACCTGCTAGCCCACATACTTTTTATTTCGGCTCCGGTTGGGTTTAATCGCCAATTCTTTTTGTTAACCTCCTTCTTGGGTCTTTCTTTGCGTGGCAAACCAGGTTTGCGGGCTTCTGACCAGAAGCCCTCCTTTGGCGTCTGGGTTTCTAGGTGGGCTGAATGTGAGGGAGGGTGTAGTCACCCCTGCGCAGGGTCTCCTTGGAGACCCAAGTCGCACTTTGTGTTGATTGGCTGAGGTGGTTGTCCGGGCTGGACAACCCCCTCTGCTGAGTGATTGACAGCCAGGCTGAGTAAATGGGGGATTTTGGCATAAAAGGTAGGACTCTTGGGCTAGAAGCCAGTCGCCAATGGAACTGCAAGGAACTGAAGAGAAGCAGAGAAGAAGACTGCTTCAACCCCGAGTTCCGGTGAAGCCCTTCTGCAGTCCTGAGCTATCTACCCCTTCACCGACCAGAGAAGATCCAGTCCGGAGTCTTCTTCCCTTGAGCCTGGTGGGATCAACCAGCTCGTCTTTTTTTCAGCTAGAGAATCCTCTCCTGGGTCGAAATTACTGCTGTGCTGTAGTGGTCCGGATAGCCATCAGAAGAGCCCTCTCTTGATTTAAAGGAGCGCACCTTTTATTCATCGTTGTCTTTTTCGCTGCTGCTGGCCTCATTCCTTGGTAGTGCAGATCACTCCAGACGTCCTCCTTGTCCCCATGACTGAAGCCGCAGGAACCATGCGTCTGCAGGAACTACCAGGAACAACTGCCGTGGCACCAGCTTTTCTCCAACGGAATAAGGTACTGTGCACACTTGGTCATTCTCTCCGTCTGACCAGCCGGAATCGGGGTGAACCCTTTTCCTCCACGAAAATTTGTTCTTTATTCCCTTCCTCTTATAACTTTTCCTTCCATTTGACAATCTTTATGAACTCTTGGCATCTCGAATCTCGAACTGTTCAACGTGTGATCCTCGGCAACTGAGCATCTGCTCCATTGACACTGGCGCAGGCCTATTGACTTTAATCTGTATCTTTGAATAAGCCCTCGAGTCTCCTTGCCTTGAAAAAGTATTGCCTGTGATTTTTATTCACTTTTCCCTTGTTTGAAATTCTGAAGTACAAAGTGTGTTTTAACTTCGTGAGCATTTCTATCCGCGGGTACTCGTTAGTATTGCAACACCGGTCTGTCAAATCCTAATGTACTTACCTTGAATGTGCTGGAACAAGTGGAATTGGTTGTGTGTAGTGTATTTTACGGGTGGTTTTGAATTTACAGAAGTGAAGTGTTTTGTGAACAGATGGTTTAAAAATGAATGTACTTATATTTTTTACCTGAAACCTGGAGTCAGTGTTTGCTTGAGTCACAGTAATTGTGGTCCTTTGTGTAATCTCTACTATTGCTCATTTACTCTTGAGATAAGTCTGGCTGCTCCGCTACTGCTACCACTTTAACAGTGTAGTACAGGCTTGTACCAAAGGTGAACTTGTATTACCACTTGTAGTCTTAATTGTGTGTAGTGATCCCTAAGGGCACTGCACATGAATCTGCCTAACAACGTGGATGAGCAGTCAAGGCTTGGTCCCAGGAGAAGTGGGCTCACGGGCCCTCAATGGGTCCACACAGCAATGCCACAGTAATTCAATTTAGACAGTCGATTATATTTATTTTGGGCCTCCTGAACAAACTGAAAAATGAATCTGGCAGGTAGTATTGCCACACAACACTCTATAATAGAAATGCACATTTCACTTAATAAATATCAGGCAACTTAATCAAGCAGAACAGGTAAGTTGGATGCAGTAGATTAATGGGCGGGGGGGTGTTATGCCTTATTGTGCCTTCCAATTTGATGGGAATCCCCACTAGCAACATGAGGAAAAAAGGGTAGCATTGTCACGATGCTCCCCTATGGCCTATTTTCCTTGTGGTGTAGTTGAAGTATGCTTTAAACATCCAAGGATATAAAATGGACCCTAACCTCCCCTACAAATTGAACTGAAAACTACACTGTAAATAAACTATTTATTGTGCTGCCATTTCAGCCTGCATTATCTACGGTTATTTTTTAGTATGTTACAATTAGTAATTTTCAACATTTATTCAAATTCAAAATGCACTTTATTGCTTGGGTTCCTGTAAATGCTAAGCACAGTGAAATGGGGTCTGACATAGGGCACCAAGAGGCAGTCGGAAGGGCAAAAGGAGAGCTGCACAACACTGTTTTAAAATGCCCCTCATCAAGCAAACCTGTGATCTGTATAAATACAAATATGGTGGTAATTGCTTATAGAAGACAAGTGCTGCTTGCAGTGAAGGTGCAAGTAGATCCTTGGTCTGGCAAGAAATGGCTGACCTGCTTTTCCATTAGTTTGCATTTTGGCAAATATAGACCAGAAATAGATTGATTCATATCTAAAAATCAGTGAAAACGGGGTGCATTAATTGTAGCCTTTATGGGAGGGGAATAAGCACTGCCGTGCATTCTGGCCAAAGTATCCCATGGACTAACATAGAGGGTGCTTTTTATTTGATTAAGGTGATATTTCGTTTACACGACTATTAATTTCCTCTCTACAAGGCTAGTGCCTAGCACAATTTTGCTATATAATTATAATCTTCACCTTTTAGTCAAGTATTAGACTGGTCAGGAATGTACGGCACACTAGTAATGGTTGGACTTCTTGAAAATGTGTATAGAGCGATCATGAAACGTCTGTGTTTAAGGTTTCAGAGATGCTGACTGGCCTGGTGCTTTGCATCATTTGCATATTGACTGATCAACCAGATTATGGCCCAAAGACCATGTTGTATAGCTTTGGTCCGCAGCATTAAAAACTGCTGTACTTTTTGTTGGTTAAGTAATAGCAATTTATCAGAAGAATGGAGTAGCACCTATTTTTGCTGTAGTCCTCTAAACATTCAAAGCCCTTCTCTCCAACAAATTAGCTATTAGATGGCAGATAATTTGCCTGTAGAGATTGCGTGCCTCGAAGGAAACCACTGAGCATCAACGGCAGGAATAAACCATGATCTGAACTTAAAATGTTGGTTCTCGTTCCTCTAACTAAATATTGGCAGCTATTAACAAACTCTTGAGTGCTTGCACTGCTACTTTTCCAAGGGAGCGCACAGGTGCTTGGCTGCTATACCCGAAAAGTACCATCACTTCTAAGCAGGCTGCTAAAATGTTATTGGGCTACTACTGGGACTTCTGCGTAGGACTGCCATGACTAATGGGACAGTTCAGCCACTTCTCAGCAGCAGACTGGTGTTTTTCCCAACTAGTTGAGATTTATTTTATGCCAAAACCACTCTACATGTTGGACCCCCAGCACATTTTGATGGATTCTTGAACCTTTTTCTTGTTATCCTGAATGAGGGTAGCCTTTTTCCCTTTTTTGGCTCTGACAGGAACCCTGTTGATTGTTTTTAGTTTGTGTTATGGGGTCTTGCTTTCCTCCATGCTTTGTAAAGGCATCTGTGTTTCACTTTTGCAGCACACAGCACCTTTTTCGCAGTGTTGCTGGGAGCCCTGTGGGCTCTCCTTTTTATATTTTTATTTCTCCAGAATGGGGTCTGGCATGGATTTGCATGCTCATGAATATTCCCCGTCAGGCTGGGAATCCTCGGTAAAGGACAAAATCAGTTTCAGTTTCATTTCTGAGCTGTCTTTCGCCTATCAATCACTGAGCTCTGGGTCATACTGCCCCAGCCAATGACTACCGTCTACCTAAGGCCATTCTCTGAACACGTGCTCGAACAGCTAGAAGAGGGAGACTTTCTGTCATCGTTGGACCTGGAGGATGTGTACTTCCACATCCCAATTCACAAGGGACACTGGAAGTTTCTGCTCTTCGTTCAGGGGAAGCATTACCAATTCAAGGCTCTTCCCTTCGGATTGAAGTCGGCGCTAAGGGTATTCACCACGTGCCTGGCGCCGGTGGCGGCACATCTGCGACGGCAAGGGATCCATGTCTACTCTTACTTGGACTGGCTCATCCAGGCCAGATCAAGGAGCATCACCATCGAACACACGGAGAGGACCATCCTCCTACTGACGGATCTGGGGTTCTCTGTGAATTATAGAAAGTCCTGTTCGACTCCATTGCAGGACGCACTGTTCCTGGGATCCCGGCTCAACAGTGTCATGCCTGGCGTCCCTGTCGGAGAGGGTGGCGGCCATCCTGGGCAAGGTGCAACGGCTGCTCGCTCTGAAGATAGCCACAGTGAGGGCCATCAAGTGTCTGCTCGCCATGATGTCATGCATTCATCTCATCCGACTCCGCAGGCTACGGATGCGGCTATTGCACGAGTTCCTTCGACGCCCGTTGGATTCAAATGTCCAGAAGCTTCCACGACAAGATTGCTCTTGACCACGGGTTCCGTCAGGCGATAATATGGTGGGGAGTGCGCTCATGTAACCGGAGGCATGGATTTCCAGGCCCCACCACATCAGGAGACAGTAACAACGGACTCCTCCCTGGAGGGATGGGGAGCCCACACCGGCAGCCTTCATGCCAGAGACTTGTGGCTGCCGGAAGAAAAGATGTTGCACATCAACTTTATGGAGCTATAGGGTGGTGTTTTGGGGCCTCAAATTGTTCCTGCCGTCCCTCAAGGGCAAGGTGGTCCGGGCCTTAACGGACAATACCACCACAATGTTTTACATTAGGAAACGGGGGGCACCAGGTCCGCAGCGCTCTCCAAAGAAGCGCAAGATTTATGACACTGGGCCGTTGCCCAGGGGATGTTCCTTATCCCGTTTCATCTGGCAGGAGTAAAGAACATGGTTGCCGACTTCCTGGACAGGGAGCTTCGCTCTTTCCACGTGGGAGAACTTTGACAGGACCTAGTGGAGAACCTGCTCCTCAAATGGGGCAATCACCAGATCGACTTGTTTGTGACAGAGTTTTGCCAGCAGGTTTCCCCAGCAGGGGAGCATGGGGGCTAGGGGTGTCACGGTATTAGTTTTATGACGGTACGATAACCTTCTTGTCAAATGACGGTATATCATGGTTATCACAGTGTAGAAGGTGGAGTGAACTAATCTTAACAAATATTTTCTTAAAAAGGTCATAAATTGTCAGATTTATCATCACAAACAAAACCAGGCATCGAGGGTCAGAATTGGGCTTTTCAACATACTTTCCACTGAAATGCCACCCCTTGCCTCCACCAAATACAAACACACGTGTGGAGAACAGCTTTTCTTAAGTGGTCATTTAGGCTTTTAGCTCCCCCACTGGCTACTGGTGAAGATGAACATGTTGCCACATTGATGGCCTGCATGCCACAGATCAATGGAGGCTGATTGTAGTATACGCTTACACACACACACACACACGCACACTTTACGTTACAGCCTTTCCAAATCAGATTGAAAAGCACACTTAACGGTATAAACGGTATACCGGTATAAACAATGTGACGGTTATTATTGTTCAATTAAGTGGTTCACGGTATCTTTAACGGTATACCGTTATACCGTTACATCCCTAATGGGGGGCACATTCTCATTCCCTTGGGAAGGCCTCTTTCTGTATGCGTTCCCTCCGTTGCCGCTGTTTCTTGGAGTCATCAGTCAACTTGCAGTGCCGTTGCTGCATGATCCTTGTCGTACCGGCGTGGCCAGGGCAGATCTGTTACCCGGACTTTGTCAGCGTCTCCACCAGTCAAGCTGCCAGTGGTTGCGGACCTTCTTGCCAGGGAAGGAGGTGCCATTCTTCACCACAATCCAGGGTCTCTGAACCTGAAGGCCTGGCTCCTGCAGCGGTAGAGTTCGGTGGCTACGATCTCCCGCGGACTGCAAGGAAGTTCTCAGCAAGGCTAGAGCGTCATCTACTTTGAAATGTTACAGACTAAAGTGGAAGAGATTTGCTATTTGGTGGTGTTCCCAGAAGATCGACCCGCTGAGGGTCAAGGCCCCTCGGGTACTTTCAGATTTGCTGTCGTTGGGCAAGTCTGGGCTGGCCCTCGCCGCCATAAAGGTTCATCTGGCGGCTATCTCCCGCTACACCAGATCCCTAGGACGACCATCCTTGTGGTCGCACCGATTGGTCAAGGAATTTGTCATGGGTTTATTCCGTTCGTTCCTGCCGGTTAAGGCGCCGGGCCCGGCAGCTCAATCTGGTGCTTACTAGGCTCATGGGACCTCTGTTCGAGCCCATGCATTCTGCACCTCAAGTTGTTGTCGTGGAAAACAGCTTTTCTCGTGTCCACCTCTGCACGATGAGTGGCGGAGATCCAGGCCCTCTCCTGTAAACCACCTTACTTGACTTTCCACGTGACGAGGCTGGTGCTGCGGACGCACCCCATCTTCATGCCCAGGTTGCCGTCAGGCTTTCATCTAAACAAGTCCTTGGTGTTACCTGTGTTTTTTTCCATCTCCTTTGTCGCTGGCTTAAAGGACTTTGCACTTGCTGGATGTGGCTAGAGCGCTGAAGTTTTGTGGCGCGCACAAAGAGTTTCTGGAAAACCTCTCAGCTCTTTGTGAACTTTGGTTCCTGTGAACAATGGGAAGGCCCTGTCCAAGGCTTCCGTTTCCAGGTGGCTCTCTGGCTGTATCACCCACTGTCACCGGTTGGCAAACTGACCGCTGCGTGGCTTTCCTAGAGCCCACTCTACCAGAGCGATTGCTGCTACATGGCGTTCCTGTCTGGTGTGCCCCTGCTGGACATTTGCAGGGCTGCGACATGGAGGTTGATGCACACCTTCGCGAAATTCTACTGCGTCGACAGAGGTTCCAGGGAGGATTTGAGTCGGCCAAGCAGTGCTGCTCAACCTGATCACTTGAAGGTGAGGGGGCAAGAGATGCTTAAGTTGAGCCTTGCCACCTCCCATGGTTGTGCATGTGTGTACTGCTATGTATTCTTTATTCATGAGCATGTGAATCCATGGCAGACCTGTAAATGTTTTTCTCCTGCATGGGTCAGGCATAAATTCACATGCAAACCCTCCTGCCTACCCCTCTGGTCTTGGTTCTACTGCCACTTTACGCGCTACCATTCCACATCTTTGACATGTAATGTCCACAGTTGTGCACTTCGGAAACTTTTTCAGCAGAGTGCGTCTGCGTCGATGACGTTGGGTCGATGTCCCTCGAAGGCCTCCGTCGAGTGCGACTTCACCGGATATTATAAATAGGATGCATGGCGCCCGTAGCATCAGTTCTATTTTTTTCTGCAAACGTGTTAACTTCGTGAGACTCTGCGCGCCTCATGTGTTCATCGTTACAATGTTTTTCTCTTCCACCCCTCCGACTCTGCTGTCTGGCTTCAAGACTTACCAGGACTGCAAGTCGAAAATGTCGCTCACCGACCCGCACCACATTTGTGGTGCCGAAATGCCAGTCGCCTGACTGCCAAGGCCTTGCAGAAGGGGAAGCTGCAGGTAGGGAGGGGCTCTAAGCCTGTTAAGTCCTGGACTTCCAAGTCCAAGGGGGTTTCCACCCACGACTCAAGGGAGAACTCTGCGTCGGAAGGAGTCCCGGGGATCTCGGTCCTGGAGTGGTTTCTGCCACTAGTCTTCCTCGTCCCGGCACTCTAGGAAGCGCCGTCACTGGTCACCTTCCCTGTCGTGCTCGGAGGAGGGTGCCTCGAGGAAGGTTATGTGCCCAACGAAGTCCTCGACTCCGGAGGAAAGGGCGGCGTTTAAAGAATTGGCAGTTTTTCAATTACAGGGCATGGGTCCGGTCGCGCCTTCTGTTGAAGCCGGCCAGCATCGGTCTTGTACCGTGGCTCGCACGCATTTGGGCTTGGGTCCACGTCGCGACTCACATCGGGAGCCTTTGAGGTCCCGTACGGACACGGATTCGAAAAGTCGCAAGAGTCGGGTCTCTAGGTTTCAGTCCTCGTCCCCAGCGAGACCAGAGCTACCTACTGAGGTGCCAGTGTGTCGACTCGGTTGACGCCGTGTCCGTCCGACTCGATGTCAACGATTTACCCTTCTACCAGCCCACGTCGGCGCCTTCAGGGATTTTTTTCTCAATTTGCCTTTGGAGTACCTGGATCTCTTAGGAGGCTACTGGGAAGTCTGTGCGGCCAGTTATGGCCTCCAGGCCCTCTTCTGTCCCCAGGCCTGGGTTTCAAATCCCTCTGGATGACATTTATGAAGAGGAAGAAAGGTTGAGGATCCTGGTGACCTTGATGAGGCTCCACTTTTTTCTGGAGTCAGTTGGAGGAGTTGCGGCAGTCCCTCCATGATGCCAGTGGGTTGGACACTTCTCCGGAAGTGAAATTCGGTAGGCCTGAGCTTGGGGCTCATGCAGAGTCTTCGTACAGGAGGATCATGGTGAGGGTCTCGGAGTATCTGGGCTGGTCCAGTCCTCATGAAGACTTTGTGCAGGATGATCTGATGGACATTTTAGATTAAGGTCCGTCCTCTGACCCTGTTTTGCCATTTCATCTTACCTTGCAGAAAAGGGTGGCAGCTGCTTGGCAGTCCCCGGAATCTCTTCCGGCTGTTGAGAAGTCTTTGACCAAGAAATACTGCCCTTCCGTTAACGACCCAAGCTATTATCTACTCACCCCACTCGCGAGAGTTTGCTGGTTCTGTAAGTGATTGATTTAAATCCAGCAAGCAAGTCAATGCCTAGTACGGGATGCCCAATGGAAACCCTTATTTATATATTTTTATGTCAAAATTTTGTTTCATTCTGGATGATGTACCCTTATATAACGCTCCTCTCTTTGAATCCCCCCCGGTCTCACTGAACCAAGAAATATTTTTTTTGGTGCAAATTAAGATTTATTTGAAGAATTGAACAATATATATATATCACTTATAAATATGGACAATATCTGAATATCACACTTATGAATATGAACAGTGATCAGCAATGGGTAATATTACAATATCAACAATCTCTTTAATCAATTAGGAATAGGAAGAATAATCTAGCAGAGAATACTTGTATGGGTTCAAGAGATTGCAATGATAGAAAGAAATGCAACACAGAAATAAAACTTGATATGCCTTCAATCAAAAGAAAATGTGATCACTCTTTCCCCTGTGACTACTCACTCCCCCCACTATGCAATATGAAGAGATGGAAAGAGGGCACATGGGTATCAGGAATAACTATCAACAATTGCAGTTTCAATCCCACTTCCCCCAGCAAGCTTAGAGAGAACAGGTATGATTTTAAACAGGTCAATTGCTTTTGAATGCGATTTAGTAATGTATGGAAAAATGCTAAAAATTACTTTAATTCACTAAGAGTGGCTTGGGATAGGTTCAGGTCAACACTAGCAATGATTGTAGAATGATTAGCAGATGGAAAACGAAATTCAGGTTGAAAGCAAGAAATAGCTGTTTTACATGCAATGAAATTGAGCCAAATTGCAAATCGCAGCAACTTTTCTGCGTGCGGGAAACACGATTACGGAAACACTGTCGTTTTCGGGTTCGTTGGAAAGCAGAGGATGTTAGCTTCAAAATGACATTTAAATTTTGTTTCTAGGATGTACGGTTCAAAATTTAGAGGTTTTTGTGAAGGTAGATTTTTCAGAAACAGAGTCAAGATTCAAAATGAAAGATGCGCTTTGAAGATTAGGAACCAAGATGGACTTATACTAAGGGACTATGAAAGTGCACGATACCCAACGGGACAACCACCAGAACAGGGCGCCTTCCGCTCTGATTGCTGTGCGCCAGGACACTTGACTTTCTTCAGAAAATATCAGCGCGCAGATGATTATCGCTACAATTATCACAGACTATATAATGAGAAGAATTCAGGATTGACACCAGATTCTATAATGCAGTTCTGGATAGGTTGAAATGTATTGAATAGGATTACTTTAAACTAAGAGATGACTATGGACAGTTCTAGACCTAATACTCACTACTATGGCTTTGGAATGGAATGGGCCCGTCACAGATACGGTCAAGGACAGGTCTTGGGCACTGCTCTCAGCAAGGCCCTCTGGTCTGCGCGGCTTCTTGGATGGGATCGGACGGGTTGGTTCTGGGTACAGCTCTGCTCTATGGGTCTGGATCTTGGTTCTAGCACAGGGTTCGTAGCTAGAACAGCAAAATAGCTCAGCCAGGCTGTTGGATCTTGTGGTTCTCCTTGGAAGTTTAGGGGTTAAAATCAGGTTTGCAAGATTTTTAAATGCCTGCTAAAAAAAGGTTCAGCTTTTGGTTCTGGAGTCTGGTTCTGGAGTCTGGTTCTGGAGTCTGGTTCTGGAGTCTGGTTCTGGAGTCTGGTTCTGGAGTCTGGTTCTGGATTCTGGTTCTTCCTGAAGGGTGCTTCGCCAGGGGATCAGTTGATGCGTGAGAAAGTTTGTCTGGGTCCTCAACAGGCCCTATTTATCCATTTTCCAAAGTGGGTGGGGAGGCCCAACCCTCTAAGGATCTGATAGGTTAAAGAATTCCCTGTCCCCTGATTTGAGAAGGAAATAGTGTGTCATCATGTGTCAGAGTGATGCTGCCATTTACAATCTAGAGAAGAACCTCCCCTTTGCTTTTGCTTAGAAAATATATTTTTCCCAAAAAAACATATTTCCCATATGGACAACTTGTTCATAAGACATATTTACACGATAGATTAATTAAGGCACTTCTCTGTTCAAGTCCCATGGTCCTACGAGTTTCGGTTCACAAATGAGTGTTTCTCGCTTTTGGTTGGTTACATATTTTCGGATCTGTACAATTTTTTACATACACATGCACATACCCTAGGTCATACTTCTGTAATTTTTCATGTTCCCAGCACAACCACACTAGCTACAATATTAAAAACATTTGTGGTTCAGTCTCAGAAAATCGCACAGATTCCAGATTAGTTTTAAGCTGTGAGTGAATTTTTCATTTTAATAATCTCGAAGTTTCATATTTCTGTCAGTTAGGTACAATATTTTAGAAGTATTTTCCTTAAACATATATTTAATCCAGTTTCAAATCCACATTTTCAGTCTGGCCCTCCCCCAAGGTCTTGGCTGAGTCAGTCACATGGCCTTCTTCCTGCCAGGGCAGTTTCTATTGACACCCCAAATTAGCATTTCCATTCAGCTCAAGGGAGCCCTTTGTCTGCACTCAGAGCAACAGGCCAGGGAGCCCCTCCCAGTTCCTTTTCACACCAGCCTGCCAGTTTCTTAGCAGAGCACAGGAGAAAAGATTCCTTTGTTTAGGGAGGAGGTGTGGAATGTGTTTGAAGCCCAGTGTGGGAAACTTTAACTTTTAAACACAATGCCTGAAATTGTCTTGCCTTAAAATATAACTGACATTTTTAACAAATACATCCACCAATTTCTTACTTCAAGCCATTTTAGAATATAATTTTGAATTGTATCCACCTCTTAGGCTTCTGATAGCAAGTCCTTCTTTGGCATAGTTTGAGTTCAATGAACAACTTTACACTTGACAGGTTTTAAATCACCAGCTTCTGACAGAGGTGAGTAACGGTACTACACCCATTTTTGACAGATTTCTTCCAGCAACCATCTTCAAAAGTGGACTTTGTTCAGATAACATATACTTCTGCTGACATTATATTTATGTGGATTCTTGAAGTAGAATGATGTTCACCAACCAACAAGGAGGTTGGATCTTTTTGGGTGGTTTGCGAGCCATGATTTTTGCGAATTTGACAGCAAGGGAAAAACTGATTTTTACAACAGCTCTGTGCTTCTTTTGCAATGATTTTGCTCTGTAGGCAGCCAAATGATGGGTTTTGGCAGTGGTCTCCTGTGTTACCACTGACATAGGCAAAAGTGGATGGCGGCCTATTTTTCAGATTTTTACTGCACACTTTCTGGTGATTTTTAGCGAGCAGCATACTTTCCGGCGGCCATTCTGATTCTGCTGCAAGCAATGCACAGTAATGTTGCAGGGCTTGGACTAGTGGGTTGAAACATCCCACAGTTCAGGTGGCTACGGCCACCTCGAGGCAGGCGGCGTACCCTACCATCCCTCCGGATAGGGACAAGCGCTTCAACGGTTTGGGCCGGAAGGTATTTTCTGCTGGGAGCTTGGCCTTGAAATCGGCCAACTCCACGTGTGCCTTGGCAAGGTTTTCACACACTCTGTGGAATTGTTTCTTTGGCGGCTGAGCATATTCCCGAGGGGGAAGAAAGGGATGGGTTCCTTGCTCTCGTGCAGGACGGCAAGGATGCCATGTGCAAATCTCTTTAGTCTGGTTTTGGATTCGGCCAACAGTGTTAGCCGATCCATGGCTGCGAGCACCATTATACAGAGATTTGAGTGGTTGCGGAAGTAAGGGTTTTCTCCGGATTTGCAGGGCCATCTTCTGAACATGCCCTTTGACGGTGCACATTTTTTGGCAGCAAGGCTGACGAGAGCCTTGAGAGGTTGCAGACCTCAAAAGCTGCAGCAAAATCTTTAAGCGCTGCGGTGCATCAACGTACGCCTTTTCGTCCTAGGGGGACAGCAGTGGAGGGGAGGTTCTTTTTGTTTTTACTCCTTTGGTAGTGCGAGAGGGGCCACCAGTTAAAGGGGCCAGTGAAAAAGTACCCGTGGTGGTCGGGGAAATCGTGGTACCAAAGCCGCTCAGGCAGCTGCCTCTCTGCCTTCAGGCACTGCCGTAGCCGCTTCCAAACAATCATGAGGCCATGTCCCATGGTTTGCCGGTTGGGAGCAGACTCAGCTTCTGGAAGAATGCCGGGCTATTACTTCAGATGCGTGGGTTCTGGATACCATAGCCCATGGCTACGGCTTTCCCTTCCTTCAGCGGTCTCACGACAATCCACCAGGGAAACTCTTTGAAGCTTCTGGATCCGCTCCTTGCGCAGGAAATCTTGTCCCTGCTGGAGAAAGGCACTATAGAACTAATGCCTGTATCGGAGAGGAACAAGGGATGGTATTCCCCTTATTTTTTTATCACAAAGAGACTGGGGTTTGAGACCCATCATGGACTTGCGTTGGTTGAACAAACTTCTCCGGAAGGACAAGTTCAAGATGGGCCCTCTTTCTCAAGTCCTCCAGGCCCTTCAACTTCAGGATTGGTTGGTGTCTCTGGACCGCAAGGATGCTTACTTTCATGTGCCGATTCATCCCACGCACAGAAAGTACCTGAGGTTTGCGGCTGGCGACTTGCACTTTCAGTTTCGGGTCCTGCCGTTCGGATTGACCTCCGCCCGAGGGTCTTCACCAAGCTAATGGTGGTGGTAGCAGCGTACCTCCGGCGATGGGGGGGGATTCATGTCTACCCATACTTGGACTGGCTGATCCGGGCGCGCTCTCCAGAGCTGGCGTTGGATCATCTGTGTCACCTGCCGCACACTCCACAGGCTGGGCTTCTTTCTGAATTTCAAGTCGCATCTGACACCTTCCCAACAGCTCCAGTACATCGAGGTTGTGTCGTTGGGGGGGAAGTGTGCGCCTCCCAAGGTAAGGGCTCATCACATTGTGCAGATAGTGGAAAAGTTTCAACATGCCCAGAGTCTCCCGGTTTTAGAATTCTTAAGGTTGCTCAGCCTCATGGCATCCTGCATGTTTCTGGTGCCAGAGGCCAGACTGCGGATGAGATCCCTGCAGTGGGTCCTCAAAATTCAGTGGTCCCAGTTCTCCGGCAAGATGTCGGATCCCGTTCAGATTCCACTCTGTCTCCCAGGATCTTCTGTGGTGGGCCAATGAAGGGAACCTGATGAGGGGTGAACCATTTTGGCAACCGTGGCCGGAGGTGACTGTATTGATGGATGCTTCCCTCACAGGATGGGGCGCCCATGCCAGAGATTTGACAGTCAGCAGTCGTTGGTCTCCGTCAAAACTCCACATGAATCTGTTAGAGCTGAGGGCCATCAGGCTAGCCTCAGATTTGAATTTGGGTTTGAAATTCCTCATGGGTGCTCCGTTTGTACCTTTGCAATCTTGTCCCTTGAGATTACTGTCCTTCAAGACTGTGTTCTTGGTTGAGGTTACTTCCGCTCGCAGAGTGAGTGAATCGCAGGCAATTTCAGCTAAGTCACTCTTTACTGTGTTTCACAAGGACAGGGTTGTACTGCGAGTACGTCCCTCTTTTCTACCTAAGGTAGTGTCTGAATATCATTGGGGTCAAAAGGTGGTGCTTCCATCTTTCTACCATCCTCCTCATCCTGGTAAGGAAGAGGAGCAACTCCATCAGTTGGTTCCTAGGAGAGCTCTGAGCTTTTACATTTCTAGGATGTCACGAGTCAGAGTGGACGATCAACTCTTTGTGGGATATGCTGGACACAGATTGGGTCCGGCTATTCCAGACCTTGTCCAGGTGGATTATCCTCACCATTATGGAGTGTTACCGATTGGTGGGCAAGGACCCTCCTGAAGTGTTGCGAGCTAATTCTGCTAGCGGCGTGGCTACTTCCACAGCCCTACAGCGGTAGGTTCCTATTAGGAACATTTGTGATGCCGCCACATGGGCTTCAATCCACACCTTTGTTAAACATTACTCCCTGGATACAATCCATGGTCAGGATATGGCCTTGGGTAAGGCGGTTATTTTTTCCGCAATCTGATTGGATACTCAAAATTATTTTTCCCTCCTCCATTTACTTATACTGCTTTGGGAGTCTGTCAAAGATGTGGAATACGTTGGAGGACACAATCCATTCAAAGAACAAGTTACTTACCAACTGGTAACGGTCTTTCGACTGGATGTTCCTCCAACGTATTCCACATCGCCCTCCCAGCCTGCCACTCTGGAGAATTTCCTATGCAATTGCAGCTTACGTTTCCGCAAGGCTATGTGCAGTCAAGCAGGCATGAGACTGGCGTCACATGTTCTGAGGGGAAAAACTTAAACTGAGGCTACGGGCGCCATGCGTCCCATTTATAACATCCAGTGGCATTGCCGTTGACAGAGGCTTTCGAGGGACATCGACTGGATGTCATCGACGCAGACGCCCTCTGCTGAAAAAGTTTCTGAAGTGCACAGCTGTGGACATTACATGTCAAAGATGTGGAATACGTTGGAGGAACATCCAGTCGAAAGAACGTTACCAGTTGACCTTACCAGTTGGTAAGAACTTGTTCTTCTCTCTATCATCACCATTTCTTGTGTGCTTGTCCTTTCTGGATCCTTCTACCATCCTGGCTGATTAGGTCCTGGTTTGAGTTTGGTCTTTGGCGAGAATCCTTTGTGAAGTCTGCTGAGGCTCCAGTGCGTCTGCAATGGCAAGAAACTCGGCAGGATCCCGAAACTCTGCTATCCTTTGTCTTCTGGTGTGATTGAGAGAAACCAATTCCCACTGGGGGAGGCTGGCTGTCCAAATTGGACTGCCATCCACCCACTTTCTGTAAACTGCAGGGAGAGTTTGCAGAGTATCAGGGTGGATTCCTGATAAAAGGCTAGGATCTTGAGGCAAAAGGCAATTCCTTCCAGAACTTTGCTGGACCTCCAGAGGCAAGATTCTCCTCTTCCTTCTCCTCCAGGTCGCCTCACTAGCATGCAGGACCGAACAATCGAGGCGGATCGACCGGGCTGTAAACTTCGCCCCGGGGCCTGTGGAAAGGTACCAAAACTGCAGATCGATGTTAGAGCATGAAGAATCCTCTGAGTGGAAGTCCTTTTTCTTGACTGTTGCTGCAACATCCCTTCCAGAGTCCCTCCTTTTTGTCACCACACCCAAGGAACCGGAGACAGGGTCCACCACTGCTGCACCATGAAATAATCCAGCTGCATCTCATAACTCCTCAGGCACTGTGTGACTCGTGGTAGTACATACAATGAGTCATTTCATTTTGTCTCTCCTTTGCTGCTGGAGTGCTGATTCCGGTGTTTGGGTGTTCACACATACCGTTCACCTAGGCCGAACGCTTGTGCCCCCATAAGGGAGCCCAAAATTCAGTTACTTGTAATTGAAGAATCCTCTGGAACGTTGTCTTTTCTGTATCTGTGCCTTAACTGCTTTACCTCCAATCTGATTTTGAAGAACTCATACCTAGATAGGGATGGACTTCTAAAATCTTAAGGCCTCTGAAAAGTAATGCAAGTCTTTTAAAAGTACTGACCTGCTATTGTTGGTGTTGCTTAACCTTTTTATTCCTACAACAGAAAATGTTCTGAGTTGCTATAACAAGTGATTTTATTCGCCTTATATTTGTGTTCAATTACATGTAGAATTCTTATGGTTTACTTACCGGAGGTATTGCTTTGATTTTATATTGTGTTGCTTAGTTTGAAATAGATTCAACTTTAACCTTGTGTATATAAAACAAATAACTATTTTATTATTACTAAAAGTGTCTTGAGTTTCTTTGGGCTTATTTATTTACGGTGTTCATTGTACTTGCCCAAAGCTCACATCTCCCTCCTAAAATAAGCCTGGCTGCCCTGCAATACTACCAAAACCTTACTTAGTACAGACGTATACTAGAAGTTGGAGCCTGTATACCAAGGGATCGTTTTTTAGTCTCCCCCCAGGTAGACTTTTGGAAAACTCCCCTAACACCAACACAGTCTGGAATGTACATTTCTGACACGTCTGCACCCCCACTTCCCCTTAATTTTACTTCCCGCGCCATATCTAACAACTGCAATCCTCTATTCCAAATTCAGATTTTGATTACTGAGAAATCTGAGAATGTTTCCCCCAGATGCCAAGACTTGGAAAAATGGCTGAATCATATATATTCCATTTGTATTTCTGATGTATGTGGCACTGAATGTGGAATGGTGATGTAGTAAAGTTTTGAATTGTCTGCTTATGCCTTCACACATTATAATTTAAACTCAAGGTTCACTTTTTTCACCCTGGTCTTGCCGCCCTGTAGGTGCAGCGCACTATTGGAAAACAAATCCAAATGGTGCGTCAGATCGGGAAAGGGCGGTATGGTGAAGTCTGGATGGGCAGGTGGCGTGGTGAAAAGGTGGCTGTCAAAGTGTTCTCCACAACCGAGGAGGCTAGCTGGTTCAGAGAAACTGAAATCTACCAGACTGTTCTCATGCGGCATGAAAACATTTTGGGTGAGTACTGAATTTCAGTGTCTTCTAGTGGAAGAACCAGTGTTCTTCTCACAAAAAAAGGTTTTTCTGTGCTTGCAGTCTGCACACTATTCTCTTACAAGACAGTGATACCTGGATGCTCACACTTCCAGTTACTGGAGGTAGATACCTCACACTAATGATTATTACATCTGCGCCTCCTATACGGTTAATTCTGTCATGTGCGCGTTATAAATAAAAATTATTATTAAGTCATTGTGTATGCGATATCTAGTATTTAAATTAAGAGGAACTAAAAAGAGCATGTTTTTTGATTATTTTGTGAATTTATATATGATGCTTGAAGCCCCAAATATCGTCAAAGTGAATGCAAACTTAAATTTCTTGATCAAACATTTGAATACAATTCTTGAAATATGATTTGCATAATTCAAACCAAAGTGGATTCCTGAAAGGTTTAAAAGCCTTCCTTTCTTGCAAAGAATGAGCAATTATTAAAAAAAAAGAAAAAATCTGAAATTCTTAAAATGATTATTTTTCTGGCACACACATGGATTTGGTTGACTCAATATGAGTGTATGGGCATTGCAAAGTGTAGACAACTTGGATAGACCGGGAATTAAGTATTTGCTAGACTTATGAAGTTTTAGACTTCTAAAAGTGCCTAAGAAGGTTGAAATCATTCTGAAAGCTCCATATTTTAAGCATTAGGAAAGTAGGACTGGATTGCAATGTTTTTAAGGAGTGTGAGCAGCTAGTCATGGGTGCTCCCAAGTCATGTGTTAAGCACATTGATGTAGGAGGGCACCAGAAAGAGAGTCATGTCTTCAGCGAGAGCCATATTATGAATACACATATAGTGACTAGAATTGTGAATGAAATACACTGCATACCAAATAGTAAAATAAGAACTAGGATTACAACATCATAAAGATGATCTTAAACAGCAAAGGTCCCTTTTGGTGGTGGTTGGGGGGGATCCGAGGGAGCACTCTGATTCAAAGAAGGCATGTACAGATTACTCTGCACCCCGGTAGCAAGACACCCCTTTCATCCTTTGTAATGCGATGCCAGGATTGTGTGCCACCTACTGATTTAGGCACTTGCTGAGAAATACAGATGGGGAGGGTAACTCCTGATGTACTGGACTAGGGATTGCTTTGTGTTGGCACTTTCTACATTAGTGTTGGGGCATGTTCGTTGTATCTGTCATGCCTTGATGGCTCAGAAAATCGAAATGGAGGACTGAATATAGCCCTGATTTATTTGGTGATTCTCACTCTGCTTCCCCTCATACGTTTTTGCTTTTTTAATCATTTTACTGTTCTGTTTGACAAAAGCTTTGCTCAACACAGGTATGTTATCACTAATGGAAGACTTCCCTATTTCTTTATTCTTCACACTTGCACTCCCCTCATACCTATTTGTTTTAAGCTAAATACTTGCTTTATAATACCTAGCCAGGTAGTAAATGCTTGGTTCACTATGCGAATGTGGCATTTGGACACAGCACAGCATGAATTGCACACATGACCATTTGGCGCGATCTGCATTCTCTGACAAGTAATGCCTGAATGCACCCTAAAGTAATTTAAATGCGAACATCTTTTAGATGCATGTTAAGAGGCAAGATGAAATTTCATCTAGCGTCTGTTGCAGTTGAGTTCAATAACATTCTTGTTTTTATAAGCACAATAATGAAGGATTTGTCAAATGGGTGCCTTTATCTGTGTCCTTAAATATAATGGGGCTCCTTTACTAGCTGCACCTTCTTGGGGAAATTGTGTTTTGGTTGCCTGTAATGTTTCAGCATCTTTCAATACTGAGTGGTAATGGAGTTCAGGCCAGCCGATTTCAAAATTGATTTGAATTTTAATAAACTGCAGAATATATAGCAAACCAAACCTAATTGCCTCTAGGTGCAAAGAGAAAACAATATGAACGGCAAACAACCTCAGAACCAAAATTTTCTAAGCAGGAGAGAATCTCAAGAAAATACATTTTTACTTTTTTAAATTTTACTAACACATTTTTGTATTGCACTCCCAAAATAAGCAGCTTTATTCGAAGACCAATCTTCACCAGAAGTCCAGTCCAAATCTTAGACGTTAGGGCTGAGAACCTCCTCTCCCTGCTGAATTTAAAAAGTAGGCATGGCGTCACCAGTGACTGTGCCTCAGAGCAGCAAAAAGTCTCTGGGAACAGTAGGTAGGCAGGATTAGGGGTTTGGGGCCGGTCACATTATGCATATATTTAAGCCAGGCAGCTGGTCACTCTGTTCTTTCGGGGCCACTGCGAACCTCCATGTCTCTTTCCTTGTGCACTGCGGTCTGGAGCACCTTTTTAAAACAAAATCACTGCCGATACGGCCCGGGTTGTTAGGAGGGGGCGTTTACATTTTGTTTCTCATTTCTTTTCGGTAGCCTCTGCTCCGCGGCTTGCCCGGGTGTTGATGGGCCACACCCCTCTCCCTGCCCTGTGGTGACGGGCTGGGCGATGCTCTTTCCTTGTCACCCGCTTCGGAGCAAGCTCTTCATTTTCTTTTTTTTCTTCCTTACCACACTGGGCCTGGCTGTTCACTGGCCCCTCCTCCTTCTTTCCGGGCCGATGCAGCCTTTCTCAAGTCACGGGACTCTGTTCCCACCGGCACGGGCCCGAGTTGTGATGGGCCCGCCTCCTCACACTGGACTCCTTTGTTGCAGCTGCTGCAGCCGTTGCAGTGGACACGGCGGGGGTGCAGGCGCACACCGACCCCAGCCGCACGAGCACAGTCTATGATAAGGGGTGCGGCCGGGGCAGCCCAACGACGGGTGCCCCTTCCCTCCACTACCACGCTTCCTTTTGTTCCTGCCGCACATGGCAATAGAATAGGCTCAGGCTGGGCATTCTGCACTGCCAGTTTGCCAAGCAAGGCAGACGCGCGCACACAAAGTCCGTGGCGCTGCACGTCATCAAGGCGCTCCAGTGGCAAACACATTTCTTCTTCAGGGGCCACAGAGCCTTTCACATGCATGTGGAACCTTCCAATTAAAACAGCACACGAAGGCCCAAGTAAAAGCGAGCAGAACACAGCACCCATTTAAATATTTGTTTAGATCCATGATGACTGCAAAAGTTGCTTTGTCACTAATCAAATGCCCCATCTTATAAATGGCTATCGGCATGTCTCTGAAGGTACAGTGAGCTTAAATGACATAATCTCGCAATCTAGGACTTGTAGCTTATCCATTCGGGATGCCGAAATAAAAGCCACTATATTCTTTTGGCACAATGTTGCTATAAGGATTATGTGGTTTCACTATGCAATTCGTGTTTCTGTACGTAGTTTAAAAAAGCTGTGATTTTGGTAAATTACGAGGGCCATAAACGCGCTACAGTTGATGGCTGCTGGGATAGCTCAGTGGGTTGAGAGACCTTTGCTGAGTGGTAGAATTCGCTATTGGCGAGCAGCGGAAAAGCAGCGGGCGATCCCACAGGAGTTGAGTTAACCAAAGAGGGAAGGGCCTAGGTGGTGGGGCACGAAAGGGGTGGCGCTAAAGGGGGTGACGGACAATGGCTAAAGTTAATAGGGGGGGGCAACATGTCGGATTGCTTTGTTGTGTACTTTGCAAGTTGCAGTAATCAAATGTAGATTAGGCGGGAAGATGGGGTTTTGGACGTCCGAGACCAGGCTGTTTGTGGGGAGGGTCAGGAACAGACAAGTTGCTGCGCTGAGTGGGTGGTGGGCTCGGATTGCTGGCCCAGACCACTGGCAGACCATGAACAGAATGAAGGCCTGCAATGTGGAAGATGAGACCCAGTGAGAGGAGGAGGTTTCTGAGCTGTAGTTTATGGCCCAATAAAAGGGGTTAACTAGGGGCGCAGCGGTACATATAACAATATACAAACCAACAAGACCCCTCATGTCAAGCAACGAAATCCACCTGGAACTAAAACCATACATTAAAGAAAAATTAGGAGGCACCGCCTTCTACCACCTAGCCGCAAAAACCTGGAACAACATCCTAAAAGAAATGAGAAACGCCAAAGATCACCTAAAATTCAGGAAATTACTAAAAATCTGGCTTTTCATTACCAGAAACTAAAAACGGAAACAGCAGAAAGGAATGGAATGACTAAACCGGAAAGGAGACTGACCAGCCCCCGGAACCGACTGAGAAACACCAATGGCACGGGCGACACATGGCAGAGTGGAACACAAGCAACACCCAGGGAGACGGAATCAACTTCCCCAGCCAACCCTAAACCAACATCTTCAACCGCCCCTAGCTGCTGCTAGATACCACTGGGTTGTGGAACTGTCGAGACTAAGGTGTGGACACTGGCAGGTGCACTGGCCATAAAAGTGGTAGTGAGGAACATGCAGGGTTGTTGGGGAGGCTGGTGGAGGTGGCAGCAAAATGTGAATGGGCCTCGAATTCAGAATGGCCCAGACATAACCAGAGGCACAGGGTGCACACGCTCCCCATCTGTGAGAGATTACGCAAGCCCAACTCTTCAATTCAGGATAGAGATGCCAACAAACCAATTCCACTAACAATTTTCCTCCTCTGCATACACCTCAAACTCCAAACCAAACACAACCACAAACCTACAGCACAACAAACCGCACAAACTTCACTACACTGCAACAACAAAACAAAAAACACACATAGACTCGCAGAACAGTACACAACGTCTACCGGCCGCAAACACCCCAGGCCCAGCCAACGGACCCACCGGGCTGAGGCCGCCAACAGCACATCACGGCACTCTTGCACTTTTCCATCCTCCCCCCACTAACCCACCCATCCTCCCTCCCTCCCTCTTTCAGAGCTGCCAGAGCACCAGGGGACCACTCCGGTGGTGATAGTGCGTGGTACAAATATCCTTTAACATTAACACATATGAACTGGCAGTCGACTCAATCGGATAGTGGCACCTTGCCTTGATTGTATGCACTGGAGCTGATAAGTGGGAATCCTTGTAAAAATTGTGTTTACATAGTCCAGTTGCGAGTTGACAAGTGATCCCGCCACCATTGGCTGGAGATTTTAAAGAACTTTTGACTACATGCATCATTTGTAATCTGACATAGGTCGGCTTCCCAAATTATACCCATATTTGCACCCTCTGTAAACTTTGACTAGTGCCCCAGAAGAGCATAAGATAAGGGAGGTAGTCTTGGTTCTGCAGTATATGATGAGGGCCTAGCGTCCGCACCCCTACCTTAGAGGAGTGAACTTTTAAGTCCACTCACTCATGTACTCAGCCAGTTGGGACCAGAGGAGAGGGCTCATAAGGCTTGCTGGGGACAAGATTTGCCTGCGTGCGAGTGGTAGCTAAAGCTGTGGCTGCGACTCCGCAGTTTCAGCTCTTGATTTCAAATAAGTGTATTGTGATAACTGTTGTACTCCAAGAAATACGATTAGTATCTTAGTTTTAAATTTGTCATGTTTTTCAATTTATCACGGCCTTATGTCTACCATGTAAAGTACATGTAAAATATGGTCAATGTACATTTAACTACCTTTTGAGAAGTCCAAATACACGCAAATGTGCAACAGACCCCAAAAAAGGGACTTGCAGTACAGTTTGAACATGCGCACATGGTCTGGTTGCTTGATGTAATTTTGCCATTGAGTATCTGCAATCATGCATGCAAGTCTGCAGCTGCTTATGAAATAATACAGATGGAGGAAAGAACGTCAATGTTTCTCCAGCATGGGGTCTGGAAAGGATTCACATGCTCATGAATATTCCCTGTTGTCTGGCTGGGAATCCTCAGTAAAAGTTAAAAACAATTTCACTTTCATTGGTTTCTCCGCTAAACCAATGACAGTCCTCTCCCTAAGCCCCACCTCTGGCAGTTTTACCACACGCTTCAGTGTTGGGAGTCCTCGAGTTGCTCTCAGAGCTGATTTTTGTTTTTTTTCGCTGAAAAGCTCAATTTTTGTTTCCTCTCGGGCCTGTGTGCTATTTCCTCATCGGCCTGCAACGAGTATCCGTTGTTGAAGTATTGTGTCCCTCCAGGGCGAAGATTCAGCGAAGTTTTCCGGAAGGCCGTCTTGGGCCTACTTTGCACCCTCCGATCTTGACTGGGGAAAAAAAGGATGGAAGGGACTCTCTTCAGGCCCTGCACCAAATGCGGCCAAAGGAATGTTTTCGTGGAGGACAAACATCTACAATGTCTTTACTGTCTGCACCCTGACCACGTGGAGGTGGAATGCAAGATATGCCTGGGCTTCTCGAAGACGGGGAAAGACCAGCGTAGCAGGCTGATGGCATGGCTCAATTCAAACACGCCTATGCCCTGTGCTCAGAACAGGGACATGCCTCGCCCAGGACCGTCCGGTCCGAAAATCAGTCTCCCTCTGAGAAGAGGTCAAACTCCTTTGAGGTTGCCCCATCGATGGGGGTCCAAGATAAGGACAAGAACCGCAAGTCTGATTCCACCGGGTTCGCCGCTGATGCGGGTACCAGGTTGGATCGGACACGATCACCATCGCCGTCTGTCTCCGGAGCCAGCCTGCCATCAAGCTCCTCTTCGAAGAGCAGGTCATCCACCCCAGCCAAATTATGGGATAAATCGAATAAGCCCAGGTCGGAGGATGAGAAGGCTGCGCAGCCCAAGCATGCTCAACCGCGCAGTCAAAATTCCAGTGGACCACTTCGGCACCCGCTGTGATGACCACGGTGGAGGTAGGTGCCCATCTGACGAGGGTGGCACCTAAGGCCCAAGGGTATCCCTGCCTCCAAAACGCGACACAAACGCCAAAGCAGCTGCAAGCACCCCTGGGGGGAAGGTGGAAGGTATCTGTCCAGATCCCGGTTCAACCGATGGACATCTCCTCCACGGACGACTACCAAGAGTCGATCCATACGATCCACAAGGATGACGACACGCAGGGCCTACCGCTCTGTTGTTCCTTTCACAGCCAAGGGACATGACATATAGACATCCTGTCGACTCTTCACATCTTGGTGACGGAAATCCAGCAGAGGTTGCCCTCCGTACCGACACCTGTGGTGCTGCAGACCCCTGACCAGCCTCTGTGTAAGAAAAACATCAGCCTCCTCCACCACGTTGGGCCCAGACTCCACCAGCGGACCCGGACACTGGTATGGACACAACAGCCACGGGAACTGAAGAAGATGAGGACTTTGTCCTGGCAGACTATGAATCAATGCACCTGAACTTCCCTCAGTCTCCATCAGAATAAGTGGAATCATTCCACTCAATCTCAGGCCTCTGAGCTGTTCCAGCTGGTGCCCGAGGAAACCAGGAAAGAGGGCTTCTTATATCAGCAGCGAGAGTCCAAGAGGAAGACCATCATGGCGGTGCCCTTTCTGGATGACATTTGAGAGGAAGTCCTAGCCCTCATGAAGACTGCTCAGGAACGGAACAGGGCACCCAAGCGAGACAGGTTGGAGAAGAAATATAGGGTGCCAGACTCCGTGCCAAAGTGCTTCAGGTCGCAACTGTCACCGGACTCTGTAGTTATGTTATGAAATCAGAACTTGTTAAAGCGCACGTACACCAACAGCATCATGGCGCTAGTGGCATAAAGGAGGTATCAATTTGAATACACAATTAGAATAGTCAAGTCTTTAATTTCCGACGAAAACCAAGATGATCAGCAGTACTCCATAGAGCAATGGGATGGTGGTTCCAGGTGTTCGCGGGCCACAACGGAGAAGGCACGACCCCCTGAGCGGGCCCACCTAAACCGCGGGACAACTATAAGGTGGTCCGAGTTGGAGCTTAGAGACCGGGTAGAAGAGTAGTGTACAAATTTGGCTTGCAGATACTTTGCTCCGATACCGTAGAAGGCATGATGAACCATACACATGGACACAATGCGAGCCTCAACGGGGAGCCAATGCAATTGCCTCAGTAAATGGGACATGCAAGTTCCAAAAGGGGGGGCGTAGGATGGATCTTGTCGCTGCGTTTTGGAGAAGTTGTAACTGCTTAATTAAGTATAGAGGCTGCCCCAAGTAGAGGGAATTACTGTAATGCAATCTGCTCAATACTACGGTGGCCACCACCAGAGGTTTGGCAAACTGTGGGAATAAAAAGCAAACTTCCGCAGGACCCAGAGTTTTAAGATAGCACAGGCGTGGGGGGGGGGGGGAGGGGCCAAAAGAGGAAGGCCAAAAGTCAGCCGTCCAAAACAAATGAGGGGGGGCTAAGGGAGTTGTCCCAACAACCAAAACCTTGGTTTTGCTAGCGTTTAGCTTTATCCAATTGGATTTCATCCAACTCCCTAATTCCTCAAGACATCTTAGTTGAGCAGCAGTCTCAGACTAAGTCTGGTCAGAATCTGGGTGCCGTCTGCATAGGAATAATAGCAAAACCCATGGGATTAAAGAAGCAGAAGAAATCTGATATAGACCTTAAACCGAATTGGAAAGGGTGCCGATCCTTGAGGGTCCCCACAAACAAGAGAAACTGGAGCGGAAAGGAGGTAAGGTAGTGTTGGCTGCAACGTTTGGCTAACCCAGCTTCGTCTTCAATTCTGCACAACGAGGTGATAAGTTGGACGCCATGGGGAAGAGAGTTATTTAGACTGCGGCATCCACGATCCAGGCAGCTAATGCTCTGGCTACCTTGTAGGACCGGGAGCTTTAGTACAAGCTGGACCAAATCCTAGAATTCCTCCCTGACGACAATATAATGGAAGCTCTCGCCTTCTTTCAGGAAGGGGAGGTGGCATCAGACCATGCCATTACGGTGGCAGTGGACATCGCTGACAGGTTCCCGGAAGATGGGAAACTGAGTCTGCCTTTGTCAGCAGGGATGGTTGAAAGCCACAAACGTTCGTCAGGACGTTCATGCGAAGGTGCTGGATATGCACTTCGATTGGGACAATCTGTTAGTGGGAAGGTGGTCGACGAATCCCTTCAAGCCATAATGACAAATACGGAATATGGAGATGGTACGTTCCCTTGATTCAACAGCATCATTCATCTTTTCATTCCACCAGGGGTAAATCAAGCGGATCATCCAAGGGATTCTCCACATCATATATACAACCTCCTCGATTCTCCACACAGGAAAGCTTACAGAGGTTGCTCCCAGGCCTATGGTAGCGGAGGTCAGCGTCCCCGGCAGGGCGCCGCCACCCATACAAGCCAGAACTGGCCAAGACGTGGGGCCCCCACTCGTGTACCCCTGTGGGAGGCTGGCTGACTAGGCTCGTCAGCTAGTCGAGAGGTGCTGGACGCTCGTGCCCAGGGACACACGTAGTTCCAATGCAGGTGACCACGTATTCCACCGGTTCCCCATCAGGAGCTTCACATCCCTCAGCTCCTGGAGGAAGTGCGAGCCATGTTATGGAAAGGGATGATGCAGCTTGTTCTCCGGGGCTCTGGAGTCTATTCCAGATACTTTCTGGTAAGAAAGAAGACCGGGTTGGAGATCTGAACAAGTACCCAAAGTCTCAAAAATGCAGGATGGTCACGTTGCAGCACATGCTCTGCCAACTGGAGGAAGGGGATTTCTTGATCTAGTTAGACCTAGAGGAACGCGCACTTGCATGTCCCCATCCACAGGAAACGTCGAATGTTCCTATGGTTCGTGGTGCAAGGCCAGCGCCACCAGTTCAAGGCCCTACCATTCGGCTTGAACTCAGCCCGAGGGAAGTGTCTGGCCCTGGTGGCAGCCCATAAGCGTCTTTAGGGCATTCACATATACCTGTACTTTGACGATTGGCTGATAGGTGGCCACTCCCAGAACTGGCTGATGAGCACACAAAGGGGACCGTCCAGCTGCTGACTGAGCTGGGGTTCTCAGTAAACTAGCCAAAGTCCTGCTTGATGCCATCGAAGAACGCGCTGTTCCTCTGCGCCAGACTCAACACAGTAACTTGCCTGGCTTTGCCCTCTGAGAAGAGGCTAGCAGCAATTCAAGGGAAGGTGCAGCGTCTATCATCGGTGAAGACGGCCACGGTGTGGGCCATCAAGTTGTTGCTGGGCATGATCTCCTGCATCTACCTCGTCCGTCTCTGCAGGTTGCTGATGCGACCCCTACAGGAATGTTTAGATGCGCGTTGGATACAAGTGTCGGGGAGTTTGTGGACAAGATCCCTCTCAATGAGGAGTTCCGGCATGCGTTAAAATGGTGGAGTTGCGCTCCAGGGGACAGGATTCAAGACCCGCCATACCAGGAGACTGTCACCACGGACGCCTCTCTGGAAGGTTGGTGGGGGGGCCCTCACACCAGACGTCTACATGCTAGAGGTCTGTGGCTTCTGGAGGAGAAGGATCTGCACAATAAAATTCTGGCACTACAAGCAGTGTTCTGGTCCATCAGGTCTTTCCTGTCGTCACTGGAGTGCTTGGTGGTGAGGAATTCATGGACATCTCCACATCCATGTTCTACATCGGGAAGCAAAGGGGGCAGTTTATCAGCAGTGCTTTCCAAGGAAGCTCAGGACTTGTGGCACTGGGCCATCAGACAGGGGATGTTCCTTGTCCCTCTCCACCTGGCAGGCATCAAGAACACCATTGCAGACTCCCTCAGCAGGGAACTGCGCTCCTGCCACGAGTGGGAATTTCGTCAGGTTCAGGTGGGGACCGCCTGTCAAATGGGGCAGACCCCGATCGATCATTTTGCCACAGCTGTGAACCCCAAATACCAGAGGTTTGCCAGCAGATTCCACCAACCGAGGAGATTGGGAGAGGGAGAGGGAGAGGGGAAGGGGAGGTGCGTTCTCCTTTCCTGTGGGAAGGTCTGTTTCTGTACGCTTTCCACAGGTTCCTCTCCTACTACGTGTCAACACACTAGGACAGTGTCAATGCAAGATGATACTCATCGCCCTGGCGTGGCCGAGGCAGATTTGATATCCGGCCCCACACAGCCTGTCTGCATTGCCTCCAGTCAAGTTGCAGGTACTTTCGGATCTGCTTGCCAGAGATGGAGGCGCACTCCATCACGACCCAGGATCGCTGGACCTGAAGGCATGGCTCCTACAGCCTTAGAGTTTAGAGTTTGGAGGTTGAGTTGCCAGAGGACTGCAGGGAATTCCTCACCAAAGACAGGGTGTTGTCGACATAAGTGGAAGCGTTTTGCTATGTGGTGCCGTTCACGCTAGATTGCCCCTCTGAGGATCACAGCCCCACAGATCCTTCCATACTTGCTGTCCTTGGCAAAAGCTGGACTGGCTTACGCATCCATCAAGGTACACCTGGCTGCCATCTCACGCTACACCAGATCCCCGTGAAGATCCTCGCTGTGGTCCCACAGACTCCTCAAAGGGTTTTTCTGTTTTTTTCTCACCGGTGAAGGCCTCTGACGGGCGTATGGGTGAGATCCAGGCCCTAGCCTGCAAGCAACCGTATCAGACTTTCCACGAATAGAGGGTGTTATTGCGTAGGCACACCTCTTTCATGCTGAAAGATTCTGTTGGAATTTCACCTCAGTGAGCCCTTGGTGTTGCCGGTTTTCTTCCTGACACCTTTCTCACCGGCGGAGAGGGCCCTGCACTCGCTGGACGTTGCTCGTGCCTTGAAGTTCTATGTGACTCGCACCAAGATTTTTCAGAAGACTTCTCAATTGTTTGTGAACTTTGTGAACGATGAGAAGGCCTTGTCCAAGACTTCCAGTTTGTGGTGGCTCTCCGGCTGCATCATGCACCGTCATCGGCTAGCGAACCAGCGTCTGCTAGGGCCGTCCGACAGCCCATTCCACCAGAGTGATCGCTGCGACGACAGCATTCCTTTCTAGTATGGCCCTGCTTGACATCTGCAGGGCTGCAACGAGGAGGTCCACGCATACCTTCACTAAGTTCTACTGCGTCGACAGGGATTCCAGGGAGGTGTCCAGAGTCGGCCAGGCTGTGCTACACAACCTGTTTTCTTGAGGTGAGTCTGTTCTAGGAGTAATTGTTTGCTTCTGTTGAGCCTTGCCACCTCCCGTGCTTGTGTAATGTTGTACTGCTGTGTATTCGTTATTCATGAGCATGTGAATCCATGCCAGACCCCATGCTGGAGAAGGCTAAATTACTTACCTGTAACTATTGTTCTCCAGCATGAGTCTAGCATGGATTCATCTGTGAAACCTCCCTCCGGCCCCTCTGTGGCTCTTGGTCATACTGGCACTTTATGTGCTTACCAAATCTGAAGATGGCTGCCAGAGGTGGGGCTTAGGGAGAGGACTG
Source organism: Ambystoma mexicanum (assembly GCF_040938575.1). Lineage (NCBI taxonomy): Eukaryota > Metazoa > Chordata > Amphibia > Caudata > Ambystomatidae > Ambystoma > Ambystoma mexicanum. Next base: position 894,260,268 of record NC_090929.1, read on the forward strand.
TCATTGGATGGGCGCAGTATGATCCAGAGGACAGTGATTGCTTTAGAGGAGTGTTAGGCAAGATTGTATGCAGTCTCCCTGTGGGAGACCACACCATTCTTGGCATCTTGGAATTAGGTAACCCACCTACTGGCATAGGTATGTACTATACAAGTTGGTAGAATGACTGAGCAGCCAAACTTCGCAAGAGGGGTAAATGTGAGCTGTAGAGCTGTAACATTGAAATCCACACAATTATCCAAATAACACCCTCCAGGTTTCTAGTAAAATAATTATTTGTCAGTTGTAAATTAGCTGTCTTTAAAAAGGGCAATATGCAACAATAAAAATACACTTCAAAACATGTTCTCAGAATCAAGGTAAGCAAGTAGATACTATTTAGAGATGCTTCATACACACTTCCTACACCCTGAGGTCAATTATTAGGAGAGTAGTGACATTTATATTTCACTTTTGCACTTGGTAAAATTCTGAGGATGTGGAAAGGAAAGGTGAACAGAATGAAAAAGTTTAACCTGTTCTCTGAGCATGTGAGCACTTTTAAATGCCCCAATTCATTCTAGATAAAATCTTTCCCAGCAGTAACAGTTTCAACAAGTTACCACCTGTGAGGGACAGTTGGAATCAAAGTCAATGGGTCAGAATAGTCTGCAGGGAGCCAAGACAGGCAAAGTCAATTTGGAACAAAGTCTATGGAGCTGAGGTACTTCTTAGATAGCACAAAAAGTCTTGTACAATGTTAGTTTGTTGTAGAAAATCGCTTTTTGGCCACAAGGTGTTAACACTTGTGAAAGGTTAGAGCTAGAATAACTGTAGAAAGGCAGCTACTGCAAATCTCAACGGAATCTATCAAGATACAGACAGAGGCAAGTACCCCTTAGTCAGAACAGCACCTTAGGTTCGAAGAGGATCCAGCTGCCTTATTTCCTGTTTGCAGACTTTCAGATCTTGCGCTCCCGGGACTCCATCGTTTGGGACAAGAGGGACGTCTGGAGGACTCCTGCACAGCAGTTTGGAGAGGTCGGTTGCAGCTACAGGCTCTTTTCAATTCAGCGGCACTTTGCGGTTTCAGCTACCAGCAAATGGCACCACTGCAGATCTTGTACACTTGATGTACTTTCTTCACTCCTTGAATCCAGCACTCTGGTAAGGTGACTCGAGCTTGTCGTCCTGCTTTGGGAGGGTTCTCAGGATATTGCTGGAGCTCTGGTCTGGCTTAAAGACAATGCACTCAACTACGGATTTCTCAACCCCAGGCACTCAGTTCCAGCAGCAGCAAAGAAGTACAGCTAGTTGGGGAAGGTCATCCAGCAAAGTTCGTCTTGGGGTTAGTTGGTCCCACTAACCCAAGGGAAGAAGTCCTCTCCGGAGCTTCTCAAATCGATTTGGAAAAGCAGTTTCAGCACAGCAGCAGGGCTTCACCGGGCAACTCAACAGTCCAGGAGGATGCAGCAAGCTTCTCTTCAAGATTCCTTCGTCGGATGTTTCGTCCAGTGGTCGACACTGTCTTCTGTGCAAGAAGCCTTGCCTTTTATGCAGGTTTCTCCCATTTATGCACGGCCTAGCTGTCACACAGCAGGGTGGCTGTCCTACAGCCAGCCAATCATGACTGGGGCATTCAGGTTACCAAGGAGACTAAGGACAGGAGGTTTCGGGCACCTCCCTTGCTTCCTGCCCTGCCAGACATACTGGAGTGAGAGGCAGGTCTCAGTACTGAAGCCTGCCAAAGGCAAAACTAACAAAACGGTTAACCTGGTTTGGCGCGCAGAGTAAAACCCAAGAAAGACTTCACTAACAAGAAATAATGAAAAAAGAAGACCTGGGCCATTTTGACACAATTGGCACTCATGGGTGCTATACTGCAGCTGAGGGTTCAGTCTGGGGTACAAAAGCACAATGGTAGGACAATCAAACCACTGCCACCAGCCATTTAAAGTAGTGAAGGTAACATACATTTTTTTACATAAGTAAGTAGAAAAAGGGGCTACTAAGTAACCTCCCAGCACGCCACATAATATGGTGTGCGCTGTATCTACAGCGAGAATAGGCAACTAAAGTCAATTTCACTTTACCATTCTTGTGAACAGTAGTTCTCACAAGAAAAGGTATTTAAACCTCAAGAGAAATCTAAAGGAGTGCTCTGTGTCACCATACAAAAAGTAGATGCCTATGGAGTTTGTCAGACTCAAAATCAGTTAAAAAAATACATGAGTGATAAAAAGTCTCACTCACTGCAGGAAAACAATTTAAAGCCCAGCAAAAGAGCTCTGGGTCTCTAAGGTTGAAGGGAATTAGCAAAGAAATGAGAATTCTCCCTAACAAGAGAAATATAGTTTTAAAGTGACTGTTATTTCTTTTTTATTTATTTATTTATTTTTTTACTGAGGATTCCCAGCCTGACGATGGGGAATATTCATGAGCATTTGAATCCATGCCAGACCCATGCTGGAGAACAATAGTTACAGGTATGAAACTTAAACCGTCCTTGCAAGCAGAACAAACAGTGGACCACTGCTGCGGTTGGTGTTCAACTATACCTGGAAACAAGGCAGTTACAAGATCAAACAATGATAAAACTGTAGGTACTAAGGTAGCACATTAGAGTTTTTTTTTTTTTAAATGAACATTAGGATGGATTATAGTTCTTTAAAAAAAAAGTAAAAAAAAGATATATCCAAAATGTGTTGACTCATTTTGTTTGCCCAAAAAAATTGAAACAAATGTAAATTGGGACAAATAAGGAAGAAACATGCTTCAAAGAATTTACGTAGCAAATGTTTTACTTTGAAATGTGCCTATAAAATAAGATTGAAGTAGACCCTAGATCCTTTTTGTGCTGCTTAGAACTATTCTTTTGAATTTCAGGTGCCTTACCTTCTGCTGCACAAATAACCAGAAGTAACACTAATGTAACAAGTATTTCTCAAGTCAATAGGAACAGCTTTGCCACTTTCACATATGTTCAACCCTCGTTTGGTATAGAATGCAAATATAACAGTAATGATGTATATCTTCTCTTGAACAATCACCAACACAAGTACATTAGCTGCATCAGACGCATTCTCTGGGTGAAGCATTGCATCTTACTCCTATGTCCCGTCCTCTTTCCTCCATACTTATGAGACATCTCTCCGTCCTGTGGGACGGGACCGGAGCACTTTGTAAAAAGCATCCCAAAACATTTTTTCAAAAATGTGTCCTTCCTCTCTTTCTGAGCGAGGCCCGGCATGCTGCCATATCCCCACCCAACTTGGCTCTGCATCGCCCATCAGTCCTTTCCTCCGCTCGTTCGGGACTAGGCGCACTTGCACCCTCGGAAGATTTTCTTCCCTTTTTTTCTCTCTGGCTCTCGCTAGTGATTGTTTACTAGTATGCCTGTCGTTCAAACTAGACTTCCCAGATTGTTTGTGTCACCGTCGTTTCGCGAGGGTGGATCCCCATCCTCTTTGTTTAGAGTGCTTGGGTCCGGATCAGTGTTGGGATTCAAATTTTTACTGCGACTCCCTTTCGGTGCGGGCATTTAACGTCGGTTGGAGCGGTGGGAGGAGGTGTTCCGACAAACTCCTCCTTCTCATTTTCAGGCGTTCATCGACGAGAAGAAAAAAAGCCTGGTAAATTCTTTACTTTTCAGAGTACCTGGCCGGAGGATACCTTTCCGGGTTCCTCTCGGGCCAGGAGGGGCGTAGATCGCTCTGCCACCGGGGTTCGCCCTGTGGTGCCCGTTGGGTCTAATCATTGTACCGGAGTTTTCTCCAAGGGTCTCCGTAAGGGGGCCTGTGGATACCAGAGCACGCTCCAAGGCCCCTCCTGTGGAGGCTGTTTGTGGACCCAGTTCTACTGAGTCGTGGGGTATCGGAGCTCGCTCTGAGGCCTCTGTCGCCTTCCCTCAAAAATAAGACTGGGGTGCGCCCCGAGGCCTTGGGTGGGCTTGCTGTTACCGAATGGATGTTCGAGGCCCACGCAGATAAGGCTGTTACCGGGCCTGGGTCCGAGGTCCCTCGTCCTGTCAAGGCCTTGTCGGTGAAAGCTGTTTCTCACCGTTCCCGCTCTTGCAGTGACACCAGACCTGTTGAGGGGGCAAAGAAGCAAAGTTCTTCTTTTACCGGCAGTACCGAGGGCCTTCCTTCGAAGGCTAATTTGGCGGTTGGTATGTCACAAAAACATTCCAGGCCTCACAGTATCTGCTCTGCCGAGGTCCCTTATGTTAAGGCTAAAGTTAAGACCCCTGATCCATTGACGGGGGCCCCTGCCTCACTTCCTCACGTGCCGCAGTTCCCCTCAGATGAGGACAAAATGGCGCCTGTTCTTGCCACGACCGCGGTGGCCATTTTGGGTGCTACCCCTACAAATACGCCATCGGCCTCGGGTGTAGGGCTTGGTCCCTTGGGTGAACATAGAGTCCCTTGTGCGCATCCTTATCGGCCAGTTTATGACTGGAACGCTCGGATGCCTCTTCCGCACAATGTTTTGTTGCCTGCAGAGTCGGCACCGTTGATTTATGTGGATACGTCGGTGGAGGGGCCAATGTGGCACCCTTCCCCGTTACGTGCCTGCATTTGTCCACCTCATGAGAGGCCTCCTCAGGTTCCGAAACAGTCTCCGGAGGACGTTTTTTTCTGTAAATTTCAAACGCTTATGCGTGCCGACCCCATGCGGGAGTATTTCAAATGGCTCTTTAGAGTGATATGTCCTCCCGCGCCTCCGGCTCCACCTGTTCCTCCGGTGGTTCCGCCGGCGCCTTCCTTGCCTACGGTGCCTTCCCCGACTCTTCCGCCTTTGCCCCCATTGACCCCTGTGGACAAGGCAGCGCCTGACACGGTTCAGCAGGATGTTGATCTGTTAGATGACGCGCAAGGCGATCAGGACAGCGAGGACCTTCCCCGCTCGATCAAGGCTTTTCATGACCGGGTACTGGATATGATGAACTTCTTAGATGTTCCAGTGCCTGAGGCACCCGCTCCGCAGGAGGGCGTGCTTTCTGGGGCGTTCACCCTGTCTCCCTTGGAGCGTACCGGCCTGTTCTTGCAGAAGGACGTTCTGGCCAAGGTCCGCAGAGTCTGGGAAAAGCCACACTCGACTTTTTGTCAATAAGAAAATTGACGCGAGATACAGGCTGCATTCTTCGGCAGAGGAGGCCCTGTCGTCTTGTCCGCCCCCCTCCTCCACAGTAGTGGCTGCGGCCACTTTGCAGTCGAGGCCTGCAGCATCCTCTTCCACGACGGCTACTCAGGTTCTTGGAAAGGCGGACAAGCTCCTCGACTCCCTCAGGAGGAAAATCTTCGCCAACTCGGCTTTGCAGCTCAGGCAGGCCAACGCTGAATTGATATTAGCGGAAGCTAACATGCAGATGTGGAAAGGTCTGTCGGAGTTTGAGGAGTTTATCCTAGTCGAGAAACTGGAAGACTTTAAAGGAGGCCTATCTGACGCCAGGGTCTTGGGTCAGGATTCCTGGAGGCTGCGGCTCATCACGTAGACACCTCGGCTCGGAGCCTTATGCTGGGGGTTGATACCTCACGGCAGGCGTGGCTGCATGCTACTAAATTCTCAAAAGAAATGCAGGACAAGGTGTTGGACCTTCCGTTAGATGGGAAGGAGCTCTTTCATTCTACAACAGATGTAGAGCTCACCAAGACGAAGGATAGCACTCAGACAGCTAAGTCCTTGACTGTCCTGGTTAAGGCTCTTTTCAAAACCCAGAGACCGTTGTCGCAAAGTCAACCTTCCTCTGGCTTTAGGGGCTTCTTCGACCGCAAATCTGAGTGGATACCCCTCTGGGGAACAACCGCCATAGGCAACAACGGATGCTGTTTTTCTCCCGCTCCTTAGGCTCCTCCTCAGGTTCAGGTGGCACCGCCACCGATAAACCTACTAAATGAGGGTTTTCCGCGCTCGCACAAGACTCCGGTGGGAGGACGCATTGCGTCTCATTGGGAGGCGTGGCAGACCATCACAGAAGACAGATGGGTCTTGTCAGTCGCTCGAGCGGGCTTCCGCTTACCCCTACCTCACCCCTCAACCCTCCTTTTCAGCTGTCGGGCTTGCCCTCCCTCAAAGCCGAAGTTCAGAAACTTCTGGACCTCAGAGCTGTGGAAACCGTTCCCCCTTGGGGAGTGAGGGGGGAGGGCTTCTACTCCTGGCTGTTTTCGGTGCCCAAACCCAACCAGGCTGCCCTACGCACCATCCTAGACCTTTCCCAGTTCAATCTTTTCCTACCCCAAGAGAAATTCAAGATGATCACGCCAAGCCAGATACGATGTTCCTTGCAGATGGGCGATTGGCTCAGCGTCGTGGATCTTCAGGATGCGTACATGTATATCCTGATTTGGAACCCACACAGGAGATATCTCTGCTTCTCTTTGGGGGAGGAGCACTATAGTTTCCAGTGCTTCCTTTTGGCCTCAGCTCGGCGCCGCGTGTCTTCACGAAGATGTCGTGATTGCGGCCTATCTTCGTCTCCAGGGTATTCATGTGTATCCATATTTGGACGACTGGCTCGTATGCAGCCCTTGTCCGCTGGCAGCAGCGGGCAATCTTCAGTCTCTCCTTCAGCTCCTGTTCCATCTTGGGCTGTCGGTGAACTGGCGGAAATCTTCCATGAAGGTCTTACAGGACCTGATTTTCCTGGGTTTTCGCTGGAACCCGATCAACTGCAGAGTGTTTACCTGACCGGGAACAGAGTGGCGGATCTGTTAGCCACGTGTCAGATTTTTGCGCAGTCGGAGAGCATGTCGGCCTGGTGGTTCCAGCGGCTTCTGGGCCTCATTGCCTTGTGTGTGCTGGCGCTTCCTCTTCTCAAGATGAGACGGACCCAGATGGCTCTTCGGAGTTCTTGGCGTCAGGCTGTGGACCCGGATTCCAGGCTGATAATGATTCCGGCTTCCATGAGAGTGGACCTGGAATGGTGGTCATCTTTCAGCAACCTGTCGGTGGGTGCAGGGTTTCAGGACCCAGCTCTGGTGGTGACGATCCCGACTGACTCCTCCCTCCTGGGGTAGGGTGCAACGTTAGATCTTCTACAGGTCTCGGACCTCTGGTCGCCTCAGGACAAGCTCCTTCACATAAATCTGGAGCTTCTGGCGATCTTCCAAGCGCTCAGGGCGTTCAGACCGATCATTGCCAACAAGGTGGTCCGCATACGCACGGACAATGTGGTTTCGACGTATTACATCAACAAGCAAAGGGGAACGAAGTCTCCCCCCCCCCCCCCTCGTGGATCTGTCCATCCATATTTGGGAGTGGGCAGTGCTTCATGGGGTCTGGCTGCTTGCAGTGCACATCCCGGGCCAGCTGAATGTCACAGCGGATGCCCTCAGTCGGCGGACAGTGGTCAGCTACGAGTGGGAGTTGAAGGCTGAGGTCTCTCTCATGGATCTTCTTGCGTTGGGGCACACCGGAGGTGGATCTCTTCGCTACGGCGGTGAACAAGAAGCTTTTCTCGGTATGCCTCCAGAGGGGGGCTGGGAGTCTCCTCTTTGGGGGATGCTCTCGAGATTCCTTGGCACTACATGAGAGCTTATGCCTTCCTGCCTCTGCCTCTAGTCCATCGAGCAATTTGGAAGATGAAGAACTCGGTGAACTGCTCCCTTCTACTCATAGCCCCCTGGTGGCCGGCCAGGTTTTGGTTCTCAGAACTTCAACACCTGTCGGTGTATCCGCCGATCAGGTTACCAGTGACCCCCGATCTTCTTCATCAAGGGGTAGAGCAGATGTGGCACCCCTCCCCACAATCGCTCAGCTTGGCGGCATGGTGCCTGAGTTCAGGTCTTTAGAGCATCTTAACTTGTCTACGGATAACATGTGTATTATCCAGGAAACCCTCGACCAGATCCCAATACAGGAGTAAATGGCTCAGGTTCTGTCATTGGTGTTTGGAAAAGCAGTTGGACCCAAGGGTGGCTACGATTGACATTGTGCTGTCCTTCGTGTCCTCCCTAGCAGAGTCGGGTGTTCACGTTCTGTCATGCAGAACTTTCCTTTCAGCGGTCTCCGCTTATCTTTCTACAGACCAATGTTCCTGCTCTGAGCAACCCAGTGGTTAAGAGGCATTTTGCAGGCTTGACACGCCTCTACCCTCCAGTTCGTAGTCCGCACCCGCCGTGGGACCTAAATGTAGTCATGACGGTGCTGTGCCATAAGCCTTTTGAACCAATGGCCATGGTGGACCTCAAGTACCTATCCTGCAAAGTGTCCTTTCTGGTCGCCGTTACGTCAGCGAGGCGGGTGAGTGAGCTCCAGGCCTTGTCAGTGGAGCATCCCTTCTTGGTCTTCAACAAGGACAAGGTAGTCCTACGAACAAACCCGGCCTTTTTACCAAAGGTGGTAACTGAATTCCATCTGAATCAGTCGATCTCCCTGCCGGTCTTTTTTTCGAACCCTACCTCAGAGGCAGAAAGGCTTCTGCACTGTCTTGATGTCAGAAGGGCTCTTAAATTCTACCTTGACAGGACTTCGGAGCTTAGGAGTTCTTCTGAACTTTTTTTGACTTTCGGTAACCCTCGGGGTAAGCAGGCGTCGAAGGCGACTATTTCTCAGTGGATCGCCGCCTGCATTACGGAGTCTTTCACCGTCCAAAGGCTAAAACCTCCTAGAGGTATTCATGCACACCTGGTGCGGGGCAAGGCAGCTGCGGTTGCTTTTCAGAAGTATGTCCCCTGGGAGTCCATCGCTAAGGCAGCTACTTGGGCCACCCCATCTGCTTTTTGTAAGCATTATTGTCTTGACATGAGCTCGAGAGCTGATGCTCAGTTTGGTCAGGCTGTGCTGAAGAACCTTTTTCAATAAGGGGTATTTCCGTCCCACCCGTAGTTCCAGTTAGGAGTGCTTGGGAATCTCCCATAAGGATGGAGGAAAGGGGACGGGACGTGGAAGTATAACCAGGTTACTCACCGTAGTGACCACCTTACTCCTAGTCCATAGTCCCCTTTCCTCCATACGCCCGCCCGCCGTCCCCTCTAATAAGGTTCCTCTGTTATTGCTAATAGGTCTCTGACCTGGCGATAGAAAAGGACTGATGGGCGATGCGTGGGGCGGAGCCAAGGTGGGCGGGGATACGGCTGCGTGCCGGGGCCCGCGCAGAAAGAGGAAGGACACATTTTTGAAAACATTTTTTTGGATGCTTTTTACAAAGTGCTCCGGTCCCGTCCCACAGGACGGTGAGATGTCCCGTAAGTATGGAGGAAAGGGGACTATGGACTAGGAGTAAGGTGGTCACTACGGTGAGTAACCTGGTTATTTGGGCACAAGGCCCCACTCTTGATGGATATTGGGCTTCTGCATGTAGGGCATATTTCTTTTGACTTCGTTCCATCTTGCTGCCTCACTTAGCTTATTGTTTTTAATTTAAGGAATTGAATGCATAGTAGAACGAACAGTGACTGTATATATGTTAATTGAGTGTTGTGCGATATCACCTGCTTGTTTAATTTTTTTGTGTGCTTTGGGCATAGAATAAATATAGTATTTTTGTACATTACGGTCTAAATTCAATTGCTTCACTGCGTAGACCCCTGACCCCACTCACGCTCACCTGAGAATAGTCTCGACTGCTCTCCATTGCTAACTTGGTTGGGTTTTGGCTAACCTCCAAGTTCCCCAGTTCACCATAACTAGGGTGGCCTTGTAAAATCTGATCTGTCCACCAGGCCAGATTCTAGAAATCCATCTTAAAACTGTTTTCACAGAAATAGTCTTATAGGTACAATAATTGTTGTAAAAGTGACAATTGCCTAGCCGTTTAAATCCAGACTATGCTATTTGTATCTGTACCCAAGATACAATCTCCCATCTTCTCAATGTATCCATGCATTGTTTCTCATTAACAGTGTGCACAGCATGCTTTTCAGATTTTCATGTCATATAGTTTGTCAATTTGCTTTAAGTGTAGTTAATCAGCTTTGATGACCAAATAACAATCGAAGTTAGTAGGAAAATTGGCAGATGGGTCTCCAAAATAGTCTTTGCCTCACACTAAAATTGCCTTGATCCGTTTTGAATGTAGACTTTTTCTAGAAGCACTGGACACTAGATTTGAATGACTGTTTGTTTTGTGTTTTGTTTTAATGTAAGAATATAAGGAAAATGGTGGCTGAAGTTGTATTTAGAAAGGAAGTACATCATAAAGGGAGATTTGCTTACACTTTCCACTATTTTGCTCCTGCAAAGCACACTCTTAAAGTTGCCAAATAATTTCACTGTCAATAAAGTTTAGTGTGCTCTTTTCAACAGGGTTTATTGCAGCGGACATTAAAGGCACAGGCTCTATGACCCATTTATATCTCATCACCGATTACCATGAGAGCGGGTCTCTGTATGACTTTCTGAAGTGTGCCACTCTTGACACCATGTCATTGCTCAGGCTGGCGTTTTCCGCAGCCTGCGGCCTGTGCCATCTACATACAGAAATTTATGGAACTCAGGGAAAACCGGCCATTGCACATCGGGATCTGAAGAGCAAAAATATTCTGATCAAGCGCAATGGGAGCTGCTGCATCGCTGACATGGGACTGGCTGTCAAATTCAACAGGTACAGTTTGTCTGAAGCACTCTTTGCATATTTGTAGGCATGTTTTTAGGGAAATAATTGTAAAAGACTCCACAATGTTCTCAGTTTTTTTAACCCGGTCACAGGCCACTTTAGATAATCAATAGGATGCATGTATGGCTTACAACATCAATACAGGCTGTTAATCTGTCATTGCTGGAAATATTTCAATTTGTCCAGTCGGAAAATACAAAGGCAATCCTACGCCAAAAGCCACAACGATTTAACTGGGGGGGCAGGAGTACCTCGCTAGCCCATCATGTATCCAAACACCACTTGTTACAACCTATTGCTCTCTGAAACTGCCTTATGTAGGAACTCAGTTTTCACCTGCATCAGTCTCATTGTCTGTTTGTGCACCCAATGTATCAAGTGTTCATTCCCCTGCTACATCACAACCTCCCTACGTCTGTGGCTTCTGCACTGCCATTAAATAATTGGTTAATAAATGTGCAGTTCAAATGTATATTCGTTTAAATAAACTTTACAAACTGTCATTAATAGAATCTGTGGTTTTTACAACCCAATCTTAAAAATAAAGGATTATAGATGATCAATTTATACATAAATTAATACATCCACTTCACATGAATGATATTCAGAAACTAACATTCTGTAAATAAGGTCCGTTTCAAAGCATACATAATGCAAGTTTATTTTGGATAACATATAGCGGTTTATAAAAGACTTTGAATGTGAATATAATCCAAAAGTGGACCACGATGCGTTTTGGGTTTTTGAATTATGGTGCTGCATAATGAATGTAGCTTGATGCCCTAAGACATAGAAATGTGAATTGATAGAAGTAGAATTTCTGATTGGATCATTATTCCAGAATATAAATCAAAATCTATTCTTACAGATCTGTGAGCTTCAGAGTGTCAAGTACATTAAAATGTAAATGTATATTGGACATACAACTCTTTAATACTTGGATAACTGATGTGTGTAAAACAAGGTGGTGTGAACATTAATACAATAAATTATATATTCGGTAAACTCTGACCTGGGTTTGAAAGTAAGCTTGTTGATAAATATGGAGAAGCAATCTTCTTTTTTGGCTGTATGGTGGTGTACCTGTGAAGAAAATGTGTGCCTTTTAGGCAGTGCATGTAACTGTATTCAAATGTTCTGCTGGAACTCGGACTTATATAAAAATCATGATGTTGACATATAGTTCAACATTAAGAATAGGGCTCAAGTCGAAGGACCACGCGGGTGGACGGCGTCCTCCCACTTTTTTGAAAGGGCGGACACCGTCCCCCCCCTAGGTGTGTAAGGAACTGAAAAAAATAAAAATATACGCATTTGACATGTGCAGTGCCACAGTTGGGAACTGAACCCAGGGCTTGAGATTGGGAAACTAAACATTTAGCCACAAGACCACACAGATGGAGACTGAAGCATGCTTCTATATTGTGACATTCTCCTAACAAAGGATGTCTTTTGTGAAAGATGCAGTCCTAAAGTGTGTACCTTTTTATAATTACTTGGCAATGTAATAATAAAAACTGTTCTCTTGACAAATGCTTATTTGGTCGGTGCACTTTCTCAGTTGTTAGACAATTTCAATGGAATTTGCATGTTTCGTTTTGGGATGGCTTCAATTACTGCAACGTCACTTCCCTATGTGCGTTTAAGAGTACCCCCACTTATTATTTTAGGACTTGAGCCTTTTTTTAAACATGCCTGAATTATGTATTCAGGTTATTATCAAAGATATTAAATGTCTGATTTATAACATTCCAAATGATTGGCTTAGTCTACTAAAATAATTGTAATGGAACAAGAATAGTCTTAGATCAGCTTAGTTAGCCAAGAAAAAATAGCCTTACTCTGTTTTTTCAAATCGCTGAGAGAACATTTCCCAAAACCGTGTGAAATGCAGCCTTTCTCTTACATGGGAATACATAGACAGGAAGTCACAAGTTCTAACTTCCTGTAAAAAGCTTGTGTTACATTTTTATTAAACCTGGCCGCTGCTATTATTTATCTTAAGTTTGAATATTAATTTGACGTGTGTGTAAGCCTCCTAAATAGTTAGGGATGACATTCAAACTTCCATTTCAAACAAATACTCTATGACCGTTCCTGTATTTGTTCACTTTACGTGGCTCACAATTTTCGTTGCCGGAAAATATATCAGATTAAAGTGGGCAACAGGGAGGCTAAATTGTAGTTGTAGATTTTCAGAGGATGTTGAACTTGTGTGGTTTGTTGAAAGGCTTTAATAACACATTTGATTTTGTCTGCTGTCTATGTAAATAGGAGTAAGTAAACCAAATATTATAGTAAATATTCAGATTTATACCTGGAAGAAAAATACAATGAATTTGGTTGTGTTTCTGTTACTCTATTTAGAAAGTTAGCACTTTTAGCTTCGGTGATATGCAATTTACCATTGTGGTCAGGTGGGATACATTGTAGCAGAGGCTTTTCACAGGACCTTCTCTGCATTCCTACGTAAGGGAGAGGCTGCCCATCACAAGGTTTTAGCAGATTTTGGCTTGGACTTGAGTCTGAAGGAAGTGATTTTTTCTTGCTCAACGAATATATTGGTGCTGAAGAAGAGCAAGCATGTTAGAGATGCACAATATTTTTCTTTTGCATTTAATTTCAGAAAAGTAAAGTAACCCTTAAAGTAAACAAAATCGACATTTAATAACTTTGAACTAGGAGTAACTTAAATACCTAAAGCCTTGCGATCTCAACGTATCACCAGTAAAACCGCCAAGAGGGTTATTGTACAGGGTGCAGATGCTTGTTTGCAACTCACCTGTCAAACTTTGACACACTGCTATGTCCCGTACCCTTTCCTATGTCCCGTCCCCTTTCCTCCATACTTGTGGGGCATTCCGTCCTTTGGGACGGGACCAGAGCACTTTTGTTTTGTACTTATTTTAATGCAGTGCACCGCACACGGCCATGACCCCATCCTCCTGAGCTCTGCCCCACGCATCGCCCTTCAGTCCTTTTCTCTGCGCGTTTGAGGCTGGATGCACTTGCATCACTGGGAGTTTTGTGTTTTTTACTCCTGTTTTCCTTCCTTCTTGGTCCGGTTCCACTGTCGTCTAGTCCTCAGTCTATGCTAGAGTGTCTGGGATTTGTGTCCTGTTCTTCATGCAAACGTTGTTTCGCAGGAGCAGATCCTCACCCTGTTTGCCTGGAGTCTCTACGCCCGGAACATCACTGGGACTCGTGTCTTTATTGCGACTCCCTATCCGTCCGGGCACGCCAGCGTCTTCTGCGGTGGGAGGTAGTTTGCCAATGCGTTCCTCCACTGCATTTGCAGCTCTTAATCGACGAGAAGAAACGCCCAGTAAGTTCTTTACTTTTTAGGGCACCCCAGCCTTGCACTCCTTCCCCCTGGTCTTCCAGGGCCAGGAGGTGCTTGTGTAGCACTTCTACCGGGGACATCCCTGAAGTGTCCCGAAAGGGGCCTAATAGGCACACCGAAGCGTCCGAGGGCTCACGTAGCGGGTCTGCCAAAACTGTACATTCGAAGGGATTGTGTCCTCCGACGTATTCCTTATCTTAGATATAAATCCTTCAGCTTTGCTGGCCTCGGAAAATTTTTTCGCCAGAGGGCGCTGCGCGTCGATGATCGCCGAGTCGATGACCCTCGACGGCCTCCGTGCCGACGTCGACGTCATCCTGCCTATAAAGGCCGCGCGCAGCGTCCGTTGCTCAGTTCCGTTTTTCCGCGCTTCGTTGTGCCTCGGAACACCGTTGCTCAGTTCTCGTCAAGATAACGTATATAATAACTACTATTTACCTCGATATCGATGGCATCCTCCTCCGACCCGACGACCCCTCGGTCCGGTTTCAAAAAGTGCCGAGACTGCGGGAAGAAAATGTCGTTGACGGACCCTCACAGGGTCTGTTTGTGGTGTCTGGGAATCACGCACCAGAGTTCGGAGTGTGAGGAATGCCTTTCCATGACGGCGAAAGCCTTGAAGGAGCGTAGGGGGAAGCTCGAGAGAGGTAGGTCAACTTTAACTTCCTCGAAAGCTTCTTCGGTAGAGTCGAGACGTTCGTCTCCTCACCATAAAAAACACTCTCGATCTAGATCACGAAGTGGCTCCCACCACTCGTCGACATCGAGACACTCGAAGAAGAGACGTAGGAGATCCCCTTCGTCATCTTCGTCGAGTTCTCCTGAGAGAGTTCATTGCCCCACAAAACGCAGCTCGCAAGCTGAGTGGGAGGAATTCAGGAAAAAGATGCTAAGCGTCTTCGAGAAAGCGGCCTCGTCCCCCTCGAAGACAGCTGAGGGTGATACCCCGGGTAAAAAACCCAAAAAATCTAAACGCCGCGAGTCGCAGTACCCGGCGGAAAAGTCAACCCGAAAGCGCCTCGAGCCATCGGGAGATAAAGCATCATCGACGCCATCGTCGAAAACTCCTTCGAAACAGAGGTCGGCGCCATCGACGCCGTTGTCGAAGGATTCATCGGCGCATCAGTCGATCGAGTCGACGCCGACGTCGACGCCGATATCGACGCCGGTGAAGGAAAGAACCACGGCTACTCCACAGCCAACGGTTAGACAAAAGACCTCCGACTCGACGCCGAGAACGTCGACGTCGTTCTCGAGCAGGACTCCGATCCTTTCGAGTTCTTCGAGGCCTAGTACACATTTCTCGACGCTTTTCACGGCGCCTTCGAGTACTTTCACGTCGGTGTCGACGACATCGACGTTTTCAAGGCCTGTGATGATGGCTCCTTCTGCATTGGAAATGGGGTTTATACCATTCCAAAAACCAATGTATCCCCCTTTAACCTCGATTTTTGAGGAAAGGGAGGATTCAGACCAAGATATTGATTTACAGAGGACCACATCACCAGAGCCAGAGACTTTCGCCTCTGAGGAAGGAAGATTAAAAAATCTTCAGGATGCACTTCAGGAAGCTAGTGGCTTGGACACTTCTCCTGAAGCAGAATTTATCAAACCAGACCCAGGAGAACATGCGGAGACTCCATATAGAGCTCTGATGTCTAGAATCATAGAATTTATGGGTTGGTCTGCACCTTCTCCTGCCTTTCAGCAGGATGACCTCACTGACATACTGGACAAGGGCCCACAGGAGGATCCTGTGGTTCCATTTCACTCTGCTCTACAGAGAAGGATTTTGACAAACTGGGAAACGCCAGAAATTATCCCGGCAGTAAATAAAAAACTGTCAACAAAATACAGGGTGGCTAGTTCTGACCCTGAATATTTGTCAAAACACCCTACTCCTGAGAGCTTGGTTGTACAGGCTGCAACCTCATCAGGCAGCACATCTGCATACCCCACTGCTCCGCAGGATAGGGATGACAAAAAGTATGATGCCATGGCTAAGAAGGTTTTTTCTGCCTGTAGCATGGCGTTAAAGTCTATTAACGCGACCTGTACGCTCGCTAGGTTCAGCCACACCCTTTGGGAGTGCGCTTCATCAGCGGCTGACTGCCTCCAAGAAGGAGAGGAAAGGGACGCATTTTTAAACATCATCAGGGATGGTAAAGATGCGATGTGCGAGACCCTACAAACTGGCCTAGATTCTGCTGACAGTATCAGCAGGGCCATGGCGGCAAGTACCACAATCCGCAGGCATGCGTGGTTGAGGAAGTCTGGTTTTGCCTCTGACGTGCAGACCAGGCTTTTGAATATGCCCTTTGACGGTTCTACCCTCTTTGGAAAGAAGGCGGATGACAGTTTGGAGAAACTGCAAACGTCCAAGGCAGCAGCCAAGTCATTGGGAGCTGCTATCCGTCAGAATACCTTTCGTCCTTCGGGATCATCGTGGAGAGGACGGTCCTTTCGTTACTATTCCTCATATGGAAGGGGCAGGGGACGACCGGCTCAAAGAGGCCAAGGAAGATTTACCCGTGGTGGACGGGGTAGGGGAAAGAAAGCCGCACCCGCAGGAGCAGGAGCCACTTTACCTTCGGCAACTGCATCAGCCGCTTCAAAACCACTCTGAGGTCTCCCCTCACAGAACACCAGTAGGGGGCAGGTTAACTCACCATCTGACGGAATGGCAGGCTATTACGTCAGATGCTTGGGCTCTGGAGACAGTGGCCCAAGGTTACTGCCTGCCCTTCCTACATATCCCTCAGAGTCATCCACCGGGGAACAACCCTTTGAAGCTTCCAGATCCGCTCCTCTTGCAGGAGGTTTTAGACCTGCTAGAGAAAGGTGCCATAGAACTGGTACCTGTAGCAGAAAGGAACAAGGGTTGGTACTCCCCCTACTTCATAATACCGAAGAAGGACGGAGGACTGAGACCCATCTTAGACTTACGGGAATTGAACAAATTCCTCCGAAAGGACAAGTTCAAGATGGTGACTCTCTCTCAGATCCTTCAGGCCCTCCAGCTTCAGGACTGGTTGGTATCTCTAGACCTCCAGGACGCTTATTTCCATGTGCCGATCCATCCCAGGCACAGGAGATACCTGAGGTTCGCAATTGGCAGCTCTCATTATCAATTTCGAGTTCTGCCATTTGGGCTAACCTCCGCCCCGAGGGTCTTTACCAAGCTAATGTCGGTTGTGGCTGCAAGTCTAAGGAGGGAAGGGATTCATGTCTACCCTTACCTAGACGATTGGTTGATCAGAGCTGTATCTTCGGAACAGGCTCAGAGACAACTAGATTATGTTTGCCACTTCCTTCACAAGCTGGGCTTCTCCCTCAATTTAAAGAAGTCACAGATGATACCATCACAGAGACTCCAATTCATTGGAGCAGTCCTGGACACTTCCCTGGGAAAAGCCTTGCCACCAGAGGTGAGGGCTCGAGATATTCTGCAGATGGTCATCAGATTTCAGAATGCCCAATATCTCCCAGCCTACGACTTTCTGAGGTTGCTAGGCCTCATGGCATCCTGCATATTCCTCGTGCCGGAGGCTCGCCTGAGAATGAGATCCCTCCAGTGGGCACTGAGAACTCAGTGGTCACAGTTCTCAGGAAGGATGACAGATCTCCTTCGGATCCCGGTCAAAGTAGCCCGAGACCTTCAGTGGTGGGCCTGTCGGGAGAACATCCTGAAAGGAGAAATGTTTTGGCAACCATGGCCGGAGATAACAGTAGTCACGGATGCCTCACTCACGGGGTGGGGAGCTCACGCCAACGACTTGACCATCAGCGGTCGTTGGTCTCCATCGGAGTCCAGACTACATATCAACCTGTTGGAGCTGAGAGCCATCAGACTAGCGCTGAAGGCTTTTCTGCCGTCTGTACGGGGAAGAAACGTCCTAATAATGACGGACAATACAGTGGCCATGCACTACCTCAACAAAAGAGGAGGCGTAGGCTCACTACCACTGTGCAGAGAGGCGATGCAGCTCTGGTTTTGGGCAATTCAGGAAGGAATCTCTCTATCGGCAATTCACCTAGCCGGAGAGAAGAACTTGACAGCGGACGCTCTGAGCAGGCAGAGCACAGTCTCTCACGAGTGGGAGATAGCTCAGGAAGTCCTTCAAGAGATCTTCGCCCTTTGGGGAACCCCTCAAGTGGATCTGTTCGCCACCAGTATCAACAGGAAGTGCGACAGATTTTGCTCAAGGGAATTTCCCCCGAGAGGAGCTCTAGGAGATGCGTTCGTAGTGGACTGGGAGTTCCCACTTCTGTACGCGTTCCCTCCGGTCCCTGTCATTCCTCAAATGATCAGGAGGTTGAGAAGGTTTCGGAAGACCATGATCCTAATTGCCCCGGATTGGGCCAGGAGAACGTGGTACCCGGACCTTCTAGACATGTCCATCTGCCCTCCAATTCGACTGCCATACAGAGAGGATCTTCTCTCGCAGAAGGAAGGTCAGGTTCTCCATCCAGCCATCAAGACCCTCAACCTTCACGCTTGGTGTCTGAAAGGTTGAGGTACAAGGATTGGGACCTTCCGGATGATGTTATGGAGGTGTTGCTTTCGGCCAGAAGGCCGGCAACTAAAACTCTATACCGCTGCCGTTGGAACAAATTTTGCAGCTGGTGCAGAGAAAAGAATATTGAACCCTTTTCTTGTGGTACACCTATGGTGTTGTCATTCTTACTTTACCTGGCTAATTCAGGCCTACAGGTTGGCACAATTAAGGGCTATCTCGCAGCGCTATCAATCTTTAAGCGCACTGCAGAGGAGCCTTCATACTTCAAAATTCCATTGGTAATACAATACCTAAAAGGATTAACTAATGTTTATCCCCCGAAACCTTTTCAAGTTCCCTTATGGGATTTAAACCTAATTTTAAACTTCCTAAAGGGTGCCCCTTTTGAACCACTACACTCTTGTTCATTGAAGCTTCTCACCCTCAAAACTGTTTTGCTAATAGCATTGACATCTGCTAGAAGGGTTAGCGAGTTGCAAGCCTTATCGTGTAAACCTCCACATACAATCTTTTACAAGGACAAAGTTGTTCTTCAGGTGAAGCCTAACTTCCTCCCGAAGGTAGTCTCGGAGTTTCACATCACTCAGAAGATTATATTACCTTCTTTCTACCCTCCTCCTCATCCGGGGAAGGAGGAAGAGAGACTGCACAGGCTGGACCCTAAGCGAGCCTTGAGCTTCTATATCAGCAGATTGGCTAAGATCAGACAAGCAGACCAACTCTTTGTAGGTTATGCAGGACATAAGTTGGGCCTTCCAATAACAAAACAAACCATCTCCAGATGGATTATTTTAGCCATTCTGGAGTGCTACAAATTGGCAGGAAAGGAGCCTCCTCAAAATCTAAGGGCTCATTCTACCAGGGGTATCGCAACATCCTCAGCCCTTCAAAGAGGGGTGCCAATTCGAGATATATGTGCGGCTGCCACATGGTCGTCCGCACATACATTTACCAAATTCTATAGCCTGGATTCCTCCTCTAGTCAAGAAACTAGATTCGGCAAGGCTGTGTTACACTCTGTCCATTCTGGAAGGGTAACATAACTTTTATTACTCCCGCCTCCAGTCACAATACCACTGCTATGGGAGTCTATCTAAGATAAGGAATACGTCGGAGGACACAATCCCTTCGAAGAACTAGTTACTCTTACCTTGTAACGTTCTTTCGATGGGATGTTCCTCCGACGTATTCCTTATCGACCCTCCCATCCATCCCCGCAGTATGACTTCCTGTGGGTTTGCAGCCTATGCTCCTTCAAGGTGATTAGTCTAATCCAAAAACATTACTGGGGACTACAAAACGGAACTGAGCAACGGACGCTGCGCGCGGCCTTTATAGGCAGGATGACGTCGACGTCGGCACGGAGGCCGTCGAGGGTCATCGACTCGGCGATCATCGACGCGCAGCGCCCTCTGGCGAAAAAATTTTCCGAGGCCAGCAAAGCTGAAGGATTTATATCTAAGATAAGGAATACGTCGGAGGAACATCCCATCGAAAGAACGTTACAAGGTAAGAGTAACTAGTTCTTCTTCCAAGGTTCCCCTTTTGGGGGATAAAGTTCAGCCCAATTCTTCTGAGGCTCTGGATATCAGGGTTTGCCCAGAGGCCTCCATTTCTGAAACATTCCATACCGAGTCACGACTTGAGGCCCCTATTAAGGGAGCTATATGTCCCGGGTTAAAGACTGAAGTTCCTCTTCTTGGGGCTAAATCGAGTACCGGCAGAATCGAGGGACCTTCTTTGAAGGTCTTGTCGGTGAGGTGTATTCCATGCCCTTTCCACTCTCGGTGTGCGGGTACCGATTCTGTGAGGGGGCAAAGAAGACGGTCCCGCACCACAGGCCTTAGAGTACTGGCTCTGCCAAAGTTCCTCCACTGGAGGCTAATTCTGCCACAGTATCGAGGATGTCCAGTAAACATCCTAGATCTGATGGCAACGACTCGGCCGAGGATCCTTATTTCAAGGATAAAATGACACTTAAAACCCCTAACTCCCTGTGCGAGACTGTTGCCTCACTTTCTCCTGTGATGCAGTTCTCCCCAGGTGTTGACAAAATGTCTGCTCAACCTCCGTGGTCCACGGTGACCATTTTGGATACCTCTTAAACCGACGTTCATGACGGCTGGTGCTGGGAGCATTCCTTTTGGGGCTGAGCAGTTTTTCAACACCATGTGGACAACAAGAACCCGTTCTGCCCTTCTACAGATTGCATGCTCGGGCACCGCTGCCTCAGTCTCCCTTCCTCCTGGTTCTGCACCACTGATTTACAGAACCCAGCCTTCAGTGGGCCGTCCTGGCAACCATCCTCGTTGCGATCATGGGGGTATGCCCCTCAAGAGCGGTCTCTACCTACGCCAACGCCTAGACCTTCGTCAGAGGATGTTTTTGGGAGATTTCAGACACTCATGCACTTTGATCCCATTATGGCATACTTTAAGGGCTTTTTTAAGAGCTGTACCCCTGTCCTCCGGTACCACCATCGGTCCCGGTTGATCTTACGCAGGTCCTGGTGGTGCCACTTCCTCCACCTGTCGGGCCTCCTCCAGCACTTCCTCCTCTGCTGTAAGCGAAAGGAAAAACATTGGGTCCGCCCCTAGACAACACGTCAAAACCTGAGGCACCACGTGCAGCGGATCAGTCTCCTGTTCATGCTTCACTGGACAAGGACTAGGCAGACCAGGATGGCGATGAACAGCCCCGTTCTATCGGAGCATTCCATGACCGGGTGCTGGAAATGAACTTGTTTGATATTCCAGTACCCGTGGCCCCTGCTCTGCAGGAGGGGGTGCTTTCGGGAGCCTTTACCCAATCTCTGCAGGACCGCACCGGCCTGTTCCTCCAGAAGGACTTCTTGGCTTAGGCCTGTGACAAACTCCATACCGGGCTGGATCTCAACAAGAGGATTGGCGCTCGATGCATGCTTCACGCCTCAGAAGATATTGTCGGCTTGCCCACTCCCGTCGTCCACAGTAGTAGCAGCTGTCACTCTCCAGTCCAAGCTGGCATCTGCATCCTCCACTGCAGTGGCCCAAATCCTCTCCAAGGAGGATGAACTTCCTGACGCCATTGGCAAGAAAGGCTTTTCCAATTCAGCGCTCCAACTTCGTCAAGCTAACACCGAGCTCCTCTTGGCAACAGCCAATCTTAGGCTGTGGAAGGAGCTAGCTGATTTCCAGGAATGTATCCATGCGGACAGGCTAGACGACTTCAAAGCCGGTTTGTCAGATGCCAAAGTGTTGGCACAGGATCTACTGCAATCTGCGGCACACCACGTAGATACCTCAGCTCGAGGTGTTCTGGTCGGGTCCGACATCTCCCGCCAAGCGTGGCTCCATGCGATGAAGTTTTGAAAAGTGCAGGACAAAGTTCTAGACCTTCCTTTTGATGGCAAGGAGTTGTTCCATTCCTCCACAGATTAGGAACTCACAAAGACTAAGGCGAGTACTCAGATGACCAAGTGTTTATCGGTCCTGGCGAAAGCTCCAGATAAGGTCCCTTATACACAGAGGTCAGGGTCCCAAACTCTGTCATTCTCTGGGTCCAGGGGGTTTCAGGATCGCTGTGCATGCCGATCTGAAGCTCCAGTTGGCGTGCCCGCTGTAAGCAACAGCGCCAATGTGGCCAGTTTTTCTCTCAGCCATCAGCCTCCTCCCCAGGGGCAGATAGTCTCCCTGCTGACAAATCAAATATTTTTTGTCGGTGGTACGAGACTCCAGTGGGAGGACGAATCTAGTCTCATCTGGAGGTGTGGCAGACCATCATCGAAGTCTGGTGGGTTTTGTCCATCGCCTGGGCAGGCTTCCACTTGCCCCTCCCCGCCCACACCACCCGTCAACCCTGCTTTCCAGCAGACTGGGTCGCCCCCCAATCAGAGCCAAGATACAGAAACTTCTAGACCTCAGAGCGCTGGAGCATGTTACCCCTGAGGGAGCAAGGGGAGGGCTACTACTCCCGTCTGTTCAGAGCCTAAATCCAACCAGGCTGGCCTGCGCACTATCCTCTTTCCCAGGTCAATCTTTAATAATAATAATTTAGCATTTATATAGCGCTACGAACCCTCAGGTATCTGAGCGCTGCTTATTACCCACGGTGTGTGGTGCTCATTTATCGACCTCGAAGGCTGAGTTTGGCCCTGCTGGGATTCGAACCTGCGTTAGCAGGCTCTGCTCGGATGTCAAAGCAAGCGCTCTACTCGCTGTGCCACTTTCTCTTCCCCCGCGCCCCTACAAGAAATCCAAGATCACGCCTTGCCAAATACAGTCCTCTCTTCACAAGAGTGACTGGCTCAGCGCGGTGGACCTTCAGGACGCATACATGCACATTCTAATATGGAACCTGCATCAGAAATATCTGTGGTTCTCCCTGGGATAGGAACACTTCCAGTTCTGTGTGTTCCCTCTTGGTCTCAGCTCAGCGCCGCGTATGTTTACGAAGATGCTGTCGATCATCGCAGCTTTCCACAGACTGCAGGGGATTCATGTATATCCATATCTGGATGATTGGTCCTTGCCCACAGACGGCCTTGGCTAATCTCCAATCTCTCCTTCAGCTCCTGTTCCATCTTGGGCTGTCGGTGAACTAGCGGAAATCGTCCATGACGGTCTCTCAAGACATGGGTTTCCTTTGGGACACAGTCAGTACCACGGTGCCCCTAACGACGGACAGGATTGCAGAGCTATCGACCACGTGCCAGCTCTTCCTCCAGTCCTCGCACATGATGGCCTGGTGGTTCCAAAGACTTCTTGGTCTCATGGCTTCTTGCGTGCTAGCTCTGCCTCTTGCACGTCTGAAGATGAGGCGTACTCCGCTGGCTCTTCGAGCTGGTGGTCTGAGGCTTCGGATCCGGACTCAGTTGATCCTAGTTCCATCCTGCATGACAACAGATCTGCAATGGTGGTCCTCACCAGCAACCTTCCAGTGGGGGCCTCCTTTCAGGAGCTCTGCCCACTAGTGATGGTTACCACGGACTCCTCCCTTCTGGGGTGGGGAGCAACGCTGGGTCACCCAAGTATTCGACCTATGGATGCTTCAGGACATGCAGTTCCACATCAATTATCTGGAGCTCCTGGCTATTTTTCTGGTGCTCAGAGCCTTTCAGCCGTTGATTACCTACAAGGTAGTCCGTATTCGCACAGACAATTCTGTCGCAATGTTTTACATAAAAAAAGGTGGCACCAAGTCACCTCTCCTGGTGGACCTAGCCATACAAATTTGAGACTGGGCCATTCAAAGCAAGGTTTGGCTCCAGGCTGTACACATCCCGGGTCCCATCATTGTAACTGCAGACTCAGCCGTCTGTCAGCTAACACTGACGGCTGAGTGAGAATTGAATAGCGATGTTCTCCAACATTTTTCGCCAATGGGGCACTCCAAAAGTGGACCTCTTTGCGACGCTTACAAACAGGTAACTGCAGTTTCTGGAGTAAGCTTTAACCTCAATACTGAAATTGGACTCCTCTGTCTCCTTGGAAATGGAAAGGGCACACAGGTCCTTGGGCAGGAAGCCAGCAATGGGTCAAAGACCAAGGCATTTTGTGGTGAAGTTCCTCAGATACCCCACCAGAGTACTGATTTTGAAAAAGTCGTGCGAGTTGGGTGACTTATCTTGGGTGGGGGGGGGGGATAAGATTATGATATTTGGTGATCTTGGGAAGGATGTGTTGGAAAAGAAAGCTTTTTAAAGTGGCAAAGGAGAAAGCGAGGAACTGGAACCTGCAGTATTATATGGTCTACCCTGCAATTTTAAGGGTGTTAGTGGATGGCCAGACTCATTCCTGTACAGACCATATCAATGCTGGAGCTTTCTTTGACATAATTTGAGTCTTCAAGAATGGAAATTACTCTAACTGAGCCTCAGAAGGGTGCCATGAAGAAGAAAGGATAATTTTGTTTTCTACATTTCAATGTCTTTGACTTTCATCTTTTCTTGTTTGTTTATTTATTTTGGTTTATAAAAATATATTGTGCTGGTGAGATTTGAATTTTGAACAAATGCTATAATTGATGGCGAAGTGGTCGGTCTGTGTTAGTGGAGGAGAAAAAAAATGGTTCCATTTGGTTGGGTTTGAAGATTACCTGGGTGGGAGTTAGTTATACTACTTGATTAAGGCCGGAAGGGTATATGTGATATGCATGTGATTTGGGTCAAAGTATTATTAGGAGATTGTTGATGGGATTCGTTGCGAGTTCTATTAGATGTTTTATGGATAGGGTTTTGTTCCCTGTTTCTCCTCATTGCTGTATCTTTTTCAAAGGGAGTATTGTAATGATTGAATGATTGTATATAAATTGGGCATAGGTTCTGGGGGTTGTGGTCTAGTGATGGTTTTTTCTCTTTGGCCTTTGTTAGTTTGTCTGGATTCCAGATAGTTCTCAAGATGATTTGGTTGTGGTTTTCTGTTGTGTGTGTGTCTGTCTGTTCGGTGGGGGAGTGGGGGGTCTTTTTTTCTACTCTGCGCCACCTTACCGGTGTTATGAACATGGCTTTGCTTTGTATGATTTTATCATTGTGTGTTTGCAATTTCTGTTTATATGAACTATTGAATTGCTGATGTTGGGGACATTAAGTTTTGTTACATGGAATGTTAAGGGGATGAATTGTCCAAAGGGGAAAAATATAATGACAAAGTTGAGGAGAGAAAAAGCAAATGTAATCTTTCTACAGGAAACTCATTTGACCGAACTACCTGGAAACTTTTATGGGGTTTCCAAGTACATGAAAGACCTGTTGAATTGTTATTCAAGCAGGTCAAGGGGAGTGAGTTTGTTAATCCGAAAAACCTTGGGTATGAAAGTTGAGAATGTTATGGATGATGGATGATTTATTTTGGTGGATGTAGTATATGAAGGGAAACTTTTGACGTTGGGTTCAGTATATAGCCCTTGTACTAATGGTATTAATTTTTTTAGAACGTTAATGGATTGTTTGAAAACAATGAGGGGCGATGAAATAGTTTTGGGTGGTGACTTTAATTGTGTTTTGGATGCTTCTTTGGATAGGTTGTCCAAAAGCAGGTTCTCGGGTTCAGTGTTGAGTGGTGTCTTTGGTGATTTCCTTGAAACATTTGATTTGGTGGATAGTTGGCGGTTACTACATCCTGCAGACAAGAAGTTTTCGTTCTATTCTCCAGCTCATGACCCTTACTCAAGATTGGATTATTTGTTGGTGTCAGATGTGATGGTTGATGATATTGTGAGTGTAGACATGGGAGAACGGTGTCTATCGAATCATGCATTGGTAAAGTTGATACTTGACCAGGGAATCGTTAAGTTGGGTATGGATAAGTGGAGATTGAAAACGTTAATTCTAAAAGATGAGAAAGTTTGATGAAATAAGTAGTTTTATCGATTATTTCTTTATGGATAATATGGGTTCTGCGGATAATCTAGTGGTATGGGATGCTTTCAAAGCTACTGTCGGAGTGTTGATTAATTGGACATCCAGGAAAATAAGGGAGGGAAAAACGGATCAGTGATCTTGAATTGAAATTGAAGTCTATACAACAAAAGTATGCACTGTCTGGTAATAAGGATAGGTTATAAATGGATGAGACTAGGGGTCAATTTAAACACTTTGAATGAACAAATTGAGAAAGGCATGTATTGTATGAGGCAGAAGTTTTGGGAGGAAGGGGATAAGAGTGGTCGATTATGGGCTAATAAACTGAAGAGTTTAACTGAGAGGGCGTTTGTTCATAAGATTTTAGATGACCGTCCTTCAAACCTCATGTGATTGATTTTAATTTTGAGACAATAATTATGGGGAACGATTTCAACTTGGATGATCTCTCTCAATGCCAAAAGAATTGGGTGTTTAGAGGGGCTGCAATGCGTAAGAAAATTATCCTTCGGAATTGGAAATCTACTGCTGCCTTGAATAAAGAAATGTGGCTGAGCGAAATGCGTGATTTGGCAGCTATGGAGGAACGATTGTATAGGAAACGGGGCAAGACGGGTTTGTTTGCAAAGATATGGGGGAAATTTGTGGAACTATATTGAATTTGATTTATAAGGTACTGAGATGTGAACAATGGATGGGTTGGGTTATGTTTCTATGATATCTAAAGTTTTGTGGCTTTGTATATCATTTTTATTTTTTTATTTTTTTTTGTAAATATGTTCCTGTATTGTATTGTGATGTGTTTTGTTGTGGATTGAAAATAAATTTTCCCAAAAAAAAAAAAAGATTTTAGATGACGCTGGGAATATAAAGGTTAAGGCTAGGGATATTTGTAATTGCTTTCAGGCTTTTTATGAATCCTTGTATTCAGATAACTTGCAATCTGATGAAATGGCGGCGAGTGAATTTTTTGCTAAAATAGAAATGCCCGTTCTGTCTGTAGAAGGGAGAGGGGCTCTTGATGCTCCAATTGGTGAAAATGAGGTCATTGGGGCTATTTGTCAACTTAAAATGGGTAAGTCTCATGTCTAGATGGGTTATCGATTGAGTTTTATAAAACCTTTAATTCGTCCTTTGTTCCAAGGTTGTGTGTGCTTTATAATCCATTTCTTTCAGAAGGGAAACTGTCCTTCTATGCGGGAAGCAGTTATACTAATACCAAAGGAAAGAAAAGATTCTGCTAAATGCAGTAATTATAGACCCATTTCTCTCTTAAATGTAGATATGAACATTTTACGAAGATTATGGCTATTAGGCTACAGAAATATATAGGAGAATTGATAATTATTCACAGGTTGTTTTATGGAGAATAGGTATGGATATGATAATAGAACCTTATTGAATATAATTGGCTAATCAAATACAGTAGTGGATGGGATTTTGATTGTTTTTGACTGTTAATTGGTCTTTTTTAAATTACACATTAATTAAAATGGGGGTTTGGCCCACATTTTCTGAACATGATAGGTGCCTTTATAATATAATATCTCGGCTAGAATCTGGGTAAACAAGATGATGTCCAAGTCTTTTAAATTGTTTTGGAGAACTAGATAAGCTTGTTCACATGCTCCCTTTTTCTTTAATTTAGCATTAGAGCCAGTGTTGTCGTATATTAGGCAAGTGAGGGGTGTTTGTGGATGGAAATTAAAGAACGGTGAGATAAAAGTGCTAGCATACGCTGATGATCTAAAAGTGGTGTTATCGAATCCGATTGAAGGATGGTTCCTGCTTCGGAGTATGTTACAAGAGGTGGGACGGTAGTCAGGTTATAAAGTTAATTGGGGAAAGACTGTGGTTTTCCCTTTGAAGATGGGCCCAATTAGTAGAGGATTATTGGATTGCGATTGTCAGTGGGCAGAAGTGTCAGTAAAATATTTGTGTCTGCATCTGGTTAGGGATATACGAAGGATAGTGGACTTTAATGTAGATAAATTAAAAGAATCTTTATTGAAAGATATACGTAGGTGGAATAGATTGACTTTGGGTCTGTGGGCTATAATAAATGCAGTCAAAATGGTGTTACTGTCGCAAGAATTGTATTACATACAATCTCTTCCTCTAAAGTTTACTAAAAAGGTGTTGAGACTTATTGATAGGATTTTTATGGATTTTTTTATGGGGTGTGGGAAAACAACCGAAGATCCCAAGGTATATTTTGGTGCGTGGTGTTAGTGATGGAGGTTCCGGTTACCCATTATTGGAGAATTATTACAAGGGGTTTCTTATAAAGAAAGCTTCTAATTATTTTAGAGATGATGGGTGTCCTGGTCCATACTGGCTTCGGATGGAAAAAGAGAAGTTGAACCCACTTCCTATTGATTGATTATATTCATATCGGAAGCTTCCGAAACCTAGGATGAGAATGGAGGCATTGGAGGCTACAAAAACTGCTTTAGTTTTGTTTATTCAGGGTTGTGGTCAAGCATTATTTTTTTACAATAATGCTTCCATTTGGTCAAATCCGGGTTTGCAGATTGAGAATAAAATGTTATACTGGAGGAGTTGGGCTAATAAAGGAATCCTGATAATTGTGGATGTGTGGAGAGGTGATAGGATGGTGGCTTTTGAAGACTTAGTATGCCAGTATGGATTTGGTAATAATGAGATTAATAGGTATTTGTCCCTGAGGCAATTATTATCAGAAAGGTATCTAATGCTCTGTGAACCGTTCGGTTATTGTCCGCAAGTATGTGTGTTGTATGGAGCTGCAACAAATGTAGTCTCTACGTTTACTAAATTGATGCCTATTCACGAATGTATGCGGGTTGCTTGGGAGACTTTACGTATGACGTGGGTAATGGAGTTGGGTCTGGATTTGTCGGGAAAGGAATGGGATAGAGCCTGTAGGGTAACAGTGAAAGATGAAATGGATTTGAATTTGAGATATACTCATCAAAGAATCTTGAGACGCATTTATTGGACCCCAGTGAGAATGCAGGAGAGGGGTTTGAAGGATTCAGATTTGTGTTGGGGTTGTACTCGTTCAAAGGGAACTTATTTACACATGTTGTGGGAATGTGAACGGTTGCTTACTTTTTGGAAAGATGTTCTTGATCGGGTATATTTGGTGTCGGGTATTTCATTGCCTCAGACTTTTCTGTCTGCGGTTTTCCTCTTGAACTGTGGTGGTACGGATTGGGCTAATAGGGCATTGATGATGGCAGTAAAACATATGAAAGTATGGAAGTCACGGAAAAAGCCACATGTTGAGGGTTGGTTGGTGGATCTGCGCTTGTTGTCAAGATATGAAAAATCTCGTGCTAGTCGGTTGCATCGGGAGACTGAATATTGTGAGAATTGGGATTCTTTTAATGATTTATTTGAGTATGGTGTAGAGAATTTGGATTGGATTATTGTGGGGGGGTAGATGTTGTAGTGTTTGTGGTGTTTTGTATTAAAATTGGGACAGGGTGTGGGGTTTTTGGAATAGGATGGTTTCTAATTGGATTATTAATTTTTGTATATTTGAGATGTTGCTTCAAATTGTTCATGATTTATGACCTTCACCGTTGTTTTATTATATTGATTTAAAATTAAATAAAGATGATTAAAAAAAACAAACCTGTAACTTTCCCTTTATGCATCCAGGGACAGCCTCTGGGTGTCCTCCCTGGGAGACACACTGGAGATTCCGTGGCACAACATGAAGGCTTATGCTTTTCCTCCATTGCCTCTGATTAATTGGTCACTCTGCAAGCTCAGCACATCGAATTGCACTCTTGGTGGCCAGCCAGATTCTGGTTCTCAGAACTTCAGCATCTTTCGATGCTTCCTCCGATCAGATTGCCGCTGATTCCCAACCTTCTTCACCAGCACCATCACCAGCTGTGGCAACCCTCCCCACAATCGTTTAATTTGGTGGCCTGGTGCCTGATTTCAAATCCTTAGCACAGTTCAATCTGTCTGAGGACAATATGTGTATTTCCAAGTGCCCAGGAAACCTTCCAGGAGGGCTCAATATAGGAGCAAATGGCTCTGTTTTTGTCACTGGCGCTTAGCTAAACAGCTTGACCCCAGGCTGGCTATGGTTGACACGGTTCTATCTTTCATGTCTCACCTTGCAACTACAGGCATTCATGGTCTGTCTTGCAGAACTTATCGGCCATTGCGGCCTACCTGTCCACGTACAGCTGTTCTTTTTCATTGACTAACTCGGTCATTAAAAGACATTTTGCAGGTCTTCTTCACCTCTTCCCGCCGGTGCGCACCCCTCATCCAAAATGAGATTTAAATGTGGTCCTCACCGCGTTATGCCATAAATCCTTTGAACCCATGGCTACTACCGATCTGAAATTAGTTTCTTGGAAAGTTGCCTTTCTGATCGCAGTAACATAAGTGAGGCGAGTAAGTGAGCTCTAAGCTCTTTCTGTGGACCATCCGTTCCTCACTTTCCACAAGTATATGGTTGTGCTTTGCACTTAGTCATCCTTCCTTCCTGCCGAAGGTGGTTACCAATTTTTATTTGAACCAATCTATCTTCTTACCTGTCTTTTTTTCCTAACCCGGCATCAGATGCCGAGAGTTTTACACAACTTGGACGTTAGGCGAGTCTTGAAGTTATCACTCGATAGAACGAGTGAACTCAGGGGCTCCTCACAACTCTTGTCACATTAGGAGACCCGAGGGGCAAACCAGCTTCCAAAGCAACTATCTCCCTATGGATTGCCTCCTGTATTTCAGAAGCCTACAGCATTCAAGACCTCCAACCTCAGGCATCCATGCTCATCTTGTACGTGGCAAAGTGTCTGCTGTTGCCTTCCAAAAGTATGTCCCTTGGGAAACCATCACCAAAGCTGCTACGTGGGCTTCCCCATCAGCTTTTTGTAAGCATTACTGCTTTGACCTGAGTTCCAGGGCTGATGCCCAATTCGGCCAGGCTGTTATTAACCTTTTCCAGTAATGGGTTTTTTCCATCCACCTATATTACCTGTGAGGTGTGCTTGGGAATCTCCCACAAGTATGGGGACGGGACGTGGGAGTATAACAAAGTTACTCACCGTAGTGACGAACTTGCTCCTAGTCCATAGTCCCCTTTCCTCAATACGCCCACTTGCCGTCCCCTCCAAAAAGTGCCCTCTATTATTGTTTAAATGGTCTCAGACCTGGCAATAGAAAAGGACCGATGGGCGATGCGAGGGGCGGCGCTCAGGAGGGTGGGGTCATGTCTGTGTGCGGTGCCCCGCGTAAAAATAAAAGGCCAAAACAGGTTTTGATGCTTTTTACAAAAGTGCTCCGGTCCTGTCCCGAAGGACGGAATGTCCCACAAGTATGGAGGAAAGGGGACTATAGACGAGGTAAGGTAGTCACTACGGTGAGTAACTTTGTTTATAACTAGACCACTCCAACTGTCTTCCTTTAAAATTATAAATATGAATTTAGAAATCATAGCGCCTATTAGTACACCCCTGAAAAGAAGCATTATTCAAAGCAGTAAATAAAAACAGTAGACTTTATCGACATTATTAATCCTCTCTGACTTCAGTAAAAGCACCACTAATTTAAATTCTTGCAATACTGGTAATAATTGGCAGTACTTTGCAATTCCATTGATCTTGCCGAGTCATGGTCCCATTACCCACATTTTAGACCAAATGGACAAATCGCTCTACTGCTTGCCACTTATATTGTCTAGCCACCAGGATCCTTTCACCTGCTATGTAGTCTGATTGAGCAAGGCTCTGTCTGAAAATTGGACTTCCTTTCTTTCTAGATGCTGCTTTTCCCATTGGTGGCCTTCGTAGAGTTTTTGTCCCTTTTTTAAGGATACCGCCTATTTGTGTTTACTCTGTTTGCAGCGTGTGCGGGGCGCAGATGTGAATCCCAATGTCCAAACATGATCAACATTAAAAAGTGGCAAATGACGTATGAATCGAAAACAAATATTCAGCTGCTAAACCGTGTTTAGTCTGTGCCTGAAAATAGCAATTGGCGCAGATGATTTTTACTACTAAAAGGCCTGAATTTCCCTCTATAAACCCTCTGCCTGTAGCTTTCAACAGAAAGACAATTATTTTATAGTTCATTCATTGTAAAAGGGGTTTCCTTAATTTGGCGCTATAGAAACCGTGAAAGTGGAAGCATTGGCTGAATTGTATGGGCAAAGAGCAGCACCCCTCACAAAGGAACAGGAGTTGCGTGACGCGCATCCAGCTGTACTTTAATATTTTTTAACACAGGAGAGCGCCCACCTTGTTAAATTTGTAGCAATGGTAACTAAACATATTCTGAAATTGGTTCAGTGCACACCTTGTCTTTCTAGAATTTATTTTTCTCCCCCAAAAATGTGTGCACGTTTGTTTTTGAAACTCGTGGTTTTGTAAATCTCAACTGTAGCTTGGGAAATGTGTCCGTGTTTGCCGTCCAATGCATGTAGATGAACGCTCACAGGTTCAATGCTTGTATGACACATGGCAAGCCTGGTCTTTGCAAGTTAAAATACAGGCCAGGCAGACCCAGCCCTTCCTGTTTCCAAGTTTGATTAAGAACAATTGCATTGCCCAATAGTAGCTTTTCCCATGCTTAGAAGTGGGAGAAATCTGGTACGCAATGCTATGTTTCTCTCAGAAACCCAAAGTAGATGTAATTTAACAGTGGCAATGTGTAGATGGTCATATTACACATCTTTTAATCATGTGTGCCCACAATTTGAAATGTTTTTCTTTTTTATTGAAGCAATGGGAGATGAAGCCGATCTTTATATGTGGGTGTAAAAGAGCAAAGAAATCCAACAATTTCCGGATTTCAGGTGTCTAAGCCTAGTGCGCTGGAAGAGTTATTGGCTGTACAACTTGTGCTGAAACCGAGAGACCCAGGGTTTCACGTTCAGTCGTAGAAGTGCACACTCCCAAGTAAAACAGCAGTGTGTTAAAAATAAAAATAGAAGGTACAGGGCGCTGATGAATGCTTTCTCATCTTTCTCTTGGCACCTTTACTCGTAGAATTAGTTAACACACTGCTCATTTCACGTATTAACAGTTGGTTTTTATTGCTTCTTGCTAAGCAGCTGCAAAAACACTGTTAATTGCTTTTCGAGCACAAACGTGCACTCGCTCAAGTTCGCTTTGGAACCGCAGGAGGCAGAAGAATGTCAAAGTATATTTTTTAGAGAAGAGTTGTAGTCTTCTAGGTCCAATGTACACTATCAGACCCCATATTCCAGCAGCAATCCATCCTCTGCTTCAGTGACCCACTCCCCAGTTACTTCACCTCTTTTTACACCATTGTTGGGATGGATTTTCAGAATCTGCTCTGTGGACAGATCCTGAGAGGCCACCCTATTCTAATGAAGAGGGACAAACACTAATGCTTAGCCAAACTTTATCTGGCTAGTGTGGCAAGGCTTAGACTTCGGAAGGTGTGAGAGTGGTGAAAGGTTCAGTTAAGCACACAGAGCACTAACTTTTACTTGTTTTCAGATGCTTTGAATAGGCTGACATCCAGTGGTAGGTGCAGAGTATTGCATCATGAAGTTCGAAATGGATTGTTGACTAGGCGTGTTTCTAATACTCTCCCTAGTGTGACTTGTACTGTACCCATTTTCCTTCACGCATTGAGGTCCATCGAATTGGTTTTTTTTTGGCATAGTGGTCTGTTTTATGCTGTACTCGTAGCATTGCGACTTATTCTTGACTATTAAAATTGTTTAAAATAATTCCATCCTCGACTGTCGCTTATATACTAACATCTTGACGGACGCCATTTGCCTACAGAAAACCTCAGCAAACTTATCGACTGCCGGCTGCAGCCTACACCAGGCTTCGGCCTTACAGTAGGGAGAGTAGGGGGTTCAAGATGTCTTTTCCCACTTTCCTTTACACTTGTCTAGCTACCTTCATTCACATTTACCATCATGTAAAGAACTCCCTTTAAGTTCTGTCCATCCTGTAACAAAAGGTTCCTGTGGAAAGACACCCATCGGGTCTGTAACCACTGTCTTCCCTGTGATCACCTTGAAGAGCCTTGTGCATTGCCCCAAGACGTTCAAGGAGCAACACACAGAATGGTGGGTGGCTCTTAAGACAGTTTTTTTGAAGTCCAACTAAAAGATTAGTAAAACCATTCAACTGAGGCAGTACAAGACTCCACTCTTAGTTTAAGGCTGTACCACCTGAGTTCAGAGAAGCATAGACAGAGCAGCCAGGCTTATTTTAGGAGGGGATAGAGGGTTGTAGAATCAGTACACATGAAATTGTAATACAAATGGTCCAAAGAAACACAAACACTATGGGCCTCATCACGAGTTGGGCAGTAACGCTGGCGCTAATAGTGCCAGAGCTAATAGCCCTACCGCCAAACCCCCGGTGCTATTAGCACCGGATCACGGGTTTGGCGGAAGGGTTATTGCCCATTCCCCATTGGGCCCATTCGGGAATTCCTCATTCCCCATTGGGGAAAATTTGCGCTATTACCGCTGGCGGATTTCCCGCAGGCGGTAATCGCGCCGAAAATCAGCAATTTTGCTGCGGATTTCTCCCCAGCTAAGAGCTGGGGGGAAATTCGCCAAAGCCATGATCTGGCGGACCCTTAAATGCAGCAGTACTAGCGCTACCACCGCGTTTAAGGGTTACCGCCAGACTCGTGATGAGGCCCTATGTATTGAAAAAATAAATCATTTATTTAAATACAAGTAGGCCAGATAAATCTTGGGGGAAATGGGTACCATTACATACCATATAAACGCATTATAGAACAACACTAGGCTTGAAGGTACACAGACCAAAGCATATAACCTAATTTGGAACACCTAACCGGAGTTCTAGGGAAGTAAAAACCAATAGTTAGTTTTAGATTACTTTCAGTAATACCAGGGTAGTAGACCCTATCACTTGTACCGTGATGCTGAGCAAGAAATAGCATAGTATGTCAACTGGACAATATAATTATCTGATCTAGTGAAACACAGATTCTAGGAACAGTATAAACCTATAACTCTGATTCAGGATAAGTTATTCTAGGGGAGTTGGACCTTGGGTGTAATATTCATTTGCAGTTGCTTTTCAGTTCAGACTAAGGGAATATCAATAACTCTTTTAGGATATGTTATACTCCAGGTAAGTAAAACCTATACACTTTGTACATGAGCTATAAGCAACTTAAAGGCAGGTGTAAACCTAAGACTCTTTTTGTGTATGCCTAAAACAAATCAGGGAAAGCAAAACCCAGTGTTACACTTTATGAATGACTCGGTTATTCTAGGTAGATAAAACCTAATGCAGACTTATTCTGGACAGGCTAACCACACGTCTGGGGAAAGCAAGACCAAGTTGGGTTATGTACACACTCATTTTCTGAGAGAAATAGTTAAGTGAAGTCAACAGTATTACTTTTGGCGAAGAGGCACAATCAATTCACAGGTGAGTAAAATAACCTTACCTACTTTTCAGAGTGGCAGAACATTTCTAAGGTAAGTAATGACTTTTGTAACTGTTCAATCTGTTACCAATCAACACTTTTACTAGTAACTTTCAAACACTTATTCTCTTTTCTAGGCAAAAGGCCCAATCCTTTAAAAGTCTTTCCCTTATTCTTGGAGCATGAGTGTTCTCAGTGGCAGATGGGGAGTGGTCACTAGGATCTAGTGTCCAACTGGCAGTGTCAGGATAGGTTCTTAAGTAGCAAAAGTAAAAGTTCCTAAGCAAGACTGTTCAAACAGGTGAGTATTTTACTTTAGTTGAGGGTCCATCGGCTTCACAGGAGACGACCTAAGAGGATTCCAGCAGTGGGCCTGGTTGAACTGGATGAGAGGCCTCCCAATCACAGAAGACACCCCAAAACTACAGAGGAAACACAAGAGACGTAAGGTAAGTAAATACCCGAGCCAGCACAGTACCTCAGCACAGAGGATCTTGCAGCAGGATAACTTCAGGATCTGTAGCACAAATCCTGGTCGTTGAATTCTTTAATTTAGAAGGCAAAAGATCAGACACTAGAAGGACTTTTACAGCAAGCATCACAGAGAAGGCTCTAGGCAAGGCTTTCCTCGCGGCTGGATGTGGCTCTGTGGATTTGGCTCCTTTTTCGGGAGCAGGAGAAGATGGAATATCACTGGTCGGATTCTTGTCATTTGCAAGGTCCAGCAGTCTGGCGAGGGGACTTTTCGGACTGCAATCGTGCTTCTGGCGATCCAGCAGGATGCGCACGAAGTTTCAGCGAGATTCGGAAGACTGCTTTGCACAATGGCTCGAGGTCCCAGAGTATTAGGGTATTACAGCTCCGCAAGTTCGAAGCACGTTGTGGGATGGCTCAGCATGCAAATTGTCTAGAGGGTCTCACCAGGTCTGGGTTATGGACGTTGTTTTCCGAGTCCTCTGGTCGATTGGAAGGAAGGGCTACAGCAGGTTCTGGTTACGCAGCAGGCTCTCCTGTCGCTGGAAATGGTTTCAGCTACAAATTCTTCTTCCTCTTTGGTTTTGGTTCCAGTGGTAGACTACCTCCTCAGCTTCCAGGTTCAGACCTTTATGCAGAAACCCAGCCTATCAAAGAGCCTTGCAAAATTCTAACTTGCGTGGTTAGGGGGAGTTGGCAATCCTTTCAGGACAGCCTGCCTCCCAATTTGAACTGGCATCTCGCACTCTGGCTGGAAGACAAAGGGCTGCAGAGTTCTGGACTCCTCGCTTGCTTCCTGCCTACCCAGGCACCCTGGAGCCTGGGCTCCCGCCGAAGATAAAAATCACACAAGGGAATTTCCCACCCTGGAAGTCGGGGGGGGGGGGGGGAAGGAACAAGAAAGGATGAACACTAAAATGGTGAAACAAACAAGACATTTGGTAAAATGACCACTCATGTGTGCTTTTACCGGGGGATTGCAAACAGCCCATGGTAAAGGTGCACCGAATTAATAAAAATGTTCACTGACACCAGCCATTAAAGGTAAGTTTGTCCTTGTAACATAAATGTTTCTTTTAAAATGAGAAAGGGGATACTCAGTATCTCCCCAGCACTCCACATAAGGTGGGGGGTGCTGGCTCACTTAATAAAATGTAAAAGGGATACAAAGATCCTTTCTTCCCTTGGCAGCTGTACTTCTCACAAAAAGTTACCCAGGGAAAGTTCAAAGGTGAGTCCCTATGGAAACCCAGCAAAAATAATTGCCAAAAAGTTGTCAAAGAGGATAACTTGTAAAAGACACTATGGAGAGTCTTAGAAATGACACCCATAAAAAGAGTAAAAGATTCTGTGAATGCGGGAAAAAGTTCCCACTCAGAGGTATAAGGAAATAAAATCCACCAGTAAAACAAAACGTTCTGGGGTTGACGCAGGTCAGGAAGATTTATCATTACGATGAAAATCTTACCCAACAGCGGCCTACGCTGTGCAGGCCGACTACATGTCTCCTACCGGTGCCGAAAACTAGCAGCAAGGGAGTAATGGCTCCTTTTCTGAGGCCGATGACATAGTAGAGCAGTCGGCAGACTCCCGCGTGTCCATCCCCAGCACCACAAGACAAGCCGAACACACTGCTATGGGGAAATCTCCTGGCGACGAGCACACTCCACAGGGGGATACGCATCATAAGCACAGAACCCACACCAATATTCAGCTTCGTCAAACAGCTCATGCAGAAACACCAGTTTTGCAGAAACATGCGTCAATCTTTAGAACCCTCGCCTTCTAAGCCTGCTGCGTGTCCAGCGCATGGCCCCAAATCAATCCATCTCAACGGTTCCTGTTTCCAAGTTGCTGAAACAGCCGTCAAAACATTTACTTCCTAAGGAAAAACACCAGAGCAACTCCCTACACACGTTAGGGATAATGGGTCACCACAACAGTCAGTTGCTACACAAGTAGCTTCTCCAGGGTATACTAAAGCTACCAAAGTTATGTATCGGTCCCTAAATCACAAGAATAAAGCTGTGGACCCAAAATACATTTTTCCTCTTCCAGATACCCCTAGAACAAGTTCATGGATAAGAGATGGGTTTGAACAAACCATGGACAAAGTTTCTGAATTAGTCACATTTCCAAGTAAACGAAAGGCACTTGTAGAGGGGAGTAACCCACTTCCAAAATCACCTAGGCTCCATTTATCTCAGACATTCGGTTGTTAACGCAGATCAGCCATCTAATATATGACCAAGATGACTGTTAATATGACCAATTGCAACTAGACTAGGGGAATGATGGCGAGGTTACATGGCAAGCTACTTCCACACAAGGATGCAGATGAGCCAGATATATTTTTTGTTGACAATGATCCTATAGATCAACTCTGGTGACATATCCTATAGTTGACCAACTTCTTTTTAACGACTTGCTTAAAAAAGACAGCTGAGCATTTCCACATTCAAACTCAAGA
Source organism: Ambystoma mexicanum (assembly GCF_040938575.1). Classification (NCBI taxonomy): domain Eukaryota; kingdom Metazoa; phylum Chordata; class Amphibia; order Caudata; family Ambystomatidae; genus Ambystoma; species Ambystoma mexicanum. The sequence continues at coordinate 894,298,359 of NC_090929.1, forward strand.
GTCGCTGCCAGACTCTGTTTTTGTGGATGACCGGCCCTTTTTATTTTAGAATGTTAGGCAATCTTTTCCCTTGTTAAATTCCATTGAAAAGATAATTGCACCTTCCCTGCTTACTACATCCCCTTACACAAGCTGTTAACCCTTGTTGGGACAGTTTTTCTAAAGTCCACCCAAAGGGACTTTGTACAACTATACCTTGGGCAATACAGAACATCCAACTCTTAGTACAGGCCTGTACCCCTCAGTAGAGGGGTAGCTATGGCAGAGTAACCAGGATTATCTTAAGAGGGAGAGGGCTGTAGGAAGGTACAAAGAACTTGTAGCACACATGTGGTCCAAAGAAACACTTACACACTGATCTATTGTAAAAATAATGGTTTATTTTACACAGGTAGAGAAGTCTTTATTTTATTTATTGAACATTTATAAGGCGCCTATACAGCAGTGTGTTTCCAGGCGCCACATGATAAAAAAGGGGAAAGGGGGACAGAGGAGAAAAATACTAGGTCTTGTGACATTCGGATCATGCAAGTGTAGTAACAAGAAGTGCAAGGGAAGGCAGATCAGGGAGTAGAGAGGGGAAGGGATGGAAGAGGGAGAAGGGCAGGAGGGAGGGGACCCCCCCAGGAGTTGGGCATGTGCCAGAGTTGCGGGTTAGGGGGGTCAATTAGTGCGAGAAGGGAAGTGGACCAGACTCGGTAGGCTAGTCGGGGAAGGGTCGTCGAAGGCAAGTGCTGGTAAAAGGGGTGGAGAGACTGGTCGGAGAATGTCCTGGCCACAGAAAGGCTCATAAGGCACAGGCAACCAGACACACTGGTAGGTGGAGACTAGCAAGGGAGGGGGGGAAGAGTGAAGGAGGAGGAGAAAATTAAGGTCTTGAGAAGCTTCTGGAATTTAAGGACAACTGGCTCAAGACGGAAAGGGGTAGAGACGGTGTTCCAGAGGGAGGCTCCTGCCGAAGAAAAATCTACCCCCCCACTCTTTTCTTGGAGAAAGATCTGATATTTAGAGAGTTGGAGCTAGAGGACCGAAGCACTCGAGCAGGCTGGTATTTAGGGAGGGAGTGTTGGATGTATCGAGGTCCCAGAAAGCCTTGTCTATGATGCAGAGGGTCTTGATTTTAATCCTTGCAACCACTGGGAGCCAGTGGAGAGATTTTAGGGCTGGGGAGATGCACTCCCTGGGCTTGAGGCCAACAAGAAGTCAGTCCAATTCTGGATTAGTTGAAGAGGAAAGAGGTAGATTAAGACGCTGTTGCAGTAATCCAGCCTGGAGAGAACCAGAGCTATGGAGACAGTTTCTGGGGGAAGGTGAGGAAAGGGACAATGCCTCAAAGGAGGTGAAGCCGAAAGTGGGCCTTCTTGGCAAGGTCAGCAATATGAGGTGAGGAGAGAGAGGAGTTGAAGATGACACAAGTTATTAGGCTCGCACGAGAGGCAGGGGAGGGGGCCCAAAAAGGGTGGGCAGAAAGTAGGCGGGGAAGGAAGGGGGAGGAGTCCCAATGAGAAGTATCCGTCTTACTGGCATTATAGCAGAGATCATTAGCAGCACACCATGCCTGAATAGCAGTCCGTCTGTAATGAGAGAGGAAGGATAGAAGGCAGCTTAAAGGAGAGCAGTGTCTCGTCAGCATAACACTGGAAATAAGGAGTGAAAGTGGAGATCAAGAGGGCAAGGTAAAAGTTGAAAAGCCACATCGATAGGATGGAGCCCTGAGGGATGCTGCAAGTTGAGTGAGGAAGGAGAGAAAAGGGCCCAGTTTCACTTGGTGGAGGTGAGGGGGGTTGATTTTGAAAGGAAAGAGATCAGCCAATCCAGTGCTGGTTTGTGATGCCCCGGGTATCCGTGAGCCAATTTGAGGGTGGAATGGTTGACCGTGTCAAATGCAGAGGAAAGTTCGAGGAGGATGAGAACAGAAGGAGAGTTGTAGTCTAGGTCTGGGAGCCAAATCATCCCGGGTGTTCAGGAGAGCAGTTTCCGTGCCTCTGGCTGCTCTAAAGCCAGACTGGTGGTCGTGGAGACAGCCAACAGATTCAGTGTGATGGATTAGTTGGGAGAAAGCCAACTTCTCAAAGAGTTTGCCCAAGAAGGGGGTGGTGGAGATGGGGCAGTAGTTAGCCGTGCAGGAACGGTCTGCAGACCACTTTTTTTAGGAGTGGGTGAAGAAGGGAGTGCTTGAGGGATAATGGAAAGCCAGTTGTAAGAGTGGTTACAGAACTCAGCCGAGGAGGGGGCAGTCTCAATGTCCTCATCCGATGCTATGGGGGAGAAGGAGAGTGGGGCCAAGGGGGACCTGGGTGCAGGCAGAGGAGGGGGAGGAGAGAGAGTACAGGATGTCCTGCGTTTTGGTGGTGACATGTGAAGCCAAAGCCATGCAGAGGGCCTGGGAAGGAAGAGAAGTGGAGACTGCAGTAGGATTGGCAAGTCCCTTAGATTTTGAAGAGTTCAGCAGTGTTTTTTACCCCAGAGATGCGTGTAAGTACTATGCTTTAGAAAGGCAAGTACTATACGTCATAAACACAATATAAAAACCAACACAATACTTATGTTAAGTAAACCAAAGTATATAACCACATATAGAATAGCAGTATGCAATTCAAGGTGTAAAACCCAGTGTTATACATTTTAGATGGTAGTATGCTATTCGAGGGGAGTAAAACCACATTAGACTTTTACAAAGGCAGTATGCAATTCAAGGTAAGCAGACCTTATTGGTAGTCGCACATTATTTTTCAAGCAATAATAGTTATACCAACAATGTTACTTTCTAGCATAGTGGAACACAATTCAAAGGTAAGTATATAACTTTGTAATACATTTCAGAAGGACAGTAAGCAATTTGCAGGTGAGTAATAACTTTGTAACACTTGTAACTTATTTTATTTCAGGAATATTCATTTACAGCTCTAACACACAGCAAGACAGACTTGGCAACACTTGGTATATTTTCATCAGAGGTCTTCTCTTTAGCAGTCCTTCCCTAATCTAGGGCATCATTGTTCTCAGAGGCAGAAAGGGGATTCTGGTGGTCCAGGAGCCGACAGTAGGCAGGTCAAGATGAGGCATAAATGCAGGAAAGTAAATGTTCCAGGGGATTTCAGGGGCTTTGTTGAAGGCTCCCTAGATGCTTTACAGCGTTAGGCCTGGGCGAACTCCCTACTTCACAAATCACCATCCTGGCCACACAGGAGTGACACAAAGGCTTTAGGTAAGTATTACCTCACGCCACACAATACCTTAGCACTGAAGAAGAGCTTGCTGATGGACGCCTTCACGATGCAGCAGCACAGGACCCGGTCTATGGATTCTTGCCTGTGGTGACTAAAGAAAGGACACTGGATGGGAAATTGCAGCAGCTGTGGAGAGGAAAGGCTCCCTGCAGAGGAGTCTTCGGTGCTTCATGTGGCTCTGTGGATTTGATGCCCTTTTCAAGGCATCAGATGGAACAGTGTTAGGACTGATTTTCTATACTGTGGCCTGGTGGACAGATGTATAGAAGGCCAACCTAGTATTTTGACGGACTGCTCTGGGAGCTGTAGCCAAACCATTTCAAGGTAGCAAGATGAGAGGTCTAGGCAAAGTCTCAAGCGGTGGTGTGCCTGTAAGGGTCCTCAATGAGCACACACATTGAAACGGTGAAGGAACCCACTTGGACAAACCAGTATAAATGTACTATTTTACTTATGGCCATAATAATACAGTGAAAAATGACTAACAGGCAATAATATTACACAACACTAATAATAGAGAAATATACACAACCATTGGAGTAGGGCAAAATACATATCAAAACCCTGATAAGGAAGGTACAGATTAGTAGAAGCACTACAGGTCTACAGAGTTTAATCCCATCTTCAGAAGTCCATCCCTAAAATGTATGGGGCCTTGTGCCCAGAATTTCAGAAAAGTTCCATACAGTTTTGTGAAGCTGGAAAAAATGAAGTTAGGGTCTCTGTGGTCAAATGAACAGTTTTCTTGTTGGCTGACAAGTTAATCTAACAAAACTATCCCCACCCTTCTGAGTGCTTGTATGAACAAGCAATGGCAAGGAAAACTTAACACGAGTTTAGTAAAGCTATCAAAACTTTTAAGAGGAAGAAAGGGTTGCAGCAAAGTATCGCTTCAACTCACCCCATACCCCCATTCTTCATGTGACTTGGCAGGTCTGCTGAAGAGGGCCCAAGTTCGGTTTTCCCCGCTGTCAGCCTCAGCCCTTGATCACCCAGGTTCGAGCACTCGTCTGGTAGGCGACTAATGCGGGGGGTAAGGTCTTCCAGTTGAGAAATGCAAAAGAACTCTCTGCAGGGCCGCTCTCAGGACAGGACTGGATGCAGGTAAGCAGTTTTGGACAACGGCCACCGATGCACGGCAACGCCAAGGGATTCCTTGCCGCGGTCAGACTTCACCTCCTATCTCTGGTCCCCTTGATGCTAGGACCACAACGTTTCAGAGCGAAGTCTCATTACACAAGCAGACAATCCTCCAAGTTCCATGCCTCAACTCAGAATGGCAACATCTGCAGCACAGTAGCCCAAACTCAGCTGGTCAGCCACTGGGCTGTCCAGGGACACTTCCAAAGGTTCTTCTTTGTAGGACTCAGAACTGATGTCAAGAATGGATGCCCCCCCCCTCAATCCTCCATCCTCCCCCTCCGCCCCCCTCAATCCTCCACCTCTCCCACTCCAAGGGTTCCAGCACCTTTGCAGGACTGTTGAAGATCACCTACACGACTGGGCTCTCCCAGGGCAGCAGCAGTTGGTTGCCAGGCCTTATTCCAACTGGTGTTGGGTCCCCTTGCGTGTCTTGC